>NC_041394.2:250313483-251030983 GCF_900747795.2 Erpetoichthys calabaricus
CGATATAGAAAGACCATATAAATAAACATTTTTATAGTTTAAGCCTTAAAATACCCATCCCACATGCTTTAAACACATGTAAACTTATAAAACACACTTTGTTAACACATATGACATGTGGATGTCGGGCTAAAGATATGAGTAACATCTCACTATTATAAAACATTTTAACTTCACGCAAGACAAGACAGTGAGACAGGAAAATAGGTGATGTACACCTAAAAGCCTGATTGTACAGGCTTTTAAATTATCGACACGCAGAGCGACAAGCAGCACAAAGCCAGCACAAAGTCCACTTCTCCTTAGCGTTCATTCAGCTCCCCACCCCCTTGACAATGCGAAGTGGCAGGAGCGTGCGCCTCGTTGAGCGAACGTGAGTTCAGCAGTCACACACCCCCATTCCTCCTCCTCCTTCCTAACGCGCAGAGCGACAAGCAGGCATTTTGGCAGAAGCAGCACAAAGTCCATTTCTGCTCTGCTGAGAGTTCAGCTGCCCCCCTTCACAAAGCGAGTGCAGACACATTGACGTCTGATCGCTGTGTGCAGTGTGCAGTGTTGGTCTGCGGTGTTTAAGAATGTAGAAAGTGTTTAAGAGCATAGGAAGTGTTTATAAGAGTGTGGGAAAGGTTAACAAGAGAGTGAGAAAGGTTTATAAGAGTGTGGGAAGGGTTTATAAAGCCTTAAAATATGTATAAATAATAAAATAAATATAGGTCACTACTTCGCGGATTTTCACCTATCGCGGGGGGCTCTGGAACGTAACCCCCGCGATAGATGAGGGATTACTGTACACAAATCTGGTTATTCGAAACGAAAGAGAAAGGCGGCTCAGGAGGCTTTCATTGCGTCACAGGAAGGAGTAATCCTGAACTTTATCACCCAAGGGAAACCTAAAAAAGTTAAACGCTTGTGTCATGAGCACGAGGCGGCTATGCAGTGTCCTCAGCGGACGTGGCCATCCGCCGTGCATAAGATACCATATTGACACTGGCGGGCGAAGGGGCCAGCGATTCTTTCTCTGCCCAGGGCCGCCACGAGCCTAGAACCACCCCTGCTCTTGGACCAATAGCGTAAGTTTTACGCATTCGACTTATACGACCAACATTATGTAAAGAATTCCACAGATGAGGTGCAGTAGCTGTAAAAGCTCTGTCCCCCTCAGTTTTACACTTTGTACAAGGGACAACTGACCGGTAGATCTAAATTCTATGTATGGTTGGTGTTAAAGACACAATTCGGATAAACAGACATGAGTATACCTATGTATTAATTTAAAAACGAGCAGCAAAATTTTTAAGCAACTATCAGGCAGCCAGTGTAAAGAGGCTAAAATCGGACATAAAGAATCAAACTATCTTGCCCCAACCAAAAACTGTGCAGCAGCATTCTGAACCAACTACAACCTGCAAATCTGCATATTTTACTTGCATAAAAAATGAAAACAGGGATTTGCTAATCCCGTAATACAATGAGTTAAAATAATCCAGCCGAGAAAAGATAAAAGCATAAGTAACTTTCTCAACATCCCCAGGAGACAAGAAAGGCTTAACCTTGGCTAAAAAATGAAGCTAGAAAAAGCAACTCTTGAGCATAGAATTAATCTGTTACATAAAAGAGTGGTTACTGTCAACTGGAGATTTGCAAAAATCCACAAAAGAAACTTTTGTTGCAGGACCAGCTCTTAGCACTTCCGTTTTATTTTGATTAAGATCAAGAGAATTGTCAGCCATCCAGGATCTTAGTTTTACAAGACAATTGTGCAGCCAAGACATTGAAGAGTTGTACACCGGAATATAAACCTGTGTGTTATCAGCATAATAGTGAAAAGAAACAGTGAAAATGAATCTTAAACTTAATGAAAACAGGCTCCTATAGGTTGAAGATATATAGAAAATAAAACAAGACCCAAAATGGATCCTTGAGGAACACCATATTTAACAGGTGTAGTAGACGGAAAAATGTACTAAAAGATGGAACTGAAAGTCACGGAAAAGTGTCCACCAGTAAGATATGACCTGAACCAGTTAAGAGCAGCTCCTTTAAGCCCCCAAACCAGATGCTCAAGCCACAATAGCAAGATCTCATGATCAATAGTGTCAAAAGCTAAAGAAAGGTCTGGGAGGACAAGGACTGAAGCCTCACGTGAATCAGTAATAAGAGAGATGTCATTAAATACTTTCCGGAGGGCTGTCTCAACACCATGATAACGCCTAAGTCCAGATTGGTAGTTCTCAGATAAATTAATTGAGTTAAGATGATCAACCAATTGACTATGAATAATTCTTTATAATATATTAGCTGAAAATGGCAATTGGGAAATCAGGCAAAAATTAGATTACACTTCAGGATCTAGCTCTGCCTTTTTAAGGCAAGGTTGTACCACCAAAGGTTTAAAAAATGATGGCGAAACCCTCTAACTAATAGAACCATATATAATAAGCAACAATACTGGACCCAGGACATCAAAAGCTTCCAGTGGAGGAATGGTGGAACAACATCGATAGGTCAAAAAGTAGGTCTAAATATGTCAATGGTACTTTTTAGCTGTGAAAGTACAACAACATCAAAGGAGTCCAAAACAATACAATGATAAACGACAGGAAGTACATAACCAGCTGGAACAATGCTAGAGAGAATAGTATCGATTTTGCGAACATAGAATGAAAGAAACTGCTTGCATGAATGGACAACAGTACAGTATTTAATCCCATCTCTGAATGGGGGTAAATAGCCACATTAACTGCATTAAATAAGAACCTAGGTTTCTTAGAATGAGAGGATACCAAATTAGAGAAGTAATCATGTTTATATTTCTTAAATGCCTTCTGGAAATTAAACAACCTGTCTTTCTTCCACTGCTGTTCAGCAATCCTACAAGTATGGCGCAGCTGCTGTATGGTGTCATTAAGCCATTAAGCAGGTCTTCCCCTTTTCCAGCATATTTTGAAGGAAGCAATTAAGTCTTAAGCTGTTTTACATGAGGAATTTAAAGCTAAGGCAGAATTATCAATACTGGCCTTGTACATCACACTGGCCTTGTAGATCAAATTGGAAAACATGGTTTTAAAATCAGGATGTAATTGAAGAAATTAACATGTTGTCATGTTTTGATTGACTGTCAGAAAATAGGGTTGGTGGGATACTAGCCATCCCCTGTGGCTTTGCCCGCATAGTAGTGAAACAGGACAAACTTTAAAAATCAATAAACAAACAGGTATCGCTAAATAAGTGGTGGCAAGTTACACTCCAAATCACAGCAGTAGACCAACTCCCCACTTCTGACGTCACGCTTTTTCTACCCTCGGCCCTCTGTGTGTCTCTCAGATTCGTGCAAATAAATCAGTACCGCAAGAGAACTATGAAACTTAGCGTGATGAGAGGGGTAGCAAAATTAACAGTAATGTTCAAGCAAATTATAGAAAAAAACCCAATCTAAATCCATTAAATAGTTCTCTCGTGAAAAGCGGACAGACATACAGAAAGATAGACAGGCAGACGTTGGATTTTATATATGTTGGACGCTGGATTTTGCATATGTTGCTGTGCTGTGTGGAAAGTTTGTATGTTGTTTAATGCTTCCTTTATTTGTTTAATAAAGGACATTATTTTTTTACGTTCTAATTGTAGGACACATGGTAATTGTATAAAATAACTGAAAAAGAGAATATAGGAGAACAGAATAACCAGACAGTACATCCAGTATATATGATATTTATGAATTACTTACTAAATTGTACCAGTTATTTTATTGATCCTGTTGCCATGACAAAGTATGACCCCACTTTGAGAAACGGTGCCTCCAAATTGTAAGTTTAATATCTGGTAAAATATTTGAGTTCCACTTAAATTGTTTGTAATCATTGTATTTTATTTTAGAAGCTGCTTTTGTTTAAAGAGAAGAAATTTGACTTCTGACACAGTGGTACCAGGACAATCTCTGTCTGTCTCGTAATGCAAGTGAAGCCAAGCAACTGGCTTTAGACCAGGAAGCACAATAAAGACTACACACCAATCTACTGTACATCGGATAAAATAGTATAGAGAAGGTCAGTAGGTTTAATTTCCTTGGCTTGACCATCACTTTTGACCTGAAGTGGGCATAGCATATCTCAGGTGTAGCCAAGAAGGCTCTGAGGCTAGAGATCTGCACTGGCAATCAGAAAGTTGCCGGTTCGAATCCCGTAAATGCCAATAGGGACTCTGCTCTGTTGGGCCCTTGAGCAAGGCCCTTAACCTGCAATTGCTGAGCGCTTTGAGTAGTGAGAAAAGCGCTATATAAATGCAAAGAAAGAATTACCAGTGCTTTTAATTTTTCGGGCTTCTGTAGAAAGCGCAGTGAAGTCAATATATTTTACCACTAGCTTAACATCTTAGAACAAAGCAAAGCACTGCAGAGGCCAGTGAAGGTGACCCAGAATGTTACTGGCACATAGCTGCCTTCTGTTCAAGATATAAAGTCAAAGTGAACTTTATTGTCATCTCAACCATATACAAGTATACAGATAGATGAAATTGCGAAGCTCAGGGTCCACAGTGTAACAACATGATGTACAAATAATAAATTAAAAATAGAATTAAAAGTTTAATTTAAAATTAAAACACAAACAAGACATTGTGCAAAGACAAGACAAAGAAGTAGCAGCAATATTGATGTGTAAGATATGTAATATAATAAATAAATAATAAGTAATAGATATAGATAATACAGAAATTATCAGTGTATGATAATAGTTGTTTAAGACATGTGTAAACAATGACAGGTCAGAATGTTTCACAGCAGAAGGATATCAAGAGTGTCAAAATACTTAAAGCTCAGTATGAGATTTTCAGTTCTTTTCTACATGCACTCTCGTCTTTGAAGGAAAGTGGCTCGCATGTATAAAAGTTCTGTTTTTAGAGGTGGCTGAGGCAGTGTGGAAGATCCCAGGGGGCAGCATAGTGTTAAGGAGTCAAACAGCTTGGGGGAAAAAACTCTCCTGCACCCTGGCAGATCTGGCTTTGATGCTGCAGTATCTTCTCTTAGATGGCAGAAGTGTGAAAACTCCATGTGAGGGGCATAAGGGGTCCTGCACAATGCTGCAGGCCTTGCGGACACTGCATTTGTGAAATATGTCTAGTAGTGAAGGGAGAGGCACCCCAATAATGTTCTCTGCTGTCTTCACTATCCTTTGCGGTCGGATATGTTGTAGTTGCCATACCAGACAGTGATGCAGCTGGTCAGAACACTCTCAATGGTGCCTCTGTAGAACATGGTGAGGATGGAAGGAGGAAGACTTGCTCGCTTCAGCCGCCTCAGGAAGTGTAGTGTCTGCTGGGCTTTCTTGATTAGTGATGAGGTGTTATGCGTCCACGTAAGTTCCTCAGTTATGTGCACACCAAGGAACTTGGTACTCCTAACAGTCTCCACATCTAAACTGTTGATGCTGAGTGGGATGTGGGCATGATGTGATTTATATATAAGAGATGCTATCTCAGAAAGGCAAACATTATTATTAAAGACCTTCTGAAGTTTCTGAAGGTTTTTATCAATGTCATTACGTTACTTAATAGCAGCTAATAAATACAATTGTTTGATATGTATTGTATATAACTATATTGCAAGATTTCATTGTACTGGGTACACATTACAATAAACTAGAGCTTGATCTTGGTTGACAACACTGCAGAATTAACTAGGACTTTCAGATGTTTTCATTTGATTTATTTTCCAGTATCAGGTCCCTTCCGGTACTGCCACAAGCAGCTGCCTGCAACGGCAGCTCCATGTTTGTTTGTCTTCATTATTGTTTGTTATTATTTACAATTTTTTTTTGTTATGGATGGCATGTGACTCTTTGGACCTGCGCCCTTTGTCTACTAGAGCATTGGGTCTAATCACTGGGCTGCCAGCAGATCTACACTGTAAACGTCTGGGGAAAAAGCAGGTGCCCAACTACACAACAAGAGAAGAAGGTACAGACTTTATCTGCTTTCGATTATCATAGGAAATGTAAGATTGTTGGTGAATAAAATGGATGATTTGTCAGTGCTGAGCAGGAGCCAAAGGGAATACAAACTCAGCGATCTCATGTGCTTCACTGAGAAGTGGCATAGAGCTGAAACTTTGAACTCCACAGTAGCACTGGATAGATTTAAAATCGTGTGGGCAGACAGAAGCAGGAGTGAAAGTGGCAAGAAGAAGGAGGCGGACTTGGCGTTTTTGTGAATGAAAAAAAGTACATCCACTCACACATTATAATTAAGGCACAATTAAGGCATCCATGCTGCACCTCTCTCTTCCTTTTCTTCAGCCACAGTATCCATCTTCCTGTCCTATCCATTCTCAGTCCTGCCTCTCACCCATTTTCCCTCCATCCTCTATCTTCCTCTTTCCTTCAGCCCAGCGCGTCTTCCTTCAATTGACTTCCCAATTCACCCCGTTTCAGGTCTCATAATTGGTGGGGCTGTCATCAACGATCCCTTCCGTCTATGTCTTCAGCCACGACTGCCTGCATCAGCATGTCTGCTGTGACACCCCAACCCACCTTCTCCAGTCTTCCTTACTCCCAATCACTAGCGGCTTCAGAATCCCAAGGAAGACTTTGCTCATTCCCCGCTACCCCTCAGCTATTCAGCAAGGAACCGATCCACCCCCAGATGCTGATCGCACATTCCGCCATGGGGCCCTGACCATTTGCCTCTTCTCCAGTGTACTGGCTGACCAAACTGCTTTCACCTTTGTTTCTTTTCTGCCTCGTTCAAGGCTTTTTTTTTCTCGCCCCTGTCTCTTGTCCCCCTTATATGCTTCCGTGGGTACAGCGCCACAATTTTGAACCGCAGGAAACTAATGAAGCAATCGAGACAGACCATACCTACATATGCAGGCGCACCCTGTCTTGATAACTTCACCAACCTCCCACAGCGACAGAAGCATGCACACCCACGGAGAATGAGCTGGCTATTTATGTAGTTATTTATTTAAAAACCGACCACCGGTTGCTAAGCCAAAGACCTTCTATATCACAGACCCCTGGTTTCAGAACATCTTGATCCTCTGCTGTCTGCCTATCACTCACATATAGGAGTGAAGGATGCTTTTATCTACGTGCCCCACAGATCCTATTGCCACTTGGACAAAGCTGGTGTCACTGTCAGGATAGTGTTCTTTGACTTTTCCAATGCCTTTAACATCATTCTTCCTCATTGACTTAGAAAAAAAGCTCAAGGCTTTGAATCTTGATGTTTCCACAATTTCCTGGATCATGGACTACCTGACCAACAGAAAGCAGTTTGTGAGACTGAGGGACTCTGTGTCAGAAGTGGTGCCGTATAATACTGGAGCACCTCAGGGAACTGTCCTGTCTCCCTTTCTCTTTACCCTCTACATAACCAATTTACAGCACAATGCCAGAACTTGCCATCTACAGAAATTTCCAGATGATTCATCCATCACAGGTTGCATTCATAATATAAATGAGTCAGAGTACAGGAATGTCATAGAGGACTTTGTCTTGTGGTACAGGGACAACAACCTGGCAACTCAACATCAGCAAGACAAAAGAACTGGTGGTGGACTTCTGACGTGCCAAGAAGCTTCTGAGACCAGTCACCATTCAGAGGGAATACATGGAAGACCCTGGAGGGTCACATAAACAATAAACTAGACAGGTCTGACAACACAGTGGCGCTGTACAAGGAGGACCAGGACACACTGTACTTGCTAAAGAGATTTAAGATATTCCTGTATGCCTGAAGCTGCTGTAAATGTTCTGTTAGTCCATACTAGTCAGTGTGTTGTTCTATGTTGCAGTGTCCTGGGGAAGCAATCTGAGCATAAAAGCATATGCTTGAACAAACTTTTAAGGAAACCCTGCTCCATCACAGGGCAAACCCTGAGCTCAGGGTTATGGAAAAGAAGAACATGGCCCTCCAGGAGATGGTCTTTATGAGCACTTTTAGCCACAGGCTCATTCCACCATGGTGGGCTAAGAAGCACCACTGGGGGTCTTTTCTGCCCACTGCTATCAGCCTATTCAATGCTTCCATCCGATGTACTAGTTAAGTTTATTGATTGATTGATTGATTGATTGACTGATTGGAAGTATTATCTGTACTGTGAGCATGTATTCTTGTTTTTTTTATGTTTCTACTGCTGTATGCACTTGAATTTCCACATGGGATTAAAAAAGTTGATCTAATCTAATTGTGTAATTATATGAAATATTTAACTTCTACTTTACATTGCATTTAATTACATTAAATTTAATTTCCAATATAAATGCCCACACTTTGACTTCACTCAGGTTTTCCTGTAGGGAATAGTCATCAACTAATTCACCTTATCAGTGCCACCTGTTAATTTATTAAAGTTATTAGTTGCATTTGTACTTAAATCTTTCATATATGAAAGAAACAAATAGAGCTTTTCTAACATTTGATTTTTTCATAAAATGTTATTTTCTATGCATAAGACAACACTGCACAACATCTTCTAAATGCTTATAACCTGCAACAATGTGTTTTGTCATATAATGAAATGAAAGGAGATGGTGGTTTTTCCAGGTCAGTAATGGTGTGCAAATTCAGTCTAGAAATACAGGCAATTGTTGACAGATATGGATGAAAGAATAACTTATTTTATAATATATCTACACCACACATAATATAAAATTGAAAACTACATTATATCACAGAAACTCAGATCTTTTTTTAAAGGATAGTGAACAGACATGTGCTTCTTTTACCAAAGCTCTCTGTAGTGTAATTGAAATGAAAAGTAAAGCAGGAAAATCTTGCAGGGAAGATGAATTGTGTGGTTTAACTGCATTCTTGTTTTTTAAATAAATCTTTTTAAAAAGTAAAAATAAAGGCTAAGTATATCTAATAATCACTTGTTTGGAGTAAATAGGTCACTCCAGGATTCCATGCAATTTAAACCAAAGGTAAAGAAGTGGGGTCTACAGAGTTTAAAGACAATGTTTTTTCCCGACATTCCAGTAACAAAATCTGTCAGTTTTGTCCTCCTAGAAATTTAAAAGCTGTGGTGAGTACTGTCTACCTTCGAGACTTCAGCTCAGTGTCTCTGCCTGTTGGGATTTAGCTCTTTGACAGCTATCCCCTCATCAGTCATATCAATGCAAAGATGGCAGTGTTGATCTCTGGGATATTTCATGATTTTGAGGAATAGTGTGACTGAAATGCTGTATGTCATCAAGAAATAATCCTTGGGCCAATAAATTTAGTGGTTGTGAACGTACTAATTAAAATTGTTAAGGATTATAAAAAAAAAGGAATTGAGTGGAAGAGTAAAGATCCAACCAGACGAGAAGCCAGAAATTGGGGGATTTGGGGGGATTGGAAAGAATTCAGTGGGCAAGCCATAAGTCTAGACCACAGAAAAGATAATCACGCACGTAGAACTATTGAATGGGCATTATACGTATATAGTGAACCACCGCTTATCAATTAGTATAAATAAGTTGACAAAAACTTAAAGGTTGAATTAATTAAATTAGCTTTAAAGATTTATCAGCAAATTGCATACTATAGAAGTAACAGCAACAGATTAATATATTATGTATGCAGATACTATATAGACAGTTAAAGCATAGCTATCAGACTACAGCAACTTCCACAAACTAACAACACTGCTTACAAAAACTGCACAATTTCAGCAAGCATCATTCACTATAGCATGTACTGTATGAGCACCAGCACCTTACCTTTATTCCCATGACATTACTGAAGCTCCATCAAAACTAAACGCCATGCACAGTGAAGAATCCAGATTCAGTTGCTGTAACACTTCAAGGATTTTCTCTTTAATGCCATTAGCTGTCATATCATGTATATCGATAAACCCAATAGCTGTTGTTTACTGTTAAACATACACAAGAAATCTGTAGCAGAATACAAATATTAACTTTTAAAAGCATTTTCTTATGTAAAACAGCTGTACATGCACATGTTTTTTATAGGAATTGAGGGTTGGGGGTTGCATTGTGTTCGTTGGGTTCCTAGGCTAACTTTGCTGGACACATGAACAAAGTGGACTTACGAAATGCGCTGTTGGAACAGAGCTCATTTGTATGTAGGCGACTTACTGTATTGTCAAACCATAAAATTGTATTAATTCTATTTTGGGGGTTAATGAGCCAGAATGAAGTAGCTCTGATGGTGGTTAACCTTCCAAATACCATAAAATTGTACCTCAAAGAAAGAAACATACAAAATTCAGAAACATGAAGCCAAATATAACTCATAGACTGTTCTAATAAAAAAATAATGAAGACACAACTAAGAATGACTCTAAAATAAGACAATAGCAGCTTAGTACTTAAAAATATTTACCAATAATACACCAAAGCAGTATTTCTCAACCTTTGTAGCATCATAGCCTAGTTTTTTATAATACCAATTTCTTTGCCACCCACCAGGATTTTTCTAGCTGTCAACCTCTGTGAATTTAGTGCGATTGTCTAGGTGGAGAGAGTGAGGTGGTACTCCTTGGTAAATGAAGTGTGATCGTCAAAGTGGGGGTGTGGTGGGAGTGTCCTGTGTCATCACCAGATCGGCAGTGCATTAGATGAATAAAGCAGGATCCTCCTTGGTGAATCAAGCATGATTGTCAGAGTCGGGATTTGGGAGGTCGTCCAGGATTGGCTGCAATCACCTGCAATGCTGCAGCTGTGAATCAAGAGAGATTTCATCAGACCAATGGATTGGGTTTCATCCAGGGTTGGCCTCAATCCACCTGCAATGCTGCCACTGTAAATCAAGTGTCATTTTTGGAGTGGTGGTTGGAGTGGATTTTGTCCGGGGTTGGCCACGGCCTCCCTGCAATGCTGCCATGGCCCACCAGTGGAAGACAGCCCACAGGTTGGGAAACGTTGCAGTAAGGCATTTTCTGTATTTAGGGATTTATGGTTTAACAAAGTATAAAATATCACACTTTTATAGGTAGCAGCTTGTTGAAATAAAAATTTTGTAGAAGTAGAATCTACCACTCCTGACTTTCTAATACTTTTCTAAGCAAAAAAATCTCAAACTTCTGACCTTCCAAGATTTACTTTTCATTTAGGTATTCTACACATATACTACACTTTTCTTTTGAAGATATGCTCTATGAAAGCTTCCATAAAAACAAAGATTGATTAATATGTATTACTGAGATATTCTTTAAATATTCTTTATACTACTGGCCTGAACAGAGAATCACAGTGGCTTTAACCTGGTTTTTATAAAACTAAAGCATAGTCCATCCAACATAAAATAGGTCTTAGGTTGGGAGCATGTGCTTAGAGCACATTGCTGCACCCACCACACAATGAACCACCTGGATTGGGGACCTGAGTGCAGCGGGTGACACCTCAGCACCACACTGTAACAGCAATTGCAGGTTAAGGGCCTTGCACTAGGGCCCAATGGAGTGGCGTCACTTCCAGCGTTTGCGGGATTCAAACCGGCAATGCTGGCCCAGATCCCTAGCCTCAGAGTCACCTCTCTGCCATATGCAGTAAATTTATTTTTGCAGCAAATCATATTTGCTGACACAGTGCTAAAGTGGTTAAGGCTGATGCTGCCCCAGATGCATGCCACATCTTTGTTGGTGTAGCATTTTTCATGTTCCCTCTGAGTCTGTGAAGTGTTTTCATCCAAAGTCCCCAAAGAGGTTCAAGTTAGGTTAATGGGTGGTTATTAATTGTGCCCACTGTGGGTGTATACAGCGCTGGTTCCCACCTTGCATCCAGTGCTGCCTGGACAGGCTTTAGAGACCCTGAGTTGGCTTAGGTGGCTGGTTTGAGATTTTATGTGTGTATGTAAATCTTATAATCCATTTAATACTTTAATTTTTAAACTTAAACCACACGTTTACTATATTTAATTGTTATTTACAGAAATGTACTTGCATTAGCTTCATCAAGCAGTGTCAAAAGGACATTTTTAATTAAGGGTATTCTTGTTATAACAGATTTCTTAATAAATTACTATTTCCATTTTGCTTGCTTGACTAGAAAAACACTTCTTTTAATTTACATAATAGATGTTTCATTATTTTATACATGCCTAATTTATCATTTTAACATTTAATTATTTTGGCAAATTACAAGTTTCAAGTGAGATGTTTAAGAAATGTTTTCAAAAATTAATTCTTTTTCAACGAGTTGCATCTCTTGTTCTTTAATTAAGTAACCTCGATGATTGGATGTACAGTAGTTAAGAGACATCACAATCGTTTAACAAGAATGAGAAATGTTCTCATTTATAAATCATGGGAGCCATTATGCATTTGTTTTCTATTTGTATTATATAGATAAGACAAGGTTTTCATATTAACAATCCATTGAGCTGAACATGAGTCTTTAGTTCCCTAACATATCCATAATAAGTTGAGATCTGGAAGAATTGTATCTAAGATGTTACTTTATGGTGTACAGCTGGGTATTTTGTTCTATGTAAAACGTCTGTGTGGATAAGTATTTTAAAACATTAGTCTACAAATTAAAAAGAACCAGCTTTTACTTATGCATTCTTATCCTTGAAAAACCTACTTAAGCAGGTAAAATAAACCGTACTTATTCACTTACTCATTTTAAACACAAATCTCCACTTGTCTATATCTATCTGTCTGGTAGCCAAATAGATTAGTCACAGATTTTTGAAATTGTGATATCCAGCCATCATTAAAGTTGATGATTTTGGGCTACTATTTATAGCAATGTATCACACATGAATTTTTCAAAATACATCTTGTGAAAAGAAAAAAAAAAACACAGAGAAAATATATCAAAAGAGTTGGGGGAATTCCCAGTATAATGCTTGGTGTTGCAGAGTAGCTTTTTGAGACTAAAACACAGTCGTATGAGTACAAAAATACATTTGACAAAGGAATTGGTTTCTTCAAGGTGTTTATAGAGAATAAACAGGAAATAAAATGAAGAAGGAACAGAACTGAGTTGGCAGGAAGTGCGATGTGGAAATGAAATCTTCTTCAGTGGACGGGGTTGACGTTATTATAGGAAGCCAGAAGTGAAGTCATCGGTGTGGACCGGAAGTGAGGACAATGGTAATGGACGGACACAATGTCTTTGGAAGAAGGACTTGGAAGTACAGTGATCCCTCGCTATATCGCGCTTCGCCTTTCGCGGCTTCACTCCATCGCGGATTTTATATGTAAGCATATTTAAATATATATTGCGGATTTTTCGCTGCTTCGCGGGTTTCTGCGGACAATGGGTCTTTTAATTTCTGGTACATGCTTCCTCAGTTGGTTTGCCCAGTTGATTTCATACAAGGGACGCTATTGGCAGATGGCTGAGAAGCTACCCAACTTACTTTCTCTCTCTCTCTTGCGCTGACGTAGGGGGGTGTGAGCAGGGGGGCTGTTCGCACACCTAGACGATAGGGACGTTTCTACCTTCTGTGTGCAGCTGCTTCCTGAAGGACATGCTGCACGGTGCTTCGCATACTTAAAAGCTCAAAGGGCACGTATTGATTTTTGACTTTGTTTTACTCTGGCTCTCTCTCTCTCTCTCTATTTCTCTGCTCCTGACGAGGAGGTGTGAGCTGCCGCCTTCAACAGCTTTGTGCCGCGGTGCTTCACATACTTAAAAGCAAACAGCCCTATTGATCTGTTTGCTTTACTCTCTGTCTTTCTGACAGACTCTGCTCCTGACGGGCACTCCTTTGAAGAGGAAAATATGTTTGCATTCTTTTAATTGTGAGACGGAACTGTCATCTCTGTCTTGTCATGGAGCACAGTTTAAACTTTTGAAAAAGAGACAAATGTTTGTTTGCAGTGTTTGAATAACGTTCCTGTCTCTCTACAACCTCCTGTGTTTCTGCGCAAATCTGTGACCCAAGCATGACAATATAAAAATAACCATATAAACATATGGTTTCTACTTCGCGGATTTTCTTATTTTGCGGGTGGCTCTGGAACGCAACCCCCGCGATGGAGGAGGGATTACTGTAGAGTGATTGCAGAGAGCTTTTTTATGGTTGCTGTTCTTCTGTTTTTCTGTTGGAAGAAGAGAAAAGGCATTAGTACTATGTTCCACTCCGCCGTCTTTCGAACTTTCATGCTTGTTTGGGCCCTTTGGCTGCCCTCTAAACACACGTGTGTGACACCTATAAAAAATGCTGGAAAATTATACAAATTCATGTTCGGTATGCATATTGTTCTCTTACCCATTGACTTGTACAAAACTGAAGTCAATAGGCTCTCTTATATAATTATTTTAAGTAGGAAAATGTTACTGCACATTTAGATATTTTTGTTGTTATGTGCAAGACAACTTTGCAAAATGCTTAAATTCCTTTCCCAGTTACATAGGATATTGTTTGACTATTACAGGAAAAAATACATTTTTTATAATGCCAGTAACATTCAGTCTTTCCAAGTCTAAGCTTGATTACTCTGAAACATTTATAAAGCTGCCTACAGTCATCCACCAATGCCGAGATGGAACGGGAGGAAACCACACCCCTTGAGGTCAGCCCAGACCCTCTCTCCCTTTTGCGGTTTCAATTTAGAGAGTCGCCAGCTTCTTTTAAAAGGGAGCAGTGGAGTGATGATTCCCTAAAGTTTGCCAAAAATGCAGTGGTCCTAGTTAACGGCCAGCGCACTAACCAGTCGATGCCACAGGGTCCTCACTTTGTGTTAGAAAATGACCTTTTGTATCACGTAGCTGAGCATGATGGGCAGGAGAGAAAGGTACTGTTAATTCCACGGACCTTCCGGCGGCAGGTCTGTGAGTTAGCACACGCCCACCTCCTAGGTGGCTATTTGGGCACCGAAAAAAATCCTGGAGCGGATCAAGCTCCGTTTCTATTGGCCGGGAATCAATGAGGAGGTTCGTCGCTTTTGCACTTCCTGCCCAGAGTGACAATTGCGACAAATTCCTAGGAAGGACAATGCTCCTCTCATTCCTATTCCCCTGATTGATGTTCCCTTCCACAGAATTGGGGTCGATTTAGTCGGACCTCTAGAGCCCTCAGCCCGAGGACACAAGTACATTTTAGTCTTCGTGGATTATGCTACCAAATACCCTGAAGCTGTTCCGTTGCGCTCAGCTACTTCTAAAGCAATTGCACGGGAATTGCTAGGGGTCTTTGCGCGTGTTGGCATTCCTAAGGAAGTCCTGATGCACCAAGGGACGCCCTTACCTCAGAGATGTTCAAGGAGACTGCCAAGTTACTTATAATAAAGCATCTAAAGACCACGGTATATCATCCTCAAACTGATGGTTTGGTAGAGAGGTTCAATCAGACTCTCAAACAAATGCTTCGTAATGTGGTCAACGAGGATGGTAGGAACTAGGATCAGCTCCTCCCCCTTGTCCTTTTTGCCTACCGGGAAGTCCCACAAGCCTCCACGGGGTTCTCCCCTTTTGAATTATTGTATGGGCGACAACCCCAGGGCACTTTAGATATCCTAAAAGAAGGATGGGAAGAAGAGGCTCTTCCCTCTACAAACATATTGGAATATATTGCACAATTACGCAATAGATTTGGAAAGTCTCAGCCCCTCCTTAAAAGTCACATGGAAGAGGCACAAGAAGCACAGGTCCGATATTATGACCGTGGCACGATTGTCCTGGATTTCCGCCCAGGAGATCGGTTCATGGTCCTAGTACCTACCTCCCACTCTAAGTTGCTTGCCCATTGGTAAGGTCCCTACAAAGTTAAGGAGAGGAAAGGACTCGTTGACTATTTGTTGAGTCAACCCAATCATTGGCTGAGGGAGCGGGTTTATTATATAAATCTGCTGAAACCATGGAAGGACAGGGATCCCGATCCCTCCTCCGGTCAGCCCCGCTCACTCTTTGCTCACATGGCTAGCCTTAACTTTGGTGCAGATTTAAGTCCCAGACAACAACAGGAGCTGTCTATCCTTGAGGTAGTGAGTGAAAACCCCGAAAGGACCTCTCTGGTTGGGCATGACATTGTGATAGAGCCTGGGGTTATAGTCCGAGAACATCCATATCGCCTTCCTGAGGCAAAAAGAGCTGAAGTGGAGCTTGAGATCAAGCACATGCTGGAACTAGGTGTAATTGAGGAAAGTCATAGTCCCTGGTCCAGTCCCATTGTATTGGTCGCTAAGCCTGATGGGAGTTGGAGGTTTTGCAACGACTTCCGTCGACTTAATCAAGTCTCCCAGTTTGACGCTTATCCAAAGTCACGAGTGGACGACCTCCTTAAGAGGCTTGAACAGGCTCAATATTTGACCACACTGGACATGACAAAGGGGTACTGGCAGGTTCCTTTAACGGATTCTGTGAAGGTTAAGACCACGTTTAGTACCCCTAGCGGACACTGGCAGTATCGTGTTTTTCCATTTGGGTTATACGGGGTTCCAGCCACCTTCCAGTGTCTGTTGGACAAAGTGCTCAGGCCTCATAACTCATACAGTGCTGCCTACCTGGATGACGTGGTCATCTATTCCAGCAGACGGATGGAACACCTACAGCAGGTAAAAGCGGTATTGCAGACACTTGGTGAGGCCGGGCTTCGTATTAATCCCAAGAAATGTTTCTTTGAATTGAGCGAAGCCAAGTATTTAGGCTACCTGGTGGGTCAGGGTACCGTGAAGCCACAGTGCTCCAAAGTAGATGCCATTTTGAAATGGCCCCGTCTGCAAACCAAGTGGCAGGTACAAGCCTTTCTCGGGTTAGCAGGATACTACCGCCGGTTTGTGCCCCGGTTCTCAGAAACAGTGGCGCCCTTGACTGATTTGACAAAGAAGAGGGCCCTAAACATTGTTGTATGGACTGAACAGAGAGGCGCTGCATTTATTGACTTGAAGCAGGCCCTTACGTCTGCACCTATTTGAAAGCACCTAACTTTTCTTTACCTTTCATTCTCCAGGCAGACGCTTTGGACACAGGCCAGGGGGCCGTGCTGAGCCAAAGCGTCAATGGTGTGGAACACCATTCCTGAGCCGGAAACTGTTGGACCGGGAGACCAGGTATGTGGCGGTGGAGATAGAGGCTTTGGCGATTAAATGGGCAATTACTCAGCTGAGGTACTACCTGTTGGGCCAGAAATTCACCCTTGTCACGGACTATGCACATTTACAGTGGATGGCCCTGCACAAGGAGTCAAATCTGCGGATCACCAGGTGGTTTCTTGACCTCCAGCCGTATAAGTTTTCGCTTGTTCATCGTCAAGATACTCTTCACGCCAACGCCAATGCTCTTTTTCAGGTTCACGACCTCTCGGTCAGGATCGCCCGACCCGATGGATCTGGGCTGATGGGGGGGCCTTGTCACACACATGCACATGGGAGGCAGCTAAAGGGCTTGAGTAAGGGGAGTTCCGAGTCATACCGGGATGTGGCAGAGTGCACTGACTCTTTATCTCCCTTTCCTGTAGACCATTCACAGGAGATTCCACTTGGTCCTCTTGACATCGCTTCCGGGACCGAGCCTATGGAAGGAGTCCTTGCCGGCTCTGGTCCCTGTGATGTTGAACCTATGGTTGAAAACCTTCATGATCCCTACCCCTTTGATCTCACTTCCTGTCTTCCCCTTTAAAAGCCTCCACCTTTTCCCTGTTCTGTTTTGGACTCGGTTTGGTGCACATCAGTGCTGTAAACAATTTTTACAACTTTGCAGCCAGGATACCAATTACACGGGTGGCTGCCCCAAAACTTTCTATGTCTCTGAGTCAAGTTTGTGACACCGTCTAGATGATATTTTCCAATACGCATTTTACCTCTGGGTTTTAGCCCGTGCCAAATGTCTATTTTTTCTTCGGACTCTAAATACATGAGCCATTGAATGGACGGGGTAGAGTATCTCTTTTGTTGGCGATGATAACTGTCTTGTAATGGCAAAGCTATGGTTTGCTCATTCAAAAATTTAAGTCTAAACATAGCCATACAAACGCTCACTAAAGTAACATGTTGAAAAGGATCAATAGACGATATTTTGTATTTGACCTGAAACTACTCGTCTAAATACATGCATGTCGTTTTGGTTATCTCTATAACCTCTTGCCTGAACAAGATACAAGCCGACCTTAGAATCTCTACATCTAAGCGACAGTACATTTTTAATTCCTTTTGAAAATCAAATACATTATTCTTGTGTTTAGAATGCCATAAAAGAAATTCTGTCTTCTCCTCTGGCATCAGGCTTTCCACACCATAAAATTCTACAGCAGGTCTAGGCCCCACATAATTTTGATTTCAACAATGTTCAAAAAATGAGCAAAGTACCCTTTTCCCCCTTTAAAACCCAAAGCCTCTGGTAATTTACACAATTTTGATGCTAAAAAGTTCAAATAGTCTATGAATCTGATGTTTAAACCTTTCACAGTTAGCAACATGATTTTTCCAAATTAATTTTCATTTTTTCTTTTATTAATTGACTAATCACAAAATAACTCATAGGATTTTGCATTGTGTGCAATAAATGTGTAATTCTTAAACTCTCTATGGATAAACGTTGATATAAATCTTTTAACACAATCGTTTCCAGCAAACTCCCAGCTCGTGTTACCATCCATGTGTAAAGTGTAAATGTGATTCGGTTCATGTACACCCGAGTCTTGCCGACATTCACAATCATAAAATATGTATTTTTTTGACACGGGGCTCTTTAATAATGGTTGCATATAACATAGGTGATTGTCAGAACTTATGATTGTTTCTTTGCAATGCGGACATATCTTCAGCTTGCAACTGTGATTAGGAGGTGTGTAACACTGGCAGTAAGCACAGTATTCTTTTATCTCGCAGGATTGTTTGTTTTTGTGTTTCTTGTGGCATTTGTTTGATTGACAGATGATTTTACATATCGGGCATCTAATCAAACAGCCTTTTACTTCAAAGCAAGAAGCATCATGGCACTTACTAACACAATCATGACTTTGTGAGAATAAGCTGTGTGGCCGATTTTACAATAATAATTAGCCCCTACAAATTTCTTCACATCTAAAATGCCAAAATAATGTTCGCTGTGTAATAGAAGAAAAATTACTTTAGAGTTTGGCGGAGTAGGACCAGTCATGAAGTATTTCCACGTACTTTCATGCATGTATAGCACCTTTATAGAAACATCTAATAGACGCTCAAATTTTTTTACATCTGAAAAAGATATTTTCTTGTCTTCTGAAAACCCCAATTGCTTATGCATTTGTCTAGCTTTTTGCAGAATTTTACTATCAGGAATGTCTTTCTGACTGAGTAAGCGACACACACTCCCTGCAAAACACAAACTGCCCCAATGTGAGAAATCCACTAATAGATGTCATTTAGTGTTAATAATTTTACTGAAGAGCACTGTGTCAATTCTAATCCTTGCTCCACCTTGCATGTTTTTCACAATGGTTACTACAAATTGGAGAGACGAATCTGTAATAATTTCTGGATTACTTTGCAGCATCTGAGACACATGGTTTAAAAAGATTATGGAAACAAAACTGTTGAGATTCTTTTTTTGGGAATAAAGATTGTTTTGCAAACTCGGGGAAATAAGTCGCAATTGAACAAAATCACTAGGTGCAATATTTGGAAATAATGCATCTAAAATACCCTGAATACAGTATCTCCTTGATAAAGTATACTGTAAAAACTGTACACCTTTATGTCTGTTGCTAAATGAATTAATGATTCTTATAGCACACATCAGCCATTTCTCGATTAAATGACACACACTGTTATCAACTTTATCACGTGAATGAATGGTTTGTTTTCCAGACTTGGTTGTTGCTTTTTCTGTTTTTTTTTCCTTTGGAAACACTACAAACAGATTGCTCAAAATCTGAAAAAAATTAAATTAATCACAATCTTATTAGCTATTATACAATACTGACACGTACATCCATTCATCAAGCTCCCCAATCCCGAAAGGGCCCCAATAGCCCACACATGCCATCCTTTTTTCTATACCGTTTGCCCATTGTGAGGCCCTTGGTCAGCAAAGGTCTTATCTCTAGGGTGCATTGAGCCCCAAGCAAGGAACAGCGGCCCTGGAGAAAACAGAGGCCCCATGTGAGGCCCTTGGTCAGCAAAGGTCTTATTGCAGGGTTGCATTGAGCGCAAAGCAAGGAAAATAGGCCCTGGACAGAACAGAGGCCCCGATTGCTTGTTGTCCATCCATCCATCCATTTTCCAACCCGCTGAATCCGAACACAGGGTCACGGGGGTCTGCTGGAGCCAATCCCAGCCAACACAGGGCACAAGGCAGGAAACAATCCCGGGCAGGGTGCCAACCCACCACAGGACACACACAAACACACCCACACACCAAGCACACACTAGGGCCAATTTAGAATAGCCAATCCACCTAACCTGCATGTCTTTGGAATGTGGGAGGAAACCGGAGCACCCGGAGGAAACCCACGCAGACACGGGGAGAACATGCAAACTCCACGCAGGGAGGACCCGGGAATCGAACCCAGGTCCCCAGATCTCCCAACTGCGAGGCAGCAGCGCTACCCACTGCGTTGCTTGTTGTATGAACACACAAATACATACAGCACCCTGATTGGTGTTAACAACGAAAGGATTCGTTAAACAAAAAATGTTTTTTGTTTTTGTTTTCGTACCTGTGGTCTGCCGAGGTGTTGTCACAGTTGATAATAACGTCGTTGCTACACGTCTGGGTTGCTTTGTGGTGCTCTTTTTCGGTGAAGCAGTCATTAATTGAGATTCAAGCAATTTCTCACGTGCTGAAAATCATAAAAAAAATGTAGTGGCTGTATTTTAAAGTTAACTTTGTACATACAAATAGCATTATATCCCGTTAGGGAGCAAACTAGTAGATGTTTTCACTAATTATACACGAATATATAATATACAAATCTTACCGGGCGTTTTGTTGCTAATTCTATGTCGATCGGAAAGGTGTGCATCAATTTCATCTGAATTTAAGAAGTGAGCCATAACGCTCCCAGAATGCAAAATGTATTAAAATATTTAATGTGTAATTCCGTCCAAGTTGGTTATATATAATAGACCGATAACCATCTAACATGACATAATCAAAAGTTATTGTTTATTGACACAGGGGTCAATACCTCATGAGACAAAATTACAGCTTAAGGTTCTTAATAGACTGCTGGACATTACCTATAAAAAAGAATGCAGAAGTCTGAAAAGCAATGGACCAGAGGTGATTTATGGACACTGTGCCTGGAATAGGACCCCACACCAAATACACACAAATTGGAAGTTACTATGACAACATCAGGAAAATGACACGCAGTTTGTGGAAGTTACAGGAAAATATGAAATTGTACATAGGAAAATGGAAAGCCCAGTGGCATTGCACTATGGTGCCCAGAAGAACCTTCACATATAGTCAATGACTGTAACATCCCTACCAGATACTACACTTTCTCCATTACCAGTCAGTATAAAGTGTTCCTTTTTCTCAGACAACATTGCATCTTTTTTGTTAGTCTCACAGATCCAGCATCCTGAGTTTGAACGCCATGCCCAATGTTGTTCTGTGGGTTTTCCTCTCACATTTCCCAGATAAATGAAAGTTAACTTAATTAGCAATTTGGCAAATGGAAGCTGATTTCACATGTATGGAAATGTGTGTGAGTGAGCTCTGCAACAGGCATTGTCTACGGTTGATTCCCGATTTGTGTCTAATACTGCCAAGATAGGATAAGTTGAATTAAAAATGTTATTAAATCAATGTTACATTTACCTATTATGCTTAATGATATTCTCAAAACATAACATACAGTCAATACCCTATCATTTTTTTGCCAAACATTAAAAAAAATCACAAAATAGACAATAAAATAAACAATTTCAGTTAGTGCCTTCCAGTGGCAAAATATTGCCATTTGTCCTGAACTTTGAAGTTTAAACCCAAAACTAAAGCTCAGAAGAGAGCAGGAGATCACAAGCTTGATATAAGGGCAAAAATGAAAAGCAATAAATAAAAATGTACTAAATAAGCAATTAATATTAACAAACTAAAGAATGCAGGGACTAGCTGCTTTAGTATTAAGAGTCTGGGAAAGCATTAAGCATGGATGCAAACTAGGAATCAGAGACTACACACACACACACTCGCATGCAATGGTCACCTGTAGATCCAAAAAAAGATGCAGATGGCACCTGATGCTCAGGGAGTATTGCAACTACTGGTTGACTGACTGGCAGCAGAATAATAAAGTATCTATCTATCTATCTATCTATCTATCTATCTATCTATTGAGACAAGACAAGCCTCATGATGGATGGTTATTCATCAAGCAAGCAACCAGACAAAAACAGAGCCTCTAGAAATCTACTTTTCCCAAACTCACACTGACTGTACTGCCAGGAAGTGTTGTATGTTGTTTAAACAGGAAAACAAAATTTAACTGTACTCTTCACACAGTACAATACTACTGCTACCATTACAATATACAGACACATATGGTAACTGACAAATAGAAACATCAGGACATAGTGGAAGCTCACCATTAACCAAACAGATGTCACTTGAGTGACAGTTAGTTAGTATAACCCAACATTGCTAACTTTCAACATAAGAACGTCAATCCGACATGATCAAAAAACAAACACATGATCCTTAAGCCAGATATTTTTTGCAGGCTCTATCTCAAGTCAGTCTTGCAGGTCTGTGACACTAAGAAACACAATGAGAAGAAACTAAAGGTTCTCTGTTTATTACCTCTTCTTAAGAAAGCACCTATTTATAGTAAGATTATAAGTAAACAGTGAAAACAAAAAAAACCTAAAAAGGGGAACAGATTTCTAAATAGTTGTAAAAAAATAGCTAAAACATTAATCCTGAAAAGCTAACTAATTTGCAGATTTTAATTTTTTAACACTATGAGAGACTTTTGTATAATAGTTTTACTTATTAAATTTAAAATTATTTTATGATTAAATAGTACCATCTATCCTGCATTAGTTTAGAATAACATAAGTCCTACTTTAAAGTGAAATACTATTCTCTTTTGATACAGACCTGCTTGTTATCATTTTTTCATCAGAACATTCAGTTGCTCATTTGTGTTAGAGCCATAAATGTTATTTAAACACAAGTGATGGCGGAGCAATGTAACTCATCATAGATGACATTTGAGTGGAACGTACAATGAAACTATCTCAGTTTTCTGATTTGTATAATGACTGGCTAAAGCACTTCATTTTTCTTCCTATTTTTCATAGTGTGTAGTTGGGTGTGTACTATCTATCTTTATAATTGAAATTCCAGGCCTGGTAGTTACTATTCATAAGCCTTTTCTAATTCAAATTTACAATCTTAATTTTAAATTCACTTATTCAGCACAGAGTATCTTGAATACATTTGTAAATTATCTTGAGTTTGGGATACAGCTAAACCAGTTGAGATTAACTCATTACATTCATTTGCATTTATTTAAAAAAGGGATGAGTATCTATTAAAGATTCAAAGGTGTATTAAACACCAATGGATTATATTAACTCAGAGGTGAATAAATATTCTGTATTCTTTTATGACCGCCTGTGTTTTTAATATGCATGCGATCAAATTAACTTTACAATTGTACCGAATAAAATTTTTTATACACTTTAAAAACAAAAGAAATCTTGGCTTATACCCATAGGTAATAAATTATTATAAACAAGCGTTCAACAATTTACTTTGAATGTATATATTAATAATGAACTACACCAATAAAATATAGAAAATTAAACTTCATATTACTCATAAAATATCCATGTTTTTCCCCAGAATTATTTATATCAACAATGATGAAAAATGCCATTCACTTAAGAGTATTATCCCAACATCTATGAATATCATTACCTTAATCTGATCCAATCTGAACAGATAATATGCTGCTTACATTTTGTATCTTGTCAAAGGAGAAACATTCTGTAATCTACTTTACTTTAATAAAGGATATTGAATGTAAATGTTTTATGTATTTATATTTTATATTGCATTTTTATTTTCTTTCTTGAAGCATGTTACAGCATGTTTTTTGTTTATAAATTGCATCTTAAAGCGCTGGACCACAAAGCACAATTTCTCATAATATTTTAGGAAGAACAATAATAGCAACAGCAATCTATTTTATATAGTCCTCTTAAAAGTAGTCCCAGGGCATAGAAACAAAATAAAGCTAAATTATAAAAACAAATTCAAAGGTGCATTTCTAAATAAAAGGTATAAACTCATCTTTAAAGAAACCAAGATTGCTACTTTTGGAGTTCCAAACGTCTGAAGAAATTAAGAACAATTATAAATACTGCCCACCAGATACAGTATACATACTGTCAATTGAAGAATGTAAATGTATCATTTTAATCACATTTGGTTTTTTATATTTAAGATTTGAATATTTTCAATCCTTCAATAAGTATATTAGAAATATCTGAAAGTAAAATGTTAAAATAATCCACATGAGAAAAGTATAATAATTAAGCAAAGCACTATTTATTAATTAATATATTTTTGCTAAAGATGACAATCTAGACCATTTTGTATCTTATAATAATAATTCAAAAATAAAAATTGTGTCCTTGTGTAACGGGCTGAAAAAAATATATAAAAGCTGGCTCATCAATGGCTCATTATTTTTGACTAGATCTCAAACTTACAGTATGGCATGCAGCAGTTAAATAACCCAACAAGAATACAAACTCATAGACAAAAACTCAAAACTAGGTGAAAGGTCAGAAACAGAGCACAAATTAGTAAACTGAGGAAAGTCAAGATTAGAACTACAATATTATAAATTAAGGGAACATCTTTGCTTCTTTGTACTATTTAAGTGATCTCTAGATATTGCCTTTCTTACCACAACATATTTCCCCTTGCAAATTATTTTTTTTAAATCAACTAGGGGGCTAAGGAGATGTGGTCGGATCAGCTGCTGGCTTGCTGCTGCTGCTGAGCTGCACGTTCTGCTTGTTGCGCTGCACGGCGATCATTTAAAAGCCTATACAGCAGCTGTCCTTTCACTGCCTTGTCTCATGGGACGTTAAAGTGTTTCAGAGAAAAACACGTATCGTCTCCTTCCAAAACTTCCAAGATTTTTTTTTATAATAGAGAGATGTATTTGTATTCCTGAATTTCTAGCTCAAATTATGATAGCAAAGTCTGGCTAGCCACTTTCATGTAAGTTTTGCAGGTTCCTATAAATTTATAATGTAAAATGTATTTAGGTAATTACATCTTGCCTGAAGAAGGGGCCTGAGTTGCCTCGAAAGCTTGCATATTCTAATCTTTTTAGTTAGCCAATAAAAGGTGTCATTTTGCTTAACTTTTCACTACTTTAGGTAAATCTAAATTTTAACATTAAAGCAATTGGATTTTGGATAGTAAAAAAACATTTTAGTCTTTTTTGTGGCAGGCATAGTCACTTGTCACCAGTGTACTCTCTAGGTTAGACTAACTTTTAAAAAGGGAAGAACAAGTGTAACTGATGAAGCTCGATCTGGTCGATCATCAACATCATGCACACAAGCCTACATCACCCTAGCGAATGTCTTCATCAGAGAAGACCGACAGATTGTGTTGTCTGCTCTTATTGCACATTTGGATATCAGCTATGGATCTACACGTCATAGTGCATGATGACTGTAAAGTTTGCAAAAGATGGGTACTCATACAGCTTACTGATCTGCTACTAGCAGCCAGTAAGTCAACATCCTTCAGGGAATTTCAGCAGGTTTCACATGCTCTGCCAAAAGAAAAGTTACTACAGTGCATTGATCAATAATAGTGCAATCCCGAGAGGAGCGTCCATGTTTATTTGGCCTTGGCTTCAACTAGACTAATGGCAGATTGCTATGCTACGCATGTTTGAAATACCTATAAGCCACTGTGAACATTTTCCCTCAATCTGTGTAAAACATTGTCTAAATGCACCTCAAAATTATACTCCACATATAACAACAACAATATTTATTTATGTAGCACATTTCATAAAAATGATGTAGCTCAAAGTGCTTTACAGGATGAAGAAAGAGAAAAAAGACAAAATAAAAAATAAAATTAGGCAATACTAATTAACATAGAATAAAAGAAAGGTCTGATGGCCTGGGAGGACAGAAAAAAAAACAAAAACTAAAGACTGCTGGAGAAGAAAAAAAAAACAAAATCTGCAGGGGTTCCAAGGCCACAAGACCACCCAGCCTCCTCTAGGCATTCTACCTAACATAAATATCTATCTAAATGACATCAATCAGTCCTCATGGTATTCAGGGTTCACATGGAAGAATTTGATGATGATGGTCATATGGACCTCTGGCCTTCAATCCATCAATGTAGGACAGCACGGTGCTTTGATAGGTTGGTAGTGGAGAAAACTGGAAGAAGAACAGCAGAGAAAGTAATGGTTAGTACAGATTTTGGAGCCACCATGAATGATAGTGATAATTAAATGCATATACAGAATATCAGAGTTAAACTAAAATGAAGCGATGAGAAAGCCATGTTAAAATAATGAGTTTTTAGCAGTTTTTTTTAAGTGCACCACCATATTAGCCTGGTGGATTTCTATTGGTAAGCAATTCCAGATTTTAGGTGCATAAAAGCAGAAGGCTTCCTCACTACTTTTTTTTAAGTTTAGCTCTTGGAATTATAAGCAGACATTCTTTAAAGATCTAAGATTATGATTTTGAGTGTAAGGTGAAAGGCATTCCAAGATATAGGATGGAGCGAGATTATTTAAGGCTTTGTATACCATAAGCAGTATTTTAAAGTCAATTTTAAATGGGTAACCAATGTAGTGACATCAGAAATGGAGAGATGTGCTAAATTTTCTTTTATATATACAATATTTCTCTACACTCAAACTATCCAAAATGTGCCTGGGTCAAGATCCTAATTGTCAAAGATGTTGTTAGGAACCTGGGTCAACCTGATGAATGGTAACACCCAATGTGACATGATTGCCTAAAAAATAATCTATTGTGGTAACTTTATGCTGCTACCATGCTATGTTGTTTTGCTCATCTTGAAGAATCTTAACCTACCGCACCAGAATAGGAAGAATATATTATTTTATTTAAAAATGGACAAAATCAACTCACTTTATAAGAAACAATTTTAGTTTTTTTAATCTAGCAAACATTAATTAAGGTCGTCTTCAGTTATTGGAAGAAACTGAACTAATATTGTGCATATTTCAGTTTCTTTTAGTGATTATTTCATGTTAAATGTTTCTTTTTCTGTGTGCTGTAGATTGATAAGGATAAAGTATTTGATCTGAATAAGATACATTACTGAATATATTACTAACATATAAATTATGCATTGTAATGAATTCATGACTAAAAACTATTTTAAATATGAACCATGAAAGCAAATGTTTATTCTAAGAAATGTTCTATGATTTTTTTAAATGTATTTGAAGCAAAAAATACAGAGTTGCATTTTTAAAAATATTTCCCATGTAAAATTATTTGCTATATTGCCGCTGACATCTGTAGCATTAACTTTTCATGTGTAGTTGTGTCAGCACTTTTACTGCTTTTAAGGTAATTATCAAATTAATTCACTATGGGGGCATGCTGCTTGTTTCTGCTGTGTTCTCAAGTGCATTTAAGGCTCTGTGTACATGTTTTTTACATTCTTCTCAAGATACAATATAAATTATATGCAAACATACAATTTATTCTGTCACTTATGAAGATTTAATATTTACACTATAGACCTCTTTAAACCAGTAGCAGCTCCAGTTCATTTTCTTGCTAGGGTGTGATATGAGCACGGTAGCTAGTTACCAGGACTAATGATGACAAGAACATACCAAACAATGAGGCTAATATTGTTAAAAACATTGTAAACAAATCACATAATCAATAATACTGCATACTGTGTTACCATGATACATAAAAGACCTACATGTTTTATCTCTATACTAGATGTATCTTTCTTCATAGGATTCTAATTCATATTCTTTACAAAAGAAACAATAAAGACTAAAAGCCATAACTTTTCCAGTAATTAAATGACATGGTTTGAAGATAGGCCAGTGTTTGTGTGTATATGTTTTAATTTTTAGTATTAATGCATGCAGTTTTTTAAGTTCTCCATGATGAGTTGCTCCATGATCTCCCTTATAAACAATACAATTATTTGAGTTGTCTGGATTTTGAATCACCCTCGGTAGAGAAACTAAGTTGTCACCAACATACTTTCACAGTTTCTTTGCCCTTAAGAACCTTTGATGCACTATACAAATGGAGGGCAAAACATGTTTGCTTGCTTGTACACAACTAATACATTTTTTTAACTTACAGGCAGAATGTACATAGTGTTATGGAATCCCTTCATTGTATGATTCTACAAAATGAACACAGTTTACTGCTAAACTTTAGCTGCACTATTAAGTATAAAATCATTTTATGACAACTGTGACATGCCACAACACCAGAAAACACAGATAATGACAAAGTAAACTACCAACATATCGTTCGACTTCGTAAAACACTTATGTGAATTCTGAAAAAGTTGTCCATATTGATAGAATCGCTTCTTTAATATGTCTCCTGGAAGATGTTTCATTAATTAAATATTCAAGAACACCCAGTTCTTGCTTACAGATTTTATTGTGCTTTGTCACTTGCAGGAGTGCTCATTCACCCTGCCATGTACTCTTAGCCAGGCTCATGTAGTTACGTCAGGGGTTCTTTACCTTTTAAGGAATGCAACCTTTTTTCTGGTTTTAAAATTTCTCATAACCCTCTTAACAAAGAAAGCAATGCTCCAAAAAACGATTTGCTGTCCTTAACACTTAAAAAAATGAGTTTATTAAATGACTACAGTGCTACCATTGGTTTAATAATAAATTTGACTACTTAACTACGTATTTGTTACTTTCAGACTCTTCTAATGCCTCACTCCTCCACACCCACATCTCATAATTATGATGAGACCATCAAATTAATAACTCATGACATAAAAAAATCATAATTTTGGTATCTAGTATATGTCCCATCAATATTCACAAGGTCTGCAAAAACCACCCGGAAATGTCAATACATGTGGACTACCACAGAGTTTTTGACTTCTGAACCAAATTTTTGCCATTAGTATACCTCCATGTTTAATTTTCAGCCTCTCTCCCTCTCTTTTCAAAACTGAATGAACAGAATTTCTCCAAATGTCTGTGCACGTTTGCTTTACCTGTCCTGCCAAACTACACTGCTGCTCCCAAGTCCCACCTAAATTGCTATGCTGTATGACTCAGAATTATTTACAAGTGGCATTGTCTAGAGATTTGTAAATTATAAGAGATGTTAATATGCTAACATTACCTGAATTATATCAAAGGTAGAATATACCAGGTGAGGGGACGCTGGCGCACGCATGTTGTTGCCGCTCCTCCCTGTAAACAACACTTTTCGCAAAATTCGCCTAATTCTACACTTTCTTACGTTTGTTTTATTTCTTTTATTGTACGTATAGTTCGTGGATACAGCTGACTCGAATTGTATGGATTTGGCTTATATTTACAGATTTTATGGACTTTACTTTGACTGGGAACAGCTGAGTCTGTGGATCACGGGACGAGAACCTACAAGCATTTCTTTGTGCCTGGCAATCTAGGACCTTGGGATGATCTGTCTCCGTGATTATATTAAATTCGCTTTGCTGATCTGCTCCCGTTTCATCCTACAATACTCTACGACTGGGAACTGATCTGATATTCATACTAATCTGGTTTTTGGCTCCGGGGCGATCACGCCTGAAATTACCAAGCGTTACAGTTTGTGGCTGTGTATTGGAACCTCCAACTCCTGCTGCCTCCTCATGCTATGCTTTCTGCAGCTTTACTATCGCCGCTCACCTAATCTACCACACCCGCCTGTCCTACCGGTTCTGCTGTGCTGTGCTGCTTCTCCACTGCTATTCAGATAAGTATTGCCCAGTATCATGCTAAAATACTCTCATGACAAACTCCTTCTTATTAAACAGTTTGTCCAGAGCAAATGGTCTGACTGCAACATCCTAAAGGACGCCGGTATTTTGCAGCGCCCGAAATATATACATCGCGGGTCAGGTCGCCGCCACCGCCGGGCTGCGAATGAAAAGACCACCGGCAGCATTTGCTCAGGAATACGCCGTCCTTCTCATTACCCTGGAAATAGAATTGTCGGTGTGCCAAATTTGCATTATGTGGAAATAAACCCGGATTGCGGCTCTGTGCAGAAAGAAGCCTCATTATGTAATGTTGCACTGTTTAACTCGAGGTCTCTTAATGGCAAAGCATTGGTGCTGTCAGAACTCATCACTGACACCAAACTTGATATTCTGTGTTTAACGGAGACTTGGCAAAAACCGAATGAATTTGCGTCTCTCACAGAGGCGACTCCAATTGGTTTCACTTTCCACTCAGAGCCTCGCAGCTCAAGACAAGGAGGCGGGCTGGCAGTAATTATCAGAGAAGACTTAAACATTAAAAGAATCCCAATTGACTGCCCATTGTCTTTTGAGTGCCTGGCTCTTAAACTAATAACGGAATCAGGTCCTGTCTCACTCATTGTTCTCTATCGTCCCCCAAAATACAATGCATCCTTCTTATCCGATCTGATTGAACTTTTGACCCAAGCTCTTACTCTCAGAGAATTATGCTTCTTGGTGATTTCAACATCCATATTGACATTACTACATCTAAACTGAGAAATGAATTCCTGTCCGTACTGGACTGTTTTGACTTGACACAACATGTTGATTTTCCAACCCATTCTGGCGGTCATATATTGGACCTGATCTGCACTTCTGGACTATCTGTTGCCAACATTTACAGCACTGATTTGGGACTCTCTGACCATAAAGCAGTATTTTTCACTGTCTCATTACCTATCCCACCTCTTACCTGTAAACGACAAATTTCTTACAGAAACCTTAAAAATATCTGTCCCTCTATCCTTTCTGGATCCATTTCTGATCTTTTACTGTCTGCACCTATTCCACCAACACTAGATAGTTTTGTTGACCACTATAACTCAGCCCTTCACTCAGCATTAGATAAAACAGCTCCTTTAAAACATAAGGAGGTTTCCTTTAAGCGCTCAGCTCCTTGGTATAACTCAGAATTGCGATCTATGAAAGCAGCTGGCCGACGCCTTGAGAGAATGTCACGTAAGATTGGCCTCACCGTGCACATCCAGGCTTTCTCTGACCACCAAAGAGCTTACAGAGAAGCACTAACTTCTGCCAAGAACACCCATTATGGCAGAATAATAGAAAGTGGCCATGATAACCCAAGGGTTTTGTTCTCTGTAGTTAATAAACTACTCGAACCCGCATCTGGTCCAACTACCTCTTCTACTGAAGTCTGTGAGGAATTCCTCCACTTTTTCCGTAACAAAATTAAAGATCTAAATAATTCAACTAACATAAATACATCATCTGTTTATATCTCTCCCTGTTTTCCCACTCCATCCAGCTCCTTCTCTAAGTTCTCACCAGTCACCTCTGCGTTTGTTAATAACCTGCTTTGTAAGATGAGGCCGACTACTTGTGTACTGGACCCCATCCCCACCACACTACTTAAATCCTGCCTTCATGCCATAATCCCGACTGTTACAACAATAATAAACTCATCTCTTGACACTGGCTCCGTGCCACTCACTTTTAAAATTGCTTCTGTAACCCCAATGTTAAAAAAGTCTGGCCTTGATGCTGACAATCTTAACAATTTCCGGCCTATTTCCCACTTACCTTTCCTGTCAAAAGTTCTTGAGCGTGTTGTAGCTTCCCAACTCACCAATTACCTAACCTCTAATAATTTGATGGAACCCTTTCAGTCTGGATTCAGGGCGCGGCACAGCTGTGAAACTGCTCTGCTACGGGTAACCAATGATTTGCTTATGGCAGCAGACTCTGGACAAACTAGCATATTAATTCTGTTAGACCTCAGTGCAGCATTTGACACAGTCAGACATGACATCCTACTGTCCATAATGGAGAACATGCTGGGTATCTCTGGCACTGCCCTCCAGTGGTTCAAGTCCTATCTGAGTGATAGGCAAGAGTTTGTTAGTCTTGGCAACAGCAGATCCAACTCCGTGCCAGTCACACAAGGAGTCCCTCAGGGCTCTGTCCTTGGTCCTCTGCTTTTCTGTATTTATATGCTTCCCCTTGGCCATATTATCCGTAGTTATGGATTGGGTTATCATTTTTATGCAGATGATACCCAGCTCTACTTCAATGTTAAAAGTGGAACTTCATCAGAGCTTTCTCAGCTCACAACCTGCCTTAGTGAAATTAAAACCTGGATGGAGCAGAACTCCTTAAAATTAAATTGCAATAAAACTGAACTCCTGCAAATTGGGACTAAAATGCAACTTAATAAAATGAGCTCCTTCCCAGTCCATCTTGGCAGTGATCTCATCAGACCTGCCTCTACTGTAAAAAATCTTGGTGTCATTTTTGATTCCTCCCTCACTTATTCCACCCACATAAATCACATTAAGAAACTTTCTTACTTTCACCTCCGTAACATATCCCGTGTTCGCTCCTTCCTCTCCTTCTCTAATGCTGAGAAACTTGTCCATGCTTTTATCACATCCCGCATCGATTATTGTAATTCCCTACTGGCAGGTGCCCCTTCTAATCTTATATCACAGCTCCAGCTTATTCAAAACTCAGCTGCAAGAGTCCTTACTCGAACCAGCAGCAGCGAGCACATCACACCCATCCTGCTCCGTCTTCACTGGCTCCCTGTGTCCTACAGAATCGAATATAAAATCCTACTAATAACCTACAAAGCTTTAAATAACCTCGCACCAAACTACATCAGTGACCTCCTCCATCACTATGTGCCTGCCCGCCCACTAAGGTCCTCTGATTCTGGTAATCTTGTTGTGCCCCTCACTAATCTACACTCCATGGGTGACAGGGCCTTCAGCTGTATAGCGCCCAGACTCTGGAATGACCTACCAAAATTAATCAGGTCAGCTGACTCCATGAATTCCTTTAAAAAACAACTCAAAACTCATCTGTTCAGGAAGGCTTTTAGCTCTATTTGACTTTATTACCTTTCTCTCAGTTTACATCTCTGTCAAGATGCCAATGTAACCTGTATGTGTGTGCTAGACCATCAATTATGTTGTCTGTTTTTTTTCAGAATTTACTGTCTTAATCTTCTTTATTTATTTATCTGGTTTGTACAATGCTATATACTGTATATTCTGCCGTTCTTTATTATATTCTGTAAGTGCCTTGAGCATGGGAAAGGCGCTATATAAATAAAATGTATTATTATTATTATTATTATTATTATTCAAGTGTATCATGCAGTGCTGAGAAACTGTGTTATTTTCATCTATGAAAAGGTTATGTGAATGCACATTGTGACAGGCGGCCTCAGCCACCTGTCAGGTGCCAGGTTGATGGAAGGATCGACAGAGCGCTACCTTGCCCAGGACACTAGAGGGCAGCCCTCCTGGGCAGCTGTGGCACCATGGATTACCGCGGGGAACTCTGGGAGTTGGAGTTTGTATACAGCACTCTTGGGTTCTGTGTGGGGCGCCAGCAGGAGCTGCAGAGCCCTACAATGGACTTCCACCACTCCTAGGAGTGATTCCAAGTAATGCTGTTGAGCCACCTGGAGCACTCCCAGGACCTGCTTAAAAGGAGCCGCCTCACTCCATTCAAGGAGCCAGAGTCGGGAGGAAGAGAACCAAGCTTGCCAGAGAGGGAGTGGAGGCAGAACAAAGACAACAAACTACTGTGTGTATGGGACTGTACATTAAAACTGTGCTGTAACGGTGGGAAATGAGGGAGAGTGGTTCCCACAAGGAAGAATAATAAAATTGTGTGTTGTGTCAGGGTCGGGGAAGCTGCAACGCCCCTGGTTTCCACAACATACTGTAGAGAATTAACACCTTTTGATCATAAAATGTGCTAACAAATTACATTGAGTTATTTTATCACAAAGCATAAGAACGTTTTACAATAACTGTTCTTCTTGTACGTTTCCATCAGCACTCAAAACATTAGATTCAGGGGCATTTTTATCCTCAGATCAGGCCTAGTCACACATGCTAACAACTGCATAATTGTGCCTTATCATGGGTACATCTGTTGTCTTAGGTGGTATTTAACGTATGAAATTGTTCTCCCTGTCTGTGTTGCATTTATATGTTGTTGGTATTGTATAGTGATGCACAATGTATATTTGGCAAAAAATTGCGACCTTATCGAAGACATTTATTCCTTTGAAACTAAAAGAAAGGTATTTAATACCTGTCTGGAAACATTTTCATGCATTAATTCCAGGTGTCTGCATGTGATTTAGCACTTAAATAAAAATCTGTAATAAAAGATTTCCTATCACAATGTGTGTTTTGTTTGTTCTGGTGAGAGGATGCTGACTTTGCATAATTATGATAAAATCTTAATGTATTGAAGACAGATATAAAAATCAAAGCTCCACAGCGCATGCAGAGTGCAAATGCATGTGGGATGTACCTGATGACCCTGATGCTCTGGTCTCCCTGATCCAATGTCTGTCTTGTATTTCAGAAAGGGTGAGTAATAATTTCCCCAAGTTAAATAAGGAAAAACACTGAAATCTTAATCGGTAGTTAAAATGGAAATAATTGGTGTATTAGAAGTAAACTTCATCCCTTAGCATTAAAAGTCAAGGCAGCAGTAAATAATTTAGGTGTATTGATAGACCCTGACCTAAACTTTAAATTGCATATTAAACATATTACTAAGACTGCATTTTTTTTTAATTTAGGAATATTGCAAAATGTTATCCTCTTATAACACTGCAAGATACTGAGAAATTAATTAATTCTTTTGTTTTTTGTCATCAATCAAATGCAGTTATTTCAGAATGAAGGAAGAATCTTAACCAGAAAAAATATTTAATCACATCTCATCAGTTTTAGTGTCATTACATTGGTTACCTGTACCCTTTTAGAACTGACTTTAAAATAGTACTAATCTTGCCTCTTCCTATATTTTAGAATGCCTATCACCCTACGTTTCAAGTCATAATCTTAGATGTTCTAATAACACTCTGCCGATTATTCCAAGAGCCAAGCACAAAAGAAGTGGTGAGGCAGCCTTTTGCTGTTATACTGCAAAAATCTGGAATACTTTACCAAGAGAAATCAGACTAGCATTTAAGGACTTAAAAAACAATTCTAATTTAAGGACTCTACTTCTCTTAAATATCTATCTTACGTAAGTGTGCATTCATTTTTTTTATATTATTCTTATTTCATTTTAATTGTTTTTTTTTCGTTGCTTTATATTTATTTCTTTGACGTCTTGTAAAGCACTTTGAGCTACATCCTTTGTATGAAAATGTGCTATAGAAATAAGTGTTGTTGTTGTTGATTTTGAAAGCTGCAGGAAAAGGAGAGGGTTTTTAATTATAAAAAACACTTCACTTTAGAACACATGAGGCAAATTGATATTTTCCATGAATGTGAAGAATAACTTCAACTTGAAAAATGCCATATTGACCCTTTAAAGATGAAACTACAAATTGAAACTGAAAGAAAATCTGATGGCGCAGAAGAGAGCATGTTGGAAATGCTATGAAATCATTCCGTAGTGTGGAATTAGGGTGGCTACATTATAATGACAGAAAAAAAATATTTCTGCAAGCAGTAAAATAAAAAGGTGGTGTGTTCAAAAGACAGTGTGTTCTGTTGCACATAAACAGGCATCAACTCTTTGTGAAAAGTAATTAACAATTCAATGTACTTAGACCTTACTAGGCTTCCTCAAAAAATTTTTTGATAGTCATACTGTAGATTCACCTCCTATAAATTAAAATTAAACCAAAAAAATGGTTCCAAGTACATTTTGAATTCTACTTCCATTAAAACATTAGAACATTAAAACACTCCAAACAAGAACAGGTCATTCAGGCCAACAAAGCTTGCCAGTCCTATACACTTAATTCCTCCAAATAACAGCAAGTTTAGCTTTGAAAGTCTCTAAAGTCCTACTGTCCACCACACTACTTGATAATTTATTGTTTGTGGCTATGGTTTCCCTGTATATTCTGTTTCTCAATGATCACCTTGAACTAGGGTGTGAAGAGGAAAATGGCATGAGATTATTGCTGACTATTTCATTAGAAATCAATGACAATTTCAAAGATTCCAGTAGTCCTACCTTGTTTCATGCCAATAACTAGCAAAAGAGCATGCCAGCTTTGGACTATACAACCCCATTCATATATTATACAGTAACAAATCTTTTAAACAGTCCTAGGACAAAAATATCGTTGAATGTTACAGAGGAGAGTTTCTTCAAGCGCCTAAAAAACATCTAAAATTGAAATCACAGGCTGATCCAACTTGAGTGAATTTCATCACGACAACTCATAATGTGACTCAGTAGTGTGTTTGGCTCCCAAATGCCTGTGAACTCCGGACAATGTCTGGGCATGATCCTGATGAGATTTCAGATGGTGTCCTGGGGGATCTTCTCGCAGACCTGGATCAGGGCATCAGTGAGCTCCTGAACAGTCTGTGGCACTACTTGGCGGCATTAGATGCACCAATAAATAACTTCCCAGAGGTTCTCAATTGGATTCAGATGTGGAGAATGTGTGGGCCAGTCAATGGCATCAATGCCTTCATCATCCGGTAACTGCTAACATACTCTGGCCACATGAGGCCAGGCATTGTCCTGTACCAGCAGGAAACCAAGGTCCACTGCAAGAGCATAACTTCTGACATTGGCTCTGACGATTTCCTCCCAGTACCTAACAGCCATCAGGGTACCGGGGTACCGTTGCCTAGCATGTGGAGGTCTGTAAGAAGAATCAGTCAGGAAGGATAAGGAGAGAGTAATTGTCTGTGGCCATCACCTGCACAGCCATTCTCTTTTTGGGGTGTGTTTTGGTTTGCCTCTCCAGTGCACTTGTTGTCACTTTCGTTTCTACCAAAGCAGGTGAAGTTGATTCACAATTGCTTATGCTACCTAATTGGACAGATTGATATCCCTGAAGCTTAACTGACTTGTCATTAGACTGTGATGATTAAGTTTTCCCTTAATTTTTTGAGCTGTGAATTATTTTATGTAAGAAGGAAATTTGTATGATTAAAGAATGTATTGCCAAACATAAGCTGAAATTTCATTCACATAATCTGAAACACAGAGCATCTGGACATTTGACTGAGGAAATTGTTCATCCACAGCCTAGGTAGGGGACTTTAATAATAAACTTCTTCATTGTGAGTCTTTTTGGATTATTAAGTTGGACACCTACATCTCCTGGGGAATGAATACATTTATGGACTTTAATTGTTTCCTATAAAAACCCCATTTAACTCAGGGTTAACTTCTGAATTTCTCTTCCGTCAGTTCTGTGCTGGATAATGTAAATTTGAATTCCACAGTGGTATGTCATTTTTTTTCCATCTGTATATGTTCCTTTTGTATTTGTTCTTAAATTCTCTCATATCTATTTTGTTCTTGATCCTACTCTGTAAGTTAATTAATCGCTTTTTGAATTTTTCTGTCAAATTCTTCATTGCACACATTACATGTGTAAGTTACTGATGTTTGTTATTTAACTATATATACTGTATATATATATAGTTAGGGAATGTACAAATTGTTCAACTTAAACTCTACTAGCTTTACAATATACACAGAGCCCTTATATAGTTTTAAATTTAAATTTCTGGTGTATTTATAGCAGGAGTCATGAAGGCGTCCTGTTGTCATATGTAACAACTGATTCCATTTTTGCATATAACCCGAAATTGGTTCGCTAGGCCCCCCTGTAGCTTATACAATATACAGTATTAAATGTCTTGTGTCTCATATTGATTTTTCACTTTGATGTAGTTTGGTATTACTGTTACTAATAATGTTATCTTACACACAATATTTATGCATAATTTTATGTATATACCAGTTTAGTTTGTTTGTTGATGTTCTATCCTAGGGGTAATAATTTATCCTTCTAGCTCTCTCTTGGTTTATACTTAGAAGTTTATGTTTAAGAAAATAAAATACTTTTTTTTTTTTTAACTTTTTTCTTTGTCAGTGTTAGTCCCACAGTTAATAAATGATATCTGCTCCGTATCAGGCCCTAAAGAATGGGACTCAATCCAGACACATATAAGCTTTTGAGCCCTGCTATTTATAAGTGATTATCTTCCAAACAGCAATTAGTCTACATTTATTTTTTTCTAATGATTAATATTCTCAAGTGAATTGTATTTGAGGTGTCAATTTTACTATACCTGCTTTATGGATGTGTTTGCAATATTTCATGGTATCATAATACAGTATACTTAAATTTGTTTGTATAAGATTGTGTAAATATGTATTGTGTGTGTATGACTCCAATACTGCTACCAACAACTTAATTTCAACTATCTTTATGTCATTTTTGGAAATAGATTGTGTTTGTTTTCTCTGTTGGCTGGCACTTGATGTGAATTAAAATAATTCTTATGCATTTCTGTAACATTGTATGCTACAATTTTTTTTGACTGCTCTCAATACCGTGTGAGTGGGTAAAGGAGAATTGATTAAAGCTTATGCCAATTATAAAACAAGAAAAAGAAAAGAAACTTTTGATGCAGTCTTGCAATAATTGGCCCACTAACACTTAAGCTGAGGTATTCACTTCAGTATCATTTGATATAGCTGATATGACAGCATTGTATGTCAAATTGCAGCTTACTGCAAAAAATTTGTTCAGTTATTATGTTTGTACAGATACAAGTAATAGAAAACCAGTAGAGCAGCAAATTTAGATGTATCTGTTAAAGCATATGAAAGAGTCAAATTCTGAACATCTTTGCAGATTTGTTTGTATTTGCAGTAGTTCAAATGTATTCCTTCTCAGAATTACTACTAAAAGAAATAGTGATATTAAGGGATTACAAAGATGGCCAACTGGCCATACATTGCGGATGTATTCTTGAAAGTTCTGTACTCTATGACAATTATCCTGATTTTCATGCTAAATTAAACAGCATGTTATCAAAGTTTGAATAATGAATTTGGTTTAGTAAGTAGTTGTAGCAATGCTTATTTTTCTGTAGAATATTGTAGATAAAATACATAATGGTTATTTATGTATGTTTGCTGTAGGTTTTTCACAAGTTTGATTTTATATTACCTGTAATTTTTGTAAAGCCAATGTTTTGGCAATCAGTTAATGATTGTAAACCTTATTTACTTTGGAGAAAAGGTCAGGACTTAATTAATAAGAATATGTGAATTTGATTATTATGTGCAGTTAATTTAAAACATTACTGAGTGTTCTCTTGTAGTTCCCAGTTTTTATTATGACAGTGAGAACTGCATGTTACAGAGTTAAGTGTATTGTAGAATAACATGTCTTAAATGTTTTCATCTTTGTTTGTTCATTGTAAGCATTTTGTTTTTACAGTTTGGAAAAAATAAATGTTAACAAAACATTTTTATTCTAGTGTCTATCTAAATATGGTTCACATTTTGATGTGATTCATAGAAGCAGGAGGGGGTCAAATGGGCATACAGAGTCAAATATTATTCTGTGCCCAGCCAGGGAAAAGAAAACAACTCTGTCATCAAGTGTGACAGCACAAAATAGACAGGGAATAGTAAAGCAGATAGGTGAAATAGGTGTTCCAGAATTGAACTACCATTGCAGGTCATACAGTGTTTGTTGTAATGAAATTTAACAGAGATCATTAACACAAAGAGAAATTAAAAAATATATATATCAATAATAATTTAAGAGGACTTTATTCATACAGTAAATCTAAATAAGCATATCAACAACTACCTGTACTTCTAGGTATTACAGATTGAGTACCCCAAATCTGAAATTCCAAAATCCAAATTGCTGCAAAATGTGACACTTTTTGAACGCTGACCTTAACCCTAACCCTATGTCTTTTTTTTTTTTTTTTTTAAATCTGATGTAAATAACATATGTGTAGATTCCAAACAGATTTATTCAATCTGAGCCCCCCCAGGGCCAGGTCTCCCATGAAGCACTGAGCATCACAAAGCTAAGACATTTGATTGATGACTTGGTATTGTGGGGGACAGGATTATCCCCTGTGAAGTGTCACTAAGTTAGGACACATGATCGACAACTGGGTTTGGAGTCTGCTATGAGGTTGTGAGCGATCATCTATTGGAGGTGTGAGGTGCACTCCACAATGCAGGATAGATGTTGCATGGGAGTAGGGGGGAGCGAAACGATAATAACTGTGAGGCAGTTATTAAATGATACATGGCACATTAAAAAAAAAATTGAAAAGAACATGTTTCATGTATGTTGTCACACACGTGCGAGTAGGAGGAAGCTGTATGGACCAAGTGAAGGTAATTCCACATCAGGCCAGGGGGTGGTGGGGTCCACTAAACCCACTTCTGTTGTCTCTACAGACCAAACATGGGAAAACCTGCCTGATTCAACCTTGAAGACATCACTTCCAGTTCCGACGCCCAGAAGAACATCACTTCCGGTTATGGCGCCCAGAAGAACACCACTTCCGGTTCCGTCATGTCACTTCTGGTCATGGCCTTTAAAGCTGCCATGTTTTGAACATTAAATCAGTTCAGTCTTGAACTCCAACTTATGCACATCAGTGCCAATTGTCAAACCCTTTTTGCAGCCAGGGATAATATACGGGTGGCTGTCCCAAACCTTTTTTCTGTGTTGAGGCTGATTATTTCACAATGTATACTCATGCACCTCATTAGTCGGTCTGACTGAAGATTGTCTGAAATATTCTTGGCCTATCAGCCTTTTCCCTGAGAAGTGACAACAAAAAAACAAATAAGTTCTTCAGTACAAATGAGGAGCATTGGGTTTCTTAAAAGGGATCTAAAGTACAGTCTATTTATTCATCAGTTTTGAGGTTTAATATTGTTATCATATCAACAAACATTATAATAATGGCTTAGTGATATAAATTATTATACACGATATATGAGTTGTCATTTAGCTAATTTGGCTGCATTTACTTACTTGATGAAAAGGGTCCATAAGATATCTCATTATGTACATGCAATTATTCCAAAATTTGAAAATATATGAAAACCAAAATACTAATGGTCCCAGACATTTTGGATTAGGGATAATCAACCTTTACTTAAATATAACTTCTTCAAAGTAACAAAGGTGAATGAGTGTGCCAAACATGGTTAACATGAAAGCATGTTTAGTTTAAAGGTAAATATTTAGAGAAAAGCCAAGCAAAATAACAACAACAACAACAACATTTATTTATATAGCACATTTTCATACAAAAAGTAGCTCAAAGTGCTTTACATAATGGAGAGAAGAAAAATAAAAGACAAAATAAGAAATTAAAATAAGACAACATTAATTAACATAGAAAGGAGTAAGGTCCGATGGCCAAAAATGACACCTTTTATTGGCTAACTAAAAAGATTACAATATGCAAACTTTTGAGGCAACTCAGGCCCCTTCTTCAGGCAAGATGTAGTCTGTAGGGGGTGTCTCACAACCCTAAACACCAATTCATGAGTACAAAATAGCAAAAGAAAACAAGGCTTTAATAACAAAATCTTAACAGGTGATACAGAGGTACAATAAAGTACAACCAAAACAGAAAATAATGAAAACCTCTGTCCCCAAGGGCCTAACTAAACAATAGTAACCCCTGGCTACTCTGTTAACACATTCCCACTGCTCACCTTTAACTACTTACATCTCCATCCTCCCTCAGCCCAGTTGAGCCTGCTGCCTCCCAACTCCAAGTTCTCTGAGCAAAGGAAGTAAGGCTAGTGTGCCCCAACAACCTTCTGGGCATCCTATCATTAGCACTTCTGGGGTCTCAGCTGGTAATGATCTCTGGTATCATATGGTTAGGACGTCCTCAGTTGGTACCAGGGATTCCAGCATATTAACCCCAATACAGAGGTGTACTAGAGAGGACCAGATAGGTTGTCCTCTCCAATGCGCCTGTGAGGCCACAGTACATCTCTCCAGCAATGTAGGGAACCTCAAACCCCAGACTTCCAGAGTCTTGAAAGACTTCATGTTGTAATGGCAGTGTTCTCTGCTGGTCAATAAGGGTACCACAACCCAGATTAACTCCACAAAGTACGTACATATTTTACTTAGTTCAATTAGAGATCATTATCAAGATCAAAAATGGCTAAAATAAATTAAAACACATATAAATAATTTCTTTTACATTATAATCAAATATCAAAATATATCAATTATTTGAGCTTCTTATAGAGATGAGTGGATTAATATGGATAATTAATATGATCAGATTTTACTCTGTCATTATACAAATACAACAGATAAATGCAACACCATCACCTGGATGTTTTTGAACAATGATGGCATCTATCTGGGAAAGCCATTCCACTGCACCATACAACTGTGAAATCTTTAGCAACAAGAAGAGGACAATTGTTTGGGTTCTTGGACTGTGAGACAACAGAACCTGTTTACATTACATTTACATTTATTTCTTTGGCAGATGCTTTTATCCAAAGTGACTTACAAAAGAGGTAAACGCTAGATTAGCTCCTGTTTGTTCAGTAAATGTAAAAGGAAAGGTAACAAAAGTTGATTGCCACAAGTGAAAAGATGTGATAACTAATATTTTACAATCATAGATTACAATCGATAAAGCAATTAAACAACAAATTAACCAACAATATGAAGGATGACAGAGCAAAGGATATTTCTGTCAATTAGACAGATATTTACAGAAAAGATGGGACTTTAATTGCTTCTTAAATACATTTAGGGAATCAGCAATTGGATGGAGGTAGGTAACTTGTTCCTTCAAGTGGGAAGTACACAGGAAAAGAGTCTGGATTGAAACGTGATACAACACAGAGGTGGCATCACCAGATGCTGTTATCTGGCAGACCTGAGAGGGCAAGAAGAGCACAGCACTTCACTAGTGTCTCCATACACTCAGGTGCTGACCCATTGACTATTCTATAGGCAAGCATTAGGGATTTGAACTTAATATGTACTGCCTAGGGAGCCAACGTAGCGACCTGAAGAGAGAAGTGAAATGTGCCTGTCTCAGCTGGTTAAATATAAGATGGGTTCCTGCATGGACTGATAGGACATGTGGGTACTCCTGGCAGAAGTGAGTTGCAGTAGTCCAGGGGCAATAATACCAAAGCATGGACCAGAAGTTGTGTGGCGTACTCTGTCATATAAGGCCTGATCTTGCAGATGTTGTACAGCATGAATTTGCATAGACAAGAAACAATAGAAATGTGTTCAGAAAAAGACAGCTGCTCATCAGACACCACACCAAGTTTACAAACTTACCAGGCAGTACCTGCTGTAATTCCCGGGAAAACAGGAACGGCCAAGCTCGCATATATAGCGTATAAAAGTGTAAAAATCGATCAAGAAATAACAGAGTTATAGTTGAAAATAATTAAGGTGGCGCCATTGCTGCAGCTTGCACTTCATCAGACAACAGCTTTGAACAGCAACTTGAAATTGCAATGCATCAGTCTGTTGCATCCACATTATCTGTGCCAAGAAACTTGCTATCACAGAATGATGACAAGAAACTGGATGCATCAGTAAAAGCTGAAATGGCGGTGTTTCAGAGCAACGGCAAGTGCGGGTGTTGTTTAGAACAAGTGTATCAGTATCTGATGACTGTACCGCCTACTTCAGTGGAGGCAGAGCGTGCTTTCTTAACAGCTGGTGTACTCTGCATGAAGGTGCGCTCTAGCCTGGACGACCGCATGCTCAACATGTGCTTTCTATCCTCTTATTATTGCAACTAACTAGACACATGTACTTATATGACAGCAAGAACTGCTTGTAGATAAGGTTAGTTTTTTATTTTTGTCAACATATTGCAGTAGTTTTATTAAAAATAAGTGTCGGTCGTTCTAAAACTGTTCACATGTGAGATGCCCGTGCACTGTGTCATCCCTGGGATTCCCGGGAATGAAATGCGGGATTCTCGGGAATGGATAAACCCGTCTGGGAATGGATTCCCTACCTGGCAGGTGTTAACTAAGCTAACAGTGAGCTAAGCTGTCATCAGCTATATAAAGAGCCACCACAGACTGCTGTTGAGTCAGTGTTAGGTCAGCATAGGGCAAGACTGTCAGGCTTCCACCAGTTCATCTTTGGTATGTGTTGCCCACTCCCACACCCCCCGCACCGCCACTGGGATATTTTACTGGGGTCCAATGACAGCAGATGTGGCAACACTGCAAGGTGCTGGCTCCTTTTGAGCAGGCTACTAAGTTTGTCAGCTGGGAGAAGGCTGGCTGGAATGATGTGCATCCACTAGTATTCCTGCTGCACAGACACTAGGTGGCCTGGTCGAAGTGGGAGAGGGTGCTGAGGAGGAAGAGGACATGCCCAGTAGATAGCCTGGCAGGGCAGGGGCACTCCAGGAGGAAGAGGATGAAGAGGCATTGGGCTTATAGCAGGAGGATGAGCAGGTGCAGATGGCAGTGCCTATTGTAAGGGGGTGTGGGGACACTGAGCAGCAGGAAGAGGAGGAAGAGGGCACCTCTGCAACATGCCTTATGAGAGACCTCCAGATTAATGCTATAAAGCAGAGGGACTATTACTGGGTGGCCTCCCTACTAGTCCCCTTGTACAAATCACTACTTATAATGTGTACTTTCAATTTTCACACTTCAATTTATGTATTCAAGCCTAACATTTTTACTTCCTACATGTAATACTTTATATTTACTTACATTAAACTTTATCTGCCACAAATTTGCCTGTATGCTGTCTAAGTCAATTTGTCATGATTCAACAGATTCTTCCAATCTACGTACAGTTAATCAGCTTGTTACTTATATTCCTATCTAAATCTTTTATATATATTAAAAATAGCAGTGGCTCTTGCATTGACCCCTGTGGGACACCACTCTTAACATCACCCAATTCTGATAGGGTTCCTTATATCATAACATTCTGCATCCTGTGTCTGGGAAAATTTTGTACACATCTTCACACTACATCCTGAACTGACACAAGTTTTAGTTTGATCCCCAACTTCTTATGCAGTACCTTCTGAAAGTCAAGGTACTGTAAATAATATGATATGCACCACTGTGATCATATAATTTTGTTGCTTCCTCATAGAATTCTGGCATGTTAGTAAAACACAACCTTCCTCGTCTGAACCCATTCTTGACTAGGTTATATTATCTCGTCCAGGTGAGTTGTTTGATTTCAGCCTAGTTAATCTAATCTGATGCAATAAATCATATTCACCAGCAGAGTTTCATCCACTATGGCATTACCCTCTTTTTACCACAAGCAAAAAATAAGAATCATAAACTTACTAGAAAGTGAATACAGTATTTTACTGAACACCCACTTCTCCCCCTCAGTCGCTGGTCAATAGTCCTGTCTTCATTCCAAAAAGTCAATCCCATAAGGGTGATTTTTTTGTTGTTCCTATGGATATTTTTCACATTATTTTCCATTGTAAAGCACTGGTTACTATAACCTTCTGTTATGTCATAAACCTTTTTCTTTTCATTCTGCATGAAAACATAAGATTATACATTTTTCTCAGCCACCACTACAAAGTATATGGGGTAAGTAAATATAATTTTTGGATGTAGCATTCCTTTAAGCTTGGTTTTATCTGTTTGGGCAGCTTAGCTTTGTTGAATTATTTATTATTTTGACTTTGTTTTGAAAGGTGTGCCTAATCGATTCCACGCAGTTATTTATTATTGATTTAGCAATTTTAGGTCCTGCGCCACTTTGTCACTGAGTGGCATCTCTGTAGTCTCTGTGAACGATTTACATGTTCAGCACTCATGCATTCATTTCAACTGGCCATACAGTTTTTCTAAGGCTAATCTGATTTCATGTTGTTGCTCACTCAGTAAAGTATAGTTTACTTGGGGGCTCTGCACCCTGCTTGCTTCACTTGCCAAACCTCATACAGGCGCTATGAGCTAGTCACTTTGTGGCTCTGCCGCTCACGAACGGGGAAGCAGATGTACAATTTAAACAGATTGTTATTTTCATGGGAATTGTTACATATGCATAATAGAAGTAACTATTTAACATTACAGCGATTAATTAACCATAGTAAAAAATAGTAAAACGTAATCAATTGAAAGAATATTATGTTTCATGTTGTGTTAGAGGTATTCATTGCATTATATGTTTTCATTCTCTTTGGCTTTAAAATTAACACGCAAATACTTTTTAAACTTACACTTTTACTGTAAAACTTCAGTAAAAACAATATTTGGAATTCACTTTTCTTCAGTACTGCGTTGAATTTTGATTCCATCTTTGGACTTACATCGTGACAACGCAACATTTAACTGCCTGTGAGTGAATATCTTTTCTTTCTCTCTAATAAATAAACCAACTTTTTTGAATATTTGTCTAAGTGATTTGTTAATTGACATAGCAAAAGTTATTCTAACGGGAAACTGTAAACGTTTTGATACGAATGGCATATCAAGATCTCCTTTGGTGTCTAATGTTATGCGCAGAATATGTACTACATTAACTTCCTTGTCTCCTCTTAAAATTTTACATGTTGTTTGACCAATTTGCAATACAACTAATCATGTCCAATTAGAGAGCCCATCACTCATGCATAAATTACGCAATAACATTACGCTACATCCTTCTTTCAACAGTAATTCGGCCGGTGGAAGACCAGACAGTTTTAACGGTTGTAGATATTCTACGGGATATTGTAAGTTGATGTTGTCATCTTCTGCACCATCACCACCAACTTTTTCAGCATAGTCTGTTAATACACATTTAACCAATTTACCCTGTAACCGATCAACAATTTTCGCGTTAATTGTTTGACTTCACCCTTCACCCTTCTTGGATCGAGGCCTTGTCGTGGCAGAAGGGCTTGTGCGGTCTAGTGATCCTCGGAGCTATGTTGTCGGGAGCTACATGCTCCTGGTAGGGCTTCCCAAGGCAAACAGGTCTGAGGTGAAGATCCAGACTAACTCGACCCTGAGACCCCATATGGACTTAAAACAAGGATCGGCGTTTCCCTTGCCCGAGAAAGGGTACCTGGGGCCCCACCCTGGAGCCAGACTCGGGGGAGGGGCTTGCTGGCAAGCACCTGGTGGCTGGACCTTCGACCACGGGGCCCAGCCAGGCTCAGCACGAAGGAGCAACGTGGTTCCGCTCTCTTGTGGGCCCACCACCTGCAAGAGAGGCCATAGGGGGTCGGGTGCAATGTGATATGGGTGGTAGCCGAAGGCGGGAACTCTGGCGTTCCAACCCTCGGTTGCCGAAACTGGCTTTTGGGACATGGAATGTTACCTCTCTGGTGGCTAGATATAGTCGGGCTCACCTCTACGCATGGCCTGGGCTCTGGAACCATTCCTCTTGAGAGAGGCTGGACTTTGTTCCACTCTGGAGTTGCTGTGGGTGAGAGGCGTCGGGCAGGGGTGGGCTTGCTTATGGCCTCCTGGCTTGAGGCCTGTACGTTGGGGTTCTCCCCGTTGGATGAGAGGGTTGTTTCCCTATGCCTTCGAGTTGGGGGAAGGACTCTGACTGTTGTTTGAGCTTATGCGCTGAACAGCAGTTCAGAGTACCCAGCCTTCTTGGAGTCCCTGGAAGAGGCGCTGCGAGGTGCAGCTCCTGGGGACTCTATCATCTGCTGGGAGACTTAAAAGCTCATGTTGGCAACGACGGCAAAACCTGGAGAGGCGTGATTGGGAGGATCGGCCTCCCTGATCTAAACTCGAGTGGTGTTCAGTTGTTGGACTTCTGTGCTGGTCATGGATTGTCCATAACGAACACCATGTTCGAGCATAAGGGTGTCCATAAGTGCACTTGGTGCCAGGATGCCCAAGGTCGCAGCTCGATGATCGACTTTGTAATCATGTCATTAGATCTACGACCTTATGTCTTGGACACTTGGGTGAAGAGAGGGGCTGAGCTGTCAACTGATCACCAACTGGTGGTAAGTTGGATCAGATGGCGGGAGAGGCTGCTGGACAGACCAGGCAGACCCAAAGAATAATGAGGGTCTGCTGGGAACGTCTGGCGGAGGAACCGGTCAGAAAGATCTTTAACTGCCACCTCCGGCAGAACTTCAACCTCATTCTGAGGGAGGTGAAGAACATTGAGTTTGAATGGGCCATGTTCTGAGCCTCCATTGTCGAAGCAGCAGAATGGAGCTGTGGCCGCAAGGTTGTCGGTGTTTCTCGTGGCGGTAATCCACGAACCCAGTGGTGGACACCTAAGGTTCGAGAGGCCGTCAAGCTGAAGAAAGAGTCCTATCGGGTCTGGTTGACCAGTGAGACTCCAGAGGCAGCTGAGGGGTACCGGCGGGCCAAGCGTGTGGCGGCATCGGCTGTTGCAGAGACAAAAACTCGGGCATGGGAGGAGTTTGGGGAATCCATGGAAAACGACTTTCGATCGGCACCGAGAAGGTTCTGATAAACCATCTGGCGCCTCAGGAGGGGAAAGCAGTGCTCCACCAACACTGTGTACAGTGGAGATGGGGCCCTGTTGACTTCAACTGTAGACGTTATTGACCGGTGGAAGGAATACTTCGAGGATCTTCTCAATCCCACCAGCATGTCTGGAGGACTCCGGGGGGGGCCCGTCCATAACAGGGGCTGAGGTGGCAGGGCCCCTGGAGTGGACGAGGTTCACCCTGGGTTCCTCAAGGCTCTGGATGTTGTGGGGCTGTCCTGGTTGACACGTCTCTGCAACATCGCATGGACATCGGGGGCAGTGCCTCTAGATTGGCAAACCAGAGTGGTGGTTCCCCTTTTTCAGAAGGGTGACCGGAGGATATGCTCCAACTATAGGGGGATCACACTCCTCAGCCTCCCCGATAAGGTCTATTCAGGGGTGCTGGAGAAGAGAGTTCGGTCGATGGTCGAATCTCGGATTCAAGAGGAACAATGCGGATTCCGTCCCAGCCGTGGAACACTGGACCAGCTCTACACCCTGGCCAGGATCCTGGAGGGGGCATGGGAGTTTGCCCAACCAGTCCACATGTGCTTTGTGTATTTGGAGAAGGCATTCGACCGTGTCCCTCCGTTGTTACGAGCCATCCAGTCCCTGTGCAGGAAGAGCAGGAGCTTTGTCCGCATTGCATTGTCCGTAATAAGTCGGACTCGTTTCCTGTAGAGGTTGGACTCCTCCAGGGCTGCCCTTTGTCACCGATTCTGTTCATAAATTATATGGACAGAATTTCTAGGCGCAGCCAAGGAGGGGAGGGGGGTCTTGTTCGGTGACCTCAGAATCTCGTCTCTGCTATTTGCGGATGACGTGGTTCTGTTGGCTTCATCGGACAGTGACCTCCAGCTCTCACTGGAGCGGTTCGCAGCCGAGTGTGAAGCAGCAGGGATGAGAGTAAGCACCTCTAAATCCGAGGCCATGGTTCTCAGCCGGAAAAGGGTGGAATTCTCTCTCTGGGTTGGGAGCACAGTACTGCCTCAAGTGGAGGAGTTCAAGTATCTCAGGGTCTTGTTCACGAGTGAGGGAAGAATGGAGCGGGAGGTTGACAGACGGATCGGTGCGGCATCCGCAGTAATGCAGGCTCTGCAACAGTCCGTCGTGGTGAAGAGAGAGCTGAGCCAAAAGGCGAGGCTGTCGATTTACCAGTCGATCTACGTTCCTACCCTCACCTATGGCCACGAACTTTGGGTAGTGACCGAAAGAGTAAGATCACGGATACAAGTGGCTGAAATGAGTTTTCTCCACAGTGTGGCTGGACTTTCCCTTAGAGACAGGGTGAGGAGTTCAGTTATCCGGGAGAGACTCGGAGTAGAGTCGCTGCTCCTCTGCATTGAGAGGAGTCAGTTGAGGTGGTTCGGGCATCTGGTTAGAATGCCCCCTGGACGCCTCCCTGGGGGGCTGTTCCGGGCATGCCCCACTGGGAGAAGGCCACGGGGCAGACCCAGGACACGCTGGAAGGATTATATGTCCCGGCTGGCCCTGGAACGCCTCAGGTTCCTCCCAGAGGAGCTGGAGGAGGTGGCCGGGGAGAAGAGGTCTGGGCTTCCCTGCTTAGGCTGCTGCCCCCGCGACCCGACCTCGGATAAGCGGTGGATAATGGATGGATGGATGGATGTTTGACTTCATCATTTCTCGGTGCTAGGATTGCCCGTGTACTCATTTTTTCTTTTGATAACTCTTTGGAATAAAATTTGGACATAATAAGTCTTCTTTTATTGGGAACTTAAAGTGAGGGAAATGTAAAAATTTATAAGAGCTGAGAGAGCAAGAACTGTATCTGACAAAAACATCCACATGAATGAGACTTGAAAGGAATGTGGCCGTAGGCCGTTAACAGGAAATGGTTGAGAGGAAGGTGGGACCCCCTCTACCAACTTGAAAAAATCTCTTGGCAATAGTCTCATCTTGTCTCAAGATTTTCTTTTATAATAGGGAGATATCTTTGTTTGTCTGCAAAGTTATCATCAACCTTACTGCGGCTGCTAGTCTTTCTTTACTTCATGTTAGAATTTTAATTGTGAAGGTGCTGAGCACAACAGTCCAATGGAGATTACATTGAAGCAGTGTTTCTCAACATAGACAAGACATCACAATTGTTTTGGCTGCTGGCCAACTTTCAATCAATTCTAAACAAATTGCAAAACCACTGTGCAACCATGCTGTCAACAACACAGACCTAATGTACAAAAAAGGACAGGGCACACTGCTCTATTTGAAATAGTTCCAATCTTGTTAAAAATGTGTCAAACTGCTGCACATGTCCTTCAAGTCCATGACGACTAGTGTATTGCTTTACATTGTGGTCTTTTGGTGGGGGGATGTTGAAACACAAGCTCAGGGAATGCCACAGACCTCTAAAATGAGCAGGAAGGTAAGCTGTGTTACTGAAGTGACTCATTCCACCACTGTTTGCCAAAAGGTAGAACCAGAGCTTATATTTTTTTTCCTACACCCATCAGTGCCTCCTTATTTTGTGATACTAAATATTAAATTGTGAATTTCCCATTGGGATTAATAAAGTATCTATCTATCTATCTATCTATCTATCTATCTATCTATCTATCTATCTATCTATCTATCTATCTATCTATCTATCTATCTATCTATCTATCTGTCTAAATATACACAGTTTTTATTGTCTGCATTTTTCTTGATCTTGCATTTGTTTATTTTTTAGCACTATGTTTTTTGTTTATGTGCACAATATGTTCTTTGCTGCTGCTGATGCAACTGTATTTCCCCTGTGGGATACATAGAATAATAACTAATACAGTGAAAATCAGAAAAATCAGATATATTTTAAGCATGTTTTATTGAACGTAGAAAAAGCATGAGAACTTATTAATGCATTTCAAAAAATGTAAATTAAGAACTTTGCACTACAGTAATGAATGAAAATTGCATACGGAAACACATTAAGCAGTACTTATGATACAAAGGTAGGAGTTCTCTCTCTGATACAGTGAGTACATAAATAAAATATTAAGATACATTAACTTATTAGAAAAAGATTTGTAAAAACAAAATATGTATATGCCTACATTATTCATATATCTTACACAAATAAACACAATGGAAATATTTTTATTTACATTACAAATGATAGGACACTATTAATTGTTGCATCTTATAAAATGGAAATGCATGCAAATATTGTAAAAAATTCAACAGCGAGTTTAGTTTTGCCTAAAGGCAGTCATAATCAGACAGCAATGATCCTCTGATGCATACATGCAAAAAGTATTTCAGAGGTTATAAATATTCTAACTGCCCTGTTTTCTGTGAGCATTAATGACATATAGCAAGGCAACAAAGATTTTAATGTCACTATCAATTCTGCACAAAAACATCTACAAATAGATCAAAATGTACCATGAAAAGTCTCTTAAATTTGCACATGGGCGATAACAGGTGGGGTTTAAAACAAAAAAAAAAATCACTTACACAAGAACCTGTACTTTTTGACATTTTGTTCTTTTGTTCTTTTATGCCCAAACACCATTTATTGGCTCTGAATGTAATATTCAAGGTACTACACTCTAAAGCAAGTTGTCAGAAAGTACTACTGGGACTAAATTATAGATGGTGCACTAGATTTTATAATTGCAGTGCTTCTGTCTACTTTACATAGTAGAAGTACCCCATTACCATTTGTAATATGCATAATGAACCCGTACTTTACATAGAATATCAGCAACCTCTTAAAAAGTTATGTTCCTCCTGACTACATAATGTACAATTAAATTTTCAGCTTATTTATTTAGGTATTTGATGAAATATTGTCTCCAGATGTAAAATGGCTGAGATTTGCCAATAAAAAAACATTTTTATTGTATGTTATAAGTAAGATACTTGTTCAGTATTTTATTTTTCTTTTTTGAAAAATAGTGATCTGGATTATTTGTTTTTTTTGGTTAAAAACTGCATAATATCAATCCGTAAATTTTAACAGTATATGATATCTGTCTCAGTGAGGTTATTGTAAAATAGCAATATACGTCTAGTTACAGGCAGGTACATAAACAAAGAAGATACTAGTACAGGCAAAACACACAAACACTTATCATTTTACAGTAATTTAGGAATATCAGTTAACGCACTTGATGTTTTCCTGTGTTTAGCCAAGGAGAAGGCTTTGCTTTAATGATCTATATATTGTTGGATGTATTCTAAGGTCACAGTATTGTTGACTAGTGCTGTGTTTGTTTGTTAGTTTACTTAAAAGCTGATATTTCCTGCCAACTGTTTTTATTCACCATTGTATTAATCCTATAATTTTTTTCATTACTGTTAAAGGGCTATGCAGAGATTTTTGGTCATCCAGAATAGCAGAGACAGCTGGGGCATTGTCTGATCTGGTCCAGAGCTCTGGGCCCGCACTGAGTGAAGAATGCTATACAGAAATAAACTGAATTGAATTGAATCTAAACACAATGAAGGGTATACAGACTTGTTCATGGGAAACAACACCAATAAACCACATGCACCATAAAGATTAAAGAGATCAAGTGTTTAAATATTTATCTCAAATGTTACAGTAGAATAGAGAAGCAATTTTTATGAATGGTGGGGAACATGATACATTGGAGAGACTAGGTTCAATTACAAAAATAAGGTCCTCATTCATAATATTGATAATATTTCAAAATCATTGTGAGAATATTTGAGTTAAAAGCAAAAGAAGACATTACATATGATTATATTGTCCTGCAAAGCAGGTAATAGTATAAATAAATATCACTCAATCATGCATAAAGACAAACTAAACATAGGAATTATGCAGTGGTTAGCTCTGCTATCTCACAGATTACGACTGTGTTCCATTTACCTCCGAAGTCAGATGTTGCAGCTGGAAATGACATCACACCCAAGTTGACTGCATTCTAGTAAAGTATTTGGAAAATCAATATGGAAGCCACCAGGAAAACCTTTGTTGTACAGACAGCTATTGAACAAATATGTAGTCAACCTCAAAAACATCACAGAAGAAGAAAGAAGGCACAGAAGGAGTTTGTTTTCAACGTATTTTATCCTGCAAAAACCTTATGAGTAAATGAGTTTCATTATGCAAGTACAAAAAAGGAAAAGGGCTTGTCAGAATATAATGTTAGCTAACATTTACTTAACTATTATGTGGTTAAAGTTAGAGAAGGTTTAGGTTAGTTAACTTAATGTTAGTCAACCTAACTTAAGTCTGCTGTGAGGGGTATGTAAAATGTATGTTTTAGTAATTGTGCTTAGGATTTCAACTCATCCTGACTGAACCTTTTCTAGCCAGAGCTGCTCAAATTATTTATAACTGAAATAACAAAGTTATAGTACAGTCATATTTAAATGTCAGATATTCTTTAATACAGTTTTTCTGTAACTTGGGATACTGATATTCTCTATATTGTGATTAACAGAGTGACTCATCCTGAAGACTGGAACTGAGTGGGAGGTTATGGTGAACATGTAGGACTACACTTTTGCATGCCATATTCGAGTCACAAAACCACAGATTGAGTATATCCTAATAAGGAAGTGGGAGAACGGCATAAAAAAGTCAAGGTCTACGACCAGTTCCTGTGACAAACCAAAACAGCTTAAGAGAGATTTCAGACAAGCTTGATGTGTCACAGTCATCAGTACACAGGATCATCCTAGAAATGCTCAACATGATTTGGACAATGGGACCAATCATCATCTTCTGGCCAAATACCTATGAAAAACCAGAATCTGCTACTGTTTTTCACCACTTCTGTGGCCTCAGTGGTGTCACAGTTGCAATTAATGGGTGCCACATCAGAGTGCAGAGGCCACACATAAGAGGAGCAGACTAATGAACAGAATGTCATTCTACTCTGTCTTCTTTCAGGGGATTGTAGATGAAAGGGTACTATTCATTGATATTTTTGCTGGACCACCAGGCATAGTTCATGATGCTTGAGTGTTGAGGAACTATGCCATGATGTCCTAGTGCTTCAGATCTGTGCACATCCATCACCTCTGATGTACCAATAACAGAGAAGACCACATAAAGTTGCCTACCATGGTCATCCATCTCTGAATACAATTGGAAGCATATGCTTTCCTTACCAGTAGTTTTATTTTTTATTGTCTTTCACTATTTTGAATGCATCAATAAGTATGTTTCATTTCCTAGATTTCCATAGTTGTTTTGTTTTTTTGACCTTGGCAGATTTACAATTTCATTGTACTATTATAATATAAGGCTTTGTAATTCTTTCTAATTCTAAATTAAGTAATGCATCAGGTTAATTAAAAACAGTGTTTGGTCCATCCTGAAGCCCTCATTTGATGGTACAGGCACAGGTGATGCTGATGGGCTGCTGCCTTCTGGCATAAAGGACCCAGGAATGAGTGCTCCTCTGGGGATCCATTAACATTTTATAGAATTTAATCAAATATTTTTAATTAATACATGGTCGTTTATACAATTTAATACAAATATATATTTAAATGAAGTCCTGTCAGTGGATTATTAAAAGCATAAGGAAAAGGACTGAAGGTAACTAAGGGGTTAACTAAATGCGCCTTAAAGCTTGAGCATGTGAGGGTTGCCTCATCTTAAGATGAACCATCAAGGTAATTACTAAGGTTAATATGAAGTAAATGAGTAATAAACATCCCCTTAAAAAGCGAGAACAAACTAGGTCAGAAAGCCTAAACATACCTATTATGAAGCAGTGATAAGATCAATGGGAAAATCCATAGGACACTCCTATTAACAAAGTGATGTTTAGAATAATAGAAGAATTGACATGTGTATGAAGTTACTGGTGGCTGTAGTTGAGTGATTAAGTTGATAAGGTAATGGTAATAGAAAAGGTATTTATTGGTCACTCCATGGACTGAGACATTTATATATATCTATGTGCAAATAAAGAATTGTTCAGCATTTTCATCTGGTGTCCGTGAATGACTTCTTTGAAAACAGAGGAAAGTTTTTTCCACGACATAATATCTGCTTAATTTAAAAATATTCACTAAAAAAACATTTTGGAGCAAACCAATACCTCCCCATGGTCAAAAGCCATTTTTCATCTTTCATTTTGATTTCAATTGCTGCTCATGTTTGAGTTACTAAACTAATTCAATCTAATATGATTTCTGTTTTGCCTGCCATACTGTTAATTAAAAGATTAGTAGTAGTCCAGTTTTCATTTCACAAGTTAATGAGATGAGATGGATAATGGTACCATTTAAGAGTAGGCCTTGCAATCAACTTGCATACTTTCCATGCCTGCTGACTACCATACACCTAATGGTGCTAGGATAGACTCTGGCTCTCAGTAACTCTGAATTGGATTAAATAAGTTTTGAGAATGTTAATGTTATTCCATCTTAGTTTACATAAGAGTATTCTAGTAATACATTTTAAATGAGAGATTGGTTTATGTAGAAGTCAAAGAGTATTAGAACAGCTTATGAACAGAATAAATATGGAAAAAGACACTGTAAAAATAATGCCCATTTTTCTGATGTTTTCAGCTTTTTGTCCACTGGTTTTTGTGTGCTCAGTGAATGTTGTATTTGCAACCAAGATATTACTATAAGTTATAAATCAATCTCCATTTCCCTTTTTTCACAATTTTTATTAAGATCTAGAAAGCAATTGAAAGATTGAAGTTCCTGCACAGAGGTTCTGTGTTCATACTTTATAGAGTAAGGACCTCTCTATAACACCACTGTTTCTCAGGAGCACTGCAACACACTGCAGAGATGATATATATCTCTCAACCTGCCTAGTAGCACATGGAAATTTTCCAAAAGGAACTGGGGCCTCATGTATAAACGGTGCGTACGCACAAAAATGTTGTGTACGAACGTTTCCATGCTCAAATTGTTATGTATAATACCTAAACTTGGCGTTAAGCCACGCACATTTTCACGGTATCTCCAACCCTGATGTACGCAAGTTCTCTGCTTGGTTTTGCAAACTGCCGGCACCCAGTGTCAAAGCAGTGCTACTGTTCCTGTGTGGTTACCCTTTCTTTTTTAGATCCACATCCCTGACGCGGCTTTATAAATACAATGAAATTAACTGCACTGATGGCGCTCCCCAGAGGGCGACGTTGCTGAGCTCTCCGAGTCAAGTTTTTTTTTTCTTCTTCTTACTTTTCTTAAGATATATTCTGCAAATGTTTTCTATGATCGGGCAACCTTATTACAACTGAGAGAGCGCAGCCATATTGGACTTTTCAACCCAATCTTGCTGGAATCCCTCCCTGAGCTAGCATGCTATGCTGACTCGATGTTGGGTCGATCCCCGGCAAGGACCTCTTCTGAGAACAGACCAAAGTGAAGGCGCAGCAGACGGGGAGGAGCTGACCGAAGGGTCTGGCGCTTGGTTAGTAATGGAAGGTTAACCCTCCCGGTCATATTGTTTGCAAACATTCAGTCTCTGGAAAATAAGATGGACGAGCTCCATGCTCGGATTTCCACGCAGAAGGACATTCAGGATTGCTCCATATTGTGTTTCTGCGAAACCTGGCTGGGGAGAGGACAACTGATGAGGCAATAACACCAGATGGATACACGGACAGCGGTAAATCTCACGGAGGAGGAATGGCCGCTCTCGTCAAACAATCGTGGTGTACCGACTGTAAGATCATTTCTAAATCCTGTTCTGAAAACGTGGAATATCTGACTTTGAAGTTAAGGCCATTTTATCTGCCCAGAGAACTGCAACGCATCATTGTGAGTGTTGTGTACATCCCCCCCTCCGCTAAGGAGGAGGCTGCACTGAAGGAGCTACACAATATGATTAACAAGCATGAAAACACATATCCAGATGCCATTGTGATCATTTTGGGGGATTTTAACCACTGCAATCTCCAGAAAAGTATGCCTAAAATGCATCAATTTGTGACCTTCCCCACCAGGGGAAATAAAATACTGGACCACTGCTAAAGTAACATCAGAAATGCCTTTTCAGCTGAACCAAAACCTAATTTTGGAAAGTCTGATCACCTGGCGATCTGGCTTAAACCAGTTTAGAACAAAAGGCTCAAGACAAAACTAGTCACAACCAGGACCGTCAACATCTGGACTGATGATGCAAAAGCTAGTCTGCAGGGCTGCTTAGAGGCCACAGACTGGAGCATTTTTAAAAAGGCCACTAATGATATTCATGAATATACAGAGACTGTGGGTGACTACATTAGCTGGTGCATGTCCATACGTGCCCCTCCCAGGACCATGCGTATGTTACCCAACCAAAAACCTTGGTTTAATGGGGATATAAAACAGAAAATCAGGAAGCGGCAGGAGGCCTTCAAGTCAGAAGATCACGTGGAGTATAAGACAGCCCGATTTGAGCTGCAGAAGTCCATCAGAGCAGCAAAAAGGGCTCACTCACAAAAACTTGAAGGCTATTACCTTAACCACAACACGCACAGCATGTGGGAAGGAATTCAATCTGTCACAAACTACAGGAGAACCACAACAACTATAGATCTCTGAGATGTCACCCTTCCAGACAGCCTAAACACCTTCTCTGCCAGGTTCGCCAGGCTGAATACAGACACACCCTCAAAGGCCCCCTGTGACCCCACAGACACTGCCTTTCAGGTGACACACACACAGGTCCTGAAAGCCCTGAAGAAGGTGAACCCCCACAAGGCGGTGGGACCCAATGGAGTTCTTCCCAGAGTTTTATTAGGGACTGTGGAGACCAATTAGCTGGTGTGTATGCTGACACTTTCAACCTGTCATTATCCCAGACAGTAGTCCCCCATATTTTTAAATCCTCCACCATTTTACCATTCCCCAAAAGATCAGACACATCTACTCTAAAGGACATCAGGCCAGTGGCACTCACACCAGTCGCTATTAAATGTCTAGAAAAAATGGTTCTCACACACATCAACCATATGGTCCCGGACACTGTTGACCCCCTCCAGTTTGCCTACTGCCCCAATCAATCAATGGATGATGCGGTAGTAATAGCCCTATATCACATTCTGCAACACCTGGAAAGTAGCAGAACGTATGCCAGGATGCTTTTCCTGGACTACAGTTTTGCTTTCAATACTATCTGCCCGGGAAAACTGATCGAGAAGCTGACAGACCTCGGTGTCCCAACTCCCACCTGCAACTGGATCCTGGACTTCTTGACAGATAGACCACAGGTGGTGAGAATGGGAGGACGGGTGTCTGCTGAGCTCACAGTTAGCACAGGATCCCCACAGGGCTGTTGCCTTAGCCCCAAACTTTTTTCTCTGTACACTTATGACTGTGTCTCCACCCAGGACAACACCATTGTCATTAAATACTCTGATGATACCACCATCTTGGGGCTCATCAAGGGGGGGGGATGAGTCATGGTACAGGACCATGGTAAACAACATTCTTGTCTATGGAGAGTCCTGCGGTGGGTTGGCACCCTGCCCGGGATTGGTTCCCTGCCTTGTGCCCTATGTTGGCTGGGATTGGCTCCAGCAGACCCCCGTGACCCTGTGTTCGGATTCAGCGGGTTGGAAAATGGATGGATGGATGGATGTCTATGGAGAGGAGAATGACCTCATCCTCAACATAGATAAGACTAAAGAAGTAATATTGGACTTCAGGAAGAATCCTCCCCCTTTACATCTTATTATCAAAGGGACTGAGGTAGAGAGGGCCGACAGCCACAGATTCCTGGGATTGCAGGAAAGCCCGGAAGCACATAGTGATTCACACACATAGAGCACAAAGAAGATTGAATACAAAAACAACGCATTTAACGTGCTACTTTAGTTATGATGGTATTTGAGAAACTAATAAATTAAACGATTTTAAGATGAAGTTTATGATGTTCTACTTTAATGACAAAATAAACTACATGATTAAAGTGGAAATTTCAAGATTAAAGTTGACATTTCGTGCTTTTTTCCCCACTGTGTGCCTTTTTTTTTTCTCTGTACCCTAATAAGCTTTCATATGACACTCAGATGGTGGGCTACGACTTGCCTTTTCACGGCGACTTTGATATGTGACAACTTCTTTTTTATTTCGGGCACTGTGTGACTTTGCGGACTTGAGTTTTCGAGTTTCTCCAACACTCTATGTCACTCGATCAACTTCCTTTTGTTGTTTATACCACTGTTTAAACCAACAAATAGTAAGTTTTTCCTTGCCTCCACTTGGTATTCGCTGAAATTTGCCTATTTCCCCCTGTGCTTTTGCCATTGCCTTTTCACAGAACTCTGAGCTTAAGGGCTATTTATATTGATTTGCATATTCAAAAAGGCGTAATTCTGGGAGGATTTGGGGCGGGACAGCAGGCACGTGCACGTGCATTACTTTTCACGCTGACCAGGATTTATATAGCGGAAGAACGTGGAAGATGATGTTTGATTTATGCATCTGGATTTTTTTTGTGCGTACGAACATTTCCGCTTTTGTGCTTACGCCATGTTATTGTGTGAGTTCTACGCACTGCGTTATACATGAGGACCCTGAAGATTGTTAATGTGTTAGGGAGGACTGGTCTGATCACATTATTGTGTGTCCAGTAACTGACACTATGAAAAACAGACATAAAATGGGAATAGATTAGAAATGAGGTTTGTATATTCAGTATTTAAAAATAAATGATCAACTTGTATGATTCAAATACAAGTCATTTAGTTTTGAAAGTCTTTATTGTCATTTGAGCAATAAATTATTGTTTTTAAAAGCTATAAAAAATGTTTTATCATTTAATATTGACATTAAAAAAATCATGCAATAATATGAAAGAACACATTATAAACAGCAGTTTAATTTGTCAATTAAGATCTATAAAATAAATCAATATGCCACAAGCGGCACTCGTTTTGGTAATGAAGATTTATTTTTGTAATCAGTAATAGAGACTAGAGAGTAACAAAATTAATATGCTTTTGTTTTTTCACTTACATTCAGGTGATAACACTACTAGTTCTGAGGGAGCCCCATCAGTGCCTTTTTAGGGCATCTTCACCTACAATGACTGTAAACTAACAACTCTTACAACATATTTTGATATCAGTCTTTAACATTGCTGTGGAGGAATTGTAGCTGTTCCCTGCAAAAGTACTGATAAGTTTTTAAGAATTAACTGCTCATTTCTATTCCAACCAGGGCATCTCTATTGGGTTTAGACTCCTCCTTGACTTGGCCAGTCCAAAACTTTCATTTTGATGCCATTTGCATTTTGGCTTATTATTATTAATATTACGCTTCAGCTTTGTCTCACAGATGAATAGCCAGGCATAGTCTCTTATAATTTTCTAATATAAAGAAGAATTCAATGTTCATTCCATTATGGCAAGTTGTCCAGTTGCTGAGGCAGAAAAGCTTCCATGGTTAACTGTATGATGTTCTTATTCTGGAATAACATGTTTGCTTTATGGCAGACATACTGTGTCTGTATATACTTTGTCTCATACTGTATATCCATAGAATATTCTCCCAAAAGTCTTGAAAGATCATTCAATTGCTTTGTGGCAAATGAGAAATAAGCATATATGTTGTTTTTCATTAGCAGTGGTTTCTGAATTGCTACTCTCCAATATAGCCAACTGTTATCCAGCTTCCCTCAGATTGTGGAGCACTGAATACTGAACCATCTTGAGGCAAATGAAGCCTGCAGTAGTTTGGAAATTTTTATTTTATACGTCCTGAATATTCCTAAACTGTACCCTCAGAGTAATTTTGGCACACTCGCCACTCCTGGAGGGATTTAGTCCCAAAGTTTAAGAAATGGTTTTGCTCCCCATTCAGATTGATACAGTACTGTAAAGATGTAAGTACACCCTATGAAAAGGTGTGTTCTTCAAAGTATTTTTAAGTATGAATATTTGCATGTAATATAATTGGTAAAGAAAGGTGACTTAATTTAATAAATACTGTATGTATGAAAACTACATTTACAATTATTTATTCAACATAAAAAAACAGAAATTAGGTTGTCTGCTGCGGATAAAATAAGCTAACTAGCTTCAATAGCTGATACTGCCAAATATGGCAAAAAACATTTCTTGTGCATGTTTCTTGTAATTGTCTGTCCATCTCCTGTATTGGCTTGGAGAAATATCTACCTACTCCTACAGAGCTCTTGTGTGCAATTCCAGTCTCTCCATTGTTTCACCCGAGTTAAGCTTTAGGCTTTGACATGACCATTCCATAACCTTTCATGTCTTTTTCTTGAACTATTATTTTGTGGATTTTCCTCAGTATTTTGAGTTATTTTCTCTGCAAGGTCTGCCAAAGGTTCAGCTTCAGCTTTTTAAAAGCTGGTATCACCTTCTTCTCTAGTATTCTCCAGTGCAATGAGAAATTCATGGTTGACTCTGTCCTGGCAAGATGCACTATACCTGAGAAAGAAAAGCAGCCCCAAACCATTATGCCTCCATCTTATTTTAAATGTGGTATGAGGTTCTTTTAGTCAAGTGCACTTTTTAGGTTTCACCAAACATGACACATGGCATTGTGGTCAATCAGTTGAGAGCACTGTGTTCAAATATGCCTGTTCTGCAGTTTGATGTTGTCTGACAAACTTCAATCATGAATCTACTTCCTTTTCTGAAAGCATTGTAGTGAAGGAGCTCTCAGGATAAGATGACATTCCTCAGGATTCTGATGAGACTTTGGAATTGGTGAGCAGAAACTGTTCAACTTGCAAAAACTGTACCATATGCTGTCCTCCTGTCTTACTACAACCTGTTGACTGATGCCTACCATGTCACTGGTTACAGGTTCCTGCTGACCTGTGACACAAGTTTCTGGTGAACAAAGCTTCTCCACACTGAAGCTTGTGAAGAATAGGCTGAGGACCTCTGTTAAACAGGAGCACCTTGAGGCCTTTTAGTATAAGTGACAAGGTTGCAGCAGCAGGGCAAAACTATCTTTTATATGGCATGGCTCTTTTTTTGTATCCCTGTGGCATGGTGGGGGGTATAAGATTCCCATCTTGAATTTTAATCCCAGTCCAGCCCTGGCAGTGCACAAAGACAGGTGTTATCTGCCCTCCATAATGATTTTTCCCAAAAAAATTGTTTCTGCCTGATGAAAGAAGTGTTCGACTTGCTATTGTTTTTGTTCTGGCTCACTTGAAAGTTTACTCTGTGAAACGCAATGGAATTAACAAGACTGATACAATGTAACTGATCACTTCCTGATTTAGCACAAAGCAAACAGACTATAAGTGTCAAAACAAGTGCATTTTTGACATTGTCTGTTGTAAAAATTCATTGTAACTTCAAAAGCAAAGTAAAAGTAAATAGTAAGTGCAAAATTAAAATTAGTACATATCAAAATCCAATAATCATTTTAATAATACTACATTTTGGCTGAAGAACCGAAAACTTGCAATAAAAGGAATTAGGAAGGGCTAAATACTTTTTCATGATTTCATGGCACTATTCCATTAAAGTCGTTAAGTGCTACTTTTCTTTGACATTAACATGATTTCCATTCACCACATATTGATGTTTTTAATGCTGTTTATAAATCAAATAAACAACATGATCAGAAGTCTTATGATGCTTTCAATTAAATATAATTTGTCCATCCATCCATCTATTCTCTTCCACTTATCCGAGGTCGGGTTGCGGGGGCAGCAGCTTGAGCAGAAATGCCCAGACTTCCCTCTCCCCGGCCACTTCTTCTAGCTCTTCTGGGGGAATCCCAAGGCGTTCCCAGGCCAGCCGAGAGACATAGTCCCTCCAGCATGTCCTGGGTCTTCCCCTGGGCCTCCTCCCGGTTAGACGTGCCCGGAACACCTCACCAGGGAGGCGTCCAGAAGGCATCCTGATCAGATGTCCGAGCCACCTCATCTGACTCCTTTCGATGCGGAGGAGCAGCGGTTCTACTCTGAGCCTGTCCTGGATGACTGAGCTTCTCACCCTATCTTTAAGGGAAAGCCCAGACACCCTACGGAGGAAACTCATTTCAGCCGCTTGTATTCGCGATCTCGTTCTTTCGGTCACTACCCATAGCTCATGACCATAGGTGAGGGTAGGAACACAGATCGACTGGTAAATTGAGAGCTTCGCCTTGCGGCTCAGCTCCTTTTTCACCACGACAGACAGATGCAGAGCCCGCATTACTGCGGATACAGCACCGATCCGCCTGTTGATCTCACGCTCCATTCTTCCCTCACTCGTGAACAAGGTCCCGAGATACTTGAACTCCTCCACTTGGGGCAGGATCTCGCTACCAACCCTGAGAGAGCACTCCACCCTTTTCCGGCTGAGGACCATGGTCTTGGATTTGGAGGTGCTGATTCCCATCCCAGCCGCTTCACAGCTGCGAACCGATCCAGAGAGAGCTGAAGATCTTGGCCTGATGAAGCAAACAGGACAACATTATCTGCAAAAAGCAGTGACCCAATCCTGAGTCCACCAAACCGGACCCCCTCAATGCCCTGGCTGCGCCTAGAAATTCTGTCCATAAAAGTTATGAACAGAATTGGTGACAAAGGGCAGCCCTAGCGGAGTCCAACTCTCACTGGAAACGGTTTCGACTTACTGCCGGCAATGCGGACCAAGCTCTGGCACCGATCGTACAGGGACCAAACAGCCCTTATCAGGGGGTCCGGTACCCCATACTCTCGGAGTACCCCCCACAGGATTCCACGAGGGACACAGTCTAATGCCTTTTCGAAGTCCACAAAACACATGTAGTCTGGTTGGGAGAACTCCCAAGCACCCTCCAGGATTCTGCTAAGGGTGTAGAGCTGCTCCACTGTTCGGCGACCAGGACCAAAACCACACTGTTCCTCCTGAATCCGAGGCTCGACTATCCGATGGACCCTCCTCTCCAGAACCCCCGAATAGACTTTTCCAGGGAGGCTGAGGAGTGTGATCCCTCTGTAGTTGGAACACACCCTCCGGTCCCCTTTCTTAAAGAGGGGGACCACCACCCCAGTCTGCCAATCCAGAGGCACTGTCCCTGATGTCCATGCGATGTTGCAGAGACGTGTCAACCAAGGCAGCCCTACAACATCCAGAGCCTTGAGGAACTCCAGGCGTATCTCATCCACCCCCGGAGCCCTGCCACCAAGGAGTTTTTTGACCACCTCGGTGACCTCAGTCCCAGAGATGGGGGAGCCCACCTCCGAGTCCCCAGGCTCTGCTTCCTCATTGGAAGGCATGTTAGTGGGATTGAGGAGGTCTTCGAAGTACTCCCCCCATCGACCCACAACGTCCTGAGCAGCGCACCATCCCCACCATATACAGTGTTGACACTGCACTGCTTCCCCCTCCTGAGACGCCGGACCGTGGACCAGAATCTCCTCGAAGTCGTCCGAAAGTCGTTCTCCATGGCCTCCCCAAACTCCTCCCACGCCTGAGTTTTTGCCTCAGCAACCACCAAAGCCACATTCCGATTGGCCTGCCAGTACTTATCAGCTGCCTCCAGAGGTCCTGTCAGCCGCCTCAACAATAGAGGCACGGAACATGGCCCATTTGGACTCAATGTCCCCCACCTCCCTCGTGATGTGGTCGAAGTTCTGCCGGAGGTGGGAGTTGAAGCTACTTCTGACAGAGGGCTCTGCCAGATGTTCCCAGAAGACCCTCACAACACGTTTGGGCCTACCAGGCCTGACCGGCATCCTCCCCCACCATCGAAGCCAACTCACCACCAGGTGGTGATCAGTTGACAGCTCCACCCCTCTCTTCACCCGAGTGTCCAAGACATGTGGCCGCAAGTCCGACGACACATCCACAATGTCGATCATCGAATTGAGGCCTAGCGTGTCCTGGTGCCAAGTGCACATATGAACACCCCTATGCTTGAACATGGTGTTCATTATGAACAATCCGTGACGAGCACAGAAGTCCAATAACAAAACACCACTCGGGTTCAGATCGGGGGGGGGCATTCCTCTCAATCACGCCCTTCCAGGTCTCACTGTCATTGCCCACGTGAGCATTGAAGTCTCCCAGCAGTACGAGGGAGTACCCAGAAGGTATGCCCTCTAGCACCCCCTCCAGGGACTCCAAAAAGGGTGGGTACTCCGAACTGCTGTTCGGTGCATATGCACAAACAACAGTTAGGACCCGTCCTCCCACCCGAAGGCGGAGGGAGGCTACCCTCTTGTCCACCGGGGTAAACCCCAATGAGCATGCTCCAAGTCAGGGGGCAATAAGTATACCCACACCTGCTCGGCGCCTCTCACCGGGGGCAACTCCAGAGTGGTAGAGAGTCCAGCTCCTCTCAAGGAGATTGGTTCCAGAGTCCAAGCTGTGCGTCCTGGTGAGTCCGACTATATCTAGCCGGAACCTCTCGACCTCATGCACTAGCTCAGGCGCCTTCCCCTTCAGAGAGGTGACATTCCATGTCCCAAGAGCCAGCTTCTGTAGCCGAGGATCGGACCGCCAAGGTCCCCGCTTTCGGCCACTACCCAGCTCACACTGCACCCGACCTCCTTGGCCCCTCCCATAGGTGGTGAGCCCATGGGAAGGGGGACCCACGTTGCCTCTTCGGGCTTTGCCCAGCCGAGCCCCATGGGTGCAGGCCCGGCCACCAGGCGCTCACCATCGAGCCCCACCTCCAGGCCTGGCTCCAGAGGAGGGCCCCAGTGACCTGCGTCCAGGCAAGGGAAAACGCCGTCCAAAGTTTTAATTCATCATAGAAGGTTTGTTTAACCGCTGTTTGTCTCATCCCTCACCTAGGACCAGTTTGCCTTGGGTGGCCCTACCAGGGGCATAAAGCCCCGGACAACAGAGGTCCTAGGATCATTGGGACACGCAAACCCCTCCAGCACGATAAGGTGGTGGTTAAAGGAGGGGTAAATATAATTTGTGTAGGACAAAAAAAGTATTGTATTTAAATTGTTCCTTTAGGAGATAAATCATTTTCTGACTGTCAATTCCTGTTAAAAGATCATTCATAAACAATTATTCTGAATTACTTTTAAATATATTTACTTTGTATATATTATTATGAATAAAATTATTTTTGCAAAATATTTATAAAAAAATCTAAGATGAAAACATAAAAGTGAATCTATATAGTGCACACTTCATTAAGGATGTCATTTGCAAATTCAATTCATTTTTGGTACAGCATGCTGGTCATGACAGTTGAGAGGGTTGTCTAAATATATTTCTATTGTAAAAATAAAGCAAAAAATAGGATTTTTTAAAATTATAGTATACCATGCAGTAAACACATGATATTGAGCTAGGGCCAATGTCTTTGGCTAAAAGTCATTAAAGCATAAGTCATAATTATTTCTTCACAATCACAGTATATATTAATTTTCCAGATGAAATTGAGTTCTAAAGTGAAGCATATTTTATAATTAAAAAAACAACCCACTGTTGCTTGTTATAATGGAGCTAAAAGGTAGCTAGGTCTCAAAGATAAAAAAAAGTCTTAAAACTTATCAAATATGTTCAGTTTGAAGTGGCAATGGTTTTGATTTAAGAAATCATGATGTGACAATCAAATCATTTCCGAAACATGCTTGTGGCAACAAAATTGAACTGGAAATAGTAGTTTACTACAGATCCTTGGTACTATTTTCTCAAGGAAAGGTCTGTTTGTAGTGGGATTCATGGTTGGAGTTATGACAATCCCACATTTGTCCAGCTATATTCTGCTTCTGTTTACTTCTTCAATTCTGTTTTTCCATCTGCTATGCTCTTCCATGGCTTGTTATAACAGACAGATGTGCTCTCATATCATAGTGATTATTTTTTCCATTAATAGTACCTGCTTTTCATTAATTGCATTCTGTGTTGTTATTTTACATAAACAATAGAGTGAGATTTATACTGAGCAGCAGCACTGTGGTGAAGAACACACATAAGAGTTTTATTGTACTTTGTACAAATAACAATAAATTTAAACTAAACTGATTAAACATTAATTTTTAAGAGGGGACTGTCCAGTCTGCAGTAGTCCACAGCTGGTGTTTCAACGCCCTATTTTGTCCTTTAAGGAATGGCTTTCTTACTGCCTGCTCACCCTGCCCATGCTGCAGCACAAAGTCTCCTCTTCAAAGTGCAAACTGAGACTTGCTTTATTCAACCACTGTTAAGCTGTGCTTGAAGCTGTTGTGCTGTGAGTCGCCTATCACAGAAACTTGCCTTCTGATTGGTTTGTGACTTTGGGTCTGCCAGATCTCTTCCTATCAGAGTTTCTTCCAGTTTCAAGTTGCCTTTGGGTTGTGTAGGACATCATACTCACTGACAGTTTGATGTTTTTTTTTTTTTTGCACTGTCTCAATGCATTTGTTAATTGCCATTTTCTTGCCATTATCAGTGGAATATTGTTCAAGCAGTACTTCAGAGGGTGTAGTAACACAGTTTGTTCCAACTCTTCTTTAAGACAGAGGGTTTTTAAGTAATCAACAGAAGTTGGAACATCTGTGGAAATTGTTTCCTTCAACTTGCAAGGCTTAATTTAATTTAATTGCTGCAGAACATCTATAGGCTGTATCCTATTAGTTGTTTCCTGAAGAAGACCCATTTATAATATTCTGATATTTCCTTTTTCAGTTTTTGCTAACCTAAACTTTAAATTTCAGGCAATTTACTGCTTACCTGTTCACCATTTTAGGCAATTCATTCCATTTCAACTGATTAAATTTGAAGAAAAACTGGAAAAATGGAGGTGTTCTAAAACTTTGACCAGTAGTGTATATACCTGTATACTGCTATATACTAATATATGTTTTTCTTATGATCGTTCAGCAATCATACTTGTAGGTAGAAACCATCCCTGAATTATGTATCTCTATGGTGTGGGACTGACACTTTGTTTGCATACACTTGTCTGCATGTTACACTTGAAATTCATTGTTATATTGTTTTCTGTTCTAACTTCTACATTTTCAAATGATGATGAGCTGGAGTGTTGAATCCTACAGGTGATCCTATAGGTTATCTGTGTCAATAAATTTTTGCTTATTATTTTACACAACATCAGCAACAGTCCACAATAAAAATGTAATATCAATAAAAAAAACTAATTGTAAAACATGTGAGTCTAATAATAAATCTCACAGGTCACAGTTTTTTAAACCTCTGCAGATTTGCTTTTCACTTTTTAAAATGTCTAATAGGTTTGCATTGCTTTAATCACCTGTACTGGGATTAATTTATTTCTTCATTCCTTTGTTAATTAATCATTCTTATAATTATCTCATAAGTATTTACTGCTATGTTTGAACCCACATCTGATAGAGCATGCAGCCTGAATGTTTTTTATATATAGCATAGCAGAATTATAGCAGAATTGGGGGGGCTGTGCAAGGAAAAGTCCCTACGGGAGTATTCCACAAAGCATCCTTATAAATAAGTTTTTCTTGATTAACAATCAAGCCTTAGAATTGAGGCTTAATTGGTTCCACAAACACAGGTTTAGACAAACCATGATTATATGTGCACTTGAAATAGCTTGGATACGTTTAGAGTGTTATTTAATTGTAAAACAGAAGAACATACAACATATAACAGAGACAATAGATGTATTGTCAGAAGCTGGACAAAAAGTAATACATGATCTTTAGTAACAAAAAGGAAATCCATCCACTATTAAGAAAGCAAAGAGGCAGCGTGACATTCTGTAGCAGATCGATATAATGCCCAAGTATATATATGGTTCTGAATTTTTGCATTGCATACTTAAATGTTAATGGCATTATTCAAATTAATAAAAAAAACGTTTCATTTGAATTACCCAGTATGATTTTAAACATGTTAGTTTGTGAATAGTTACACTTCAAACACTTAAAATAATTATGTATTCAATAGCAATATAAGTGTTGTGAAGCACTCTTGGCAACAAGTGAAAATTATATACAAAAACATACTTCAGAATGATTAAAATATACATTTATATGTAAACATATACTGTATATTTGCAACCAAAAAAGAAACAAGCCACAGGTTCTGCCACTGCTGGGTGCACAAGTTTGAATACCACTCCTGCTGAGAACGTTGCCCAGAGTAGAATGACCAGTTGCACAGCACAACTGACCATACATCAATGTCAATATCAGTTTAAAAGGACATACCTGTGCACTGATACTACTGAATGAGTTTTACATAGTCAGCCTCCAGTGAGCTTGACAGTGCTGTTATTCTCACATTAGTGCAGTCTTTTGTAGGTATATGTTTGAAAAGCCAAAAGAATATTATGTAGTGATACTGATAAAACTTTGGATAAATACATTTTACATAGCTTACTAGCGATAAAAAAGCTCATTCTTTACTAAACTTTGGCCAAAAAGCAGCTTTAGCACAAAGGATACTTTGCAACCCTCCCAACACACCAATCCTTAAGCATTTTATTATTATTATTATTATTAATCCATTTTCAAGTTTCTCTGCAGGGCCATTACTGTACAGAAATGCCCCAGATGCAAGGAAAAGCAAATGGACACAAACTATATGCACAATGACCAGGCATTTGCTGGTAATATATTGCTTTAATTGCTTGTAAAGTTCATATTTGCAAATCTATAGTCACCATGAAATGCCAAGGAGTCTGTGCAGTTTGTTAACAATATTTTTTACCAGTTCTACAAAACCCCCAATGAACAATCCATTGGATTTTCAAAGAATGGGCACGTAATTGACGATACTAAAGAACTGTTAAAAGAAAACTGACCTTTTATACATTGAATGTAGAACCAAACATCTGTATGGCATTTTTAAGTACTAGACAAGAATTTTTTAATGAGAGTTTGTATTTTATTCAGTTTCAAAACACTTTTTTTAATATCTCACCAATGAAAAGAGAACAATGTGGATTATGACAAGGATAAAAAAGATGTTGAATGCAATTAATAATAAACATGTGCATCTGAATCTATTTATGCTGGTGGTTTAGGAGCTCTGCGTAGTATTTGAGCTCCCACTTCAATAAGAGTTTCAAGGAAAGCAGCACACAATAATTGATCCTAGAATATCTTGAAGTGTGGCATTTTTTCTTCTATATTGCATTACTATTGACATCTCTGCTGCTTAGTGTTAAAGGTTGGTTGACGTTGAAATAAATGATTTGAACTTCATGGAACACACCTTTGTAACCTGTTTTTCATTTATATATATTTTTCTTTTGCCTCTTTTTCACAAAAAATGAACATTAGGGTCTTTTAATGTTTTACCAACTGGCAAAAAATATCAGATTAATTGAACTGATAATGTATAAAGAATGTAACCACATTAGATAACTTTCACAGAGGTTTTATTTCTCATTGATCGTGAGTTTCATGAACTCTCAAGCCACAGCACCACACTAAGGTTCATCTTTAGCCTGCTACAGAGCAGGATAAGAGAGGATACGTAGTTGCCTCATTTAGCAAGCATGACTTAGCCTAACCCTCTTTGGTGGAACCAACCTGTCTGAAATAAGTCCAGCTTGTCGACATAAGCCAGACTTACTCATTGTGCACACTTTGTAGAAAATTCCCTTAGTGTCTGTGGTGATTGGTGCATCTGTAAAAAAATATATTTATTTTCTGATTTTTACTATATAAGTTAAAAGGACTAAGAGTGCTGGAACAACAAGGTGTGACAGAACTGATGGCAATTTGTATGAACTCTTTGTGGTTTCCTTGACTTTCTGAATATAGGGAGAAACAAATTGCTTTATTTGTCTTTAGCAGCAGGGACAAGATTAACAGACAAGAAACATTTTTGTAGTTTCTGACACATATCAGAGAAAAATGTTAACACAGCTAGTAGTAAAATGTAATTACATAATTCCTAAAGTAAACCCAAAGCTCCTAAAGTGGAAGGAGGTATAATTGCAAAATTAACAAATAAGTAAAAAAGACTTAATATAATGAAACCCTGTTCTATGAACCTGTGACTTAAACATGAGCAAGTTTACTTTACGTGTTAGTCCTGTACCATTTTTTAATGCACACTGACTTAAGCTTCTGAGGATAAGAAAGTGAGTAGGGTTAAAAATAAACAAAATCAAACCTAATGAAACTGGGGTGACATGGTTCACTGTTGAAGACTGTGGTAATCTTTACAACACAGTCAAGTTCATTAATACGGTTTGCTCACCAATTTGTACGGAGCAGGTTGTGTCTCCTAATTACAATGCTCTCTTTAAACCACTTCATACAATTTGTTACTTTACAGAATATCATAATTTTTAGGGACTTTATCATCTAAAAATTGAGTGGTTTGTTCGTCCAGCACAGTTAAATCCAATGCTAGACAAATTCTTCCTCCCTGTAATTTCTGCATTTTATGTGTGTGCCAGTGATGTTTCAGCAAATGGTGAAGAGTAATTTTTATTCACTGCCTTGTGTTTGTGAGATGTTAGGGCTTAGTTTTGCAAATCTGTTTTTCTCTGTGAAGTATATTCCAAACAGTTTTGCTTCACCATAACTTCGCAAGTTGCGTTATCAGCAATATCAATGGCCTGCACAAAAATCCTCCTATGCAAAAAAAAAAAAAATCTGTTTACTTTATAGATTTAGGTATACTGAACTGGCTAATGAAGTTAGAATTTCTCTCAAGATAAACTTTCACAACAGATATAATAACAGCTAACTGTTAGTAAACATGGATATAAACAGGAGATATAAATCACAGTTAACACCTTTAAAATAATAAACAAAAATACAAACAATGACACAAAAACACAGTACTCAACAGTCAACATAGAGAAAAACAAAGATTCTAATAAAAATGAATCAGTACTCCAGAATATTAATAAACACATATACAAATATACAAAGATGGCAACAATGAATTAATGACATTCATTAGTTAATATCTATCAATGAGTAAACCAACTGGTATAAATCCAAAGGAAAAAAAATTAGAAACAGCAAAAACATAAATGACAAATATCCATCCATCCATCCATTTTCCAACCCGCTGAATCCGAACACAGGGTCACGGGGGGTCTGCTGGAGCCAATCCCAGCCAACACAGGGCACAAGGCAGGAACCAATCCCATTTACATTAAATTAAATATTTAAATATAAGTCCTTGTTTAATTCCTTTGCCCCTATCTATAAATGTGATACATGAAATATCACATTGTGTATTTTAAAACTCTTCAGAAAAGTCTGTATAGTTTTTTCAAAAACGATAGTAGGTTACATTAAACTACGCTCCCCTTTAAATCAATTTTTAATTTCTCCTCCTCCTTACTACAGCGCCTGACACCTTCTGCAAATTAGTATTTCAGGATGTGGCTAAAATAGGGTCTTGTCATAAGAAGTCTTACTTCAATCTAACTAACAATAAATGTGATATATTATATTGTTTATTTCAATATTTATATATCACTTTTAGATTTGCAGACAAAGGTGGTGCTTTTGTTGTATTAAATACCTCTAATCAAATTAACAAAGGTTTAAGACAACTCAATGAAATTTCCTGTTATGAATTATTAAAGAAAGATCCCACTCAACATATTTCTGCTTTAAACAAACCTATTATTAACCATGCTCATTCTGTTATTACCAAAGATACACAAGAAGCTGGAGCAATCCCCTGGAAGACTATAGTCTCAGCTAAAAATTCAATCTAACAACCAGTCACACAATTTATTGACTTTTATATCACACCTTTTGTCGCATTTTCCCAGTCTTTTGTAGAAGATTCAAACCATTTCATGAGCCTTCTACAAGACAATACTTATGTTGAAGGTTTAATCATGGCCACCATGGATATAGAATTGTTATACACAAGCATCCCACAATATACCGCTCAATATAACTGTTCCTGACACTCTGTTAAAATTTCCTGCTTACCAATCAGATTTTATTGATTTAACTTGTAAACTCACAAACATTTCTCCAAATTGGAATTTCTTTGTTTTCAATAATTAATTTTTTTCACCAACACAAAGTAGTAGCCATTAGGGCTGCTTTTAGCCCCAGCACTGCTGATGCTATATGTGTCTAGTTTTGAAAAACAATATATTTATTTGTATAATAATATTTTTGAAATATATTATTATATGGCTGCAGCTTATTGATGGCATTTTTAAATTTGGAATGGGCATTTTGTTTTATTTGATATGTTTCATGAATACATAAATAAATGTGACCCTCATCTTGAATTCATTCTCAACTGGAGCTTCAAGTCTGTTCCTTTTTGTGTTTTGGTTAATTATGTTAATAATTCCCTCCAATTCTGCTTATACAGAAAACCTATTAATTGCAACACTTCATATGATCATATTTGCTCTGATCATTGGGATTTTGCCAAAGCAGCACTAAATTTCAAATTGTGGTTTCTACAAATGGCTCTTTCATTTTCTATTGTTTATCCGAGACGAGACTGGGTCACAAGGGCAACAGTTTTAGCAGTGAGACCCATAACGTCTCTTTTGCCAGCCACACTTGCCAACTAATCCCAAAGTGTTTCCAGGCAATCTGGCAGATATAATCTTCCCTGGGGTCGGTTCCCAGCTGTTTGTGCCCACAAAAACTCCTCGGGTAGGTGTTTGGGAGGCCTCTATATCAGATGCCCAAACCACCTCAACTGGCTCCTCTTGATTTGGAGGGTCAGCAGCTCTACTCTGAGCCTCTGTTGGATATCAGTACTTCTCACTCTAAGGAAGAGCCCACACACCATGCGAAGAAAGTTAATTTCAGCCGCTTGTAATCATAATCTTGTCCTTTCGGTAATTATCCAAAGCTCAAAACCATAGGTGATGGTAGGGACATACATTGACTGGTAAATTGAGAGTTTTGCCTTCTCACTCAGCTCCTTCTTCACCACTACGTATCAGTATAGTGATCACATACCAGTGCTCACTGCCCTGATCTGTGTTGAACTCAACATTGCTTTTCCCCTCACTTGTAAACAAGACCCAAAAGTTGCTTAAACTTCTCTACTTGAGTTTGCCCAGACCACTTTGTCGTCTTCTTTCCACAATCCCCCCAACTCAGTTCAGCTCTACCTCTGTTCATTCACCTTTCATTCACCTTACTTCCTCAATTTCTTTTATTTTTGTTCTCTGTTCTACTCAGGCCCTTTATATATTTGTGGGTGCAGATGCTTTCACTAAATGACCTGCAGAGTCTCAATGAGAAAACTTGCTGAGCTGATTGTGTATACACATAAATGTGTGATTAGCAAATTTCCCTATTAAACAGCCTGAAGTGCATGGAATTCAGCAGCACATACCCTCACCTATAACCCTGAGCTGCACTGATTTTTATATTTAAAATCTGCATGGCCACAGACCCTTCTACGCCATACAGCTTTATTTTGGCATCCTTTTGTGTATTTTTATTTACATCTGTGTCTAAGACCATCATTAAACAGGGTTCCTGCAGTGGAACCCCAACTCTTCTCACTAATATGTAGAGACAAAATAATTATTTCTTTACGTACTTTTTATTTAAAAGTAATGAATTTGATTGCTAATTGTCAATTGATATCTATACTATTAAAAGGCAAAGCCCTAACTGACTCACTCATCACTAATTCTCCAACTTCCCGTGTAGGTAGAAGACTGAAATTTGGCAGGCTCATTCCTTACAGCTTACTTACAAAAGTTAAGCAGGTTTCATTTCGAAATTCTACGCATAACGGTAATAACGGTCGACAACGTCCACCATGTTAAATAATAACAGGCAAAGCCCTCACTGACTCACTCATCACTAATTCTCCAACTTCACGTGTAGGTAGAAGGCTGAAATTTGGCAGGCTCATTCCTTACAGCTTACTTACAAAAGTTAAGCAGGTTTCATTTCGAAATTCTACGCGTAATGGTCATAATGGTCGACAACGTCCGCCATGTTAAACTTTCGTATTTATGGCCCCATCTTCACAAAATTTGGTAGGCGGCTTCCCTGTGCTAACCGAAACTGATGTACGTACTTATTTCGGAAGCTGTGAGAAAACAGTAAAAAGGAGGCGTGTCAGACGTCGTCGTACATTTTCTGATGCAGTTAGACTGAAACAACTTCGTGACGCTGCCGCCAAATACTCGCAGAAAAATCCACAAGTTCATAGACACGCTGTCGCTAAATACTCGCAGGCAAATCCACAAGTTCATAGAGACGCCATCGCTAAATACTCACAGGCAAATCCACAAGTTAATAGAGCTTCTAAAGCGGCTCATACGAAAGCAACAAAACAGTACACATTGGATCCATGGATACTGACTGTGAGTATTGTCATAGGTGGAAATGCGAGTCTCCTGGTTTGTGCTGTAACGGTGGTCTCTTTCACTCCTTTACATAAGCTTCCTGACCTTCTTGAGGGCCTGTTAAATGGCGAACATCCTCAAAGTCAGCTTTTCTTGAACAACAGTCGAAAGTATAACAGCGCATTTCAAATGACATCATTTAGTGGTAACCAAATCGTTGAGGGAAATTTTATGCCTTCAGGAACAAGTGTATCACTTGATTGGCAGTCTTTTACCTATGCCGACTGAGGAACACACAAATTTGCAACTTTATTTCGTTCGTTGTTATGAGCCATCCAGTCCCTGTACAGGAGGAGCAGGAGCTTGGTCCACATTGCCGGTAATAAGTCGGACTCGTTTCCTGTTGAGGTTGGACTCCGCCAGGGCTGCCCTTTGTCACCGATTCTGTTCATAAGTTATATGGACAGAATTTCTAGGCGCAGCCAAGGAGGGGAGGGGGTCTTGTTCGGTGACCTCAGAATCTCGTCTCTGCTATTTGCGGATGACGTGGTTCTGTTGGCTTCATCGGACAGTGACCTCCAGCTCTCACTGGAGCGGTTCGCAGCCGAGTGCAAAGCAGCGGGGATGAGAATCAGCACCTCTAAATCCGAGGCCATGGTTCTCAGCCAGAAAAGGGTGGAATGCTCTCTCTGGGTTGGGAGCACAGTACTGCCTCAAGTGGAGGAGTTCAAGTATCTCGGGGTCTTGTTCACGAGTGAGGGAAGAATGGAGCGGGAGGTTGACAGACGGATCGGTGCGGCATCTGCAGTAATGCGGGCTCTGCAACGGTCCGTCGTGGTGAAGAGAGAGCTGAGCTAAAAGGCGAGGCTGTTGATTTACAAGTTGATCTACGTTCCTACCCTCACCTATGGCCACGAACTTTGGGTAGTGACCGAAAAAGCGAGATCACGGATACAAGCGGCCGAAATGAGTTTTCTCCACAGGGAGGCTGGACTTTCCCTTAGAGATAGGGTGAGGAGTTCAGTTATCCGGGAGAGACTCGGAGTAGAGTCGCTGCTCCTCCGCATTGAGAGGAGTCAGTTGAGGTGGTTCGGGCATCTGGTTAGGATGCCCCCTGGATGCCTCCCTGGGGGAGTGTTCTGGGCAAGCCCCACTGGGAGAAGGCCACGGGGCAGACCCAGGACACACTGAAGGGATTATATCTCCCGGCTGGCACTGGAATGCCTCGGGGTCCTCCCAGAGGAGCTGCAGGAGGTGGCCGGGAAGAGGGAGGTCTGGGCTTCCCTGCTTAGGCTGCTGCCCCCGCGACCCGACCTCGGATAAGCGGTGGATAATGAATGGATGGATGGATATTTCGTCCGGGACGATGAAAAAGAAGCACAAATGCGGTGCGCTAATAGGCCATCTGTCGCTCTGGTCTCTTCATTCCCTTCCTTGCTTCGCCACGGTATTCACGTCTCCCTGCTGATAACTGCAGCCTTTTTATTTAATCCACGGCTTCTCCGCTATTTTATTGTTCGTTTATTACAATTATAGTTATTGTGTAGGTATTTTAGACTTAGTTTACATTGTTCAGGTACGCATTTCCTTTATCGTTCCAACCGTACCCCCATTAACATGTCTATCGAGGTGATCACCATCGATCAAACAACTGTCACTTACCAAGTGGTTTTCATGCCCGGAGATGGCGCCTGCCTTTTCCATTCTCTGTGTTACATATTGCACGGCCATATCAAGCTCACTCTTGATATCCGGAGGAAGATTGTGTCTTATGTATTGAATGACTGGGACAGGTTCAAGGTGTGGACTGATGATGGTACAGGAGATAATTATACTACACACGAGCACTATAAGAGTGAAATGCTTAAGCCCTTCACCTTTGGTTCTGCATGTGAGTTGATGGCTGCCGCTGAATTGTTTGGTTGTTGCTTTCAAGTGTACCGAAATGGCCAAATATTTTACACCTTTTGACAACCACCAATGCCTCTTAAACATCTTAGATTCACAGGTGACGATTTGAGTAGTGGACACTTTGATGTTTATGAATGTTTCAACTCTCAAAAGCTGGATGCGAAGTTATCGATGAAACACATTTCAATTCAAACGCCTCCAATTTCCAGTAAGGCTCTGCTTCGCAATGACAATTAATAAGTCTCAGGGACAGACCCTACAAAAGGTTGGCATTGATTTGAGGCAAGATTGCTTTTCATATGGCCAACTATACATTTCATGCTCAAGAGTGAGCTCAACGCACAGCTTGGTCATATTACAACCAGAGGGCTGAACTGACAACGTGGTGTACAAAAAGATCCTTAACAAATAATTATTTGTATATTTTCCCTCAGTTTAAAAAGGTTTACTTTTCTTCTTAATAAAAATTTTAAGGCAGTACTTTGCCGCTGCGAAGCGTGGGTATTTTGCTAGTAATTAATAAATAGCGGATAGGACTGTTGGATATTTTACTGTAGATCATCAAAGAGCACATATTTGAATGAAATGCTGAAATTTGTAACAACGCAAAAGTGATGGTACAGTTGGAGGATGGAATACAAGACAACGTGAGGAAGAATTTGAGAGGCTTAAATATTTCATTGTTAATTGATTGTGGGATGTAGCTCCTCTTGAACTTCCCTTTTAAAAGACACATACCGCTATATGCGCTTTCTCTCTTAGCATCAGCACAGCAGGTGCACACTTACAGATGCCATGAGTAAATAACTGTAGACTGCAGTATAGGAAAATAAAAAATAATCTATCTCAAAACATGCAGGTACACACAATCACAGCAGGCAATTTTAGACTGCAATTCAACTGTAAAACACAGCTCAAACTGCATTGAAGAACACAAATAAGATAATAATTGAAATTGCATTGCGTTACCAAAGACACCAAGTAATGTTTTTTTATATAGTACATAAAACTCTTTATGAATTTTCTTCTGGGTGTAGACTACAGTACATAAACCAAGTAAGTGCACTTCACTCAGATGAAAAAAAAAAATCAAAGGTTATTGATTATTTAAAAAGTATAAATTGCTCACTGTTTATAAAGATGTCAAAAATCTTCCATTATTTTATGGCATTCATATTCATATAGAAATATTTCTACCAGTTTTACATGCACTTGAGCTTTTATTGCCAGGGGAGTGTCCTTGTAGATTACGAGCTTTGGGTAACAACACAAAGGGATAAAAGGACATCCAGGAAATTACTTCTTTCTCTGAGATGCAGATACAAAACCCTATTTCATAGTGCTCTTTCTAAATGTTTTCAGTATTTTCTTCCTTGTTTTGACCTTTAACCATGATTTTTGTCTCTTGTTTGAGTTTGATGCTCACGTCTTTGAGCTCCCAGTTTTGACCCTTTTGGGTTATTCGTCTTTTTTCCCTGTTATTTCTCAAATCTTGTCAGTTCACTGACATAACACCAGCTTTCCTTTTACATCCCTATAGAATTAAATTATAGATTAACTGGTGATTCTAGACTGGTCCCTACATGTGAATGTAGGTGCGTCCTCAACGGATTAGTGTATTGTCCAGGGCTGTTTCCTGCCTTACACTGTTCCCCTACACTTTGAAATAGATAAAGTGGGTTTGAGAATGTTATGTCACTTTTTTGGAAATGAATTTCTCAGTCCAGAAAATGAATGATTCAGCTTTAGTTACTATATCCGAATTATGCAAAACAGGTATTTTCTAACCTTTGTCAACTGATATAGTTGTATCAGTCGAGGTTGTTATCGACCTCTTGAACCCTCAGGTACCACGCCAGACTCCAGGTGAAAGTACAAGTACTATTCTTTTTATTATAAATACGTGCACTAAGCACCCTCCACACCACACTACTCATACAAATACCAATACTCTCTCTACACAATACTCTCTATCCTCCTCTCCCAGACACTTAGCCACCCTTCCTCCCAGCTCAGCTCAGTGTCTGGGCTTTCCCACAGTCCTTTTATACCCCCTGACCCGGAAGTGGTTCCTGTCCAACAATCCACAAGTCCTCATTACTTCCGGGTCAGAGTAAAAGTCCTTTTCTTCAACCCGGAAGCACGTTGTTCCTTCTGGTCATGTGATCATGATGCACTTCCGGGTTATAGGGCACATAGCAGTCTGAAAGCCTCCCTACAGCGGCTCCCGGTGGTCCCCATGGTATCCAGCAGGGCTGCGTATACAAACTACAAGGTCCATAAGGTCCTGCTGGAATTTGGGGAACCTCCATGCTGTTGGGAGGGCTCCACCTGGCGGCCTGGAGGTGTGGGCCGGAATATTTAGCCGGCCATCCATCACATAGTATACAGTCATACGGAATCAAAGCTACTCATGATTTGTAAGTACTGCCTAGTATAACTTTAAAGTGTTGCAGCATACAGTTTTACAGTTCAAGCGCTGTAGATTCAATTACCATATCTGTACTCTGTCTCTTGCACATTGTCTCTATAGTAGTTTTCTGAGCATGTGTTCTTCTTGTTTCAACTTCTTAGCGTACCAGTGAAATACAGTTATACTGTACCAACTTGAAGTTTCATGTGAGGGCCACAATCTCCTTTTAATTGAATGTCACTGGCCATGCAAATTTTTACCATGGACCTCTCTTTATACAAATATATTTATATCACACCGTGCTGTCACTTGCAGTTTCACATGGGAACCACTACTCCCCTTGATTGAATGTCACTAATTCATACTGCACAAAATTTCACAGATGATTGCTCTTTGATTGCCACTAAATCATACTGCACCATGCCACACCTCCAATTGAAGTTTCATGTGAGGTACCTGCTTCCCTCCATTTTGACTGACTGCCACTGAATCATGGAACGCCACGCTGCCACCAATGCTCACAGTTGCACATGGGGAATACCCCACCCCCTTCAATCGACTCACTGTTCCACTCCACTATTTCTGAGTGTGCCAGTTTTTGACTTGAATGTCAAAAATATGTTGTTTAGGTGGACTGAACACTGTGTGAATGGTTTAGGTTTATGTATATGCCCTGTCCAGTGCTGTATCGTGTATTGTACCCTGGGCTGTCAGGAAAGGTATTGTTTCTAGCACTGGATGAAGATAGAAATGAAAATGTATGTATGCAGTTTATTCCAAATGTGAAATGCAAGAAAAAATCAACAAAATCTAAATAAAAAACAAGCAAATAAGTAAGAATTCAGTAAATCTTTGTGATATATAAATGTTTCCAAATGGGACACAGTGTTTACAAACAGGAGACTAACCTTGTGCCAAACAGTATAACTTTGCAATGCTATGGGATTTAACATCTAAACTTGGTACAATGACTAATGACAAATTAGGTCAAAAAAGAAAATTGATGCCAGGGTTGTGTATCATAAATTGGTAGTGAAGTCACGTGATCTGTGGAAGATATGGCAGGTTACTTCTTGAGATCTACCCACAACCTCTTTTTTATCCTTAAAGTGCCATGCAGAATATACATTTGAACAGCAGAACATTTAGCAGAAATTCTCCAAGAAATCTACAGATTATGTTGATAACAAACCCTTTAGTGAAGAAGTGTGGTTATTTCAATTGTTATGTCTCCAAAGAAGGCGAAGGAGGCTTCCAAGATGTCGAAGTAAAAGTGCCTCGTCTCGATGTTTATTCTTTACAAGAGGGGAACGGCAGCAACTCAAAGAATTTGCTGCTATGAAAAAACTGCAAGCCATACTGATAATCTGACTAACCTGGGAGATCATAACTGAAGATGCAATGTATATCTTATTGGTTTACCGGAGGGAGTGGAAGGCTCTAACCCTGTTGGCTTTATTACCTCCAAATTACCAGTGTGGTTTTCAGCCCTTCAAAAATGAGGGATACAAGTTATACGGGCACACCGTATTTACTCAGATCCCTAATCAACATCACACCCATGTACATTCATTTTCTGTCTTCTTCGGTTTACCGATCGCCAAGAAATACTAAAGACTTTTAAGAGATCTATGTCTTTGAAGTATGCTTCACTTCACTTCTTCCCAGATTTCAGCTGAGTTACATCAGCTAAGTGGAAAGCACTATGTCCTGCTGTGTTGAAATCCAAAGCCTCCAATCTTTTATTCTGCATCCATCACTAAAGTTGAGCTCCGGATCCTGCTTCCAGGTCTATGAGGATGTGAACGAGGCTCTAGGCACAATCAATCTCTTTCTACTTCAGACAAACTATCTGCTCCACACTGTACCTCCAAGTAATCACTTAGGTCTCTGGAAATGTTACTGTTCAGAATATTTTATCTTTTATTCTGAGAAGAATGGACATCAATTTATTAATTAGATTATAACTGTTGGTACTTTACATAATTATGTCTTTATTACTATTTTTAAATGTATGTTCATGGTTCACTGTGTGGGGCTGATATTTCACCCTATCTTGTGGTTTGGAGCTGTCTGAACAAAAGATTGAAGCTGTCCACTACTGGTTTGTGCAGCCTTCACAGTCTTGCACTATTCTATTTCAATTCCATTTTAGGTTATTTCACCGATGGCTGGAGAGGAGGGCAGATGGCGGAGTGGGAAAAAGGACTGAGTTTGGCGGGAGTGGCTGTTATGTTTTGTTTTGGGACAGGGTGGGTTGCTCTTGGAGTTTCATTATATATAAGGTGCTTAGACTGTTGCAGCTGCTGTTTAGAATTACATTTCATGTATCCTTCATGTTCTGTCTGTCTTAACTATAGCTAATTTTATTATTACTTCCTAGAACGTGCATAGTCTAAACTCTCCATCTCATCGGTTGTGTTGCCTTGCTGTGCTACACTGCTTGAATACTGATATCGCTACTTTACAGGAAACTCAATTTAGAGCGCTTGATGTGATGAGGCTTTCTAATAGATGGCATTACATGGCAGCGACTTTCTGTACTGCATCAAAAACATGTGATGTAGCAATTTTAGCTACACCGCAATTTACCACTTAATGTTAGTGACTGGGGTGGGGGGGGGGGGGATAATATAAGGTCACTTCACATGTATTCTCACTGAGCTTTTACTTCATCTACTAAAGTGCTTAGGCAGTTTCTTAAAGACTTAAACCTGATCGACTGTTATCATGCCATTCATTCCTCCTCAAAAGAATTTTCTTTCTTCTCATTCTGACATAAATCACAATCTAGAATAGACTATCTCTATATTGCTTTTTTGTCAGATCACAAAAGTAATCTAATTTACATCTTTCCCAGATTTCTTTATGAGCCCCAAAATGGAGATTCAACATAACATTGTTGAAAAATGACCAGTTTTGTATCCAGTTTAAAACAAATCTAGAAGATTTTAAATAATAAACAGAAATTCTTTCTCAGATCCTTCAGTTGTGTGGGAGACAATTAACGGATTTGTTAGAAATAACGCAATTTCTTTTGCTTCTCACAATAACCAAATTAAATATTTCTGCGTTTGAAAGTGAACTGGCAGCTTTGGAACAATCACACCCTCTAGTGTACAATTCTAAATTTGTTTTAAAAATCTCAATCATTAAAAGTGAATTGAATTCTTTACTGAAGAATCAAGCTGAATTTCAGTTGCACAGAACTAGAAAAAAATGTATTCAACATCAGTACCTCCTGGACATTATCCAGCATTACATTTATGCAAATCTCAATCATTTGCTACAATTCCTTCCATTAAGAAAAGCAGAGCAAATATTACACATTGTCCAAAAGAAATTCTGGGCTCCACAACATCCTTGAGACCCATGCCCCAATTAAATCACGAGTAGTCTCTTTTGTAAAATCTGCCCCGTGGTTTACAAGGGAGCGTCAACAGATGAAAACAGCTGTGCAAGTCCTCGAGTGGCGTTTTGTTGCAACCAGTTCAACAGTCCACACATTAGCTTATCGGGAACACCAAAAAAACTACTCAAGAGCACTGACCACTGCCAGATCTCAATACTATTCAAATTTAATCAACAACAGTCCTGGAAATTCCAAACAACTTTTTTCCATGATAAACCATTTACTCAATCCTCACACCTAAGCCTGTAATAATTTCACAGAGGAGCAGTGCAATAATTTTATTGAATATATCACCTTTAAAGTGGACATCAACCGCTCCTCATTGTCTGCCTCCAGCCCTCCATTGCTGGATGTTTCTACATCAAAGCCAATGGGCTGCCTTTCCCAGTTCCTCTGTACCACAGTTAAAGAAGTTGAGGACATCATACAGAGGATGAGACATTCAACGTGTTCATTGGACCCTTTTCCTACTCCTCTGGTAAAAGCTAATGTATCAGATATAAGCCCTCTTATTGCTGATATCAATAATCACTCTCTCCAGAGCGGCTTAGTCCCACTGGCCTTGAAAACTGCAAAAATTAGACCTCATTTAAAAAAATCGTCTTTGGATCCTGAAGTGATAGCAACTATTATCTGATCTCCAACCTTTTTTCTGAACTTCTCACAGTATAGAGACAGCCATGGTCAGAGTTACCAATAACCTCCTGATGGTTGCTGACCAGGGCTCTCCATCACTCCTTATCCTCTTGGACCTCACAGCTGCATTTGATATGGTAGATCATAATATTCTCCTTCATCATCTTCACTATACAATTGGACTTTCTGGGATTGTTTTGGAGTGGTTCAAGTCCTATCTTACAGACAGGGCTGAATATGTGGCCTTGGGGTATGCTAAATCTCATACCCACACTGTCACCTGTGGGGTCTCACAAGGATCAGTCCTTGGGCCGACCCTCTTTAATATCTATATGCTACCCCTGGGTCACATCATCCGCAAGCATGGAGTTTCATTCCATTGCTATGCTGATGATACGCAGCTCTATGTGAGACTGGATTCGACTTCTCTCACACCTACATCAACTTTTTCCTCTTGCTTGGATGAGATTGAGGCCTGGATGTCCAAGAACTTCGTCAAGCTGAACAGCACCAAAACTGAAGCTCTTTTAATTGGCACCCCCATCAACTTCTTTCCTCTGTAAATAGTTTTTCCTTTTCTGACCGTACCATTACCCTCTTCCCTTCTGTTACAAATCTGGGTGTCAAGTTAGACTCCCATCTGTCATTTGATACACATATCCATGACCTTTGTAAAATTGCATTCCTTCATCTACGAAACATTGCCAAACCCCGTGCCTACCTCTCCCTCTGTGATGTTGAAAAGCTGGTTCATGCCTTTGTCTCATCCAGACTGGACTATTGTAATGTACTCCTTATCGGGATACCCAACAAGAGCCTTCAAAAGCTACAATAAATTCAAAATAGTGCTGCAAGAATCCTGATGAGGGTGTGGAAATATGAACACATTTCACAAATCCTTCGATCACTTCATTGGCTCCCTGTCCATCTCCATATCGAATACAAACTCTGTTTGTTTACTCACCAGTGTATCCATGGAAATGCTCCACAATATCTTAAAGAACTTATACTACAATCCACTACAAGAAACCTCCGTTTTACAAAAACCTACCGCCTTCGCCCCCCTGTGACCAAACTTCATACAATGGGAGACTGAGCCTTTGGAGCCACTGCTCCACAGCTCTGGAATGCCCTACCAGAGAGCCTAAGAACACAGCAGATTGTGGGCTGTTTTAAAAAACAGCTAAAGACTTTTCTATTTAGGAAAGCTTATTAACAAGAATGCTATAATTATTGTTGTTTTATCTCTGTTTTTATCTTGCTTTGCCTTTGTTTAAACTTTTTATGTTGCACTTTGAGATTTACTGCTAATGTAAAGTGTCCCTATAAATAAAATCCATTTAAATTCTCAGAATTCCAGTCCTATTACTCTAAATTATTTTCCTCAGGTAATTTCTCAGCCCATTAGATTTTTTATCTAAAACCGATATCCCTAGCATATCAGAGCAAGAGGCCTTCTTGCTGGATGCCCTAATTTCTCTTAATGAATTACATCTAGCAGTAATTGCCATGAATAAGAGCAAAGCACCTGGTATCAATGGGATGCTACCAGAACTAATTTTGGGATCAGTTATCTGAACCTATTTTCAATTGCTTCAGTCTTCCATTAATTGTTCTCCGCTCCATCCTAGCTTGAACATGGTAGTGATTTCTTTACTGCGTAAACAGAACAAAGACCCTAAGTTATGTCTGAATAATAGACCCCTCTCACTTACAATACAAATATCAAATTATTAGTTAAATGTTTAGCTATTAGCTTTGAAAAGGTTATTCATTAGTTATAATTCTATTCCTCTCCTTCAGGTGTAGTACTTACAAATGCCTCAATGTCTTATCTTCTACCTATAACAAGGGGATCTCCTCAGGGTTGTCCACTTCCTCCACTCCTATTTGCATTATCTCACGAGCCCCTGGTTATAACAGTCCGTAGTTGTGTTGAAATCTCTCCTATTTACATCAGAGGCTCCCCTGATACCATGTCTTTACATGCAGATGATATCCTTTTATTCCTGAATGATGCTCCAGTGGATATTACTAATATCTTAAATTTGTTTAATAAAATCCTTGTATTTTGGCAAATGGAGAATTATCTAAAAGTAACCTAACCTAACATTCCATCACTGTGCATTCACAAACAATGATTAGTACCTCTAGATGATCTGAGAGATTCCTGGAAACAAAACCCTTCAATTACATCTAAATCAACATATAATAAAATATCCTCTTCCTCTATCTGTGGAATTAAATTGACTCAAAATTGTATATTGCACAGGTCTCACTCAACTCTCCAAAATGTATTTGCATTAAGAAGTTGCACTTGAGCATTGTCATTAGGTACCTGCATCAGTCTAGAGTTCAAAATAATCCCTGGACATAGGCTGTGTTTGGGTAAGTCTATGGAGCATTAAAGGTTAATGAACATTCTATTGTGATAAACACTAGCGCACAGCTAGCATGCCATCTTATTTTGTTCATCTATAAGAATTCCAATTCAAATATAGCACAATTGGGAAAGGTTGCGCTATTTTTCTTGAACCTTAAAATCACTGAATTCACTTTATTAGGAAAATTAAAAAAGCTCATTAGAACCTGGACTACATTTATTAATGTTGTCTTCAATTAGCTATACATGCTGAACTATTGGTAACTTCCTGGATATTTTAATATATCACAAATTACCTAATATTATTAATTTTTTCCGTGCCTTCTAGATGGATAACAGAGGATGATACAGCATGCAATCTATTCTTTTAAGATTAACTACATGATTTCTTACTGATTTTTAATTTATTATTTGCAAACAAATACATAAAAGACAATAAAATAAAAGAAATAAAAAAGTTAAATTGACCTATCTCAAACTGACACATGCCCCATTTGGGTATAAACCTAGAAAATGGCAGAGCAGTTATACCAATCAGTGTGACATGTAGAGAAGCATGGTATTAATGATGCAAGAAAAAGACAGCAAAAAAAAAACCACCTAATCATTTAGTAAAATTATTTCAAGGAAATAGAGCTGAGAAAATTTTTAAACAACATACTCTTAAACATAAGCAGAACCTGACAATTGAACAACCAGTCAGAAAGGAAGAAAATAGTAAGTAACCTAAGCCCATTTGTATTTATTTACTACTAGAAAATGTGTTAAAAATAAAATATAACAGTTTGCCAGGTTTAATATTAGCATATGGACAAAGCTGATTTTTGCAAGCTAAAATTGTTAATAAGGATGGTAAGGATGGAAAGTGCTAAATAAAACTGAAATACTGAACATGACATAGCCTTTTCATATAATTTAATACAGGTTTCTGGGTATTCTTTGAGGGTTTTAAAAAGCAAAATTCCAATCAGCCACAGCACAAGATTGACAGTTTTAAATTACAAGGTTAAGCAAATGGTCAATATGGAAAGAAAAGTCAAATATCATTGGTTAAAAATAGAATAAGAATGAATTCTAGAACTTCAGGGAATTGGCATAAAGATTATTATAAGGAAATTGCAAAGTTCTTTTATTACAGTTAACATACAAAAATGAATGAAAGTGCATGATGCTTTAAAAGAATCATGCCTAGCCATCAGTAATGCAAAAAAGCCAACCGCTTCATATCACTCAAGAAAAAAATGAAATTATAAAGGAAGAAATGGAAGAATATTCCTCCTTTTGTTATTATCTGTGTACAAATTATATTCAAAATGGGATTTTTAAGAACAATTGCCAATTCTCATTATAGAAAGCTGTTATATTACATATACATGAATTTAGAATGAAAAGAATTCCCTTGTACAAGACTATTACCTATCACTTGCCAGACATATATTTTTCAAACCATTTTAAAAAAGAGAAGCTATTTTAAAAATGACTTTAATATTTACATTTTAAATATTGCTACATCTTAATACAGACTCTTTTGATGAAATAAATATATATTTTTAAAGAGACATAGAAATCATAGTTTGCCTTTGGTCATTTTACATCTGTACACAGTAAACAACATAAATGAGTTATGGTTCACTTAAAATGATTGTGTTTTTCAGTTTTCACAATTGTCCTTTTGTGGGTTCTTTCTTTACCTTACCATGTGGAAATGTTTGTTTGCTTAATTCTGCCTGCTTATATGTTAATCTGCCAATCTTTTGAATTGCTCTGTTTTTCAGAAATGGCATTAAAGGAATATTAACCTTACTTTGATTCCTCATTGTTAACCTTTGCTGAGGAAAGTTTAAAGTCAATGTAAAAGACCCATAGGATATCCATAGTGAAATATATTATATAAAACAGGAGAATAAGAATATCTTTTGTGAGCAGGAGGAGTCTATCAGACTCACATTGATTCCTTTTAAAAGTTTTCTGATTCAATTTCATTGCTGTGTTTTGATTTTTAATTTTCTATGAACGTTCAGGTGAAGACATGATTCCTGGCCTCCAATTTGAATGCACCTCCCCTTACTTTCCACCAGTGCCTTTGAGTAGGTGGTCTATATTGAGCCTTATATATTCTTCTTTGTTCAAGATTCAGGAAGTTTAACTGATTTAGTTTCTCAAATCACAACATAATCTTTATGCCTGGGATTCACAGCTTGTAGAGCTACTTTATGTTTTTATTTTATGTGAATCAAAAGTTCACATGATATTCCAGATGCAGTCTTCCAGGAACATTATAGTGCTAATATACCATCCCTAAAGAATGAGAATATTGTATCCTATCAGAAAACTTTTAAAAGTTTACTAACTACATCAGTATTAGTGTCATTAATCTTTAGTATTGATTTTTGAACTGGTGTGTTTAATATAGGTGTGAGGATAAAATGCTACATGAAATCAAGTGGAAAGTCCTTTAGTTATTCAAACTGGAGAAAAACGAATCAGTGTAAGAGAAAAGCATGAGTCAAAATCAGAATTCAGGAGAAAATAACCATCCTACATGGAGGAAAATAGATAAATGTGATCTATGGATGTGTCCTGGTTAGAGACAGAAAATAATAATGATACAGGCAGTCTAAATCAGAGAGAAAAGTCTTTAAATGAGCATATACCAAGGTCATAATTAAGAGTTAAAAAAACTGAATGGTGCTGAAGCTGTATGAACTATTAGCTGCACTCATGGGAAGGTGCAGGCTGCCGAAAAAGACAGAATGCAGTGGACACCTAAATTTGAATTTATTAAAATCAAATAACATTCCATACAAGCAAGTGAAGTTTTACAAAACTAGGTTCAAAACAAATCAACCTCCACCGATGAGAAAGAGAGTTAGGCCAACAAAGTAAAACTTTAATAGTAGGAAAAATAAATAAAATAAATAGAATAAAAAAAGGGAAGTGAATTGGCTTGCTCAATTTAAATACTTATTTCCAAAATGTTATTTATAAGATCCTGCCAGGTTTTAAAAAAGTTTTGTACAGATCCTCTAAGTGAGAATTTGATTTTTTTCCAATTTCAAATAGTAGAGAACATCAATTACCCACTGACTTAAAAGAGGTGAGTCTTCCAGTTGAGGAAGATAAGCTAGCAGTGCAGTAAAGGCAATTACAGTTTGTTTGTCCTTCTCCACTTTGAGCCCATCTGGGAGTACACAGCTGTTAATGGGTTAGGAGGGATTGTGACACCAAGGCTGTCTGAAAGGCATTTAAAAATTTTGGTCCAGAATAATGTTAATTTGGTGCATGCCAAAACATGTGGCCCAATGAGGCTGAAACTTGATTGCAACGTTCGCAGGTTGGATCTTGTCCTGGAAACATTTTGGACAATTTCCAACGAGACAGATGCGTTAGCTATATAATTTTAAGTTGAATAATTGTATGCTTTGTAGAAAGAGCAAGTTTAGTGGAAGATAAAAAACTATGATGTGTGATTGCAGCTGCCAAGCGTAGTGAATGGCTAGCTGCACAGATATTTAGTAGTTCACAGCTTCTAAATTGTTGGGGGCTTACCTTTTGCAAAGTGAACACAGAGGTTGGTTGTGCTCACTAGTACCTAGAATAAAAAGGCTAAAAAAGCTAAATTAACACTGTATTTCACAAGGCTTAACCGAAGTGGACCATTACTGGGACACGTGTCACCAGAGAAAACACACAAACACACACATAGTAAAGGTCTCAGGTTTTATCAAAATTGGGTTCTACAGATAAAAAGTGCATACATGTGAAAAGAAACAATACTTGCAGTGTCAAAGCACATCAATGTTCTTAGCGGATGATGTAAACAATCATGAAGACTTGAATGCCCTAATACAAAAAAATAAGCTTCATTAGGTCTAAATCTGAGTAAGGTTTTTTTTTTTTTTTTTGTGAACAATGTTTTGTGATTGGATGTTTCACAGAGGACATTCTAATGTTTGTCTTGTTCTAAAATCATGACACCATTCTTGTAACATTCAGAGCGCCTCATAGCTCTACCACCTGTTATTTCATCTTCATTCTCCAACTGCTGGTCAAAGCAAATGAAATAATGTTATGATTAAAAGACCTTTTTTCTTTTCTTATTTCCTCTTCCTCTTCTCTGTTCCCAATGTATACACTCTTCTCGATGAAATTGTTAACATTTAGTAACACTGTAACAGAATTTGTGAGACTGCAACTCACTCACTAGCAAACTCTATTAAACAACTTATTTACTAAGGCTTATTAAGTAAGGATGACTCTGCTGTCCTGTATCTGCTCCAATTTCTAGGTTGTTGTTTTAGTTTCTTTCTGTTTTTGCCAATGGCCTCGACATTAGCTTAGGTTGTGACTACCTTAACCTCAGTCGTGTCTGTGCAGCCAGATGTGAATCCAAATAAACTGGGGGTTATTCAGATTCTTATAGGAAGAGAATACAAATTTAGATCAAGTTTTTATTCGATGAAGCTCTCCGGAAGCTGGCCGCACAATGTCCAGTACACTGGTTGGCCAAATTCAACATCATTTTTGCAAAAGACAGTATTTATAACACAATAAGGGCACTCTTTAAATAGATAAACAGATTGCCAGAATATGGCACATCTTAACAGATAGTATCCTTAGCTGCATTTTTAAATCAAACACTCCCCGCAGTCATTTTATTTTTTTATAATTGTCTAATTGCATGCTTTGAGATTCTTGATTTTTTAAGAACTCCATCAGTCCCTCATGTGTTTATTAAAAGTGATTCAAACAAAAATAAGAGGTTAGTTGGTCCAAAAGGAGGATAATGTAGAATACAAGAATTGAGATAATCAAAAGAAAGTAACAAAAAGTCATTTACCATGAAACACATACACTATATCAGAGTGAGTCAGTATGTACAGAATCATTTAGACCAGCTATAAGTTGCAGAAGTCAGAGCATAATGTTATGTGGCAGTCTGTCTTTTTAAAGCAAAATAATAATTTACTGTGCAATTCATTGTAAAAAGTCTAATAATCCAGATGTTAAAAAGAACCAGATGGAATGTCTTGTGGATATAAAAAAGTGTTACTAAACAGAATGTTTATGCAGTCTGCATAGATTTCACGGCCAGAAATTAGTACTGAAGAAAAAACTAAATTTTTCCACTGTCTGTTTTTCCAACCAGTACTCCAGGTCTGTGGTTTTCAGGTGGGCAACAGAAAAGGTCAGCTTCTTCTTATCCTGGTCCATCTGAATCTTCTGCTTTGTCCATTTACTCCCATCTGCTTCATTCACATTTCCTTCTTAATCCCTCTTTTTAAATTCATTGAGAAAACATAAAGGCTACACCTATATTATCCCTATTATTACTGCTATTGTGCTTTAGAGCATGGTTGCCTAGATCACCAGTATTTAATATTCTCTACACTTCTGTAATGGAAGAACGGAGACTACGTTTATACTTTATTAACTGTAACTTTGCTTACTGAATCTGCAAGTTTCAAATTTTACTATTCTTTCCATACTGTATTTATAAAATTCGTTTTTCAAGCACATTCATGACTAAATTTGTTCATAAGCATGCTCACTTCCTTTTGCCTTTTTGTTTAGTTTATCTTTTCCTATACTGAGATAACAAAATCCATATTTTAATGACAATCTCTAGTATTTTCTAAACAGTTTTTCAACCTTGCATTTCCCACACACATTCCTTTAGTTGTTGTTGTTTTTTTAATCCATGCATATATAGTAACTTACAATGGTTGTTGTCCACTTATGACAAGTTGTATTTTGACATAGGCATTTCTGACATTATGCTGGGGTAATTTTTCCTTTCTTCTGCAAATTACAAAACAGCTACTTTTCCACACTAGTTGAGGGGGCAATAAACCCTACAGGTCTGATCTAGTCGAAGCCTGTCACAAGTCTACAGCTGAACAGCTAGACTACTTTTCATTCTTTGACCCTATAAATTTAGGTTAGTTAAAAGACCCCTGTCACAACCCAGCCACAAGGGATGCAAAAACCAGTGTGTTTCTTCATGCCGGTCCCAAGCCCGGATAAATGGGGAGGGTTACATCAGGAAGGGCATCCGGTGTAAAATTTTGCCAAATCAATATGCGGACAACAATACAAATTTCCATACTGGACTGGTCGAGCCCCTGGTTAACAACGACTGCCACCAGTACTGTTAGCCAACAGGGTGCTGACGGAAATTGGGCTACTGTTGCTGAAGAAGAAGAAGGAGAAGAAGAGGGGGGAGACGTGTCCGGAGGCAGGAGGAGAGGAGGAAAGTAAAAAGAGTGGAACTGAGGGTAGGAACTTTGAATGTTGGCCGTATGACTGGTAAGGGGAGAGAGTTAGCAGATATGATGGAGAGAAGGAAGGTTAATATATTGTGCGTGCAAGAGACTAAATGGAAGGGGAGTAAGGCCAGGTGGATCGGAGGTGGATTCAAATTGTTCTATCATGGTGTGGATGGGAGGAGAAATGGGGTAGGAGTTATTCTGAAGGAACAGTATGTCAAGGGTGTTTTGGAGGTGAAAAGTGTCAGGCAGAGTAATGATTATGAAGCTGGAAATTGGGGGTGTGATGATGAATGTTGTTATTTGTGACAGACGGGTATCAGCAAGAGTGAAAGGGAAGGTGTACAGGACGATAGTGAGATCAGCTATGTAATATGGGTTGGAGACGGTGGCGCTGATCAGAAAGCAGGAGACAGAGCTGGAGGTAGCAGAGCTAAAGATGCTAAGATTTGTACTGGGTGTGACAAGGATGGATAGGATTAGAAATGAGTACATTAGAGGGTCAGCTCAAGTTGGACGGTTGGGAGACAAAGTCAGAGAGGTGAAATTGCATTGGTTTGGACATGTGCAGAGGAGAGATGCTGGGTATATTGGGAGAAGGATGCTAAGGATAGAGCTGCCAGGGAAGAGGAAAAGAGGAAGGCCTAAGCGAAGGTTTATGGATGTGGTGAGAGAGGACATGCAGGTGATGGGTGTAACAGAGCAAGATACAGAGGACAGAAAGATATGGAAGAAGATGATCCGCTGTGGCAACTCCTAACGGGAGCAGCTGAAAGAAGAAGAAGAAGAAAAGACCCCTGTCACAAGTATATACTGTATGCTGTTTTCTGACCATGTGGATTCCCCAGTCTAAGAAGTAAAGGGTCAATCTCTTCTCATCCTGCCACAATTTATATAGTAGACCCTTGCTTATCACTCAATTAAGATGAGAATAGAGAAATATATAGAAGAAGCTCCCTTCTCCTTTTCACTGGCTATTATTATCTGTCAACAGAGTGTTGGAGTCCCCATATAGTCAGCTATTGAGGACCATGCCCAGCTGCACCATGCAGAGAAACCATTTCAATTAACGGTTAATTTTTAGAGCCATCTATTTGCATGCTTTGAAGTTTTGCTGGACTGTTTTAATTCTGTGCAGTCAACTCTCAGCTCTGGGTGCAGTATTATTTACGTCATTCCTGGCAAAATGATTTTTCAACAGAAGAAGGTGCCTATATTGATGGTCTAAGCCCTATCATATCTTCTGATTTGGAGTTCTGAATCCCCTCATCACGACCACAAATCTTTGGTTTGAATTTCTGGTTATGACACTTATTTTTCCAGAAATATAATACTGGGTGCTTATCTAAGGGAAAATGAATGGACTTAGTGGTTACAAGGCACTGCTTTGGATTTTCTACATGATTTAACCTGAAAGAAAGATAAATATTTTTTTCTGTTTTTTAAGAATCTTCTGAAAAAGTAAAGTACAACCTCTTTAATTTCTATGTTGTTATGCATATAAACATAGCTAACAATAACCAACACCTAAAATTACAAATCTAATATTTGGGGGGGGGGGGGGGGGCTTGGGGGTGTACTTGCATAGCTACTTATTAAAAAGGCTGTAGCTCCTCTCAATCCTGAACTGAAATAAGTAAGTTCAGAAAATGGATGAATGCAGATTTGTAAGACATTTCAGAACAAAAAGTAGTTGGATAGGATGAAAAGATTGCCATGACCAAGAGCATCAGCAAAGGGGCAAATGATGCAGAAAAAAATAGCAAAGGGGGGAGAGAGTGAGGGAGTGAGGGATAGGGGGAGAAACTTGGTGTGTCCGGATGGGAATACAAGGTTCTGTAGAGGGGAGTAGACTTTGTGATATCAGGAGCCATTGAGGTACTTTAGAGATGCAATGCAAGAGAGAAAGTGCTGCTCTTGTTAAAAAAAATTATGTCCCTTTGTGGTATTCTCCTGACCTCTGTCAAGCTGTTGTCAGTTTGGTCAGTCTTGACAATTTATACACAGGAAGCACACTCGATACAGTATATTAAAATTCCCACCGTATATTGTACAAAAGAATGTTAAGGTTTGGCATGCTGGGTGCTTAATCTGATTTGTTAATTTTTCCTATGTTTTCTTTGTTTCGGTCATTGATTATTTTACATTTTTCACTTTAATTGTGTCTTGGCTGATGAAGTTAGTAACACGCTTTGGTATGTGCTATTGTGGAAAAACACTGGAGAAAGAAACAGACTGAGGCTAACATTCTTCAAAATTTGGACTGGGTCTTTGACACTTAGGGAGAGAAGGACTAAGTCAGAGTCTGTAAAGATGAACAGTGTATGGCTGGGTTTTTGTGAGTCAGATTTTTTCTGTCGTTCATTACAGGTATCTGATTTGCCAGGACATTGCATGTCAAGATTATTCCACCTTTTGAAACGGGAGCATAACTTGGTTGACGTAGCACATTTTACTTCCTTGTGGAGTCTCAATTCCATTTTAATACATAGGTTAGGTGGCACTAAGTTGGAGCTGTAGTACACTGCATGCTAAAGGGAAGATAAAACATGAACAGTTGCACTTGGTATGATATGTCAAAAACATCCAAAATAAATTAAGCAAAAATGTAAAAAATATATATTATTCTATAGACAGAAATGATAGAAACATCATCTGTTTCCTACTTACCAAAAATAAATTTAATGAATCACGAGCATACATTAAAAGCAGTTTCATAAACCTATTTTGCTACGACTAGCATTAGTTTTGGGGGAGGGGTCGCCCTAAGGAAATCACCACGAACAGTCATGGTAGGGACACTGATTGAGAGACACTTCACAATACAATGGTGAGTCACGACCCAAAATGCAGCAACTTATCTAACAAACTATGATTTTTAGCATAATGTACTCTGCAAATCACATACGGTAGCTGCAAAGTATTATCACCAGTTAATTTTAGTGTAATTTCCTGACCATCAAAGGGTGGAACATCTAGATTATTCTCTATAAACAGAAATAGATTTTCATGCACATAAGTGCTCCAACTGAACTGTTACACTGTTCCTCTCTGCTACATTGTTAGTATCAGGTATTGCGAAAGTTTCTAGTACCCATAAAATGCTCCTTTTTCCACATGCAGAGCTCACATACTGTATAAGTCAAGTCACATTCTTCTTACTCAAGTGACTTTAAAATCTGAAATGCATCCAAATTCTTGTCATTAGTGAAGAAGGGGTGGAATACATTAAATATTTGTCTTTGCCATCATAGCACTATCAGAGTTTGTTGCTATGTAAGCCATGGCAATAAAATGCACTTCCAGTACTGTGTGTGCACATGTATAGTAGGTTCCACTTAATGTAAAATTATTTAGCAAAGAGAAAACTGAAATAAGAAATAAAAAAGTGATTTTCAATTATATAAATGTACATTTCTGAATTGCTTTTTTTCTGTACACCTAATTCCTTGTGAGGCTTTGCGTCAGAAGTTTGGGCAAAATTATGAATTTATTTTCCTCTACTATGGAGCAATATTCTGCTCTGAATGAAGATAATTGTTGGTTTCTCATTGGTAACAGACAAACTCATTGTCTGCCAATAAGACCAAAAAACAATGATTTTCGTGTGATCTTCATCTCAGTTAAAGAAGCATAATTCTTTCTTATTAGATCTTGCAAACTTGCTTCATTATCCAATGCCACCCAACCAGCGGGCTGTTTTTGACATCACTGTTAGTTTGGAAAATTACGTCTCTGCAACAATCAAGACTTCTTTCTGCTAAATATGGAACATTGCCAGAGGCTGACTCTTTCTCACTTCTTGTATACCCTTAAGTCTGTTACTTTCAACTTTATCTTGTATTTAATGCTTAGATTTTTGTTGTGATGTGAGATTTTACATATAATTTGATGAATATTTTGTATGTCTTTATTTGATTTTTAGGCAAAGCAATGTAATTTAGTGTTACTTTGGTGAGAGGCATTCGTGTTTGCTCCCCCTTTTGCGACTGAGCCTCTTTACATTTTTACGACAGGATTTGGGAGAAGATGTGTGTTTTAAACCAGTTTGGCAAGTGTTTCTTTGCTAAAGTCATTTCTACCCCCGCAAATAGGCTAAGGTGTACTTTAACTTATGGTTTGGGGGCAGGTGTTAAGATGTTCTATTCCCCCATTGGTCTGAAGTATGGCTGTTTGGAATTGGCTTGGTTCAGAAGCCTTGAAGTACTACGACGCCCTATTGGCTGTAGGAGTTGGACAGAAAATCTATATATTTACTCGTTTAACCTCACACTCTCTCTCTTACTAACCAACATCTGAAAGAAGCATCTCTCTTGCTAACCGGATGATGAAGACCACACAATGAAGAGCACAGCTCAGCAGCCATTTTGAACAGACATGTGGCTGAAAGCTGAGCACCAATGATGCCTTAACTAGAGACATTTAAGTAACTAGAAGACTGTGTGCTGCCTGAACTATATATCACCATTTAATCAGGTTGTATGGTTGCCAATATTCAAATATACTTTGCATTTTGTTATTATTTATGAATATTATCAATAATACATTGTTTAAACTGTAACTTAACTTCTGCTTGTCTTTTTACTACATCTAATTGCCTGAGGTTATAGACATAGAAGGGAAGGTGGGGATAAGTTATATACAATAGTACCTTATAAACAGTGGTAAGTCTGTGAGATTAGGCATTCTAAGGCTACATATTAATAATACAATAGGGGAAAGTAGAGCAATATATATATTACTCTACCGAGACAAAACAATTGGCATAGTCGCCAGGATTTTGGGGTAACCATGTTTTGCACCCTGTTTGCAAATACTGTTGATGTATATGTGTGTTTATGTATGTGAATTTTAGGGCATCCTGTGTACAAATGCGGTGGAAGTAAAACATTGTTTGGTTGCTGAATGGAATATAACCAACAAAGTGTAGAGACTTCATGTGTGTCATGAGGACACCCGCATGTTTGTTAGTGCTGGTGGTAGTGAGTCCCTAATTAAAGTGCTAGGGAGTGATGGGACATGAATGCGTCATTCATACGGCATTTAAGTGGTTAAAGTGCTAGGGAGTGATGGGACATCCATGCGTCATTCATACGGCATTTAAGTGGTTAAAGTGCTAGGGAGTGAGAGGACATGCATGCGTCATTCATACGGCATTTAAGTGGTTATAGTGCTAGGGAGTGATGGGACATCCATGCGTCATTCATACGGCACTTATTCGTTTAGGATCTTTGTGTATGTATGTGTATGTTTGCTTACAGGGGCAAAAGTAGGCCAACCCATAACGAAGGTGGCAAATTGTATTAGATTATAATTTTAGACTCAGAAATGCCTAAATTTATATTAAAGTCAGCCATCTTCCAGTGGAGTGGCAGAGGTAAGCAGGCCAAAGCTAGGAAATGCAAACCTGTAGTGCAGGTAGAGAAAGCAGAAGCTGAGCTGAGCATGCCACAAAATGGAAGGGGGCTGGAAGGATTAAAAGCAGGAAAACAGAGATAAGGTTTAAAGAAGACAGCTGCTGTTATAAGAGGTTTACTATCTTGTATTATTGGTAATAAGGAAGATCAGTATGAGAAAGAAAATAGCAAAGAGAATGAAAGTGAAAATAGAATGTTGTGTGAAAGTTTTGCAAGATGTAACAGTTTGTGTGATAATTGTGAAGTGCTAGCATGTAGAACACCCACTGCTGAAGTGGAAAGCACAGAAAGCAGGGGAAACAAGGAGAGAAAACCACCCATGGTGAAAGTTAGGGCAATAGTAATGGGATCTTACTGGAACCCTAAAACATGGGTGGGTGACTTACCTGAGATAGATCAGTGCTCAGAAAAAGAGTGGGAATGTGAGTGTGAGGAAAAGGAGAGAGATGAAAGGAAGGGAAAACAACAAGGATGTTTACTTTCATTATTCTCCAATGCAAGACAATCTCCAGGTAATTCTGAGGTCTGTCCAGTAGTTAAAGAACATGCTACACCGATAGATATTTCACCACTGTTAAGAAAGGTAACCAGTGCTGCATTGAAATTTGATTTAGGACAAAGAAATCAGATAGAAGGCAGAGAAGCTGGTGAGTGTGAATGGCAGTTGTTGACTAGAGGGCATGTAATGGATAATGGCATAAGGATACTGAGTAAAGAAAGTGTGGAATTTAAACAAGGAACATTGGAAATAAAAGAAATTTGAGTGCTTGTGTGTGAAAGGTCTGAAAGTGCTAATGCAAGAATGGCTGAGTTGGAAAAAAAGTGCACCAGTTTAGGAGTTGGTTTGAATGAACCAGGACAAGCCAAAGAACAAAGGATGGGGGATGGTGCAGCAGGAAGGTTTACAAGCTCAGGCAACAAGCCAGGAATGCACAGGGGTGTGAAAGTCCTAACAGCTGTGCTGGGGCCAGCGGTAATTAAAAAACACACACGTTTAGGTTCAATAATTCGAAACCTGACTGACCATTTGTTTAAAAAGACAGCCTATGAATCTCCCTGTAATAAAATGGAGAAAAGTGAGCTGGTCTTGAGTGAAGAACACAGGTCAGTTTTAGGAGAGATGCTGGATCTAGAACTGGGATTTGGGAGAGGTTTTAGTCCACACTTTCAGGTAGCCGTTACCAAACAATAAAATGAAAAAAAGGACACACAGGCAATGAAAAAAATAGAAGGGTAGCGCAGGAAGACAGGAAAGGGAAAATGGTTATTTCTGTTTCAATTTTCTGGCCTTTTGTAATAGTGCTACTTCTATTATTTGAGGTTTTATGGACTTTGGGTTTGTGCATGTAATAATAAGTGAAGGGAATTAGCAGAGTAAAATCCATGCCGGAGATTGGGTTACCATTAGCACATTGGAGCAGAGTGGCAGTGTGGCTAAGCTGTTCCAATGAATGCCTGGAAGCAAAGTTTGAGTGTTGGCACCAGGTTTAACAACCAAAAGGATGAGATGGACAGAAACTGCTTTGTCACTTTCCATTTTGCAGACCTGCCTACATAGCGGAATGAAAAAAAAGAAAGAGGAAAAGACAACAAGCAAAGACTAAAGACAAAGACATGAAGAAGAACCAAAGAGACAGCAAGAAAAAGACACTTACTGGGGTTTGAGTGAGTAACAAGTCCACAAGTCACATAATAATAGGACTAGTCAGAATAGCTATAGTTTAAAAGGAAAGGTTTGTTTATTACTGCAGCAAATTTATATTCCAAGGGGTGGAAAATGAACAAACCAGTTAGGAATGCCAAAATAAGGGGATTAATTTTTGGGTCATACAGTATACATTCTGGGTATTAATTAATTAAGTGGGATAATTAATATAATTAATACTATTTTTAAAGAAAATGTATACTAAGAAAATTGTTGAACTTTTCAGGAAAGCAGGTGCAGCTGGTACATTTGCAAGTCATATGGGCTCCAATGTTTAGGTATAGTTTTAATTGGGAAAATACAGAAGCCCTGCTGAGGTTGTCAGCTGTGGTGCAAGCAGAGGACCAGTGAGCCTATTCTGAACCAAGCTGTTTAGCACAATGAGCATGCATATGGTGAGAAAACAACTCTAGGGGTGGCCTTCAGGGGGAATGATGAGTTACATAGCTGTGATTTCTCATGGTGGTGATGCCAGCCTATACTGGTAAAGGCTAATGGCAGTCAAGAGTTGCACCATGGGTAGGAAAGCACAAGAGGCAACTAAATCAACCCCAAATGTGTGAAGAGGGGCCACAAATGTTGGTTTGTGAACAGTTTATGCAGTGGCTCATGTGCTCTCACTTGGGCAGAAGTGGTTGTACTGGCACCTATGGCATGTTACCTTTCAAATTTTGATGTTAATTGTACAGCTGCATATGCTTAAACAGATTGTTTGGGACAAGGGTCTAATTAGCAGTTAGACACAAAACCAGTAAAGAACAAAGGTCAGTTTTAGGAATTCACACAATAGACTTAAGTTTCAGTGGGCTACTTTAGTGGAAGGTGTGGACTTGTCTCATTTTGAACCACCAGATCTGATGACATATGAAGACTGCAGAAAGCTAAATAAACAGTTGAAGCAAGCCAGAGCAGATACAAGTCATCAGAAGTGCATCCAAGTTCTTCAGATTGTGTTTGAAATAAAGAAGATATGTACAGTGATCCCTCGCTATATCGCGCTACGCCTTTCGCGGCTTCACTCTATCGCGGATTTTATATGTAAGCATATTTAAATATATATCGCGGATTTTTTGCTGGTTCGCGGATTTCTGAGGACAATGGGTCTTTTAATTTCTGGTACATGCTTCCTCAGTTGGTTTGCCCATCTGATTTCATACAAGGGACGCTATTGGCAGATGGCTGAGAAGCTACTCAACTTACTTTCTCTCTCTCTCTCTTGCGCTGACTTTCTCCGTTCCTGACGTAGGGGGTGTGAGCAGGGGGGCTGTTCGCACACCTAGACGATACGGACGCTCGTCTAAAAATGCTGAAAGATTATCTTCATGTTGCTACCTTCTGTGTGCAGCTGCTTCCTGAAGGGACATGCTGCACGGTGCTTCGCATACTTAAAAGCTCAAAGGGCACGTATTGATTTTTGACTTTGTTTTTCTCTGTCTCTCTCTCTCTCTCTCTCTCTCTCTCTCTCTCTCTCTCTCTCTCTCTCCCTGCTCCTGACGGAAGGGGTGTGAGCTGCCGCCTTCAACAGCTTTGTACCGGCGGTGCTTCGCATACTTAAAAGCCAAACAGCCCTATTGATTTGTTTGCTTTCCTCTCTGTTTCCTTTGAAGAGGAAGATATGTTTGCATTCTTTTAATTGTGAGACAGAACTGTCATCTCTGTCTTGTCATGGAGCACAGTTTAAACTTTTGAAAAAGAGACAAATGTTTGTTTGCAGTGTTTGAATAACGTTCCTGTCTCTCTACAACCTCCTGTGTTTCTGCGCAAATCTGTGACCCAAGCATGACAATATAAAAATAACCATATAAACATATGGTTTCTACTTCGCCGATTTTCTTATTTTGTGGGTGGCTCTGGAACGCAACCCCTGCGATGGAGGAGGGATTACTGCAATGGACAAATGGTCATGGACAACTTTTAACACTGGGACAGCAAATACTGCAAATCAATACACAAGTTATGCAACAAACTCGTTTAAACAATTAAGACTGTTTATAAAGACATTATACAAAACATTCATTGGAGTGGAGTGTGAGATTTTACACATAATTTGATGAATATTTTGTATGACTTTATTTGATTTTTAGGCAAAGCAATGTAATTTAGTGTTACTTTGGTGAGAGGCATTCGTGTTTGCTCCCCCTTTTACGACTGAACCTCTTTACATTTTTACGACAGGATTTGGGGGAAGATGTGTGTTTTAAACCAGTTTGGCAAGTGTTTCTTTGCTAAAGTCATTTCTACCCCCGCAAATAGGCTAAGGTGTACTTTAACATATGGTTTGGGGGCAGGTGTTAAGATGTTCTATTCCCCCATTGGTCTGAAGTATGGCTGTTTGGAATTGGCTTGGTTCAGAAGCCTTTAAGTACTACGACGCCCTATTGGCTGTAGGGGTTGGACAGAAAATCTATATATTTACTCGTTTAACCTCACACTCTCTCTCTTACTAACCAACATCTGAAAGAAGCATCTCTCTTGCTAACCGGATGATGAAGACCACACAATGAAGAGCACAGCTCAGCAGCCATTTTGAACAGACATGTGGCTGAAAGCTGAGCACCAATGATGCCTTAACTAGAGACATTTAAGTAACTAGAAGACTGTGTGCCGCCTGAACTATATATCGTTTTCATGATTGCTTTGCAAAAGTTCTTTGTGTGGTGTTCCGTAACAAGGATATTTATGAAAATAAAGTTTTAGGACTGAACTACTCCAAAAGTTCCCTTCAAATACAGTATATTTTTTATTACGGGTTCATTAGACCACTGGAAATGCTGGATGCAGATTGTCATTAGAGTTTATTGTTCGAGTGATGTTGTGCGGAATGATCTGAAGAATATCAGGGGCAGACTGCATACTGCTCGTAAGAAGTCTAAAATGAAATGATCACAATGCTGCTTTTGGAGGCTGGTTCAAATGCATACTCAAAATGTTATAGTTTAGAGGCAGAAGGGATTGGCTGTAAATGACCTGGCAAGGCTGTACATCACTCACCTCCTTTTCCAATGAAGTTTAATTTTATGCCACAGAAAATTCGTTTTTAACCCAATTCCTAAAACTTGCCTCTATTTTTATAGGATTGGAAACCACTAGACAGACACTGTTTCTGGACAATGGGGTCACTTAGAAGGGACTTGTGATATAGTATGTCTCAATTTAACCCAAGGCCTGGCTTTTCATTGCATGGCTACTCTCTGGGGTCCTCATGTTGATATCCTGAATTCTGCTTATCCAGTATTCATATTGCTTGATGGGAAGCACTCGTTGCTTGATCTTTTTGAGTTAGTGAATGGGTGAATATTTTCCTGATGCGATAATAGCTTGCTTTCAAAGACTCAAATTTTCTATGTCGGGCTTCAGCCAGTGGGTCATTGAATATGCCATGCTTCTTACGATAGTGACATCCCACATTGTACTCTTTTGTGACATCATCTGTTTCACTGCAATTTTGATAAGTTAGCTGGCCATTACATAATGATGGCATTATAAAGTCTATTCATCATTGAAATGATGATTCTCAGTATCAATCATCCACTTAAGACATTCTGAAAGAGACTTTTTTGATAGCTAACTTGAAATGTGATTTCTGAATGTTACTTTCCAATGAACCAGTTACACGATTGTTTACAGCTAGCATGGATTTTCATAAGAAAAAAAATATTTAAATGACTGAGCATGCTTATTTGGAATGTTTAATAACACCAGAATGAAGAAAAGTCCTGTATATCAATCAGTCTATATGCGTGATGATTTCTTATGTTGCATTGATAAAAGTCTTTCAGGTCTGGACTGATTTAACATGAATTAGATGTGAATGAGAAAATGGTTGGATGAGAGCGTCCAGCAGTGACTGAGGGAGTGTGTCACTTAAAGTGTGTGTGTGGAGTATGTATGGGTTTGAGTGAGCTTTGGAAAAAGTTATGTTATGGCCTGGTCCAAAGAGTATTTGCTCTGTGAGAATCTAGCCCCAGGTCAAATCTATTTGATGACTCTGGTTATAACACCAAAATTGTTATAATTACATGAATACTATGAATGTATTCAGTTAAAAGTAGATTATAATGAAATTGAAAAAGGGACCTGGTGTGAGTGAATATGGGAATGTAGGTGACTATGTCTAATGTCGGACTGGCTTTAGCTCTTGTCTTGTAACTGTCTCCCCAGGACTATGTGATAGAATAACAGAAGAGTTGATTTAATTGAATTAATAGAACAATGTTTAAAATTTTCTATCACTGTGACCAGTTCTGTCTTATTTGATTTTGCAAGGTGATGTTTCTATTCTATCATTTATAATGTGTTCATATGCCACTGTTTACTTTATGACAATTTTTTGTTAATGTATTTATTGTTTGTTAAATATCTTATTTATTAACAATTTACCCAATGATAAAATAATGAGAGTCTAAAGTCAGATATAGCTATTGAAACATACAGTATTACCTTTACAAACAAGCCAAGCTTCATATACAGTACAGTACTTTAATTATGCCATATATCAGATTCAGCCTTAATATGCTCTAATCAACAACAATAGCCATCCATGTTATATGCTATTTCCAGGCAAAAATATAAGAAAATAGAAAACATGGAGTAATATCTTACAGAAAAATGCAGCACATACAAACACAAATTATTTTTGTTCAATAGTTTGCACAGTTGATGGAATTTTCTAAGTGAGATCAAAGCTCATGTCCTACTGAGAATATCCAGAGCCTACTGTGCGGGGTGCATCATGACCAGGATAAATCATTTTGTGTCCTAAGGAGAATTACCCTGAGAGACAGCAGTAGCCTTTACAAGTAAATGATAAAGGTATCCTGTTTGTATACCACAAAATTGTTTGAAGTTTAAAGAAAAATAATAGGTTTGTTGACATCTTGTAATGTCGAATTCTTGAAACTATGAGCATGTTTCTGTAAAATATGCGGAGCCTCAGTTAGTAAAAAAATGACTAAGGTACTAAGGCTTGATACTGTTTGCATATCTTTAAAAGTCGGAATACTTTTCTTTGATGTACACGACAAGCTGTTTTTTCTTGGCCAAAATAAAACTCTTGAATATTGTTGTTGTTTTCGCCAAGCTCATCAGATCTCCTATTCAACTAGTGTAGAGTTCTAGCTGTTTTCTTTAATTATGCTTTTTTTCTTCTGTCTGTGATCTAAACCATTCAACCATTCATCAGTCCTTTCTCTTGCTTGCACCTCTAGTTCAACATTAAGAAAGGATTAAGAGCCTATTCCTGGAGCATTTTTCTCTGATAACACTATAGATTTGCCAATTAACTTAACCTTCTTGTATGTGGGATGAAGAAAGAAATTATGGTGGAACCTGGGATCAATCTTTTTAATCGTAAAAAGGAAGTAAGAATGATTTTTATGATAAAACATAAAACTGTTAACTTATAACTGTTTTGCTAGATATACTGTAAAGGCTGATTTTTATTAAGTAAATAAAGCCTTAGAAAGATGGAGGAAAATAACAACAAAACTAATATCAGGAAAAATTCTTTACATTTATCATGCCTCATTGATGGAACATGTAGCTGTTATCTAATAAATCCATTCTTGCTTCACTATTGTACTTCACATAGACTGTATAGTATATATGAATAATTATGTGTCTAAAAAGCTTTTCCATGTATGTGAAAGAATGTACTGATATCCATCTTCCATCTCTACTTAACCTTAAAAGCCTTACTGGTAACGTAACACTAATGCCAGTATTATTTCATTCAAGTGAAATTTTCGTGATGTTCTTTATTTATTTGTCTAGACAAAATTTCACATATTCATATATTTCATATATTCATTGTGTGATAATGCATAGTCTTTATTGCTGGAATGGTTATGACTCTTAAACATCTAATTACATCAATATTTAATTCATAAACAACATGAAAGCTTTTATATTGTTTCTTAATAATGTTCAATAATTTAGTCTGCCTTAGTCAGACCACTTCAAGCAGTCATTCAGTCTTTAGGTTATATAAAACTCTTCATAATGAATTTTCTAAAATAACCTATGAAAACACAATCAAAAGGAAATTTAATGCACAGTAAAGAAAGAAGGCAAACAATAAAAAAATATAGAATTGTTTTGGTAATCTCAAACCTTGATGAGTAGTACAGTTTAAACAAACAAAAGGAAAAAGCAAAATTGATTGTACGATGGGTAGAACTGTGACAAAGAGGTTGCCAGGCATGAAAAGGGTGGCATGGAATAGGGACAGGAATTTGCAAGGATCTTAAAGAGTGACAGAAAGACAATGCAATTAAACATGCCAGTACAACTGAAATGGGGGCCATTGGAGTGGTAAGTATTGCGCATGTACGGGCTACCCCAGAAAGACTATAGGAAAAGGTACTAAGTGTTGTGAACCAGAGTCATGACCATAATAAAAAGGGGGTATGGGGCCTACAAAAAGCTTCACTGGCCAGATCACACCTCCATTTGCCAAGACCTAACTCTAATGGGCTTTATGCCCGCCCTTAGCCCTCACAGGCCCAAAAGGCTTTTAGAAATCAACTTAAATGTCCCAAAATATCAAAGTGTCTCTCAGGGAAAGAAAACTTTGAAAAAAACTTTGGCTGAAGTAACAGTTCATTAAAAAAATCTTTATAAATAAAAATATGTATTCAGAATGGCGGCACGGTGGCGCAGTGGGTAGCACTGCTGCCTCGCGGTTGGGTGACCTGGGGACCTGGGTTCGATTCCCGGGTCCTCCCTGCGTGGAGTTTGCATGTTCTCCCCGTGTCTGCGTGGGTTTCCTCCGGGCGCTCCGGTTTCCTCCCACAATCCAAAGACATGCAGGTTAGGTGGATTGGCGATTCTAAATTGGCCCTAGTGTGTGCTTGGTGTGTGGGTGTGTTTGTGTGTGTCCTGCGGTGGGTTGGCACCCTGCCCGGGATTGGTTCCCTGCCTTGTGCCCTGTGTTGGCTGGGATTGGCTCCAGCAGACCCCCGTGACCCTGTTTGGATTCAGCGGGTTGGAAAATGGATGGATGGATGGATGTATTCAGAATAATATAAAGAAATCTCACAAAAGACTCAAAAAGAAGCAAAGAGAAGTTGCCTGAGTAAATCATAAGTAAATATGTTGCAAAATGTAAACCATTAGAGTAATCAAAGAAAACAGCAGAAATTTGAAAAAGCAAGAAAATCAAATAGAAAACAAGCACAATACGTACAATAAGTCAACACAAACTTTAATGCACCACCGTCCTGAGCTTCCTCCTTTATGACCTAAATAGCCAGAGGGCTCAGATGTGGTGACATCAGGGTGGCCCCCGCAAGTTGGGATGCCTCCCACAAAGCACATGGGACAAAGGAAAAATAGTTTCACACACAGAAACATAAAACATACATGAAACATTATTTAAATAAAATTAATTACAATAAACATATAAAAAACAGTTTAAACTGAACCAATCAGACATGAAAAGAGGCCAGGGAATACAATCTGGGAGATACATAACACCAGGAAAGGAGAAAGAGAAGACCAAATAAGGAAAACTGTTGTCCTAGTATCCTAGAAGATATGGGTATCCTGAAGGTTCTAGGCATGTTTCTTCCTGTGCACTGTAAAGTGGTAAAACCACTGAGGGTTTAACAGAGGTTTTAAGCACTTCTTGGCTAAAAGGAAGTGGGTTCTAGTAGACTGTATAAAAACACTACCATTAGGCCAGTAATATAGTGATGTCTTTGTTAGGACCTACTCTAAAACTCCTGCTTTGTAAACCAAGCTTGTTTTCTTTAATTTGGCGCATCTGACTTAATTTACCCACCTATTGAGTTGCCTACTGTGATTAAATCACCTGGGTTTGGGGGGGGGGGGGGGGGTTAAATTATAAAAAAGAAGCTTGTTTAGGTTTTAGGGTAGAGAGCAAGAGGAGAATGGTTTGTGTTTAACAGGGCAAGTGTAGCCGCCGAAGTATAAGGCAAGATCAAGCATGGGTAAAGTTAATTTTAAAAATATTTAGTGAAAGTTAAAAGCAAATAATCCACACAAGAATAAAAGAAAAAGCTAGTCACACGCATAGAATAAAAGGCAAAAAAAAAAGGGAAAAATGTATCTTCTCTAAACTTAGCTTTTCTTGAGAAACTTTACTTATTTACTTCTTCTTCTTTACTTAAAGATTCTTAACTTCTTACATACTTAAAGATTCTTAGTTTCTTCTTCTGTATGCTTTAGACGTACGGCTATGCACTTAAATAAGTGCTGTTTTACGAGTTACTTCACACACTCAAAAGGCCCGTAGACCCGTTGGCACGAGCATGTGCACAGGCAAGGTTTTAAAACCACATGCCTTCTACACCTTACACATGGAAAGGCTGGTCACTAACTGAGAATAAGGTTTAGTCAGAGCAGATAGAAATGGCAAGAATATACCAATACGATTCTACTTATGGGGGTTATAGGAACCTCCCATAAATTATGCATTGTCATCTAGTAAAATATTTATGAATTTTATATAACTAGGAAAATGGATCTTACAGCAAGGCATTGAGAGTCACGGTTGTATGGTCTGGCTTTGGGTTTTTTTTTTGTTGTTGTGCTTGTTAAAAGAAATCCAATTGGTTTAATCTAGCCATCTAGTTGGTAATTGTGGAGTGTGTCTAGCTGTCTGAATATCTGTCTAGATAGCTAAATTAGTGTTGTCCTTCTATCTTGCTTCTGTTTTGTATGTAACTGTCTCCATATTTTGTGAAGTTTTTTGCTTGAAATGGAGTCTGTTCTTTTTTAGATGGATTAGTTTTCTTTGTCTCTCTCTTTCTTTCATTTGTGTGTGGCTTGTTTATGTACCTGTAGGCCTTTATTAGGCCGTAACACTTTTTAGAAGCTCAAAAGCTACTTAAAGGACCATGCATTCTGAAAGCTAGTAAATGTTCAGAAGTACAATGGTCTCAAATGCTACTACAGGGCATTGTGCAGCTAAGATTTTATAACCGAGCTTTTGACTCCAGTTTTAATAACTTTAATTGGAGGTTACCCCAAGGGGATTTAATGCTGTCACAGTATAGGGCCAATTTAGTCTAGATTCGCAAAGCAAATCAAAGGCAAAGGTTTGCTGGTAAGAGGAAGAGAGGCTATGGATAGGTTCTATAGTTGGTTATATGTGGTTTAGTTCTGCTGTTGTATAACTCTTTCATTTATTTCCTTTTTTCAGTCTTTTAATCTTTGTATTGTGGTTAAAAAACTAGATAACGGACAGAAAAAGGTTTGTGGATGGCCACCCCATATACTGAAAAATCAGCAAAAAGAAAAACGTCTTTACATAGGCAGAGTTCACAACTGAACTGACTAGCAGGATTGAGTTTGCGCCACAAATATGGTGGTCAGGAGGAAGAGGTGGAGTCAGGGCAGCCAGAACAGGAACTGTTGTGGCAGGAAGGTGAATTCTGGGTACCGGAAATTATGTCTGTGTTTGCCATAAATGATGTCAACAATGGGTAGACTGGTGGCCATGTCATTGAGAGGAAGGGCCTTTGGCTGAACTGCAGAGGAACAAGAGGAGAAAGAATCAGATGTGAGTGCCAACTCCTTATCTGGCTGATGAATAACACTATTTGAGCCTGTAAACTGTCCCCCTTGTGCATGTGTGTGACAGTATGCATTCATTTATTCTGCTTTCTACTGCTTCCCCATAAATTATCTTTTTCTTGTTCAAAAACTCTTTCATTATGTTTAATTCTTTAGCTGAAATTTTTCCTTCTTGTTTTCAATAACTCCATCTTTCCAGAAATGTACAGTATAACAGGTTAGATGAATTGCACTGACCATCGTATTATCATTTACTTTAAAAACTCTCAGACACTGTTCATGTTTGTTTTCAAGTCAGATCACAACATTGTAATTGCAAACCTCAAAGTCAGACTGTCACATCAGTACGAAAAAAAAATTAATCAACACATTAAACGATGAAACAATAAGAAAACATTTTCAAGAAAGAATTAATAAGATAGTAAGGCCACTAATTAAATAAAAAATAGAGAACATTAATGAATGGTTTGAAAACATTAATGAAATGCAAAAGAAGTGATCGGTGTAATGAAGCCAACAAAGATGTTGTGGATTAGTCAAGAAAATACTATCACTCATAGCAAAAAAACAGAGCTCAAGACAGCTAGAGAGAAAAGAAGTGAGTATAACAAGCTCGCCAAAAAAATAAGAAAGCGGTGGTAGATGAAAAAGTGGCTAAACAATTACTGTGATGAGATTGAAAGGAGTGTTTAGAGACATAATTTAAGATCAGAATTCACCACAATAAGAGGTCAGCACTCAAGACAAGGCTATCAAGCTAAATCTTATTACAGATAAAAATGAAGCAGTTCTCAACAATAAGTCGAGCATCAAGAAGTATTGAAGAGAGTACTGCAGGGAGTTTTTTTTTTGTTACCAAGGACGAAAACTATGATGAGACTAGCAATAAACAAAATAAAGATACCAGTGGAAACACTTACCAGGAACATTTCACAAATGGAAGTGAAGAACACCTTGCATAGACTAAAGAAGAACAAGATCCTTGGATTAGACAACATTACAGGAGAGCTGCTTAAATACGAAGTAGAATCAGTAATCTACTTGATGTAGAAGCTGTGTGCAGCAATTTGGGAAACTGGAGAAGTGCCAACAAGATGGACTTACTTAGCTTACTAGTTTTAATACTGAAAAAAATGAGCAAACCAATACACAGTCTCGCTCATTAGTCATCCAAGCAAGGGACTGTTAAAAATGATGGTGGACAGAAAAAAACCTAAGGTAGAAAAGGACATTAAAGACAAACAAGCATGATTTAGAGAAGAAAGATCAACAATTGAACAAATCTTTATCTCAAGCTGCTTGCTGAAAACCTAACAGAGTATAAATGAAAAATATAAAGAGTTTTTGACAGTGTTCAGCATTGCAGTGTTTAGGAAGTGATCAAATTATATGAAATGCCTGAAAACATTCTCAAGATAATAAAGGACATAAATGATCAGCAGTTCTATTGAATGGGGAACTTATGAATTTCTTCTGAACAAACATCAGATTTAGGCAAGGCTGCATATTGTTACTGACTCTTTTTAATCTACCTCAATTGCACAATGGTGGAAGCATTCAGTTGTTTCACAGGCACTGTCACAGTGGGCAATGAATTCCTGAATAACATAATTCTCTGACAACTTTGATTTCATCAATACTGTAGTTAAAAGATTCTAACCACTAGTCAATCACATTAATCATTATAGCAGAAAAATATGGGATGAATATCAACACAAAGAAAACTGAAACAGTGATAACTCTGTAAGAAAGAGGAAAGAAAACATGGCAAGTATATAGTACATTCAAATAGAAACACTCTCAACAATATATATCAAACTTCTAATATTTAGTGACGTAAGTTCAGTTTTAATAGTGATTGCACTGTTTAGATAAACAATATAAACGTACTTGCTATTAGATCAGATCAGGTTGTGGAGCATACACTGGTATAGTGTGTTGCTGCACCCACCATATGAAGAAACAGCTCTGGATCCTGGTTGGCAAACCCCCCAAGCAGACGTCACGGTCCAGTCCTACCCCTCGGAAATGACATCTTAGTCCTGCAGCCAGGTGTTACGTGGGCGTCCCCTTGGCCTGGTCCAGCCACTTGGGTCTTCAACAATGAGGATCCTGTAAGCCAGATCACACTCAGGGATTCATGCCACATGGCTGTAGTGCCTTAACTGATGCTCCTATATGATGCAGGAAATGTGCCTCATTTGGGACTCCATGAGCAACTGCTCATTCAACACAAAGTGAAACCAACGGTACCCAAGGATTCTCTGAAGAGACACAGTACCAAAGGATTCCAGTCTCAGGTCACTGGATAGTGTCCATGTCTCGCAACCATATAGCAAAAAAGGGTGCACCAGAAGACTTGGACTTTTGTCCTTTTGCAGAGATCTCAGGAGCGCCACACACCCCTTTTCAGCAACCTCATGACCCCCATGCTCTCCCAATCCATCTACTGACTTCATAGGAAGAGTCACCACAGACATGAATGTCACTGCTGAGGTAGGTAAAAATCTTGACAAGGTCTACTGTACATTATCTCCGCAGACAGACACACTGCTGATGGCTGTGCCCAAGAGGTCATTAAAGGCCTGGATCTTTGTTTTTATCCGGGATCCCAGACACTCAGACTCCTCACTCTTGATAGCCCCGATCAGAGCCTTCATTGACTCCCTGAAGATCACAGCATTGTCGGCAAAGTCAAGATCAGTGAATTTCATTTCACAAACAGATACCCCACAGCCACTGGACACCACGACCTTGCCCCACATCCAGTCCATGCAAGCATTGAACAGAGTAGGAGGAAGAACACACCCCTGACGAACCCCAGAATCAAGTGGGAAAAACACAGAGGTTCTGCCTCCACTCTGCACAGCACTCACAGTACCAGTGTACAGGTTGGCCATGATATCCAGCAACTTCGGGGGAAAGTTATTAGAAGAGTAAGATATGTAAAACTATGAAGCTAAAGAAGCTATAGAAGAATATCTATGAAAGAGTAATGTCAACATTGCTTTACATAATGGACACAAGGACACTCAAGGAAAGTGCTAAAATTAAACTGGGACCATTCAACATGAAATTCTATCGATGGAAGTTAGGGACTTTTTTTTCAAGACCAAGTAAGTAACAATGAAGTCAACAGCAAAGTGGGGCATAGTACAAACTATAGCCAAGAGACAAATGAAATGGTAAACAATAAAAGATGGACAACAAGAATACTCACAGTACACTTTGATGGCAGAAGGTTGCAGAGTAGGCCAAGAAAGAAATGGACAGATGATATCAAAGACTATTTTGTTGCAAAGTCTAATGGGTATTCTTATAAAGAAAGCATAAGATAGGAGTGAATGGAGGAAGCTGCATCATTATGTGGTGCCTCAACAAACAAAAGTCCAAGAAAAATGATGATTGTTTTCTATCTTTTTTTTCAAGACCAAGTGAGTAACAATGAAGTCAACAGCGAAGTGGGGCATAGTACAAACTATAGCCAAGAGACAAATGAAATGGTAAACAATAAAAGATGGACAACAAGAATACTCACAGTACACTTTGGTGGCAGAAGATTGCAGAGTAGGCCAAGAAAGAAATGGACAGATGATGTCAAAGACTATTTTGTTGCAAAGTCTAATGGGTATTCTTATAAAGAAAGCATAAGATAGGAGTGAATGGAGGAAGCTGCATCATTATGTGGTGCCTCAACAAACAAAAGTCCAAGATAAATGATGATTGTTTTCTATCTGTACAGTAGAATAATTGTATTCATCATTACCTTCTGATGTAAATTTAGTATGTATCATGGTTCAGCGCCTGGACCATCAAAGTTTTTTCTGTATGGTACAATTCAATTTAATTATAATTTTCTTTTTAATCCAGAGGACTCTCAGCTATATTTACCTATAAGAACTGTTGCTGATTCTCCTATTGTTGATTCTCCTATTGTGTGTTTAATGAATATTTGATGAGCAAAAATTAAATATCCCTAAACATAGAAAACACAATATATTATTGGTGAATGCAGCAGACAATATGAAGATGCTGTAAATTTTTAACTTAGAAAGCATGAATTTTAGGTTTGTTAAATAAGCATCAAATATAAGAAATACCTTTAAAATCTTTTCATCACACATATTACAGCAGTAATCAAAGCTTGCTTTTTCAAAAAATATTCTTTCTTCTCAGTAGGGCACAGAGAACAGAAAAGCTAATTCATTCACCTATTTTGAAGATTTATTAAAAAACATTTATGGAAAATAAAAATATTCTTTAAAAAGTCAAGATATAATAATCAGTATATCTTAATTTAAAAGAAAGTAACATTGATCTCAAAAGAGTGCTTGCTGATAATGGAATTCAGCAAAAACCAGTAAACTTATAAGAAGCACTTAATTTTTATTGTTCATACTACCGTGGCTTACTACCAATATTTTTATATTGAAGTTAAGTAGCTAAGATTTGATTCCTTAAATTGTCTTTTGTGTATTAAAAGGCTACACTTAGTAATATTTTGTTCTGGTTTACAGTAAAATATTAAGGTAAAATGAATAAAAAAATCAGCACAACCTAGTATATTACTGGTACATATATATGAAGTTAACTGTGCCTTAGTTGTACTTTAGCATTCTGAATATAAATGCCATTAATCATTGCACTTTCCAAGCTGCATTATTCCTCAAGAATGTAACATTCTGTTATAATGAAACTAGACATGAAGTGCCAGCAGGACTTTGTAAATGCTGTTTTCTTACTCCTCATTTTACTTACCAAATATTATATATCAAACCTGCATTTAACTTCTCTTATGTTGTGAATGGTTATTTTTTAGCTGTCACTGCTGTATGTATCTATATCTGAGTGTGTTCTTCTTTTCTGAAATTACACAAGAAGTAATACAACAGAAAAAATAAATGAGATTCCAGTCGGTTTTCAGCTGCAGAGCACATGGAAAGTGGACTGCTCAAGACACCCTCTGTATGTTGAATGTATGCAGAAAAGGTTGAATTTTACTAAACGCATAATAATGCAATGAGCAACTGTTGTCTAATTGTTGTTTAACCAAAGCACTCAAGACATTTTATGTTAGTCAACCTCAAAAGTATGATTTTCATAATAATCACTGACAAATTTTATAATGCAAGATAAACAGCATGTGGTGCTTGTAACCTTACTAAACCATTTAATTCCTGGGCATCATAAAAATCATAATTGCAGACAAATGACAACTGTTGTATAATCCCAATTTTTCCAATGTTCACACAAATCTCTATAATTAGTAATTATATACTCTGTATTTAATTATTAAAAAAAACTGTTCAAAGACACATCAAAGGTAAGAATTATGGATGCAACATGGTCACAAGCCTGTCGTTGTCCTCATCACAGACCCAGGGTGAATTGGAGGGGCATGAGTTGCCTGTTTAAGACAGACAGAGTTGCTTTGGTGACCTGATCCTTTAAGAACTATGCAGTTTTTTAGATGTACAAGGACAAGAAGCTACTAGAAACTACTGTTGTGTTTCTGAAGCCAAACTCCTACATGATGCTGACAGGGTGGGGTTTGCTTGGAAGGTACATTGTGAGGGACTTTAGAGTCAATGCTGGTCTGCCGTGACCTGCAGTGAGCTTGAGAAAATTGTGGAGTTTGCTTATCATAGTGAGAGAGAGAGGCCATGGGAGAACAGTTCTTTGATAAGCAAATTTTTTCTCAAGAGAACAGAATTAGGCATTAAGCCTATCAAGGTAAGCCCTTTAGAACTTTTCTGTCACGCCTTGTATTCTCCACGTTTCCCCACTTGGCTGTTGTTTAGAAGAAATAAAGGTCCCGATCATTCATACATTAAAATGTTCTTGGAATTATTCCAGTCATGGCACATGGCCAGAAGGGTGTTTTTACTCTCTTTTAAACCTAAACAAGAGTAATGCAATAAAGGTCCTTCAACATATTAACATGAGATACAACTTGCTGTAACACAACTCTCAAAGTAGCTGCTTATAAGACTATATGGTAAAAATGTTTCGTACAACACAGTCTAATCAATACAAGTATAAAAGCAGGTAAGACTTAAAGACAATAATTGTTAATGAATGTTATGCACACTGATTTTGGCCATATTTAACCTAGGTCAAAATAAGAGTAATACAAAGAAGGAATGCACTGTCAGGTATGTGCGCGTAGGGGACAACTTAAGGGCTCTGGTGATTGTAAACACCTGCTGCTCCAGGGCTTGGTGCACTCTATGTCTTGTTACAGCTTTTCAGTCATTTGATTTGCATTTAATATAATCTTCAGTAACAGATTTGAAAATATAAAAAAAAATGCATTTTCTCTTCCTCCCACTGCAGACTGGATGATTGACAGCTGAAACATCTCTGGCAACACTTCTGTTGCCTGGCCGCCTGGAACCTGCCTCTTCCTGCCGGAAGGAGTCATGACTGGAAGTTTGGCCATTCTGAAAACAGTTCATTTTGGATTTTTATCTAAAAAGATGTTCTGGCAATTACTGCCTGTTTTCTTTTGCATTGCTGTATTCTAGTTCCGGGCAGTAAAACTTTATCTCCCAGCAGTCCCTGCAGTTGATCTGATTGGATGCCTGCTAAGGGTGCAGGGGCTGCTGGGGACAAGAAGGCCAGTGTGAGTTTTAAAAGGGATCCCGGTTATACAGATAAGAGAGCTGTGTTGTGTCTGGAGTTACCCATCTGTTTTGTCTTCCCATTCTTTGCCTATGGATTATTTTTCTTGTCTTGGATTATCTCCTGTTCATGTGTATGGACTGTCTTTTTTCTGCCTGCTGCACAGGGACTGAATTGGATTGTTTGTCAACCTTTAGAGATGGAGCGCTCCCGATCTCATCACTCTTCATCATCAAGATATACTGGTAGGACTGTTCTTATACATATACTTACAGTGAGCTGATCTCTGGATTATTTAAACTTCATCATTTCACTACATTGATTGCCGTTTCCTATGGACTTTGTTATGGACTTCATCGTGAGTGGTTTTTGTTAGTTGTTTAGTGTTGCTTTATTTGTGTCTATTGTATATCGGCGGAAAGGGAGTTGGGGTGGGATTGTTTTGGTTTGTGTGGTTAGATTTCCTTGATTATTGTTTAATACAGTCTTGAATTTTTGTTTTAATTCCATTTGCTTTTTGTCTCTGTGAGGGAGTGTGTGTGAGTTGGGCCAAGGCTGGGTGCATTCCTGGGATCCCCACCGAAAAAAAAAAATAAATCACCCTCTTTGGGTGGTGTGAATCTTAGCTGGGTTTTAGACTGCTACATAGATATACAGGATCACCAGGTGGTGCCTCACCTCTTTATTGTGGTCTGTCTATTCTCTTACAGCATATATGAACTTGTATCCATCTGAAGGACAATGAGCCTTAATTCCTCATCCAGTCTGAGCCGAATATCAAGAACTGAATCTATGCATTCTCAGTCAACTCTAGAAATATGTAGTAACTATTGAAGAATACAATGGCCCTATAAAAATGTAGTTTTCATACTATTAAAGGCTATGTGATCTCTTTTTGCAATATTTAAAAATGCTCTGACCCTTTATCCTGTTTATTTGCCTATAAGGTATTATTCATATTTTTTTCCTGATTTGGTATCTGACACTCCAGTTCAGCAGATATTTACCACTGGATTCATTTTATGGTAGTTGTAATGTGGGTAGTCATTCTATGTCTTGTTACAGCTTTTCAGTCATTTGATTTGCATTTAATATAATCTTCAGTAACAGATTTGAAAATATAAAAAAAAAATCCTGCATAAATCATTTTGTAAACTCATTCTTCCTTGCATAAGTACTGCATTATTGTAGCACCATCCATTTGCTAATATCATTCAAATTATGTGCTAAACTAAAGAAATAGTAACTTAAAAAATTCTCATCAAAAACATTTTCTTTAAAGAAAAACACATTAGTACAAATGTTTTTGTATTCTCCGTAATAACTTAAAGCTTTTCTTTCCCTTCTGGAAGCGGCACTGTTCCTGTAATATTTACGTGTAACTAAATCTTGGATATAATGTTCCATTTAGAATGTGAAACAATTGAACACTCACAGAGGCATATTACAAGAGGAAGATAACACAGGACTGGCAGTCTGTACTTCTGGTAAATGTTAATGCATAAATTGACATTTAACTACACAGTGCTTGTGAAATAAATTATGCCCTCTCTGAAAATCTCTTTATATTGAACTGACAGACATAAACCAAAATGAATGCATCACCCACAAATCAAATGACCAAAGCATATTTATAGTCTGTTAATTACACTACAAAATTGAAATTTCTGACATTATTCCTCTAATAATTTAACCATACTGCAGGCAAAATGTGTCAATATTTGTTTCTGTCTTTTTTATTTATCTTGTGTCATGGGTGTGGTTGCAAAACTAGTTTCAGACTCCAACAATGGAGAATCAGGTGAAGAAGTAAGGACTAGAAGCCAAGTAAGTTTATATAAGTTATTAATCAATCTGTATTTTATATATGGTGCCTTTCACAAATAGCATGAGCACAAGGTAAAATTTTAAAATACAGTTCACAGCCACAGATTTTTAGCCATTAGAATGTCATGAATTTCATGCTGATTTGTTTATTTTTTATTATTTACTTAGTTTTTAAAGTTGTTTTATATAGCTGGTGATTGCTTAGGTGGCCTTGTTTCTTTACAAAAGGAAGACATTAACCTCAGCTCTTCTAATTTTCACTGAAACGTCAAACTGTCATTCTGATCATTTTTTCCACTTCTGCTTTTATAGCACTTGCCCATGATTTTGCATTTTTCTTTTGAATTATCTTCATGTACTGCTCTAACATGCTTATTTATTTACTAATTGTTGCTTTCATATTCTTTAGGACATAGTTTGTGTAGGTAGATACTCATGTTTGGCTTTCCATTTATTAGGCTAGCAGGCATAAGGCAATATTTTATTGTTATCAAATTTCACAATACAGAATACTGACAATACGAAAAATACGAAATGTGACTTTGAATCATGGAATGTGTGACATTATACCACATGACAAAAATAAAACGCAAAGGCAAGCAACAACGTCTTGCATTGATAGCAGGAGATTTAAAAGTCTGATTCAAATACAATACACTTTCATAAAACAGATTTTCACAGTTTCCTGTCTGTGACTCAGGCGCCGCCACGAGTGGCAGCCTTTCCAGCAGTCCTGTGTATGACTTTATCTTTCTACCTTTTTCTCTATTTCACTGATCACTCCTACCACTTTCTTTTTTTGTGGACTCGTTCCCTGGACACTTTTTACTACTTTTTGCTACTTGGACATGGATTTTTACACGCGAGACTAATCTATTCAGGTAGTCAACTTCAAGCGCTGAGAACAAAGGCCCGTGCCGGTGTGGTTCCCTATTTACCCGATGAGGTAAGAAGGTCGTATCGTGGCAGCAGAGCCGGCGCTAAGCTAAAAGCTAACAGGCTAGCGAGAAAGTGATGATACAAGCCTTCGGTGCCTTCTGTGATCCTGATAAATGTGAACTCACTACCAAATAAGATCAACGAACTGGCTGCGCTGGTGAAAAATGTCAGGACCTACAGAGAATGCAGTTTGTTGTGTTTTTGTGAAATGTGGCTAACAACTAACATCCCAGATGCTAATGTGGAGCTACCCGGGTTTAGCACAGTTAGAGCGGACAGAGATGCAAATGCCTGTAGGAAGCGGAAAGGAGGAGGACTCACTCTCTGTTGAATACAAGGTGGTGCAACTCTGGACATGTAAACATCAAAATCTGCACTTGCTGCAGGGACATCGAACTGTTGGCCGTAAGTCTGCGTCCCTGTTACTTGCCCAGAGAGTTTGGACACGTCATTGTTGTTATTGTTTACATCCCTCCTCGGGCGGACGTGGAGATAGCGGGTGACATCATTCATTCCTATGTTGCTAAACTACAAACGCAGCACCTCAAGGTGCTTGTGCTAATCGCTGGAGACTTTAACCATGTGACGCTGGACAAAACATTACCTGCCTTCTCTCAGTATGTGGATTGTAACACCCGGGGAAGTAGGACTATTGACCTACTATATGCAAACGTTAAAGATGCATACAGCGCCACCCTGCTGCCTGTGCTTGGGAAAGCAGATCATAACCTGATTCTGCTTCAGCCTCACTACAAACCAAGAGTGAGGGAACTACCTAAAACCACACGCTCATTCAGGAAGTGGTCCCCTGAGGCAGAGCAGGCTCTGAGAGACTGCTTTGGAACTACGGACTGGGATATCCTGCAGGGATCATATAGTGAGAACATTGAGGAGGTTGTTGACTGAACTACTGACTACATCAACTTCTGTATGGACATTGTAGTTCCAGTAAGAACAGTACGCAGCTATGCTAACAGTAAGCCATGGATTACAAGTGGCATCAAGGGCCTTTTGATCCAGAAGAAAAGGGCTTTTAAAGGCGGTGATCAGCATGAGCTCAAGCACGTGCAGAAGGAACTCTGAGTCCAGCTCAGGGCGGCGAAGGAGCAGTACAGGAGAAAGATGGAGCAGAAGTTGCAGAATAACAGCATGAAGGAAGTGTGGGATGGGATGAAGATCATCACTGGCTGCAGCTCGAAGCGGGGTGTCACCATCGAGAGAGACGGTCTCTGGCACGGTGGAGACATAAAGCGGCCAAATTTCCAGTGCTTGTTTTTCTGGTCAAATGACACAGTACTCATTAAGTAAGTTTGTTCAGCTGGTATTCAAACAGGAAATAAAAGGACAATCAATGTTGGAGCAATGCTTGTTGTTCACTTAGAAAAGAAAAAGATTACTTTATATTTTAATGGTCTCCACTTGAGTAACTTTATATGATAGGTTTAAAGGGTATTTAATGTCACTTGTACAGTGTGCAGTGGAATTCTTACTTGCCTGTGCCAGTTAATATTCAACATGTCTTATGTTACTGCAATGCAAATTGTTTTATGTGAGTATATAAGATTACTTAATTTTAATAAAAAAGAAAAAGCTTACAAAGAGATATCTGTTAAAACTTTTATATTTATGCACAGATTGTGCCTCATAATAAGTAACACTAAACATATAGTACATCTCTTTTATGAAAATTTAAAATCATGGAAACTGTGAAGCTCGAATCACAGCAATATGAATTGTATCATAAGGTGAATGTATTGTCTTATGCCTATAGGCTAGCTCTAGGTCCTTTTGTTGGGTCCATAATTACTGGACTTGAGCAATCCAGGGTTCAAGTGCTAAGAGAGGGTGTGGACAAAGCTAACTTCCTGAACCAATTGTTTAATATATTTTCCCTACATTGCCACCTTCTTCCAATGATCATTCCTTCTACCCCATTCCTATTACATAACTATACATAAACAACTCCTACCACATCAACTGGAATAGCCAGGGACAAGTCCACCTCTTACCATCAGTATGGACTGTCCATTACTGAAGAGCAAGTAAGGCTATACACCAGAAAACCTGTGTGAAAGCTCCAGGAAGTGCTGCTGGAAAGCTTCCTGCATTATTCCTTTTCCAAAGTAGATAGGTGCCTCTTCAACTAATGACTACAGACCAGTGGCACTTACGCCTCAAATCATGAAAATCTTTGAGGGATGGGTCTTGGACTATGTGAATTCTTTTGTGGTCTGGACCCACTGCAGTTTGCCTATCAGACAAAGATTAGAGTTGAGAATGCAACTATCTGTATGCTCCACAAGGCTTATTCTTACCTGGACAAAGCTGGCAACACAGTGAGATTTATGTTTTTTTGATTTTTCCAGTGCCTTCAATACCATTCAGCCATCCCTGTTAAAAGGTAAACTCAGATATATGGAGGTGGATGAGCCTATAGTGTCCTGTCAGGCAGACTGCAGTTTGTGAGACTTGAGGATGGTGTTTTTGATATGGATGTTGACAGCACTAGAACACCACAACATCATATCTCCATAACTCTTCACTCTGTACAGCTTAGACTATAAATATAACACCAAGTTATGTCATGTGCAGATTCTGCAGTTATAGGGTATATTGATAAAGGGGGTGAGACAGAGTAAAGGGATCAGGTGGAGAACTTTATTTCTTAGTTGTACAAGAATTGTTTGCAACTTAACAGGAGCAAAATAAGGAACTGGTTATTGAGTTTCTGTCTGGTCACTTTTCAATGTGTGGATGTAGAGGTGGTGCACTCCTACAAGTACTTGGGGTTCCACATTAATGACAGTTTGGACTGGTCTTGGAACACAGAGGAACTATATAAGAAAGGGCAGAGCAGTCTCTTTTTTCCTTGGAGACTGTGCCTTTAATATGGGTATTGACATCCTTCACAGTTTCTCTCTGTTGTGGCCCATGTAGTTTTCTACACTATGGTATGCTAGGCTGGTAACATCACTTCAGGAGAGGCCCATTGAGTCAACAAAGTAAATAAAAGGTCAGGCTCAGATATGGGACACATTCTGGATCTCCTGGACGTAATAGACGAAGAAGAGGATTAAAACAAAACTGAGTATTATTATGAACAGTGCCACACATCCTCTGACACACTTAAAAGTGAGAACTTTCAACCATCAAATTATTCAGCAGAAGTCTATCTATCTATCTATCTATCTATCTATCTATCTATCTATCTATCTATCTATCTATCTATCTATCTATCTATCTATCTATCTATCTATCTATCTATCTATCTATCTATGCAGTATATACATATCTTGTGAGATGGCAAAAAGACATGTTTGGTAGCCAAACCTCTCCTGAAGATATTCTTGCCATTCCATGTATTTAATACATTTTATTAGCTGTACACCAGATTCAAATCAACAAGGAAGTGATTAGTTAAACCAGGTGTGCTAATGGTGCAGTTTAACAAACAAATGAACATTTGAATAGAATCTATCAATCACGTTTCAGTATAAAGTCACATTTCTCTCTGGGGACAGATATGATTTTATCAATTTTATGATGGCACACTTTAAGCTGTAGTTTTTTTCCAAGTCTAACTGTTGCTCTTTAAGTTTAGTGAAATGGCAGTACATTATGCACTTTCAGCATGTATTATTTTATATGCCTGCCAAGTCTTAACAGTTTTTTAAATACATGTCATCTGCTACTTTTGTCATATAAGTAATTTCAGTGATTAAGCTCTTCCATTCTTTCATCCATTTTCTATTACAGGTAGTTCAGTCAGTAGTGCCATAAAGCTTGACTTATCATTTTGATATCATCTCCTCCAGTCTTTCCACATTTTAGGCCATACACAAGTTACATATCAGGACAGTTTAGCAATAATTGGACCCTAGTCAGGATAAATTGGGTTTAGAAATAGATGGAGATCATAGATATACTCTATATACAACATAACTCATAATTTGGACCAAAACAATGGAAAGCATAGCACCATGTCATAAGGGTGACTCACTGAAATATTTAATGCAAATAAAACATTTGTGTTCTGTGACTTCTTAGCATAAGACTGCTCAAACCCTTTTCAAATTAAAACAGCATAATGTAAGTGTAACCGTGCTTATGCAGTGCAGTAAGTATGAAACATTATTTTTGCCAATGTATGTTCATTTGTTCTATTACAGCAAATGGATAAACCAAAAAATAACAAATTAAGCAAGCCAAGCACAATACTGCATATTCTAAGATAGATAAATGTGGTTGTCATTGTAATGATAGTTTTTTAAAATAATATTTTTTAATTTCAGTAACAATTGAAGTTGCATGAGACATTGATGAATATTCTATTTGTACACTAAATTAAGCACGTAATATATGTAGGTTTATTTCAACAAAAGCTAATTGATATGGTGTCATTATTTCATCATCAAGATATATTTCATTCTCTTAGGGAATATATAAATAATTTTTGTCTCAGTGTAATTTATTAATCTGAGTCACATCTGCTGCTGGAAAAATCCTGCTTCTTTTTCATCTTAAAGGTTTTCAGATACTTTAATATAATGATTTAATTCTGTAATTTTACACTGGATTAGATTAAGTGCATTTAAACATTTGATGGATTGTTTCTATATTAGTTGATTTGTTCACAAATAAAAGACAAACAGAGGTTAAAGAAACATTCCTATATATCAAGTTACTAATTTTACTAATCAGGATGCTTTGACATTGTTAATTCATATGAAATAATAACTTTTTCATGCATTATTTAAGTTTAAAATTTTCACAGTTTTATAATCCCTTGTCAAGTGAGCTTTCAATTATGAAGTATTTTTCTTTATTCCTCCTGTTCTGGTAGTCATTTGTATTATATGAAGAAGAAAAGCTAATAACATTTGCACATAACAGATAGAAAATAACTTTATGAAATGAAACACCAGATTGGTATCCTCACTCCACAATAACACAACAAGTTGGTGTCAACAAGTGAACATAAAAGCAGTAGTGGACACCATTTGCACAAAATCTTCAGTTTCTTGGCAATCAGTCATGGAATCTGTATAGAATAATGCTCATTTCACAAAACAACAAAAGATTGTGTTTCTCGAGAAGGCTCTTTTGTTTCGTCCATTTTTAACCCAGGATTGAACTTATGGAATGCCAGTCCCTTGCCACACAAGGAAAGGCCATTTACTTGCTTTATTCAACAGAATAATGGATTTCAGCTGTATTAACACAGTTATAAAGGTTTCTCTAATAACCAAACAGAATTTAAACAGGATGAGCTAGGAGAGTTTACCATTGGGACATCTGAGTAATGGCTGCTGAACACTGCACGACAATTTTTTTGAAAAGTCTTGCTTCCTGAAAAGTTTTTGTGGATTGTGACAGGTACCTACTGGGTATGCACAAATATAGTTTTATAGTTTTTACTGCATCACATAGAAACTCTGAGAAATAGACATTTATATGTTTACTGACAATAACATATTTAGTCACGTTTATGTTTCACATAAGCTATTAAATTCAACAGAATTAAAAGTGTTTTGCTCCTGATTTTCTTTTGTATTCAATGTCTGGTGCATCACGTTGCAGTGTCCAACAGTAGTCAGAAAGCATTGATGTATTCCAGTTGCCCTGGTATCGTTTCTCCATCGTAGCAATGTCCTGGTGAAATCTTTCACCATGTTTGTCATTGACAGCACCGAGATTTGAGAAGTTTGTCTACCAACTGAATGTAGTTTGGGGCACTGTAATTGCCCAGAAAATTGTCAACAACGTCTTTGAAGGCTTTCCAGGCAATTTTTTCTGGCCCAACTAACAGATCTTTAAACCACTTGTCACTCATAACATGTCTGATCTGGGGGCCAACAAAAATACCCTCTTTGATCTTGGCATCAGTTATTCTTGGGAACATCTGTTTTAAATAACGAAAACCTTCACCTTCCTTGTTAAGTGCTTTCATGAAATTCTTCATGAGTCCCAGTTTTATGTGAAGAGGAGACAAAAATATCTTTGCCAGGTCGACAAGCAATTCATGTGCCACCTTTTTCTGTCCTGGAACTAACTTTTTACGGAACGGCCAATTCTGTCGACAATAGTGCGACTCTTTGGCACGGCTGTCGCATTCACAGATGAAACAACAGTACTTTGTATAGCCGAGCTGTAGTCCTAGTAACAGAGCAACGACTTTAAGATCTCCACAGATATTCCAGTTGTACCTGCTATAATGGATGTGCTTCAGCAACAGTTCCATATTCTCATACGTTTCTTTCATGTGTGCTGCATAGCTAACAGGTACTGAAGTATAAATGTTGCCATTGTGTAGCAGAACAGCTTTCAGGCTTAACAAGTGAAGAATGTGAATGAAGAGATGCCACTCTTCCGGGTTATGATTACAACCCAAGGCTGAGAACAATCCTTCAATGTCACAACAGAAACAGAGACTGTCGACTTGTGCAAAAAATTTGGTTATATCATGATGTCAGCCTCGAAACACCACTCCTGCAGTCTCGAAACCAGCAGCACGGCTTTTGCTGTAGACAGACCCAAATCTCTGACCAAATCGTTCAATTTGGACTGTGTTATCAGATGTAGATCGCCTGAGGAGCACAGTTCAAAATCCGGATCAATATCATTGTCAGTACCCTGCATTGCAGTTTCTTCATCTGGTTTGTCTAAGGTCCAATCCTCTGGTGGTTTTGGAATTGGAAGACTGTCGTCATGTGGCACGGGTCTCATTGCTGAAGGCAGATTAGGATATTCAATTGACTTCTTGTTTTTGGCAGAGAAACAAGACATATTAGTCAAACAGAAGTAACAGTTCGTCACATGGTCTTTCTGTTCTCACCATATCATCGGAACAGCAAATGGCATTGTCTTTCGAGTACCTCTGAGCCAGGCTCTCAGTCTGACAGCACATTTCATACAGCAAATGTGAGGTGCCCATTCCTTGTCTTGATTACCAATTTTGCAGCTGAAATACAGATGTTAAACTTTCTTCACAAGAGCAGTCATCCAACGTCTCTGAGGCGCAAGTGTATATTCGCCACAGATATAGCAGAATGTATCGCGGCTGTTACGACATTGACGAGACATATTGTCCGACACCAAAACGTCTATAGCATTAAGCTTACTTACTGTTATATTGCTACAGATACTATACTTTACTATACTGATACTATATATACACACTGACTATCTATATTAACCAAATGAGCAGGATTGGTGTATGCAAGCCACCTTTATAGCATGCTGAGACAGTGTCAAGCTTGTTCAAACCTGCTCAGGCATGCCCAGGATGTCAGCTTCCACAGAACAGCTTCCAACATGGCCTGATTCCATTCCTGGACATGCCCAGGCTGCACAAACCGTTGTTGATAAGTCACTTACGGGAGTGAAAATTTTTGGATACAAATATAAGAAAAATCATGACAAAACTGAAATGGTATGTGATGGATAAATTTTGATGTGATATTCGTGATCAGCACCTAAACAGTGTTCATGAAGCAAAAACTTTGTTGTGCAGTGAAATGGGGCTTTGCAGTCATATGTGAATAATAAATTATAAATCAGTAATTTTGAGTTGTAATAGCCATTTTCAACATTAATAACGTGTGATGACTGGGTTGCCTGCAGCTGGCACACTCACCCTGCACCCAGACACTGATAGTCATAAATTGAGATGGACCAGCAGCAAGTGAGGAAACATACAAGGTTTAAGGTGCAAAGGGTATCAAGATCTTAAATAAAACCAAAAAAATTATTAAAGTGTCCACATCACATTAACAAATAAATAGTGTCATTGGAATAAATATTTTAAAAGTTCTGTTAAACCACGAGAGCCTTCTATAACCAAAGTGTTACACTGAAAGATAGATCTTATGAAATGAGTGTGTAAAAAAACAAATATAACTAAAGATCCTCCAGTCCACTTTGGAAACATCTGAATTCTGACCTGGAGTCTCACAAACAGTTCATTCCCATCCCAGGAGAGAGGTTAGGAGCACACACTGATACAGTGCATTGTTGCACCCATCACATGACAAACCAACTCAGGATCCCAAGTTAGGATCTGAGGGGATCAAATTAAATCCACAGGCAGTTTGCCTTTGGCCACTGATGCTAAAAGCTCCTGTTGGCTTCACAAACATTTCCACACTCTTTGCTTTTCTCTGGGTTGTTCCTTAACATCACCAGTCATATCCTGCCTTCTTTGATCCTTGAAGTTAACACTAGAATTACCAGAGTCTACGAAAAAACTCGTAGATCCGGCCCACCTTAAAACCGTTCTCACCTCTCTTTTGTTTTCTAAATGTGCCGATTTGGAGGAGCAGCGAGCAGCCGGCTATTCCGTCCCCCACCGTCGCAGAACGTTCACTAAGTTTTTCCAGCTCATGGCTTGTTTGATTATCTGGGAGTGACTGAACTGCTGGAGTTTTAGAATAGAAATAATAGATTGCTATTTGGAATACATGCATTTCATGCGTGTTCCGTTTCTACAGTAATCTGTGTAAACACATTGCTAAAACAGAAACTTTTTCATATTTTAGTAATAAATGTTACAAAATGTAGAATGTGTAAAGCCCGAGTTCCTAAGATCAAATAAACACTTCCACAAAAGCTTCACACACCATATAACAGTTTCTGTGGTGTAGCGCGCTAAGATTTGCCTCTCAGACAGAGTAGCTTTTCTCTGCCTCACAAACATGAGTTCAATTCCCCGCTGGGGATAAAGTGTTACTCCTTTTTTTTGTTTTTAACCTCAAAATTTGTAAATTGCTATGCACTGTCAGTTAATGAGATCGTTATATTTTCATGTGGGATGCTCCTTTTAAAATATTTTTTAACAATTGAGACTGCAATTAACATGAACAACTGTCCTTATAACTTATTTTTTTCAAGATCCATAACACACAGATAGACAGAGCACTGCGTAATACAGAGACAGACAGGCAGAGATATACAAACAAACAGGGAAGGCACATGTACTGAAAGAAAAAAAAATCAACATGCGCGTTGTTTCTGCAGCACTGAATAAGCTCACCCGCTCTAACATCACCCCTCCCCCGATCTGGCTCTCTAAGTAACAGCGCAAGTACAGACGCAAACCAAGTGTAATCAAGAGTCCTGGTTCGATCCCCACTCACTCCTATATTTGCCGTTTTCAGTAGTAAGCTGCTCTTTTTGTTAATATTATACAGTACACACATGCACTTGATTTGTGTCTGTACTTGCGCTGTTACTTAGAGAGTCAGATCGGGGGAGGGGTAATGTTAGAGCGGGTGAGCTTATTCAGTGCTGCAGAAACAACGCACATGTTGATTTTTTTTTCTTTCAGTACATGTGCCTTCCCTGTTTATTTGTATATCTCTGCCTGTCTGTCTCTGTATTACGCAGTGCTCTGTCTGCCTGTGTGTTATGGATCTTGAAAAAAATAAGTTATAAGGACGGTTTGCTGACTTGGAGCACCACTGCCTTACTGTGCCACAGAGACGCGAGTTCGATTCCCAGCTTTGAAGAAAGTGATTTTTTTTTCCTCAAACGGACATTGAATTTATAAATTGGCATGCACTGTAAATCGTTAACTTTAAAATGTCAATCGCGGTTATTCCTGTTGATTAATTCATGCTTTTTTACTTAGAGTCAGAACAGGAGCTTTTTCAGCTTATTCAGCTTCTGATCTGACTATCAGATTATATAGTTATATAGCACAGAATGGAAATCAGCAGTTCTTAGCATTCCACCACGCAAGCTGTCATATCAACCGCCTACTGTAACTTGCTTTCTTTTTTCTTCGGTTATAGTCTTGAATAAAAAGTGCACTTGTTTTGTTATACTTTTACATCAACATATGTTCCTGTGTTTGAGCTACATGGGCATGCTCAAAAAATCCGCGTGTAATGCCACGAAAAGTGCATGCAGACACTTCAGTTCGCAAGCATTGGTACGACAATGCAGTCACAAGTACACTGCAGAGCTTTGGCGCGTCTTTATGTGAAAGCAGCAGTGTCAGATGGGGAGTGTCTGATGATTGCATATAGCGCTGAAGTTACTGCTCTTTACTATGCTTTCCTCTGCATGTCCTGGAGTACAAAAGAAACAGCATACAGCAACACGTGGGGACTGGCAATACTGGGGGAAAAAAACACGCGGTCGTATGTATCGTGATACACTGCAGAACTATAGCGCGTCTTTATGTAAAAACCGCAGTGTCAGGTTGGGGGCGGTAGGGATGGATCCTGAACGCGACTGAGACAATGAAAAGTGAATTTAAAAAAAATAAAGCTAACCTTTACAAATATCATAAATTACACCAGCTGTTACAGACTGAAATCAAATGTATCTTTCTATTCTAAAATAAGAACACTTCTCAAATGGGAGTTGTGCAGGATCGAATTCATGACCTTCTGATGCGTAGTCAGCGACTGATACTGATACGCCACGGAAGCAGTGATAGTTAATTCATATCAATGTCTCACACTAAGGCGGGTTTTTTTGGCGGTGGCTTTTTTTTGTATCTTTTGTGAAAGTGTGTCTTTGATATTTGGACTTCAGGCTTCATACATTATATAGTTTATGCCTACATTTTGTCAATTGCTACTAGAATATATAACACGTTTCTGTTTTAACAATGTGTTTACACAGATTACTGTAGAAATGCAACACATATGAAATGCGTGTGTTTCAAATAACAATCTTATTATTTCTACTCTAAAACTCCACTTCACTCCCAGATAATCAATCAAGGCAAGAGCTGGGAAAAGCCTGTTTACGTTCTAAGTCGTTGGGGGGATGGAATAGCCGGCTGCTGGCAGCTTGTCTTTATCAGTACATTTAGATGACAAAAGACGCTGGCGGAGAGGTGAGAAAGGTTTTAAGAAGTGATTTAAGGTGGGCCGGATATACGAGTTTTTTCGTAGGCTCTGGTAATTCTAGTGTTAATCAGCAAATCTGGACCACTACTTCATGCTGGATCACTCTCTCACTTCTCTATGAGACCCAACAGAGCCCCTTCCATCCTGGTCCTGGTCTTGGTCTCACCTTTTTCTGTTTGTTTTTATTACAATTCTTTATCCCTCTACTTAGACCCTCACTGCTTTTTAAATCAGTGATACTGTACATTTGCCCCACCACTAAATGGAAATTACTTTATTAAGACAAGTGCACATGTCTGCCAGTACTACTTAGTGCAGTAAAAAACTCTAAAACAATAAATTACATCTGCTAAAAGAACATCCACTAAGATAGACCCCAAGACATAAAGTTTTGGCTATATTTTAAAATTAATTTAATGGTCCCTTGACAAAAAAAAGTATTGACTTCAATGTGGATATGGTTATAGAAAAGTAATGACCAATAAAATGGATTGGCGAGTTCAGGGGATTTCCACTTAACAGCTGAATGCAACTTTGCAGTACTGTCACCCAGCGTGAAAATATATTAGCCTCCTTAGTGTTACGAATCAGCTTGACTTGGGCTTGGAATTCTATCTAGTTACGGTTAATCCCAAGACAGACCTGGCAGGATATTTAATGTGCAAAATGTGTCCAAAAAAACTCTTGGGACAGAATTCTGCTGCCATCTAGTGCATTAAAACAATACAGTGGAACCTCGGTTCATGACCATAATTTGTTCCAAAACTCTGGTCATAACCCGATTTGGTCGTGACCCGAAGTAATTTCCCCCATAGGGTTGTATGTAAATACAATTAATCCGTTCCAGACTGTACGAACTGTATGTAAATATATTTTCTTTAAAGATTTTTAAGCAAAAAATAGTTAATTATACTATAGAATGCACAGTATAATAGTAAACTAATGTAAAAACATTGAATAACACTGACACAAACACCCAGGCTCCCTGCTCAGCTGCACGCTCTCTCTCTCTCTCTCAGCAGCATGCGAGCACTGCCATATTCTCTCTCTCTCATCAGCACATGAGCCTGCTCTCTCTCTCTCTCTCTCAGCTACATGGGAGCCCGCACTCTCACTATCCTGCATCGACTTTATTTATTTAGTGATTTATTAAAACTGGCCTTTTTGACGGAAGCTGTGGACCCGCTATACCACAGGAGGAAGCTGGGTTGAGAGGAGGTTACAGTTTTGAGGGAGAGTCCCTCTGCGTGATGCACCTAGAACAATGTACAGTACAGGGAGAGACTGAACACGTGCGGAAATCATCAGCACGCACAAACCGAAAGGAAAACTGGCTTGTTCGTATACCTAGTGTGTGGTCATGAACAGAAGCAAAAGTTTGGCAAAATTTTTGGTCGTAAACCGATTTATACGTGTTCCGAGACGTTCGTGAACCGAGGTTCCACTGTACTAGGCTGCAAAAAATCATGACTATTTCTATGTGTTTTGCCACTCTAAGGAAACTTACCAAAAACTCTTGAGTGTGGCAGAGCCTTCAAACAAAATACTATGGCATATAAATGAGAAGCAATACAGCCAGTTTTAGAACAAACCGAAATTGAGCCATTAGTTGAAGCAATCAATAGTGATAACAATGTGAATTGGTCATCAGACGTTGACATGAACAGTGAAACTGATGTACACAGTACTGTACACCACAATGATACGCCTAGTGAATTTGGTTGCTAGAAGTTCACTGTGATGCATGGCAAAAAGGCAAAATAAAGGCAAAATAACAGTAATCAAGTAGAAAGACAAGAAAGATGCAACCCCCCTAATTACTGTTTACAAGGAAATAATTGTCGTTTGTTTCAGAAGAAATATGGAAGTTGCTAAGCCTTGCACTGAGGTAGCTTACAATTAAACAAGGTGAACTTCAATCATGCAGATCAGGCACTGACATTCTACTCTTTCGTGTGCAAGCAACACAAAAAGTATTATAAGAAGAGTGTGCAAGGAGACTCACTTTTACTGATTTAATTGCGATCTTGTTGGTTATTGTTTTAATACTGTACATGTCACATGAAGTACGTGTACAAAATATGCCTCAGTACAGCAGTGGCCAATAGACATGCCTTTCCTACTGTATTTATGTTGACATTTCAATATTTACATGTTTCTGTATCATTTTTGGTTGTTGAAAAAATTCTATGTTTTTCACTCGTTTTTCTGAAGTTAAACATAATGGTAAGGAATTTAAAGGAAATCAGATTTTTTCTTATATGTCAGATAGCACAGGATGTATGATCTTCTCAAATCCTCTTAGAGCAGTCTTTGGAGTTATTTTAGACAAGCTTAAACTATTTAGTGAAAAATTGGTCTTAATTTCTTTCACTACATTGTTAAAGTATCAATAAATTCTGCTCAGTTAAAAAAATTCAAATGCACATACTATAACTTAAAGGTAAAACAATATTTTATATTATTGAAACCACAAAAAATATTGTAATTGAATGGAACTGTGCCAAGCTTCTTTAGAATTTGGAAAGACTTCATTAATGAAATAAAAATAGTATGTTGTAATTCTTACCTGTGTTTCTGCTAAACTCTTGTGGTTTTAATTAATAAAAGGTTGTATAACACAGTGGGCCTCTTTTTTATTACTATTTAGGTCTTGGGTTTGGGTCATGGTGGGGGTTTTAATACAGTTACTATCATATATGAGATCAATTGCATGACTTCTTGAATATAGTATAGTTTAATTTTCTGAAACGTATGTTTGATTGTCATAATATATAACGTTTTATGTAATGCATACATTAGGAAGAAATCAAAGTCTAATTAAAAAAGGAAAATATTTTAAAGGAAGTCAATGACACCAGTTATGTACAACAGGATACAATAATCACATCAAAATGGAAAGTGATAGTCAACAACAGAAGATGAGGACAGGACTAGCATGTGCAAAACAGTGCTCATTATATTAGTCAAACATGAAAAAAGAACTGGTTGAGGCCATCCCCATGTTCTGTTAACAATGTGAGGTTAAATGTGTGAACTTCATTATTATCTTTAGACTAAACGAAATTAGGGTTTTTGGTAATTTAAATTTCTTGAACAAGATTTAATAATGAAAATGAACACCAACAAAGCAAAGTTATTAAATTCAAGATTATCAGTCCAGATTTTGAGGAGAATAAGAAACCAAGAAGGTGCTTTATATAGAAGAAAATACAAAACTGAAGGCAGGATTATTAGATAGAGTAATAGAGATAAAAAAAGACATAAAGTCCAGATGGTTTAAGAAAAGAGAGAAGTTGTAAGAAAAAATAGAAGGTGAGGGTATAGTAATCCATGCATCCAACTCATGGAACTGTTGAAGGTATTGGTCATTACCAATATCACCTCATAATGCCCAGAAGGAGAAGGAGCACATTTGCACATAGAACTGTGTGTTTTTTAATTCTGAGATACTGTGTATAGAGGTAAACTATGATCATTGTTATTACTGATTATTACTCATTTAAAGGAATCAGAATTTAATTTTATAGCCAAATACACATTCTAAATTAGAAATAAATTTACAATGCTCAGAAATGTTATAGAGGTACTCTCAAGGAATAGAAAGATCTCCATTTTATACAGAGATGTTTAATGATAAAAGTTAAATGTTTTTGGCAAAATATTATCAGGTTTATGGATAAATGCAATGAAGAGCAAGAATATTAAGATAATAAAAATACTACATATTATGCAGTCCAATCTAAAACCACTGAATGAAAAATGAGGCTGAACTATGCTGATAAAACGTTGACTGTTCAGAATCTAATGGTAAAAAATAAAAGGGGTGAAAAGAGACAAAACAGCATCAATGATGTGTAAAAGATAAAATAAATTAGGATGATGGCTTGTAATTGGTGAGCACGAGGCTTGACATCTGTGTTCATCAAAGACGATTTCCTATTGTGTAAATACAACAGTGGGTCTTTATTATGTTTTAGCAGAATTATAACAACTTCCAAATTTACACTGGGATGTAAATAATAGCTGAAAATGGCAAAGAAAAGCATCTGTAGCTAAGGGGGAGGACAGTATGTCCAAGAATGCAGAGTAAAATTCAGTAGGTGGGCCATCCATTGCTGGAGCTTTCCCAGAGTTCATTTCTAAAAGGCCAGACTGTAGCTCATAAAGCAATTTCAAGCTTTGTAACATTTTTCATTCTGGTGTGAGCAAAGGAAATGGCATAATCCCTAACAAAGCCTTTAATCGCTTTCCAAAGGACTGCAGGATTATCCACACTGCAAAAGTTAAATCACATCAGTTGTTTTTTTACAGAAATGTAGCCGCACTGATGGTAAAGCGCCATCTAGCAGCACTGATTTTATGATGCAGCACATTGAGCTTTAAAAAGCAGCTTTTGTTATTGGAAACTAGTTCTCAAAAAAGTGTTAACATTTGTCATATAAAATGACATAGGAGGAAAGTGAGAACAAGGCTGATTTGAAACAGTTTTGCTTGGGCAAGAATACATCAAGTACTCTCTAGCAGAAGGATTTAAAAGATGAAAGCTGAAAATAAGTTTAGATTGCAACAGAATGCACAGAGGTAAAGTAGACAGAGCAAGGTGCTTAAATAAAGTAGGTAATGATCAATGTAAATGTCCATTATGGAGCTGGCCTCAAATGAAATATCCGGAGGGCAATAAGTTTGTTTGTGAGTGCAGAACAATATGCATTCTGAAACAGGGTAGTTGAGTACATAGAAATGAAGATGTGTTGTCATCTATTTCTGATGATAGAAAAATAATAGATAAAAGATCATGATTATCCAACTAAAGAATCATATTTTGGGATTTATTTTTTGTAATGGGAGAAATTAATAATGGGGATATTTTTGATAAATAAATAAGATCTATGCACATAACTTCCTGTTTGGGAACTACACTTTCATTAAACATCTGACAAAGCTGTAGAACCATGACCTACAGGTCCAAGTCATTCCTCTGACAAGCCCATGTTTATGTTATTACTTTCTGTCTTCTAATTTGGTGAAGAAGAGTTATGCTTCCTGAAAATGTATAAGTAATTTTTTTGTTCAGTAGATGAAGCTTTCGGAGCTTTGGGTTCCTGAATTTTAGGGTTATGTATGCTGTTTTATATCGGCTGTCAAGTAACCTTGTGTTCCACAAATAATAAAGGAGTGATGACAGAGTGTTCGGTGGAAGGCTCTGATATGTCGGAGTGGCTAGTTATTGCTGACTTCCGGGTTATTTCGACCCTTGAGACATCGGAGCCAGTCAACCATAAATCTAGAGGGGTGCAAACAGCAAAGGGTCTCTCTCTTATGCATAAAGAGACCCAGACTGTTAGAAAGCCCCAGATTAAAAAGGTGATCCTGAAAGAGAAACGGGGGTCTCCTGATATGACAGAGCGTGGAGCTGCGAGCTCATGTGAGGCTGACGATCCATCCTCAGCTGTTAGAGGGGTGGAGCAAGCATTTCCAACCTGTTTTCAGTCTCGCAGGGCAAGACTATTGGGAGGAAGGCGGCTGTGCTATGAATGCCGCCGGCCGGGCCATGTGTGGAGAAATTGTCCACGGAGAACCGGGGAGGAAGTTAAACATGTGTGCAGTGTCTCCCCACGGTTCTCCTGTGATTATTTTACAGGGCATAGCCACGGACCAGCCACAGCAAATGGCACCTCCTGGAGAAGGACAACCCTCGCGGGACTGGACGCTGCACCCCACTGTGCTCAGCTAAGGGTAGGGAACTGTGATGGACGGCCGGCTTCTCAACCCAGCTGACACATCCAGGACGCTAGATGGTGACTTCCCAGCAGCTTAGAGGTGCCCCGGATTCCCACAGGGCACAATGGGAGATGGAGTTCGGCATCACAGCCCTGTTGGGTACCGTGGGTGCCGCCATGTGATGCAGCACGGAGATGCGGGGATTTTTGTTTCCCATATAGCCCGGAAGTACTCCCAAGTCATGGGGACTGAAGAACAGAAGTACTCCCAGGCTGAAGAAAATACAAGTCTGATTCTGACCTGGAAGTGCTGATGAATCACATGGACGGAAGGGCAGGAGCACTTCTGGATCAAGGACTATATAAAGGACTGGTGGAGACCCAGCAAGGGAGCCAGAGTTGGGAGGGAGAGTGACAGAGCTGCTGGGAGTAGAGGAGGAAATTTATTGTATTGAGTTGTGGTGTATTTGGTGGATGTGGTGCTTTGGAGGCACTATATTTAAAAAGATATTAAAATCTGCTTAGTGCTTTTAAACTTGTGTCCAGAGCGTCTGTCTGTTGGGTTTCATGGGGCAACAGCACCCTCTACCGTCCACAGTAGGTAAATACAGCTGGGTGTCATCCGCGTAACAGTGAAATTGAATACCAAATCTCCTAAAGATATTACCAAGTGGTAGATGATAGATAATAAATAAAGGATACACAAGGTATACACAGGCAGAGTCGCTGAAGACACACTTCACTTATCGTCATAAATTACCATGAGACCACCCCCTCTACCAGAGGCCCAAGGCTGACAGGTGTATACAAACCATTGCGGTACAGCTTGATTCAGATATAAAGTCATTAGGCTGCTGCCAGGTTTCAACAAGACACATAAAACCATAATTACGATTGTCCAAAAGATCACAAACTAATGGACCTTTATTCATAAGTGATTGGATGTTAAAAAGTCCAACAGCGATGTTGTTAACAGGGGGCCTATTGTTAGCCATTCTAGCAAGCTTAGTTAGCACGCTGTAATCGGCAGTCTGGCCAGATTATCTTGAGCATCTCTGGTTGGAAGACCAAAAGGATTTTATTGGGTTTGTGTCATTGAAACTGAATTTCTGATGGGACCCACGATGGATGTATCTCCGATGGACATAACGAATGATGTCCAGATGCTGGTAGCTGAAAAAGTTATCTACCGTATACTGAAATAAGGGCATAACAGAATGGAATATTGGAAAAAGAATAATCCAAACATTAATTATCCAGAGAGACAAGATGTTGAAGCGCATAGTTGCCAATGAGGATATACAGCTAACACATAAGCAACCAGATGAAGGAGCAAAAAGGGGGAAGAAATCCAGCAACCAAGTGTCTACAGGTGATCCAAAAACAAGATCGTATTATTTTTATTTAAAAAAAAGTGAGCTACAGTTGTTGTCCAGGAACAATAGCACAATAAATACTAATTATTTGCAAACAAATAAACAAAAATAAGGTAAAAATAAACAATAAAAATACTGGCAAGCAGCATTCCCACTTCTGTTCCCGTTCCGTTCTTTTGGGGTTGTCATAAAAGTAATTTTGTTGTAAAATTTTAATTTTTGTTACAAAATTATGTAGATTTTTGCATTGTGTACAGGATCCCCTGTAGGACTACATTCCAACAAAGATAAAACATTTTAGAACAAATGTCTTCTAAGATATTTGTCCTCAATGGTGAGACATAAGTACAAAGATAACTTAGGAGAAAACTGACCTGTCTCCTTTAAACCGGTTGCATCTTGTTTACCTTGTTACAAGCTCCAGGAATACTGTATTGTTTTGGTCACATTTGGTATATACTTGTTCCCATATATACTTCAACAGTCATGGAACCAGGCCTATTCATTTGCAAAAGTTTTGCACATGTAGCTGTTACAACACATTCTTTATTTTAATATATATGTACACATACATGGAGGCACACACAAGCACGTGCATACACTCAGAGAAATGTATAAGTGAAGATAGCTCACATCTGCTTTTTGCTACTGGAGAATATGCCTAATGATGAAGAGAAAGAAATTAAGCCATCTCATATCAATCTGTGTATTGTTGAAGATGACCCAGACACAGACAGGCAGACATGTTGAACTCACCCAACATACGTTTATTCATAGTGTCCATATTTACAGCAGTGCACAACAAACCACCAAAGTCCCCCAAAGTCCAGGCCACAACACAAATACCTTTCTCTTCAGGCCGACTCCTTGCCTGTCCTCCCGAGCTCCGTCCTTCTCCACTCCTGACTCAAGCCAATGAACGGAGGGAGGCAGCCCCTTTTATAGTCACCCGGATGTGCTCCAGGTGCTACCCGGCAATCTTCCACCGGCACTCCCCAGTGTGGTGGAAGTGCCGGCTGCGCACCCGGAAGCACTCCGGGTGTCCCCGCTTCTCTTCCCCTCAGCACCCCGGGTGTGGCGGAAGTGCTGAGGTCCAGGGCTCCAAGGGCATTGGGGTGCCCCCTGGCGGTGACCACGGGCCCCTGCAGGGTTGAGCTTCAAAGCTCTGTACCCGTGGTCCCCATAGGTACAAGGGTGGTCGCCCCCAAGTGGTCTGGGGAAGGCGTAAGCCCTCTTCCGGTCCTCAGGGGCGTCCCAGCCGGGTTGCCCAGTCACCTGCGACAGTATCTATGCAGTGTCATGAACTGGGAGACACCAAAGCACATAAGTCCTATAAATATTTCCAAAAATTGCCCTCTGAGGGAGATTACTTTCAAAACCCTGACTAGAAACAAAAGGGGCCTTGAAGAATGTTTATAAAGTAAAAGATTTATTTCTAACAAAACTGCTCTGAAGCACAAGAGCACATGTTCAAAAATCCAGGAAATCACAATAAGCCCAAAGCACAACAAAACACAAGTAATTTCCTAGCACATTCAAAATGAACTGCCAGGAACTGTGGGAGGGCGTTTCCTGGCAGTTCATTAACAGGTGACCCTGCCTCTAGGGGAATCATCCCTAAAACACATGGTACATAACACAGGCTACATAGGAACATAGACAACACCAAAAATAAAGAATGAACATTAAAACATCAAATATGAAAAAAATGACATTATACATGAACTTGAATCCCAGACTGAGATATGATATGCAGTTTGTTTACTTCATTTAAACCAATATGTTTAGGTTTAAATTAACTATTTTTTAAGTTGTTCATTTGATTCAATTTCCTGTTTATTATACTTTACATTTATTTCCATACATAATAAATGTTATTTAAGTTAAAGTACTCGATTCCATACTATTGTAGAGTAGATTCAGTTGTAACATACTACCATTTTCTGAGCATGCTATATCCTGAGTAGGGTTGCAGGGGGCTGAGGCCTGTCCCAGAAAGTATAGTGCACAAGGCAAGAACAATCCCTGGACATGGATCATCTATTGCAGGGTGAACACATTTGCACACTAATACATGAGGACCAATTTAGCATTGCCAATCCACCTAACCTGCATGTGTTCGGACTGTAAGAGGGAACCAGAACACCTGGAGGAAACCCATACAAACATGAAAAAAACATGCAAACTCCATGCAGGAAGGACCTGGGATGTGAACACTAGTCTCCTTACCGTGAGGCTGTGAGGCAGCAATGCTACTACTACACCTACCCATAATCAATTGTAGTGTAATGTAAAATCTTTTGTTGAGTGACTTCCTGCATTATCACTAAAGTGTAGTTTACATGGAAATACTTCCAGACTGTTCCATACCGATTATTATTATTTTTTAATTTTGTTCTGATCAAGAATGTGACAATTCAGCTAATCAGAAAAAATGACAAAACAGTGGCAAAATAAAAAAGTAAAGGATTATTTCCCAAAAGTCATCTAAATTCAATATTTTCAAGCACAGCATCCACAAAACAATAATGAAAAGCAATAGTGAAAAGTTGAAAAGCAAGCCAGAGTACTTTAAGCAAAGAAGGAAATCCATCCATCCATTTTCCAACCCGCTATATTCCTAATTACAGGGTCACGGGGGTCTGCTGGAGCTAATCCCAGCCAACACAGGGCACAAGGCAGGAACCAATCCTGGGCAGGGTGCCAACCCACCGCAGGACACACACAAACACACCCACACACCAAGCACACACTAGGGCCAATTTAGAATCGCCAATCCACCTAACCTGCATGTCTTTGGACTGTGGGAGGAAACCGGAGCGCCCGGAGGAAGAAGGAAATCTAAAAATCTAAATGAAAAAAATTATCAATACAGTAGTGTACCAGATTTTATTAGAACAGTGGCAAGTCAAAAAAAAAACACATAATCATAACAAACTAAAGCTCTGAAATTTACCTTGAGGTTCTAATCAGTCCATGGCCAAGAGGTTCCTGACATGAATTAAAAAGGTCAAAACAAACCTACTGTATATTGTTTTTTTAAATGCAATGAAAGGTCAAACAAAATGACACCAGTAGCCGCAGGGGTGTATGGCAGGATCAAGCACAGGTAAAACACATGCTAAAAGAAATTTCTCTGTCCAAAAGTTTGCTTTAAAATTTTTTAGCGAAAATTCAAAGCAAATACTCCATACAAGAATAAACAAAAAAGGTTTACACACGTAGAATAAAAAGCAAAAATATTAGAAAAAATGTATTGTCTCTAAACTTTTCTTGTCAAACTTTAGTTGTTCCTATACTTAAAGATGCTTTACTTCTTCTTCAGTATGCTCTAAACGTATGGCACTGCACATTCAATAAAGCACGTTGCGTTACACTCTATTAGGCACGTGAGGTAAGGTTTAAAACCATGTGCCCTCCACGCCTTACTCATAACAAGGCAGGTCACTAACTGAGTATAATGTATAGACAGAAAGGCTAGAAATAGTTAGAATATACCAATTCAATTGAACTTATGGGAGTTGTAGGAACCTCCCATATACTTTGCACTAATATTTGACAAACATTTATATAACTTAAATAACTAGCAAATGGCACTTAGAACGCCTTTTTTGTTTTTAAAGAAAGAGGTTGACCAAGCCAAAGCATATTTGCCTTACACCACACTAAACACTGACAAAATGCATGATTAGTCCCAAAGAGGAAGTCCTAAACTAAAAAAACAAAATTGAAACAGGGGCAAGAATGTCTGTAGATAACAAATACCAGAGTATCACATGTATATAGTAAAATGTATTGTTATATATTTATAGTATTGTAATAGCATCCATGACAACATATCCTACCAAGAATGTACATATGAGAAGCAACACTGCCTGATGAATTGCAGTTCATACAGGGTATCATCAACATTTCAGACCTCTAACAACTAAAAACAAAAAAGTACAGAGCATAAATTAAACAAAATTTAAAAACAAAGAAAACTCTGCACACAATAACAAAAAATGAACTAGAAAACAACAAAATCCTTGCAACAACCTGACAGACACTAAATTCAAGAAGGCAGCCATTTCAAAAGTGGAATGACAAGCAGCACAGAGAGACCTTCACAATAACTTTATTATCTCAAACTATTAGAGCTCACCTTCCATTTTAAATAAAATCAAGTAATATGTTAATAGTGACCACAAAGGGCACACAAGGAATTAATGTTTAGTGCTTCAAGGAAAAATAAGCAGCTATCATGGAGATATTCAGCTTTTTAATAATAAGCCAAAAACAAAATGTATTAGTACTAACAGCTTTGTGGAGATAATACATTTTGTATTCTGTTTTCATCCATCCATCCATTTTCCAACCCGCTGAATCTGAACACAGGGTCACGGGGGTCTGCTGGAGCCAATCCCAGCCAACACAGGGCACAAGGCAGGAACCAATCCCGGGCAGGGTGCCAACCCACCGCAGATTCTGTTTTCATTGACCCTAAAATATTAAAATTTGACAAATTTATCTTTGGTGGTATATATATAAGGTCACACACAGTAGAAAAATTATGGACTTTGGTGATGGCAATTGCCTGCCGAACAAGGGATTCTAATACCTTCTCTTCTCCTCCCACTGCAGAATGGAAGATTGACAGTCAATCCATTGCTGACATTACTTCCATTGTCTGTCCACCTGGACTTGCCGCATGAGCACATAACCCAGGAACTGTCCATCTTGTTTTGAGTTCTGATCTGAACTCACGTCTGAGAAGACGCCTTTGCAATTATTGCGTGACTTTTGTTTGTGCAAAACTTTCAATTATACAAGATCACCAAGGTGGTGCCCCAACTCTTTATCTTTATCGGACTCATCTTTTACTATATATATGTGTGTGTGTGTGTGTGTGCGTGTGTGTGTGTGTGTGTAATTTTAATGACTACTTTACTAGAAATCACCTATTTCGTGTCACAATATGCAGAGCAGATGCCATGTAAAATATGTGCAAGAGATTTTAAAAATGAATTCATTACATCATTTACATCTCTAGCGGAGAAGTACTTTTTTTACATTGAAAATAAGGCCTTTCTTTTCATCCATATATTGGCTACAGGGCAAAAGGCAAAATTACAACTCAAACAATTACCCATAAAATCTATTCGATTACCCGAGGGCAATCAGTAAAATTAACTGTTTTTACAAATTGAGATTATAAGGTCATTCTGAAAAACATCTTCAGTACTTCAGTCTTATATTAATAACATCTACTGAGATTTGGGGGGTTATGTGATTGTGTATAATGCAGATTTTCAAACGTACTCCAAGAATGAAAACATTCACATACAGCATATCCTAGGCATTCTGCCTCACTTAAAAAAACAAACTTTTGCAAAACTTCAGCATATGTGATAATTTAATGTGATAATATGATTTTCATATTAATAAAAAATATTGCCAAAGCAGATTTATTTTGTCACTCACAGCACTTTAAAGTTGTATCTGGAGAATGCTGTTAAAAATGGTTCTTAAGGCTAAATATAAATATTGCACATTTTGCACCTCTTAGGCTTACTTGGATTGACATCAAACAATAGTAAGTGGAAATATTATAGTCTTCTAAAACCTCTTTTAAAAATGTTTAAATTAAATGGCAGTTAAAATCATGCGAGAATTTGGAATGCCATGTCAGCTAGTGACTAAAACTCTTATTTGAATACCACAGAGGAGCTTGTTCTGGTGCCAGAAGTAGAACTGAAGAAAACTCCTGGGACTTGCACATTTACATTTAACAAAAAATCGGTATCCATCTAGATTAATAGGCTTCACAGTTCTCATCTAAGGAAACAGAAATCCTGACAGTTGCACAAAAAATCCCGAATCCTGGACACAATATTTTTATTGTCTAAAACTATATTGGTGAGTCCCAGCTACTTATTCTACATATGTTTATTCTATTTATTTAGTTGCATCTAATATATAAAGGATACTGCTGACAAACAGCAGACTCAACACAACTTAGGGAGAATCCAAAAACATACACTACAGCATTCCTAGTATTTACTAGAACCTCAGAAAGTTCAATTTCCACCAGATGAGCTCTGTTTTTCTCCTTTTTCACCAGTGCTGACACTGCCACTTGAAAGCAGAATTCACCACCTAGGTACATCTGTGAAAATGAAGAGGAACTGCGGCTTCAGGTAATATCCCCCAATCTCTTCCTAGGCTTTTGCCTTAATTGTAGCCCTTATTTCACAATTGCCCACTTCCCAGACACTTTTCAGCTAGATAACCTTTGAAAAAAACTTCCACAATACTGTATAATTTGGCAAGCCATAGACATTCATTATTCGCTGCCCGAGTCACCTATTTGTGGTTCACTTAAATAAACATCAAAGCATTTTACTATGCATGGCTGTCATGATATTTTGTGTGCCTTTGTTGATGCATATGCAGACCCAGTAATTGTCCAAGGATTATATTAGATTTTCACACTGAAAATTGCCAGGTCAGGTTTCACAGTTGTTTTCCTGCATACCATCAACCTGTAAAACGTATCCATAAATTTTTGAGATAATCTAAAGTGGTGGAAGAGGCCACCATGTGACCCCAGGTATTCTATTTTACCTTCCAATATTCAATTCAAATCCTTTGAGTGTATTTTTGTACAGTGCTCACCACCAGAATTGCCTACACAGATTTTCAAATACAATACAATACAGTACCAGTAAAGTACAAAACCTTTCAACATTTTCATAAAAAGAAGAACATATCAAGGTAAATATAACAGTAACAATAAAAGACAATCTAACATAGACAATGTCCATCCATCCATTGTCCTAACTTGTGTCACAAATGGGAAACAGCTAAAGGGGCTAAATAACAGTAATTCTATGCCAGACCAGTGGGCGGTGGAGTGTGCTAACTGTTTCTCTCAGTCTCTTGCAGACCATTCTTGGGAAATCCCACTTGGTTCCAATGCCACCGATGACGTCACTGCCAGTTCTGACACCAATGATGACACGAAGGCTTCAGTTCCGGTTCCGCCACCGATGACGCAGTTTCCCGTTCTATTTGTTAAAACCACCATCTTGTCTCAATGCAAACCAGTTCTGTTTTGGACTCTGTTCTATGAACATCGCTCATTTAAAAATTTAACTTTTGCAGCCGGGAAAACAATATACGGGTGGCTGCCCCAAAATATCATGATATCTGTTACTCGTTTATGTGACACATACTTACAGCAGTATTAAGGTCAACTGGAGTCTATCCTAGGTAACTTTTGGGCACCAGGCAAGAACCACCCCTGGCCAGCCCTTCACAAAGCTATTCTTATATATATTTTCATAAACAGATAACAGCATTTCTAGGAATATAAACAATTTTGAGGGCAATTATTGTTTATTGTTTGTATAATCATAGTTATTGACTTGTACAAATTAGCATTCCTTACCCCTCTGCCATTCTCATGAACAGATGCCAAATTCCACAATTACATAAACTGAAGTAATATAGGATAGTCTGTTGGTCTTTCAGTAACCACAGAATTCTAAGGTTCCTAATCACCAATCACTGATTGTGTTTACATGTCCATGCCAAATCAGGATAAGCCTGAATAAGCAGATTAAGACAGAAACCCAGTTTGTTAAAAACCCTTGATTACATGCATGAGTCTACTTATGGTAGTTCTCCTTTGGCAAAACACTCCAATGTCATAAAAGGTGAAAAAAAAGGTTAAATAACATCAATGGCCACTGTTTATTCAAAAACAGGCATGGATCATGTGTGTCTTCAGATTGTCCTGCTGAGCTTACCACTGCAAGTACAGCTCATCAACATACATTTAGCAATTTCTTAAATACTGAGAGATTATTTCAACGAGAAGAAGGAATAATATGATCGGCATGTGCATTTACGTCAGGAAGTTTATCTTTATGGACGCTTCCATTGTTTGTTACCCAAGGGTACTAGATGTGTGTGCGAAGCAAAGACATGCACAAGCTATCAGAGTGAAATGGATGTGTGCAGACTACGAAATCCTTAATTGCAAACTGATTAAGGTTTACATGGCCACATAGCCAGATTACTTTCAGAAGAATCTATGTGTGTTAACCCAGAGTAACTGAGTTATTAAAGTGCATGTAAATGCATTTACTGTCTCATTCTATGGGCAGAAACAGTACCTTGACAAAAGAAACCAGTGGTACCAAAAAACAAAAGTAGAAGAAAAAAAAACACATTATAATATTTGCTAATCTTGTATTTTTTAACCAATAAGCAATAATGTAATCAGCACTGCTAATCAGCATTGCTAATAAAGATTACGCCTGACTAAATTACTGAGCCTTTAGTTTGGATTTAAGTGCTGAGTCCGGCGTCACATGCATTACAGTAGCAAGCAGATTTTTTCACAGTTTAAGGATCCCATAGCTAAAGATTCAACAGCAGTTTTATTTACCCTTGATTTTTTTAGAAGGCTAGCATCTTGCAATTGTAATATACATTTTGGATTGTATGCATTAATAATTTCTATTAGGCAAAACATGACATAACGATTAAAGTGTATGTTATGAAATGGAAGACAATGAAAACAAATTATAAACAAGAGTTTTATGGTAATGATTTTTGCAGCAGCATTGTGATTTTCTGAAAGCTAGAAACACAGTGACTTGAAGAGCCTGTCAATGAATCGTTGTTGTAGTCATACAAATAAATGCAGGCATTAACTCCTATATACATTAATTTTTCAGTATTTCTTAGTAGGATAAAGCTGGTTTTGCACAGCGCAGTAATGCAAGTTTTAAAGGATAGATTAGTATCAAAGATAATACTTAAGCTGCATGCTGATTCAGCACAGCTAATGTTCAGACTGTTTTGATGTTTTTTTTTTTACAGAACATGATTTTAATTACAAATGAAGTGTGACAGTTCATACCACTGTAAATAATGACTCCCAGGCTCCAATGACAATGGAAAGAAATGGTGAATGTGTTATATTTCTTGGATTCCACTGTAAATCCCTAGTAACCTTATTTCAAGGATGGTTAGTTTTGAAGAAACTATATTACTTTTTTTTCTTTGTAAGCTTATTATAGTCTTGCAGAAAAAGCAAAGGTTACCTTCTTGAATCACACTACATTACTAAATCCGTTGCATCACTGCTTATAATATACATTGCTACATGCTAAAGTTACTGTGCTAGTCAGGGCTAATTAGAGAATAACGTTGTGATGTCCCTTACATACCACAGGTTCAAAAACAGCAGCAACCACAAACCTGACAAGAAAGCAAGCCAAGTCAGCTATTGGTTGACATCTAGATGTATGATACACCATTGGTATTTCTATAATAATGCTTGGCCAAATGGTTCATCAAAATGGAGAGAGAAATACAGCTTTTATTCAGTCTGAGACTTGTAAAGATGGACATCTTAATCCATGTGTCTTTAATCATTCGTGGAAACCTACAGTCTTTGTAGTTAGGTTGAAATTATTTGGACTGACTGATTTATTTACACTTTTAGTCTACAGCTAATATTCTTGTATAACACTGGAAATTATTACAAGTGACATGATTAAGCAGACTGAAAAACCATATGCTTTTTAATTATTTTTGTGGAGAGCAGACATGCTAATTTTACTCCAACAAATGTCTCCTTCTTCCGTCTGGATGCTTCCCTGATATACTGCTGTCTTATGCTCAAAAGACTATATATTCTTTGAAAGAACTCAGTCCTACCCAACTGACACTAGCTTATAAACTTTATGTCAGCAAGTCTACAAATGAATCCAATTTGTGGCCTTCCTTACAACTCATTTTTGTATCTTGTAATTTAGGGCATTTGACATAAATTGCTGTAACTTTGTAAAAAAAACATATAACTCAATAAAATGACTGTATTATTCTATTTAAAAGTTGCTTTTAACAATTTATTTATTTAATTTAATGTATTGAACATAGTAACTGAAGGCCAAGAAATTGTGTTAAGAATAATAAGAATTGCAGCACTGGGATTTACTGGTTGTATGCATCCTGGGGTGCAGTTGTGATACTTGTTCAGATATACACTCATATACACACTGAGGAATCAAACAACGGTCTATCCTCTCAATTCTGCTGACATTCTCTAACACAGTGTCTCTAAAGCTATGGGCTGTGACCCAAATTGGATTGTAGTTGCCACTGTTGGTTTGTCAGTGTTGTATTTTTTTAATAAATACAATTCTTTGCATCTATAGCACTTTTCTCACTACTCAAAGTGCTCAGCAATTGCAGGTGAAGGGCCTTGCTCAAGGGCCTAAAAGAGCAGGGTCCCTATTGGCATTTACGGGATTCGAACCGGCAACCTTCCGATTGTCAGTGCAGATTCCTAGCCTCAGAGCCACCACTCTGCCTTTTTTCGTAAAAAGTCACAAATATTTTGCAAAGTGGGTTGCAGTGGCTCGCAGTGGGTTGATTAAGCAATCAGCATTGCTCCAATGATTGTCCTTGATTACCCTGCCACCTCTGATGACTGTCCACAATTCTCTAAGGGTGAGTCCCCTTGCTCAGATGATCATCCGGGCATTCACTAAAAAGGCAAAATTAGGAGTGACAAAAAAAACGTTTAAGAAAACCTGCTCTAACTTGATCAGAAAACCCCAGAACAAACAGAAACTCAAGGAGACATGATTGATGCCCACTCCTCACTCCGCACCCAGCAAATACCCCAAAATTATATAATAATTGTGGTAGTTTAAACAAGGAGGAGCATGTTGCTTTTCTGTTGTAATATAGGAAGTGTGGTGTATATTGCATGAAAGGGATTCATAATTACCCAATTCAGTTGTTTACTGTGTCTATGTTTTTTTTTCTGTTCCTGTTGTTCAAATTGCTAGTAGCATCAATAGTAAACACCGATTTGTATTTTCTTAGTATAAGTAAAAAAAACAAAACAAACTAAAGGTTATTCTGACACATTCTGGCCGTCATCAGGAGTAATAGGAAATATACCAAACGAAGCCTAGACAGCTGAGATGTGTCTATATCCTTTTTTGAGCAATGGAATAAACTTTATTATTTTCTTTTGCATATATATGCTGCCACAGTCCTTTTCAAACTACACTTATTCTTGCAATATAAATTGTGATTTAAAGTGGAGCAGAGATTATATACATCCATGGCTCTCAACCTTTCTTTTGTGAGGACCACAATTCCCAAAACTGTCTTTTTAATTAATAACAGAAAACATCCTGTACAATTAATTCGATCACCTTTCTAAATAAAAAATGGTTAACTTTTCAGACAACATACTTTTCAAATATTGAATGCTTACTTTAGTGAGCTTTTTGGTGCTGGTTAGATGAGATTAATTCTTATTGTCAGGAGACAGATAAACGGCAGTACAGCAAAGTGCTGATTGCAGATCACTGTTTGTGTGACATACCTATTTCCTAGTTAATAAACACTAAATGAGTCTATAAATTAGTGTACTTACAAAATGAACTCTATATAACCTTTTTGCTCTTAATATTACATATTGGAAGACTGCAACGAATCGTTTGTAGAGTTGAATGGAATTTGACAAAAAAAGGATTAAATAGAAGACCAAGCTTCCAGTTTTTTGGAGCCATTTTCATAGTGTTTTAAACCAGAAAAGAAGCAAACAAGTGGCGAGCAGTGGTGGACAGTTCGGCAACTTTCAACAGTTGAGTAAGCATTGAGTACTCTCTGTAAAAATGTTTGATTTTTCTTGATTATAAATTGTTTTTATCCATAACAATATAGGCCTACATATGAAATTTTTGCTTGGTGTCAAGCACTTATGCGTTTTTGCAAGATGTTTTCAAAAATTGATTTGACAATTACATCCATTATGAGGCTAAGCATATAATGTACTGTTAAACATCCACTAAACATGCAGAGAAATAATCTGTCTGATTTGTGATTACGTGTCAGTAACATTCAAGAGCTTGTGTGGGCCCCACATGTTGAAATAAGGCAGGACACAGATTCAGAATTCTTGATATACTGTACATTATGGCATATTATTCAACTTACCACTAGAATTAATGAGCTTAGACATTGGTTAGATGGTAAAAAATAAACAAATTACACTTCTTTATAGTTTCATTTAATGTTTAATTTATTGCAACTGATATTTTAAGGTATAAATGATACAGATGCTCATGATGATGAAATTTAGCAGATATGTGTGGTATAGTGGGTCCGCGGCTCTAAATGGATGGCCAGTTTTTAAATAAATAATCAGCACACTCGCATTTTAAAGAGTAATAAGGAGAATAAGGAGAAATAAGGGAAGAAAAAATGGAGAAACAGAATTACAGAGGTTAAGGGAGAAGAAGGCTGGAGACGTAGAGAAGCTGAGAAGTGAGTGAATGAGAGCAGGTTCGCTGGTGAAGGCAGGCAGCTATGACAAGAGCTCCTAAAGAGGAGTGTGTGGCTGACACTCGGTAGGTGGGAGCAGAAAGAAGCGGTCGCTCCAGCTGAACAGTTTTGAAGAGCTGGAATGACTGGCAGTGTGGGGCGACTCACCGCGTAGGGCATGGAAGGCAACGGGAGTTAAGGAGGCTTGGGAGAGTGAGGTTCAGCGTGAGCACTCTGGCCGTTGGGGAACCCAAGTCTCGGTCCAGTAAAGTAGCCGTATGGATCCAGGGGACTGAAGGCAACCGGACCAGGATGAGAGTCAGCTGCACTTGCAGGTATGGCGACTCCCTTGTTGCAGAGCCTGTTGGGATAAGCAGGGGAGCTGCCAGTTAGAAGGAAGATGGCACCAGGTATTTTAAAAAGGGACTGTTTCCAGTTTTTTGGAATTTACTCTTGTTTTAAAGGATTTATTTATTTTGGATTATAATCTCCACTTTGTTCACCTCGTTTTTATGGATTATTTATTTATGGATCTTTGAATCACTGCATTTTATATGGACTCTGTTTTGGTTCTGTTTGGTTTGTTTTAAATAAAAGCACTAAAACTTTTACACCATCCCCTTGCTTCAAGTGTGATTTTTCCCCATTTGTTAGTTCATACAGTTACATTACCAATGATGTTGGGTTCAAAGGCTCCCAAATCTGAAAGAAGGAGCATGGGGCAGGACCCACACCATCACAATGTGTCATATATGCTATTTAATTGTTTGAATATGATGCATTATATATCCCTATGAAGTCATTAAGCATTCTTATAAAATTTGGGTTGCCCCAAAATCTGCACTTTTGGTTTAATTTCCAGTTTTCCTAGAATCAAACACAATCTAACATTCGATGGCTTTTTTTATGACAATGTAGCATGATAAAGTGCTGTAATACGAATTTATTTCCAACTGTCTAAGGTACATTTAAGATAAATGACCTCCAAATAACCATAAAACATTTATTTGAATTTTACACCTTTGATTACTATAGGTTTCTTATGCAGAAAAAAATGTTACACAAGGCCACATATTTAATGTTCAAAGCAAGGTTCTCCATTTTAATACTGACAATGGAGATTTAAGTGAGCATCATTTGTATATTTTAACCAAGCACTGAACATTATGTAGTGTTTTGCAAAGTTTGCTTGAACATCTTTTTTTTAAACAATGTTTTATGGAGCTTAAATATTACAACATGTAACACACAATATAATCAAAAATACAATCAATACATTTCCAAAAGAAAGATAAGATTCATTAAATCAAAATCAACAATGAAAGCCATACCTCTACCGCTTTGGAGAGTTATGCCAACAGAAGGCCCATTATTAAAACAGTTCCTCACCTCACATATATTAAAACATCAAAAAGAAAACAGAACACAGGCAGAGGCCTGCGAGGCTTATATTAGAACAATATTAATAATTTCTTGCCAACTTCTGAAAAAGGCATTTTCCTTGTTTTTAATAATATAACACATTATTCAGCTTAATAAGAGTAAAAACATGCATTATTTATATACCAAATAGCCACCTGGTTTGTGATAAGTACTGTATGTAGTATTAACAAGATATATTTCAAATTCAGTTTCTAGGTTAAACTGATCAAAGTAAGCATTTGGGTCATAATGAATCCTTGCAAGTCTAGAAATAATATTGGTTTGGTTATTGATGAAAAACTTTGCCACGCTCTCAGGCCTTGGCATCAGTGGAACTGTTTTCAGGTGGTTTGACTCTTACCACTTGGGCAGATCCTACCGTGTGTCCTGGCAAGGAGACATGTCAAGGATACACCAGACAAGAATGGGGGTGTCCCAAAGATTGATACTGGGCCTTCTGTTCATCTCTATATATACCCCCACTCACTAGGCCCTATAGTTCAGTCCTACAGTTTCTCTTATCAGTGCTATGCCAATAATGCATAGCTAAACCTGTTATTTCCTCTAGCTAGAATCTCTGAATGTCTCACTGGATGAAGGGACACTATCTCCAGCTCAACCTGGCAAAGACAGACCTTCTTGTCATCCCAGTTCATCCATATATTCAACACCCCATTTGTGTTCGGCTTGGGTCATTGTTGCTAAAACTATCCTCAGGGATAGTGAACAGTGACCAGCTGTCCTTCACTGACCACATTACAATGGTCACTCATTCTTAAAATTTACTCTACACACCAACACTTCTTCTGGTCCAGGCTTTGGTCTTGTCATGTCCGGCATGTGTCTCAAAGCAGCTAAAGATCACTTCTCTTTTCAGATCAGTACATTGGCTCCCTGTACCAGTATCTATTAAATTCAAATCCTTGATGCTTGCCTACAGAGTAGTCAATGGTTCATCTCCTAAATATGGACAATTGTGACATTCTACGTTCCTTCTCAATCACTTTGGCCTGCTGATGAAAGGCATTTAGTGATGTCTTCTCTGCATGGCAATCCAGACTCTTTTCGTGTGTAGTTCCTAGCTGGTGAAATGAGCTACTCACCTCCATTGGAAGTTCTGATTCACTTAATGTGTTTAAGAAGCATTTGAAGACTCTTGTATTTATGAATTTCTATCTAACTGATATTAACTTTTAGATGTTTTTAACCAAGGAATTTTAACTAGCTTGTATTTTGTTCTGGGCCCTTTACTTGTGGTGATCAATTTTGCAACCTTGTTCCATATCAAATAGCTGGGGACTTGTTCCCAAACAGTCCACAGACTGATATTTACTTGATTACATTGACCTCTTTTGTAAAGCAATGATACTTTCATTTGTTAGATGACATGAGGCACTTCAGCATAGAGCACAACCAGCCTAAAATAAAAGTCTTTCTCCATTATATACTTGTTCTTCAGAATCTCATGAATTCAGCTTTTATTCTGTTATGAAATCTGCCAACTAGCAAGTCTTACTATGTGCATGAACGAACATTACATTAGCCAGTTTCTTGGACCATCCTCCTGGAACATTTTGGTTGTCTACTTGGCCATTTCAGCAATCACTTCATGGTATTTTAAAAATAAATCTCTCTATTATAAAAGGAAATTCTGAGACGAGACTTTCTCAGAGATAATTTCAAATCCTGCGAGACATAATTTCAGGTCCCACGAGATGAGACTTTTTGCCAAGAGATTTTGACAAGTCCTGCCCTCCTCTCAAACAATTACAACCACACCCACGGTCCAATCACTTCTCATTCGTGTGAATGCTATTGTCAGACACAGTTCCTGTGCTGTCAGCTCCAAGCAGGGTCGGAAATAAAAGACAAAGAGTAGAAGACAAAGTAGAATGTTGTAAAGAAGTTCAAAAACGCTGGCATGACACACATGCAGAGCAGGTTAGAGATTATGAAAGTACTAAAATTTGAAAGTCTCAAAAAACTGATAGTAAAGATCACATTAGCGCAGACAAATGGAAATTATTACTCGGTGAAATAACGAAACATTGAAAAGAGATCGAATATACAGACATAGGTGATATAACAAAAGTGTGTAGTTATTGCTCGGCTTTAAACTTTAAGTCGGAGACTTGTAGATTGTCTAATTCGTGTTGCCATCAGGGAAAAATAGTGTTTCTTCCCAATGAAGAGGCCTATCTGCAAGAATTAAAAGATTTGTTGTTTATTGAAAGTGAAATCTACATATGTGAGCGGCAGAGAAACAAAGTGGCTGGCACATAGCGCATGCTGGGGGGTTGGAGAATGTGATATGTGGCCAGCCTTTCATCCCAGCCAATACCCCCAGGCCACCAGGTGGAGCCCTCCCTGCAGCATGGAGGTGCCCTGAATGCCAGCAGGGAATCCTGGACAATGTAGTTTTAATCCCCAGCCCTGTTGGATACTGTGGGGCCCGCTAGAAGGCTCTGCAGGGAGGAATAAAGACTATTTGCCTTACGCCCCAGAAGTACGTCCGAGTCACATGGACAAGGGGATGTGCTTCCGGAATGAAGAAAGAAGTATTTTTATCTGACCCGGAAGTGTTCCAGGTCACATGGACAGAGAGGGTGAAACACTTCCGGGTTCAAGGACTATAAAAGGATTGTGGGAAATCCCAGACTGCGAGCTGAGCTGGGTGGTAGGGTGGCTAAGTGTCTGGGAGTGTGGAGGATTGTGAATTATTGTAGTTTATTATTATTGTATGAGTATTGTGGAGAGGAGGGTGCTTTGTGCATGTGTTTGTCCAAAAACATATTATTATTGGACTTTTACCTGGTGTCTGGAGTCAAATCTGTGGGTTCAAGGGGTCGACAGTGCCTCTATCTGTCACAAGAGCAAAGCGAGCAGGGGGCAGAGCCCCCTAGTACTTATACATTTCACTGTATACCGCAAACTAAAATACTTACTGTTACTTCTAAATTATTATCACAACAGTCATCATGATTGACAAAGTGGGCATCATAGTATGTTCTGCCAAAACAACCACAACACACAAATGAAAGCTCAACAAAATGACTTCACGTGACAGGAAATGATCCGGTTGATTATTTATTTATTACTAGAGATCTTTGTTTAAATAATAAATGGCAGGCAGGTGAATACATAATCAATCTAATCAATAAAATGCTGTCTATCTATTTGTCACACAATTACTCGTAAACTAATGGAGCTAGAACCTCGTAGTTTTAATCAAAATGTCATGACCTGATATGTTCTATAAATTCAAAAAAATTTTAGGTAGCAGCAACCTGGTGGGCAGGAAAGTTTATTGTAATTAAAACATGGTCCGCACAGTTCCTTCTAAAAGCAGCATGCTTTTTTCATTTTTATTTTCGATATTGTGATGTGCACTTGATTTTATTGTTTGTGTTTTTCACTTTTTTATTGTGTTGTGATTTGTTTAATTTGTGTGGCTTCTATTTTTGAATTTATTGTATTTATTGATCATCAAACCTCAAACTTCATTAAACATAAATGGAGGACATCAAAGTGACCAGTGTCTGTATATGTACAGCAAGGTGATCAAAAAACCAAGTGATAACCGCTATAATGTCAAGAAGAAGAAACATCAGCTGAACATAAAGCAAATCACAAAATGTGATTAAGTGATGAAGAACGAGAAAGAATAAGGAGACTAGACACTGAAGCACATAGACAAGCAAGAAGTAATTCTGAATATAGAGCAAATAAACAGCAGACAAACACAAGCATGCAAGACAAAGTCTAGGATACAGATTGCAAGAAGGGGAAAGAGATAGAAATGCAGAACTGAGAAGATTGTCAAATAATTGAAACTTCCGACAATATGAAAGCATTGCTTTTACATCCTTTGATCTATATTTGTTTGAAAAGCACTACTTAAGAAAGTTAGATCAGTAATTTGATCAATGTAAAGCTGTGTTTTTAGTGATAAAAAATATGTTCAGCTTGCTGTGTATGAGAAAAAAAGAAGTAACAAAATGCATTATAACTTCTAAATGAAGTGAAAGAAATCACTATTTAGAATGAAAACGTAATGCATGTTTTACAAAAGTAATATTGTATATAAAGAAGGTTTGTAAAAATGTCTTTTATTTTCTTTTGCTTACATATTTTTATTTCTATTCTCATATTCTATTTTCATAATTATTATTCAGTTAGGAGACCTGGGTTCGCTTCCCAGGTCCTCCCTGCGTGGAGTTTGCATGTTCTCCCTGTGTCTGCATAGGTTTCCTCCGGGTGCTCCGGTTTCCTCTCACAGTCCAAAGACATGGAGGTTAGGTGCATTGGCCATTCTAAATTGTCCCTAGTGTGTGCTTGGTGTGTGTGTGTGTGTGTGTGTGTGTGTGCGCGCTCTGTGTGATGGGCTGGCACCCTGCTCGGGGTTTGTTTCCTGCCTTGCTCCCTGTGTTGGCTGGGATTGGCTCCAGCAGACCCCAGTGACCCTGCAGTTAAGATATAGCAGGTTGGATAATGGATTGATGGATGGATAATTATTATTCTTGTTTAATATATGTATTATATTTTTGTATTTTAAATGTATTTTTATTTTTTTACTTTTCATTTTTAATTTGGTTTTTTATTTGCATTTTAGATGAGTAGTGGCTCTGAGGCTAGGGATCTGCACTGGCAATCGGAAGGTTACCAGTTCAAATCCCGTAAATGCCAAAAGAGACTCTGCTCTGTTGGGCCCTTGAGCAAGGCCCTTAACTTGCAATTGCTGAGTGCTTTGAGTAGTGAGAAAAGCGCTATATAAATGCAAAGAATTATTATTATTGTATTTTAGGAATGTATATGTGACAAGTAAAATATAATCTCTTTAGTTATGTACCTGTCTATTTATCTCTCTGTCTATAAGTCTGGTCCACAAACCAATGCAATAAGTTAATGTTTGTGGAATAGTTTCTCCACAAGGCTTATTTTTGCTTGCTTACATGTGAAATTTCAGCCTGATTGTGAAACATTTAGAGATTTCTCCATTCTTAACATTTCATTTGTATTGTTACTACATACTCTAGCACTGTGCTTCTTAACTAAGTGATTAGTTAACGATAAAAAAAATTAAACAGAGAACATTCTAATACTACTACTAATAATAATAATAATTCATTACATTTATATAGTGCTTTTCTCAGTACTAAGGTGGAGTTTCCAGAACATTCTAGTACTAAGTAGGAGTTTCAAGAACATTTTAGCAGTAACTAGAAATTTCTATTTTAGTCCTTGTTGATGACAAGAGTCTCGGCTTCATCATGAGGAAAAAATGGTGCAAAGCCTGCAATGTCCACTATTACCAGACATTCTTTAACAAATTACCCATGACTCTAAACAGCTGAAGTTAGAGGATCTGGTAACAGACAGAACAACATCCTTCTTTTATTTGCTTATGGAAAAAAGCAAAGAAATTTTTCAGTCATTTCTCAAAAAAAAAATAAACGCCAAAACAGTGGACAGATGTTCCAATCTTTAGTAGATTTTGTGAACTGTTATTTATTTACAAATTCCAGCATCCCCAGGAGTACTATGCCATTGGGTAGCTTCAGGTATTTCCACGGGGGTCTCTGGGAGAAACAAGGTATGGCACAGAATTTAAAAGTTAGCCATAAGAAGCCAGCAGAATTGTGATTGTTTTATGTCTTTTTGTTTCAATGCTTCACACCACAACTAGAATACAATTACACCCATCGGATTACAGTTTTTGAAGGATTTATGTTGTTGTTCTGTGCCTGCTTGTTTGTGTGATTTTCTCTGGGTTGGAAAATGCGTTTTGAGAGCTCTCAACTTCTACAAATCCTCACTTACAACTGGAACATGGTAAGAGAAAAAGTTATATAACATTCTGGAGGGTGTTCACAGTGAATTTCATTCCATTCATCACCATCATCTGCCTCTGCAAAACTAGACTCTGTTTGAATATTGTTGTAAATGTTCATCATTGGTCATTTGGTGCTTAGTGTTTTGTTAGGTCTTGTTTGTATCTGCATTATTGCTATGGGATATCTTGGGTGGAATTTTGCGTGTGTGTTATTTGTCTCATTACTTTAATTATTTATTCAATACATTATTGATCATTGAATTATTAAACTGCTGTATTACATGTCTCTGCGTGTGAATGTATGAGCCAAGTCAAGACTGGGTGTGTTTCTGGAATCCTCTAAATAAAATAAATAAATCAACATTTTAAGACAGTAGGAACTGGGGCTCCTCATGTGTGCTACCAATTCTCAAATAAGACTACTGGGAGACACAATGGAGTTGAATTTATTTTTGGCATGGCTAAACTAGTCATATGATTTGAAGGCACAATTGTGAAAGTTCACTATAGTTATATAGACAAAAAAGAAAAAACACATTTGAATCTTTAGGTTTATTGGAATAAAACCAACATTTTTGAAAGAGATTTGAAAACTAATAAGTGTCACTGTCCATAAAATGTGGTAGTAAGCAATATTACAGCTAAGTTTTCTTAGGCTATTGGGGCATCCCATTATCTGTCTTTGCAGCGTGGATGCTTGTCCCAAATAAACCTTCTGCATCTTTAGTTTAAGAGAATACTATTTGCCAAATGACACACACCAGGAGGAGTGAGATAATATACAGTACATTATCTGACAGGCTAAAGAGAGAGAGAGAGAGAGAAAGAGAGCATGAGTGTACCTGTAAAATAGATTGAGGCTTAATATAAACCAAATTTTAGAAACACTTTCTAAAAGGGTCAAGATAAAGTCTCAGATTAGCATTCAAAGTTTTTGAAGAGCAAAATAATATTAGAGCATGTACCATTAATCAGTTGGAGTCATGTCACTTTATTACATTAAGCCATGGTGTGACTCAACTTAAATGATCTGATTTAGAGATAGTTAAACCCCAACCAAGAGATGGAAATGTTAAAATTAATTTATTGCACCTTTTGGTTTTTTAAATTAGACACTGGCCCCATATGGTCTCAATGAATTGAATAATCTTTCCTGCTATTAATATAGCTTGTTTTTACACCTGCTTTACCTGTTTCATTACTGGACTCTGTGCATATTGTGTCTCATCTGTTTGAACAGCAGGACTTATTTTGTGAGTTAGTTTACCAGTTTTGGAAATAAATCATTTTGTTTTCAGTCATTTAATGACTAACAAATATATTCTTGGTTTTGTATCATTATTAGTACATTTTGAAACAGTTCTATGTTACTTTTATGTATATATTATGCATATTTTGTTCTGTATTTCCAACTTTATTTTCTTTGAATTGTTGTGTTTGAGATGGACTTTGTTTTCCAGCCGTGATGAAGTGACCTTGCTCTGGAAATGCTTAGGTCAATTTATTCTATGCATAATTAACCATAGGGCTATTGTTGGTACCTCTGGTTGGATATTTGGAGAGTAGCTGATGTATTGCAGCTAAGATGATGCAAATTAACCATGTCTATAAAGAGGAAAACATTGTGTGTCTGCAATATATGGTTGATCTCTATTTTTATCATTTTATTATGTTTAATTGATCACAAAGTTTCCTGAATACATTCATTATATTCACTATATTTGATTTTACTAACATTGGTACTTGGTTAAATTTTCTTATTGATTACTGTAAATAATTCCTATTCTTACCTCGGCACATCAGGATTTTTTTTTCTTAGGAGACTATGCTTCTTCAATGTGGGAAATGACAACCTTAACATCTTCTACAACACTGTGATGTCCAGTGCAGTTTTCTACGCTGTTGTGTGCTGGGCTGGTAACATCAATAACAATCCACACCACCAGGAGAAATGCTGTCATGGAAACTATTAACTTATTGATTCCTCCTTACTATGCTTGACCCTGAGCAACTAAACAGACACAAACATAATATCGTTTTCTGAAACCACTATTTTCATTTTTTGGCTCTGAGAGCTAGAACCTCAACTGGTAACATCAACTGGTAGATATAACGGCAGCCATAAATTCTACTTTAAGCCCAATCTAAAATTAAAAAAAAAAAAAAAAAAAAAAAAAAAAAATATATATATATATATATATATATATATATATATATATATATATATATATATATATATATATATATATATAAAAGGAAATCCTGGAATGGAAAGCAAATGCAAGGCTACGATACGTGATAATCTCGAAAGACATTTAAAAGACCCGCAAGACCAAGGAGACTTGCCACAGTGCATCTCGCGGGGACCGTAAACATGAGACTTGGTGCCAAGAGATTGTCCCAGGGCCATAGCAAAAAGGACAGTGGCTGTACAGGCTTTAAAAAGATCGAAGGGCAGCGCGACAGCAGCTACCCCAAACGAACGCGAGCAGCATTATACATCCTGCAAGAAAGAATTCAAACACGCCCGAGGCCAGAAATAAAAGACAGGTATTGCTTTTACAAAGCCACGCGAGGCCAGGCAGTGAGCCATCATTTAAAATAAGTCAACAGACCTCTAAGCTAGCAGTTGTTGGATTGCTTTTGGCAGGCAAGCATCATGTGCTCAGAGCTCTTAAAACAACGACATGCGACAGGCAGAAGAGGCAGCTAGCAAGCAGCAAAAAGACAGCAAATGATCCAAAGGCATATTCTTAGCGTACCTTCAGCCGCAACACCCTTCACAACACGACCAGTATTATACGTCTGGGAAGAAAGAGATGTAAACACGCGCGGGGCAGGAAATAAAGAAACAAGTATTGTTTTTACAAAAGGTTTTAAAGTAAAAGTGAAAATAATGCATATGTAACAATTCACAAGAAAATAACAATCTCTTTGAATTGTAGATTGCCTGCCTAAGGTAAAGTCATCCCTGATGAATGGGGACGTGGGAATGAGGGGTTCTTTCATCGGATTAGCGCTATTTCAGATGTTGAATGGCAAAATGGGGGAGGCAGCTTGATGAATGAGGTCTCCAGGACTTAAAACAAATCCAAATCATATTATGTGATATCACCTAATGTGAAATTCTGCTCCGTACTTCTAGAATTTTTATTTTTATATTGTATTGAGGATTTATTCTGTTCTATGTATTGTACTGTACGGCCAGCTCAGAATTAAAAGACAATGAGTAAAATGACAAACTAGAACTTCATAAAGACGTTTACAAGTGTTGACGCTAAACACATGCAGAGCAGGTTAGAGACTATGAAACCAGTGAAATTAGAAAGGCTAAAAAAAAACAAAAAAAAAAAAAAACGGCGCTATACACGTGTAGAGAAAGTTAAAGAATATGAAAGTAGGAAAATTAGAAAATATAAAAAATGAAAGTAAAGATCGCAGTAGCGCAAACAAATAAACTGCCTCATTTAACTATGCACCAGTCTAACTTTGGCTTTGCACAATAATTACTACACTATTGCACCTTAACACTTAATTCTACTTTATTCACATAATTTTACTTATTTATTATGTTCTACTATACTGTTATCTTTCAATCTATGACTTTTTGTTAATCTAACTGATATTCTTCTAACTTTGCCCAGTTTTTGCATTTCACTGCGTGTTGTCCTGTATAACTATGCATGTGACAAATAAAGAATCTTGAGAATTTCAAAAACGGAGTTTACCGCACATGCATTTATTGGTTACTTTGTTAGTGTATATATATTTATCTGTCTGCTTATTTATAAAGCTACATTTACCCCAGGAGTCAAAAATGTTCTGTCTAGCCCTTGTACAAAAACCTAGACAAAAGCTGGGGTATCACCTTGGTAAACCCATGTACCTTTGGAACTGTGAGAGGAAAATAGCACGACTTTACAGACAGGAGTCCAATGCAGAACTCTACTTACTTTTTTACTTTGTAAAAAAAAATTATTAACTGCTGATGATATAGATCGTTTTGTCTGTGCTGAAATTCCAAACAGAGAAACCTGTCCTGACCTCATTAAAAAGATTCAGCATATTGGGACTCGCAAGATTACAAATATTGTTTTTACAGAAGTTCTGAAATAAAAGTGAAACTAATGAAATAGCAACAATTTAAAGAAAAAAAAATCTTAAAAGTGTGTATCCAGAAAACCAAACATGTGGGTTGGCGAGCGAAGCGAGCAGGGGGCAAAGCCCCCTAGTATATATATATATATATATATATATATATGAAGAGACATTATGGTCCTGGGTCTCTATAGGAAAAATAGGTTAAAGGTGATTTCCACGATGTAAAGAAAAAAAGTTAAAGACACAAATTTTTGACAGTTGTGGCACCTGGCTGGGGTTCATGCCTGGCCGGGATGCCCAGGAGGACCGGAGGAGGGCTTGTGCCTCCTCCAGAACACGAGGGGGGCGACCGCCCTGGTTCTATTGGGGGCCATGGGTACATAGCTTGGAAGCTCAACCCTGTAGGGGCCCATGGTCACCACCAGGGGGCGCCCCGATGCCTTGGGAGCCCTGGACCTCAGCACTTCTGCCACACCCGGAAGTGCTGGGGGGAAGAGGATTGGGGACACCCGGAGGACTTCCGGGTACACAGCCAGAGCTTCCGCCACACAGGGGTGTGTCAACGGAGGATCCTCAGGAAGCACCTGGAGTCCATCAGGGGGTGTATAAAAGGGGCCAACTCCTTCCATTCAAGGGCAAGAGTTGGGTGGAAGAGGACAAAGCTCGGTGGAGAGGAGTGGAGGTGGACCAGAGACTGAGAAGACATTTTGTTGTGTGGCCAGGACTTAAGAGTTGATTGGTGTTGCGGCACTGGGTTTGTGCTCACCAAATAATTGTAAATATTGTAAATAAACATGTGTGTGGTGAAACCATCATGTCTACCTGTCTGTGTCCGGGCTGTTCCCCACACAGTATAGTCTTCATCAGGTGTGCCATTATGCGTTTATTTTACATCTTAGGAAATAATACAATGAGCAATAATCTGATGAGAAAAAATCAACAGAGAGAGGTAGAGAAATGTTTCTTTCTCAAGAAAGTACTTAAAGAAAGTAATGGGAGGCAGCTAAAGGGCTCAAAAGAAGGTATTTCCTTGGCGGAACAGGGGGTGGCAGAGTGCACTGATCCTTTCTCATTTTTATCTGCAGACCACCCACAGGAAATTCTGCCTGGGCCAGATGACATCACTTCAGGTTCTGGGGCTGAAAGACATCACGTCCGGTTCTGGGCCAGATGACATCACATCTGGTTCCTGTCCAGATGCCGTCATTTCCCTTGTCCGACTTTAAAACTGCCATGTTTTTTCTGTTACCTCAGTTCTGTTTTGGACTCAAGTCTGTAAAGACCCATTTCCCATATTTTGCCTTTTTCCAAACTAATTTTCAAGTATATGTGGTGTCTTTTGTATCCTTTGGCAATAGATAATTCTCTAAAGAGACAGACTTATGAGCCTTTATAAGAACAGAGTTTAGAATGATCCATTCTCCTGGAATTAAATGGTGCAGGTTATTAATCTTACATTAGACATTTGCTACGTACAGTTATAGTCCTGTGCACATGTGGTCATGGCAGGATCAATCTATAATCCTGTCCAATAAAATCAATGGATTTTTTCTTCTTTATGTAAACAGTTTAGAATGTGACTGTTTTTGCAAAAGTTTAGGATTTTATGGCATACCCTGTGGCTGGAACACGATATAGTGAGGGGGGTGTCTTTGGACTAAGTATTTTTCTGTGTATGGGTAAATCAATTTAACTGCTATAACGTTAAAATGAATATGTTGGAGTTGTTTTTTTTAGTAATTCTTGTGCATGTTAGAGGGGTTGTTGTTTGTTTTAATATTTTATAGTTACTGAGTTTATGTAACTGGTAAATTTCCTCTTGAGACAAATAAAGTACTATCTGTCAGTCTATCAATCTAAGAATACAAGGTGTATCTTTTTAAAAATCAATTTTGAAAAGAATTAATTTAACAAACATTTTAAAATAAAAAAGAATCATTTTTAGTTTTGTTTTACCCATTAAAATTTACTGCACATTATATGTAAAGAAAAAAAAGAGAAAACACACCTGAATATTTAGGTTTATTGGAGCAAAACCAGTATTTTTGAACAATTGTCTGTAAAATTTGGTCGTAAATATTACAGTAAAGAAATTTTACTTTTGCAAATTTCACAAAAGATTTACTTTCATGAAATAAATGCAATAATCTTACAAATAACCTTTATGAATAATTGAAGTCTGTTTCCTTTGCTTTTCTTATATCAATGATTATTCAGTTGTTAATGTTTTGTCTTCCTTACTCTTTGAAGTTTCTTCCCTTAGAATCTTTTTTCACCTTGTGCTTTATTCAGAGAGAAATGTTATGTGAATGATTCTGCATTTCTTTTTTTTTTAACTTTTTTTGCTTTTTTTGAAATTTAATTTACAGAATCTTGCACAGTGACATTTTATTCATTACAATTTTTTGGCATTATGTCACATTGGATTATGACCTTTTTACAGTCTTAAGAGATATCAAACCTAAATGTGCCATATGAGGCTGCCTCAAAAGACATAAATATTTTCTAATATTAAAACAAACCATCAAAATCTATACAGTTGCAACAAAGAAGAACAAAGCATTTATTTTTATCTGTGCCGCATAGGAGCTACAGTATATTGCTTGCGGAAAGATTATAAAACACCATCACCTATTTTCAGTAACCTATTCCAAAGTTTTGAAAGTGGTAGAAATATAAATTCATTTGTTGCAGAAAAAAATAACAGAAGCTGAAAGCTTATCATTTTAGCATACTAGAAAAGTATGATTCAGCATCCATGGTGAAAAGGAGATGCATACACATTTTAAGAAAAGTTACACATGTCTGCGAAAAGTATTCAAAACTCTTATTAGAGTTTTTAAAATATCAACAGGAAGGAGCCTTAAAATTCTGATTAAACATATACTGTAAAGTCAACATGAAAGCAACATATACAATTGTTAAATAAATTGTAAAAAAAAATATTTCATAAGATTTCTGCACTTTTGTGTCAACATGTGACAGGAGCACCTTGAGAGAAATTATAGCTAACTAGCCAACCCGCGGCGTAACATTCACATCATAATTATGTATTGATGAGTGAACACTTCCTGAACGACACAGTTGTCCAGATGGGGTGGGTTTGTGGATACCACTGTGAGTGAATGAAAAGATAGACCTCTGGAGAGAGCAACATACAATTGTCCGTGACTGAAAGCGGGATCGTCTGTGACAATGGAGGCCACACTGGTGAAAGTTACTTCGTCGGTAGGGATAAGTTTCAGCACTTGTTCATTAAGGTGTAGCGAGTCTTCGTTGTTGATGCTTAATATAGCTTGCGTACTGAGTTGTTCCGGAGTCACAGCTGAGAAACACTTTTTTAATGTCTTTTAAGCACAGGGAAAAAAATGAACATGTGAAACATCCGTAATGTAATAAGCCACCAAGAAAAGTAACATTGCAATAATGCACGCTACGATCCGATCGCTGTAAACAGAAGTGATAAGAAAATCGAGCCCGGTGTATTCTTTAAGTGCCTTGTGGCGCTGTAGTAGTGCTGCTGCTTTGCAGTAAGGAGACTGTGGAAGATTGTGGTTTCGCTTCCCGGTTCCTCCCTATGTGGATAGCGCTTTGAATACTGAGAACACCGCTATATCAATGTAACGAAGTATTAACAGGAAATTGTCTTCGTGTAATAGTAAAAGGCAAATTATCCGCGACAAACAAACTGTTTTAAACGCTGCATACCAAGCCGTGGCGTAGTATACGCCGCTTTTTAAATGTTTTTTTAAGCAGAGGGAAAAAAATGAACATTTGCAAAATCCGTAACGCTGCTTTCAGTAAGTACAATGCACACGTGTTTAATTTGTCGGCCACTTTTTGCCAGCCATCTTTTCTGGTTTGGGCTGCTTTTGCAGTGTTACCGCTTGTGCATATTAAATCTTGAAATCCTTCGAGTAACTAATTAACTAACTAACACCCACCCACCCAGCTTGTGAGAAAAAAATGCGCCCGTTCTTTCATCATTTTGTTGCAGCCTATCAAAGACTTGCTGATCATGTTTTCTAGACTCAATATACATTGGCTTTTCACTCAGCGCGGGGGCGCGCATTCATCTCGGATTATTACATCCTGCTAGACTAATCTGCTACACGGCTGCATTTGAAAAACTGACTTATCCCTGATGAGTTTCACCGGCATTAATGATTAGGAATCTGGTTGGAACAAAACCCTGCATCCACAGGGGTTCACCAGGACCGAGTTTGGGAAACACTGCTGAACACAGACGAAACCGACTCAGGTGAGGACTTGGGGCGGGCAAAGTGGTTGTAGCTATTGATTATTCAGTGTTGTTTGCCTGGGTGTCTGATCTGCTCGACGGGATCATAAAAAAAAGGAAAACAATGTGAAGGCAATGTCACAGGTGATCCTGTGGTATAGCGAGTCCACAGCTCCCCTTCAAAAGGCCATTTTTAAATAAACAATCATCGCACTCACAGCGTAGCAAGGGGCGTGGAAGTGTGGCTGAAACGATTTCCGGGTGGAGTCGTGCTGCGGGCATTTCTCCCCTGTGTAGTGTGCGAGCGAGTGAGGAGAGAGAGAAAGCCGGTACGTTACAGTGAGCGAGAGCAGGCTCGAAGGCAATGTGTTCCTGTGGTATAGCAGGTCCATACCTCCCCTTCAAAAGGCCATTTTTAATCAGGCGACTGACAGTAGTGGAGTCAGGCACAGAGAAGGTCAGCTGCTGAGAGAGCGTCTTGACTGTTGCAGGGCCTGCATCGGTGAAGCAGGTGAGAAGCTAATGAAAAAGAGGCACAAGGCTTATTGGTTTTTAAAGACTGCTTCCTTCATTGTGTTTTAACCTCAGTTTTAAAGGATTGCGCGACTCTCTCTCTCGCATTGCCTGTGTGTGAGCGTCTGTCTCTCTGTGGCGCTGCCTGTGTGTGTGCGCGGCTCTCTCTCTCGGGCTGCCTGTGTGTGCCTCTGTCTCTCTCTGGTGCTCCCTGTGTGTGTGTGCACGGCTCTCTCTCTCTCGCTGCCTGTTTGTGAACCAACGTTCCACTGAGGTTGACTAATGAAAAGTCAACGTGGCTCAGAGCTGCATGTGGAGTGTGGCACAGACAAACAGAAATGACGGCATGTTTTCCGAGGCGTCGCGTCTGAGTTTGTGGGCGTGGCTGTACGAGTTTTCGTCGTATCCAATGGTCTTAGAGTTGGTGGGTGTGGCTCCTTCCTGCGTGCTTTCATAAGTGTCTTGCCCGCTCTGGTGGCAGCTTAGAGAATCTATATATGGCTCCTTCCTGCGTGCTTTCATGGGTGTTGTGCCGCTGTGGCGGCTGCTTAGAGAATTATATATATAGATACATTTTTCAACCAGTTTTAGACATCTATGGCATCATGCATAATGCTGTGCATAGAATTCACACTAAAACATGGCATATGGACAAAAATGGAAATGTGCGTATGAACAAAAAAAATGCAAATGCATAAAATTGTGCGTAAGCAAATTTCCACGCACTTCCTCTTTATAAATCCCAACCAACGTGAATTTTAATGCACATGCATGCGCCTACAGCACCACCCTGACTCCTCCTAGAATTTTGCATATTTGCATATTTAAATCAATATAAATAGCCCCAGTCGTCCCTGCGTGGTGTTTGCATGTTTTCCCCGTGTCTGTGTGGGTTTCCTCCGGGTGCTCTGGTTTCCTCCCACAGTCCAAAGACATGCAGGTTAGGTTGATTGGTGATTCTAAATTGGCCCTAGTGTGTGCTTGGTGTGTGGGTGTGTCCTGCGGTGGTTTGGCACCCTGCCCGAGATTGGTTCCCTGCCTTGCACCCTGTGTTGACTGGGATTGGCTCCAGCAGACCCCCGTGACCCTGTGTTCGGATTCAGCGGGTTAGAAAATGGATGGATGGATAAATAGCCCCTTCCATTCAGTATTTTGTTAAGAGTCAATGGTAAAAGCAAATATAAAAAAAATTGTAGTCAGATGTCGATGTGAAAAGGCGAGTGCCTGAGTATCATACAGAAGTATATTAGAGCCACAGAGAAGAGAAAAATAGGTACACAGTGGAGAAAAAAAAGGTCTATGTCAAATCTCAAAATGTCAACTTTAATCTCATATCTTATTTTGTCATTAAAGTAGAACATCTTAAACTTCACCAAAAAATGAATGTTTAATTTACAACAGTTTCTCAAATCCCATCGTAACTAAAGTAGCACGTTAAATGCTTCATGTTCTGTGTGTTCCACAACCAAGTCATTAATTGCTGCGTGCTTCTTAAATGGGTTTTATGTTATGGTGAGTAGCATGCTCCCTAGGGAGATGATCGTCACACAGAATACATTACATTCATGATAGTACAGCTCTCTGAACATTTTAGAACACTAACATGTATAATTAGTATCATTTTCATGATGAAATGTATTAAATATATGGGTCACGATAGTACAGCTGTAGCGATTAGCTGGTGCCCCATCCAGCGATTGTTCCTGTCTCTCACAAGATGCTTGCTGTGATGCGCACGACCCTGGATGGAATTATTTATTGCAGTAGTATTGTGTCTGTCAAATGTGCTAACCTCCAATTCCTGTCCTTTCATTTTCATTCTCCACGTAACCAATCACCACACAATAAGTGTCTATAATAAACACAAAACCAGCTGAAAACTTAAAGCACAGATTCTTCAAAACTTTTAAGGAAAATTAAGAAATCTTCGTTACAAATGTTTAATTATTCCATCCATCCATCCATCCATCCATCCATGGTCATACCAGACCCAGCAAGCATAGACCACAATGCAAGAACAATCCCATGACAGGGTGCCAGCTCACTGCTAACGCTGGGCCACTGTGCCTTCACATGTTTAATTATTAACAGTATACATTATTTAAACAAAGTTAACAATTTTTCTGTAAAATTTAATATACATACTTTAATACATTTCATCATAAAATTGATATTAAGTATATATCCTAGTATTCTAACAGCACAGAGCTCAAAGTGGATAGCCAGTCATCTTCATCTGTAAATACGTGCTCTCTCCTATTGAGTTGAATTAAATTCTTTCATTGTCATTGTATGGCACAATGAGATTCAATATGCAGCTCCTCCACAAACTTATTTTCCTGTAAAATGATAAATAATAATAATATGATAAAAATTGAGAAATATACAATATGAAAGCATAATTACATGTACATATAGAGCAGATCGTGCAAATGGTTCATAAACTGGCTCAGGTTGTGCAATATTAATAGTTGAAGTGCAAGTTTACAGTGAGGTAATTGTAATTATAAGTACAAACAGTTCTACCAGGAGCACTTGATGGACTAATTAAGTGCATTCATAGATATTGGAATGAACTGTTTCTGAGCCTCAAGGTTCATGCAGGAAAGGCTCTGAGGTATTTGCCAGATGGAAGAAGTTCAAAAAGAAAGTGTTATGGGTGAGTAGAATCCATGCAGATGCTGGTGGCTTTCCTGAGGTAGCGTGTGTTATAAATGTCCTCCAGGGCTAGAAGCTATATCCTCTGCTTCAAGCTGTAATACTCTGCGCTCTCAACACAATCTGTGCAGCTGTGATACCACACAAAAATACAATAAACTGTGTGGACCACCAGGGGTGCACCAGCAGCCCCAACGGAATACAGATAGATGTGGGACAAGAGTTCAGCACACACTTTTTTTTTTCTTTTCCCGTGGGAAACACCTTCCCTTGTCATGTGTATAGCACAGTCACAGTACAAGTACAGTCCAGCACCACACACTGTTCCTTCTCTCTTTTCTACTCTCTCTTCGTCTCCAATCCTCCTGTCAAGCTTCAGCTTCTCCCACCCGACTCTGGCTCTCAGAGTAGTGGCTATTGGCTGCTTTTATAAGGCACCCAGAAGTGCTCGAGGTGCTCATTGACCTAGTTGTGGCAGCACTTCAGTTGTGGTGGAAGTGCTGCAATTAAGGACTTAGCAGCAGCTGCAGTACACCATGACAGTGCTCACGGATTCCAACAGGCCTGCACTAAACTCAAGCTCCCATGAAGCCCTGCGGGAGTCCGAGGTACCACTGCCACCTAGCGTTCCGGGGTAGGTAATGCTTTGACCACACTTCCTCCCTGTTCCTTCCAGCATAGAGGCATCCCGCCAAAACTGGTTAGAATACTCTAAGTGGTACAATGAGAGTACCAACGCTAAAGCAGGTATGGTATTTGGATTAGTTTTGCCATTCTATGCACCATTATATTGTTACAGAATGATTGTGATTGAGTGCCTTAAGTATATAAATGATATCCAATTGATTTCAGTGTATTTGATACAACCCCTGTCATGAATGTGAATCTAGAAAAAAGAGGGAGACCACACAGAAACAGTAGCACTGCTTTGATGCTGGCTGCTTCCTATTTGCAAAACCGAGTGGAAAAGTGCGTATGGATGGTGTGAGGCTGCCGTGAAAATGTGCGTGGCTTTACGCCAGGTTTAGTTTTTATTCATCTTGAAGTGAGCATGGAAATGGTCATATGCAACATTGTTGTGTGTATACACCATTTATACATGAGGCCCCTGGATACTGGAACTCCTGCCATTCATAACTAGTACATTAAGATTAATATTTAAAATTTTCTTTCAAACTGATAAATGAGGATGTTTAAACAGCAATTTCAACTCCTCCTACATATTTCCAAATGGACTGTGGTCTCAAGGTTTATTAAACTACTCCAGGGACGTTTACCTTTTCTATTTTAATGCTACTCTGCTGTATTTATAAATGTATGTTTTAGATCTTTGCCATATTGAAGAAAGAAAGGATGCCCATGATTTCTCTCAGAATTGTAATATGTTTTCCTGGAGAATTTATCTGTCATTTAATGTGTCATGTGTGCTTTCTACCTTTACAATTAATTCATTCACTCAGTGCTGATGCACTGAGGTCTAATAGCATGATTTTGTGAAAGCCATGCTTCATAATAATGATGGTACTCTTAGGTTGATGTATGTTGTTACCTTTGTGGTAAACACTGAGCTTAACTAAAAAGATAAATTTTAGTCTCATTAGACCAGTGAACCTTCTTACACTTGTTATCCAATGTCCTTATTGAGAGCATGGGATTTGTAAAAATGAATGCAATTAGCTTCAATATATATGGAATTCTGCTAATATCCACAGGTTAGACCCCATTAAATTAATTGTACTAGTGCCAATTTAAGTGTTTCAAAGGGGGGAAATACTCATGAAATTAGCCATTTCATTTTTGCTTTGATGTTATCAATGTTAAAAACCTCCAGCTAAATACATTAAGATTTTATGTTTTAACACAATAAACTGTAATTAAACCCAAGTGAGTTAATATTTTGATAGTTGCAATATCATTTATATGTACAGAGGTTTATAGTAACTCACAGTCACTTTCTACATTACACATACAATACTCTCTAAAAAGTACGCATTTTCTGTATTGTTTTGCATTTACTTACATCCATCCATTTTCCAACAAGCTGAATCTGAACACAGGGTCACGGGGGTCTGCTGGAGCCAATCCCAGCCAACACAGGGCACAAGGCAGGAACCAATCCCGGGCAGGGTGCCAACCCACCACAGGACACACACAAACACACCCAGCACACACTAGGGCCAATTTAGAATCGCCAGTCCACCTAACCTGCATGTCTTTGGACTGTGGGAGGAAACCGGAGCGCCCGGAGGAAACCCACGCAGACACGGGGAGAACATGCAAACTCCATGCAGGGAGGACCCGGGAAGCAAACCCAGGTCCCCAGATCTCCCAAATGCGAGGCAGCAGCGCTACCCACACTGCCACCCATTTACTTACATGCAGTATCTAAAAGAAGTATGAATCTGAATTGATTAAATCATATTAAAAGAAATAAGAGAGAACTTTATCAGTTTTCTAGTATTACTTTGTATATTTAAATACTCTATTAACAGTAAAATGCATAACAGTATTAATCTTGTTTTTCAAAAGGAAATCATTATAGAAAATGTAAACAATTTAGACAATTGTCTCTTTGGCTGTATGTTTGGGTCATTGGAAGTCCCAGGTCAGGACAAGATCACTACTTATGAGTAGCATTTGAACAATCAAAGTCACTGGAAAATTAAATGGATTTCAGAATATAAGAACATAATATCATTGAAAGAATAATCAGAAAATTCTTGTTAATGCTGGTTCATGCTATACAACATCCGCAAAAACAGACATAATCCTACACAGTATGCAGCACAACTTCTGGTCCAGGCTCTAGTCTTGTCTGGACTATTGGAACATGTGCTATCAAGCCACTGCAGATGGTCCAGAATGCAGCAGCCCATCTTGTAGTTAACAAATTGAGGCAGGCACATGTCACTCCTCTCTTCATGTCGCTAAATTGGCTCCCTGTAGAAGGGCACATTAAGTTTAAATTTCTGATGCTTGCCTACAGAGTAGTCAGTGGGTCAGCACCTGCGTATATGGAGACACTGATGAGGTGCTATGCTCCTTCTAGCTCACTCAAGTCTGCCAGTGAACAGCGTCTGGTGATGCCGCCCCTGTGTGGTATCAAGTCTCAATCCACAGTCTTTTTCCTGTGTAGTTCCCAGTTGGAGGAACGAGCTGCTTACCTCCATCTGAACTGCTGACTTCTTCCATGTATTTAAAAAGCAACTGAAAACTTATCTGTTATGCAAATATATATTTTATATTGCTGGATAATTGGTTGTTAGACTAAGTTGAATTGCTTTATTGATTGTAATCCATGATTGTATATTTGTTAGTTATTACATCTTTTTCACTTGTGGCAATCAACTTTTTGTTACCTGTTCTACTACACTTGTTGAACAAACAGGCCCTAGCCTATTGTTACTCGATTATGTTTAACTCTTTTGTAAGTTGCTTTGGATAAAAACATCTGCCAAGGAAATAATTGTAAATGCAAAATGTCATGTTTCATATATTTGTTTCTGGACTGTTAATATACAAGTACAGAAGATAGACAAAGGTTGATTATATCTGTCTAGTATAGCATGGTTAGGCTAAGATTAATTGACTCAAAAACTTCAATAACAGGGTTTAATTTTATGCCTCTACTCTTTAATTGTACTTCACTAATATTCAGTTCATATATTGTTAAAGTAACATCATGAATGTGCAGTGTTAATTCCATCTGTTAATGTCATAATGTGATGGCCCAATTAGATTACTGAAACACAACAAGACCATCAGCTTAAGGAAATGGAAACATAAAAAAAATATGTAAGTAACAAAATAGAAATGTGCTCAGACATCTGTAGAACCTAACAAAATAAAGAGTGTGGTATAGTCACAAGACTCACATATCTGTTAGCCCCTTCGGTCTTCTTAGCAAAAAAAAACCCATAATTGCTTAAAAAGAACAAATATTGAGGAAGAAATTCATCAGCAAAATATACAAAGGCATCATGTGGTGAAATGATAACACCAAAATGGTGGAGTCTGACATTCTGAGACATCACAAACTCACCATGACTGAATACCTGCTTTACACACCCAACCAATTAACAATTGTGTTTGGTTTTCTTACTGATGGGCTTAAAGTGGAGAAGGACAAATTGATTGTAATTGCTTAAACCACACTACTAGCACACAGACTTATCTTGATTAACTGGAAGAATCCCAACCCACCTTTTATATGTCAGTGGGTAAATGATGTTCTGTTCTATTCAAAACTGGAAAAAATCTAATTCTCGCTTAGAGGACCTGTTCAAAACTTTTTAAAAATATGGCAAGGTTTAATTAGTAGAATTTTAGAATAAGCATTCATATCAAAGGAAAAGGACATTTTCCATTTTTTTTAACTAACTTTGCTCACGCTCTTTGCTCTCCTGTCTTTCTTTTGGGCAGGGGCTCAATTAATGTTTTTTTTTCTAGTTTGACTATGCAGTCATTTGTTGTATAACTTTGGCTTGATTGTATGCAATGTTATTTTCTTGAAATAAAATTAATAAATAAAAAAAAAATGAATACCTGCTTCAATTGACTACCAAATTCAAGTGAGCTCATCCTTTCACCATGCATATCAGTCACATGACCATGCCATTCTTGATACCTACAAAACAACAACACCATTAGGGCAACACAATAGATATAGAGTTGATACAGTGCATTGCTGCACCCACCACATGACAAACCACCTCAGGATCCCAGATTAGGACCAGAGTGCAGCCATTCAACGGGTGATACCTCAGCACCACACTAGTTCAGATGGAATGGAACCAGTGTGAGGTTTTTCATGGTGGCCAGAGTGCTGATTCTGCCACCAACCCCTGGGTTTTTCCCTGCAGGTTGGAGGGCCTGCTTGCAGGGCTGGATGCAGATTAATGTCATACCCAGGATGAGCAACACAATAGATGAACACAAAATTAATCAACAGCAAATGAGACAAAAGAGGTGCATACCTCTATGAGCTGATTCTGTGCTTCACAGGAGGCTGTTGACTTATGACATGCTGCCATGTCTGTGATCAATAATTTCATATTTGGATTTATTTCTGCAGTTGGTTGTCACTCCATGCTTTTTGATCATTTACATACTGCAATCTCTTCTGCTTGTTGACTTTCCACAAGAATATTTTTGTAGCTGTAGTATGCTCTATATTAGACTATTTCTTTTAAAACTTCAATGTACTGTCAAAACATAAATTTTGATGCCAGGTGACTCTGCTCATCTGCCAAATGCAGAGCAAGTATTTAACTGAAGTCATTATTTTCTGTTCCTAAAAGAAGTGGCTTTTTCTAATACTATTCATCAGATGTAAGAAGTTTTTTGGGTCTTGCACTGTGTTTTGTCTTCACACTTGCTCAGTATCCTCAAATTTAATTTTTACAGCTTGACCACCACATCTTGAAAATCTGGATCAGTGCACTATTATTAATTTTCATGTAGCCTTGTTAATCCAAACTGATTTTATGTCTATCACAGTGTGTTATCTTTGACATTTCCAAACTCAAACCCACTGCATTTCCGGATTTGTGATTATGGTCCAATACATTCATTTGTTTGTTAAACTGCACCATTAGCACACCTGGTTTAACTAATCACTTCCTTGTTGATTTGAATCTGGTGTACAGCTAATAAAATGTATTAAATACATGGAATGGCTGGAATACCTTCAGGAAATGCATTTTTTGATGACCTGCCTGGACACTGAGTCTATTCTGTTCTAAATGATGGTGTTCTTGTTATTCATAACAGATACTATATATTATATTGTACTATAAACAGTTCTTGATATTTACCAGCTTACCATAACCATTAATATTTCCATAGGTTTGCCTGGAATTATGTAATAGTAATTAGTTTGTTTTTAACTCTATCACATGGATATTAATACATTTTACCAAGCCAGTAAATAAATCTTTTAATACATTTTATATTTTAAACCAGCTAATCTAAACATACTGTATTAGTCAATAAACCATAACAATAGAAATTAATATGTAATTATCATACAAAATGTGTTTAGTAGTGCATACGAAGATGGTTATAAAAGCATATTTTATTTTATTCTTACTAGTTTACTCAGTAACAAATTATTTCTAATTTTAAATGTTCTACTGTGTATTAATCATAGACTTCTCATATTAACACATTGTGTTATAGGTTGTGTAAAAGGTTGTTTAAGCATTACTCATGTTTAAACATAAACAGTAAACTAAATGAATCAATTAAGAAATTAATACAAAAAAATCAGTTTTGTCTTCTGTCATGTTACCAAACCATTCAAAGCTGCTAGTGTGACATTTCTGAATAACATTGGTCATGCTAACCCAACCACAGGGGATGCACAAACCAGTGTGTTTCTTCGTTCTGGTCCCAAGCCTGGATAAATGGAGAGGGTTACCTCAGAAAGGGCATCCGATGTAAAATTTTGCCAAATCGATATGCAGACAGATGATTTGCTGTGGCACCCCCTAACGGGAGCAGCCAAAAGAAGAAGAAGAAGAAGATTAGTTATGTTCTGAAAATGTCCTATTTAAGATGGAGAGTTCAGCAGTTTGTCTTAGTTAGGTGGGCCTTATCTTTACTCATCTACAAAGTGAAAACCTGTATAAAAAATATAATGCTCAACATTATAAGACATTGCATAAAATATGAATGATCACTTTAAAGATTCTAAAGAAGTAATGCTCATCAGAACACTACTTGGTATTTGAGAAACATATAGCTTAATATGATTCTTAAACAGAATAAAATAAACTCACTTGAGCATTGCTGTTGACTTCCTGTGTTAAAACCAATTTGAGACAAAGTACTTTCTATAGCAATGCTTAAAGGCAGCATTTAAAGCTTACTTTTACTTTTTTGTTAATATCATTTAAATCCTGAGCAATAAATGTTGTACCATGATAAGTCTTCAGCCAGCTTCACCATGAAATTAAACTCTGACATTTTCGATTCTACCAGATCGAAAACTAATTGTGCTTACCTGCTACTTGACACATCAGAATATCTGTTTAATCTCTCTTGGATGAAGCCATGCTCATCAATATATTTCACACATTGAGAAAGCTCAGAATGACAATTCATGTCAGCAGTTTCATCAATCTGCTTTGCAAAGAATGGTTTTGAATTGATCTCACATTGAAATTTACTCTTGACTGTTACAATAATGGAACAAATTAAGTCATACTGTAATGTTTTGACATACCAGAAAGCAAAGGAAGACATTTGTAAATGCTTTGTCAGAAGCCCATTCCATCAAATAGTCATTCCACATATTATTCTGTCCAGTATTGCCCTTGCCCATGGAATCCAAGGTTTACCATGAGCTCTAAATTGTACCTCTTCAAACCAAAACTTCAGTTGCTTCAGTTGGTGGTTGGTTAAATTACGTAGCTGAGGCTGGAACTAAACACTTAAATGGTTTGGGCTATGTTATGCCCCTAGTTGAAACAAAGTAACAATGCAGGGGAAAAGATTCCAGCAAACAAACAGAGTCCAAATTGAATGGCTTTATTTTGAGATAAACCACAATAGAAAAGAAAACAAACATAATCAAATTACAGAATAGCAAGACAATTACTAGGCTCTGGAACTGACCCACACCAGTGGAAGCTTCTTCATATAAATTTTTGAAAGAGATCTTTCCAAGACAAGATTAAGCTTTTACAAATCTCCAAAACACCTAACAAAAGGGTGTTTTCATTTAAAACACACCTATACTACAGTCACAGTCATTTATAGTACTAAGTTAATTAAACTGTAATATCTCAGTTTGTCTTAGGTTATAAAATGGAGAGAAATAATCAACAGCAGCCATGGTTTTTGACAACCATCCATGTTTTTTACACGATTTTAATATTAAAAGGCTTTACTCTTATCTTTTTTCTTTAGCAATAGTAAAAATGTGTATATTTACCATCCAATATTTTAAAATATTTTCATGATTCTTCAGTTTGTATTAACAACCTTTATTCAGACTACTTTAAGCTAGAACGTGGTACCAGACAAGGATGTCCCTTGTCGCCACTGCTGTTTGCAATCGCCATTGAACGACTGACGGTTCACTGTCGAAATTTCTATCAGATAAAGGGGATTATCAGAGAAGGACTGGAACAGAAAATTTCTCTATATGCAGATGATATGGTTTTATATATACATATCAGACCCAGAAAACACTGTGCCTGCAGTTTTAACAGCACTCACAGAATTTCAAAAGATATCTGGTCTTAGAATTAATCTGAATAAAAGTATACTCTTTCCAGTGAATTCACAAGCATATAATATTAGATTGGAACCCTACCTTTTACCATAGCAGATCAGTTTAAATACCTAGGGGTAAATATCACAAGTAAACATAAAGCTCTTTATCAACAAAATGTTGCCGTCTGTATGGAAAAAATTAAGCAAGACTTGCATAGATGATCAACCCTTCATCTCATTCTAACCAGAAGAATTAACGTTGTTAAGATGAATATCCTTCCTAAACTTCTTTTTTTATTTTTAAACATTGCAATATATATCAATATATCGTTTTTTAAGCAATTAGATTCAACAATGACCTCATTCATTTGGAGCTCAAAACACCCATATCGTATCTGAAGAGCGACCCTACAAAGACCTCAGGCAGAAGGTGGCATGGCTTTACCTAATTTTCAGTTTTATTACTGGTCAGCAAACATACAGTACAAGCCATAAAAACCTGGACACAAATAAATGAACATACACAAGCTTGGTTTGCAATAGAAGTAAAATTCTATAGTACTTCTTTATACTCCCTGCTCTGCGCTCCAATAAATGCAAGTTATCGCAAATATACTAATAACCCAATAGTACTTTACTCACTTAGAATATGGAACCAACTTAGAAAGCATTTTAAGATGGAAAATCTTTTATCCGTGGCATCTCTGCAAGAGAACCACCTCTTTCAACCCTCATAAACATATCCAGTTTTTAATATCTGGAAAAGTTTGGGGATTAAAATGCTCAGAGATCTTTATATATACAACATATTTGCATCTTTTGAACAATTACTTTCCAAATTCAACCTCCCAGCTACACATTTCTTTCACTATCTTCAAATTAGAAACTTTGCTAAACAGAAACTGCCCGATTTTCCTCACCTCGTACCCTCCACCATGCTGGAAAAAATGCTGCTCAATTTCGAGGAATTAAACACCATTTCCGCATTATATAAAATCTTATTAGAGTCCCTACCTTTCAAAGACCCAAGAGGACATTGGGAAGAAGATCTCTTAATCAATATATCAGAAAAGGAGTGGAAGGTAGCAAAGCAGAGAATTCACTCGAGCTCCATATGCGCAAAGCATAGAATTATTCAACTAAAAAATATATATCGAGCTCATCTGTCTCGCTTAAAACTGTCCAAAATGTTTCCAGGGCAAGATCCAACCTGCGAACGCTGCAACCAAGCTCCTGCCTCACTGGGTCACATGTTTTGGGCCTGCACCAAACTAACATCATTTTGGACAAAAAATTTTAAGTGCCTTTCAGACAGCCTTGGGGTCAAAATCCCTCCTAACCCATTAACAGCTGTGTTCGGTGTTCTTCCAGACGGACTTGAAGTGGAGAAGGACAAGCAAACGGTGATTGCATTCACTACACTTTTGGCACGCAGACTTATGTTGTTAAATTGGAAGAATCCTAACTCTCCTCTGATAAGTCAGTGGGAAACCGATGTTTTATATTATTTGAAATTAGAAAAAATCAAATTCTCAGTTAGAGGATCTGTACAGAATTTTTTTAAAACCTGGCAGGATCTAATCAATATTATTTTAGAATAAGAGAAATAACTATTACCGCATTTAATTCCCTCCTCCTTTTTTTATTTACCTATATATATTTCTTCCTCTCTTTTGTTTATTGTTGCCTTATTAAAAAGCCCTAAGCAATTCTCCTTTGGCTAAGCTCTCCTTCTCAGGGGTGGGGTTTGATTTTTCTTCAATTTTTTTTTTTGTGATAAATTGATCTATTTGTATGGAATGATTACAATAAAATTAATAAATAAAATTAAAAATATATATGTATATATATATTTTCATGATTCTTTCACTTTACAAATAGAGAATGTACTGTATGGTAATAGTATACCAGATTTGCAACATTGCTGCTCAAGCTATAGTCGTTTAGCCAGCAGTTTTTAAAGCTACTAGGCTAAATGATTCAAACACTATAAGTTTATATTTAAAATGAAACTAAAAACAAATGCAAGAAATGTATGCCTAAATATTTGTTTATAAATTTTCCCACTATTATAATTCCAATGTTACTTTTTATTATCAATCACAAAATTTTCTTTCAGCCTATGCAGTAGGCGTGCATTTGCTATATATATGAGGTAGGTAATGGCAAGACAGTTTGACAACAGTAAACTTGTAAAATATCATTTTAAATATACAGGAGAGCATAATGTATTTGGAGGACTTTATTTGTTTGATGTTCACAGATTTCAGAAGGATAATGAATAAATTATTACAGTTAAGTTATATCATGAGGGTTGTAGAAAACTGCTCCTAAATTATTTTCATAATTTCACCAACATGTTTGCCAGTATAAAATAAATTAATCATTGTACAGATAGCCAGTGTAAAAAGGGCTAAAAGTGATTCCCATGAATTACATTCAGCCTAACTGAACTTTGAGATAAGGGTAAGTTCATTAAATGACAGGAAACACTTCTTTATATGGAGATTTTCGAGAGTCTGCAACAAAGCCTTGATCATGTCTTGCAGCCCTTAATCATGTCCTTCTGTAGGAAGCAGTGTCTCTTATTGCTGGGTGATGGCTATCACTAAACACTCAAAGCACTCATTCAGCATTTCCCAGCAGAATCACAATACTTGATAAGAAGACTGTTTAAACTAGCAATTTTAAAAGCTGCACTGCTTAATCTTGTTATTATTCAGTTCAAGCTTTCAGTCTCTCAGTGTTTTCCTCAGTGTGTGTGTTGTCTTTTGTTATTTTGGAGCTTTCTGCATACCTTATTGGTGATTGTCTTATTCGTTGCATTTCATTATTTTTGTTCATTCTTTGAATTGACTCTTATTTGCTTGACCACATGATGCCTTTTTTCTTTTTGTCTACAGTTACAGATCAGTAGATAATAAAACAACACCTCAGTCAACGATTCACACATTGTCTGACACCAGATCATGTACTTGTCAGAAGAGCTTTTCTCTGCATATGGTCAGTGTTGTGTCAGGTTTTTTTTTTTTGGCATTAAAGTAATATTTTAGTAGATTCTAGCCTTCCTGAATTAAAAAGTACACAATATGGGCAAAAGTTTGTGGTGACCTGACCATACATCTGTATTAGCTTGTTAGACATCCTATTCCAAAACCATGGGCATTAATATGGAGTTGACCAATACCAAACCCGCCTTTGCAGCTATAACAGCCTCCGATCTTCTGGGAAGACTTTTCACAAGATCTTGGAGTGTGTCTGCAAAAATGATGTGCCCATTCAGCCAAAACAGCATTTGTGAGGCCAGGCACTGATGCTGGATGAGAAAATCTGGTTTGCAATTGCCATTGCAATTCATCTCAAAGGTGTTCAGCAGGTGAGGTTAGAGCTCTCTGTAGGCCATTCTGGTTCCTCTACACCAAACATGTCAGATCATTACTTTATGGACCAGGCTTTGTGCATAGGGGCAAAATCACCTTGGAACAGAAAAGGGCCTTCCCCCAAACTGTAGCCGCAAACTTGGAAGGGCACAATTATCTAAAATGCCCTTGTATGTTGTAGCATCAACAGTACCATTTACTAGAACCAATTGACATAACCCAAATCCTAAAAAATAGCCCCAGACTGTTATCTGCCCTCCACCAAACTTTACAGTAGGCGCTATACAATCCAAAAGGTCTTCTGACATCTGCCAAACCCAAATTTGTTCGTCAGACTGCCAGATAGTAAAACTTGATTCATCACTCCAAAGAATATGTTAGCACTACTCCAGAGTTTAATGAGAGTGTTCATTACACTACTACAGCTGACGCTTGGCATTGCACAAAGTGATCTTAGGCTTATGTGCAGTTGCTCGGTCATGGAAACCTACTTCATGAAGCTACTGATGCACAGTTCTTATTCTGATGTTGCTGCCAGAGGTAGTTTGGAACTCTGCTGTTAGTGATGCAACATAGGATAGGTGTTTTTTTTATAAGCTATTCAATTCAGAATGTGGCTGTGCGGCTGTGCTTGTGTTGCTCCTACGGTGAAGATCTCACAAACAAGAAATTTCACATACTGACTAATGGCAAAGGTTGCATCCTATGACGGTATCACATTTAAAGTTACTGAGCTCTTTAGTACAACCCATTCTAATGTCAGTTGTTGTCAATGGAGATTACATGGATATATGCTTGATTTTATGCCCCCGTTAACAATGGGTGCAGCTGATATACCTAAACTCAGCAATTTGTATGGGTGTCCGCATACATTTAGCGATTCTTTTAGTGTATTTGAAAAGATACAGAAAACAGCTATCCTTGGTGTTAGTTAGCATTTGTAACATCACCATTGTGATATGTTAATATTATTATTATGTATTTGGAAAATATATTTGCCAATGACAGCTTACAACTCCAGAATATATTGCAAATTTTCACAAATGTATATTTTTTTACATTTGGAGGCCAAGCAGTTTAAGTGACACAGTTATGTTCCTCTGAAATGGGTACTGAGCTGGTTTAAAATCGAACACTCCATCCATTATCTTTTTACCATAATTCCATCCATCCATTATCCAACCCGCTGAATCCGAACACAGGGTCACATGGGTCTGCTGGAGCCAATCCCAGCCAACACAGGGCACAAGGCAGGAACCAATCCTGGGCAGGGTGCCAACCCACCGCAGGACACACACAAACACACCCACACACCAAGCACACACTAGGGCCAATTTAGAATCGCCAATCCACCTAACCTGCATGTCTTTGGACTGTGGGAGGAAACCCACGCAGACACGGGGAGAACATGCAAACTCTATGCAGAGAGGACCTGGGAAGTGAATCCAGGTCCCCAGGTCTCCCAACTGCGAGGCAACAGCGCTACCCACTGCGCCACCATGCCGCCCACCATAATTCTGAAATGGTAAATAAAAACACTATGAAATTAGGGTAATTAAAGAGTTTGTGGTGGGCTGGCGCCCTGCCTGGGGATTTGTTCCTGACTTGCGCCCAGCGTTGGCTGGGATTGGCTCCAGCAGACCCCTGTGACCATGTATTAGGATATAGTGGGTTGGATAATGGAAAGATGGATGGATAATTAAAGAGTTTTATTTTGATTGCTAGTTATACTATTGTGTGTTGCCTGATGCAGGGATGTAAATGCTTTAAAATCTCAAAGGTGGTTAACCATCAGTATGATATGAGAAAGGACATCCAAATGTTTTTGTGGACAATAAGTTTAAATAGAACACTAATTTCCATGGCATTGCCATTCAATTTAACAAACTAGTTCTCTGACCACTGCTATTTATATTCTATTAGGAATACACTATTTTTGTTTAAAATGAGATTTGCATGATGAGATATATGTGCCTTCACTTTCTCTCTACTATTTTACATTCTATGAATGATTTCTGATTAAAAACCATAAAAGTTGATCCTTCTTGTTGTAGCAGGTTAACTTGCTTGGTGGTCCAGTGTTCCTCGCTTTTATTGTTTGTCTAACATTTCTTATTCTAAGCACTCTTTGGCCTTGACTTTACTCTGCTTTTGTTTTTCTTCTGCTGTCTTGCAGGGGACTGTTTGATTTCTATATCAATCCAGTGTAGCTTTCACCTGATCTTTGTGATGTATAGATTTATGTCTATTCTTTAATGTAACTGCTTATTTGAATTGTATGCATTTAAGACAGTAACAAGACCAGCAGAACTCTGTTGTTGATTATAATACAATTTTTATTTTTTTGTTGTCGTGACATTTGTACGTCACTTTTCTCTACCCAACTGCATAAAATTCAGGCTGCCTAATTTTTATTTTTATTTTTTTTAAGCCTATGTGACAGCACAATTTCACGTTGAAGCCTGGAATTTTACACTGCTATTCTGCATTATTCCTTCTTTCTGATGTTGCTTTTCCTTCGGATATAAGACTGTGGAACTGCCGATTTTAAATTCTTAACTTTCAAATGAGATGTTTACCTACAGTCACTCTAAAGAATAAACCATATGTGTTGTGTAGTTAAAATGACAATGCAGAAAGGAAATAGATAGAACTAGTAGTACAAGAAAAGATTGTGTGGGATGAGGCATGCTGCTATAGTACAGAAGGGGAGGTCATGGTAGAAGAACACAAGAAAAAAAATACACTGGCAAAACAAATGTAGACTTTTTTTAAGGGCTTCAGAAAATGCAGAAAATGTCAAGAGGCTTTCCAGTAACTGGGAAAACAAAGACAGAAGTGGGCAGGGAGTTGAACAATATTCCTAAGCAGAATGAACAGTCCTGAAAAGTGAAAAAAAAATTGAAAGATGCAATTGAGGTATGCTGCATGGTTACTGCTCTACAGCAGAGAATTGGCTTGTTTGCAGGAGTGATGGAGATCATTAAGCTAGCTCAGAGAAGGAACCAGAATTTAAGAACTCTTGTAGTAATTATAAGGCCTAACTTATCTAGAGATGGATGAACAAATAGAAATTAATACAATTTGTTCACATTTAAAATAGTTTGTCAGTCTCATCTTGACATCACATATGACTTGTGTTAACAGCTTACAACTTTAACAAAAGCAGCTTCTTTCTCGCTAGATGGCCTTTTTAAAATATGAGTGCAGTATAGTTATCCAATACATTTGGAGAACATTTGGGAAGTTCTGTATGTACATATCGAGCCTCTTTTTGTGCATATGCAATCTTTATAAATGAAGCCCCAGGAGATGTATTCCAATTGGCCACAATTTTAGAAATTGAAGTTATGACTTCCTGCTCTGTTATCAATTTAAAATTACTTAAATTCTGCGTGCAAGAAGAGACTCGGTATAACAATACAATATTTAGGTTGTAAGGTGACACTGAAATCTGGGATCTTATATTTTCAATTTTTTCATTAAAGAAGCTCATAAAATCTGTACAGTTGATGTTTGTATGTATTTGCCATTACAGTTTAGAATTCCGATTTGTTAGATTGGCCACAGTAACGGTACACAAGAATTATTCCTGCTGTCTTCTATTAATCTGGAACAGTGGTTCTTAAAATGACTAGAGATAAAATGGTTAGATGGAAAAACACCAAACTCAAAACTTAAGCCTGTTATGAGATGATGATGTGCCGATTAGTTTTTGAGCCAAATTGTGCAAGAGAAAGAGGCACTCAAGAGGAACCCTCAAATACTGTATTATGAATTCTTCTTGTCAATTGCCATTGTAATGACCGATTTTATTATCAGAAAGATCAGAATCATAGTGGTAAATAATTACTGAAATGTTATAGAATAGTTCGGGTAACTTGGGTCCTAAGGCGCAAAGCCTACTGATGCTCATGTCCAAATTTTTTAAATCCACCTTGTACATCCACCTTAACAGCCAACCTCTGGAAAAAGTGATACTTTAATTCTATGTAGAACAGAACACAAACAAGTCAGAGCAAGCAGTTGACCAGGCCAGTAGATGACTGCAACAAATAGAGAACATCAGGCGAATATAGTTGGGGAAAGAGGGGCTCCAGTAGGTATCCACTACTTAGATGTGGTACAATGCAACACAAAAGGAAAAAACATGGCTGAGAACCACAAAACAACAAAAGTGGTTAAAATGGAAGAGGAGAAGTATAAGTTGAGAGCATAGAGCCAAAGGAAGCAAGCAAGAGGGACAGGGGCCATGACATGGGCTGACATATGGAAGATACTGCAAGCCAGAGTGAGCTTTTTTTTCAGGTCCACCTATTACACACACCCAAATCTAAGCAAACTCCAGTTATGGAGGCTGAGTCAGAGTCAGCTTGCCAGTTCTGCGAGATCTCAAACCAAAGCTTGTAGCCCATTCTATCGAGCTGCAAACTGGCTCTGGCACAGGGCTGATAAAGAATTGATATGATAAGCCCCTGTAGAAGCTTTTAAAAGGCTTAGAGATCTGCAGATTGGAAGTAAACCAGATTCACCTTATACCAACCCATTGGTTAATCCACTTTTAGCTGAACAGGGAAGTCGAATACAGAATATCTCCAAGAAGGAGAGGTCAGTCCAGGTTCTAGCAGGTAAAAGGAGCATGGGAGTGGACATTGTGTCTCATTTGAAGCTCCTGACTAAAACCACCACAACTTTTTTACACCCGCACTTCGTTCTGTGATCCATCTCTGTTAAGACAGTGGTAATGGTAGAGCTTCAGTCCCATGGGAGGAAGGGATCAAGGTAACTTTTGAAAAAAAGACAAATACATGGAGCTAATAGAGAACTACAAAAAAGCAGACTGGAAGGCATCCATCTATACTGTTGATGTCAATTGCAGAGGCTTCTTTGGAATTTCCTTCCAGCATCTGCTGAAGTCCCAGGGAATTATTGAACTAAGGCTAAGGAAGACACACAGGTCTGACAGAAGAGACAGAACAAGGGAGTTCCTGGCTCTGGCTAAGATGGAAGGACAAGATGTGATGAATTCATGGGTCCTAGGGTTAGTTGTGGGTGTGGTAGGGAGATGTCCCTGCCTCTGCTCCACCACCTGGAGATGTCCTGGGAATAATTAGTGAAGGGTGGCTCCTGGCTGACAACCCTCCAACTGGCCCTTTGGTACCATTGGAGGAGGTGCATCAGGCAGCAATGCCCAGCAGGTAGCATATACAGTATCTTTGCTTATACCTTGATGCATGCTGGTTCTGATTTTTAAAATTTTCTATGTCATGCCATAACAACACGTTCAATGCTTTATTATAGATCATAAGGGACTTTGAAACATAAACCTAAAAAGATTTGAATTTTAGTCTTGTAATGTAAACTTTCCTTACATATGGTCAGGGTCGAGCACTTTGTAGACAAAAGATTCAAATAGGGACAATTTAGGCCACCCAGACCTGAGAGAAGACCACAGGTAATGGGGAGAGGCCTACTGGTAAAAACTAACCAAAAGGAACTAGTATGGTTGCTCACGGAAGAGCAATATGAGAATTAGCTTGCAACATAGAAAGAGACTGCAGGATATTTTATTTTTTCATGCTGGATTTTAATTGCCTTTCTTAGGGCACATTCCAAATGTAAAACAGTGGAAGTACAATAGTCACTTAAATTAAAGGGGTGTTTTCCAGTGAACAGCCCTGTTCAGAACTATTAACTCGCCATTTCAGACTGTATTCCAACATTTCTTTTATACCTTGGGATGTTGCAATATTTTTCAGAAGTACAAGTAGAAAAAGACTGTAATATTTGTAACATGGAATTTACGGTAATGAGTGGCTGCTGGCCATAGGTAGTCCTCCATATCCTTGGCTTTAAAAAATTGTCCTCGGTCCAAACACACTGAGAACCACTAATCCAGAATAGTAGTCTGAGTGGGCCATAAAAGGAGCTTCTTTTATACCTTTTAACACTGTCTGTTCACACAGTTTGAAAGACCTGTAACTTTTTTGCTCTCCACCAGAAGGAACCCATTTTAATATCTAGTGGGTACCTAAAAGTATGCAAATCTGCATACATTTTTAGAAGTGGTATACAATTCATTATATAGAATTATTCCAAGACCTCCTCTTCAGCCAATATCTCTATTTATGGAATGTAAAACTATTTGTTGTTGCCTCAGCAAAAGGAATAATATCAGATCAGACTTTATACTTAATATAATATACTTTACCAAAGCAGCTTTGTTTGCAAGAGAGTGAATGTTTAGCAAACAGCAAATTAAAATGCACTGAAGTGTTTGAGCTGGTATTGTACTTTTTGTTGTAATTTGAATTAAATTAGTAAAACATATATCCCAAATGGGTCATCTGAATTCAAATCTAGTTCAAATTATGTGTTTTATCCTCTGGTTATTAATTGATTTAGATTTTGTTTCATGTGTAGATTTGGTACCCTGTTCAGGATTTGTTCCTGTCTTGTAGCCTATACTGTCTGGGATAGGCTCCGCCAAAACCTGCAACCCTGTTCAGAACTAAGTGTGTTAGAAAATGACTGATTGATTGAATTTATATGATGTTTGACAACAGGAATTCTGAGTAGCAGCTACACTACAATAACAGATTAAATAAGTAACAACCTACAATTTAAGATAACAAGGTTTTGGCCTTAGTGGTATTCTGATTAGTCAGCCAGACAACTATACTGCTATATTTTAGAAAAAATAAATGATCCCATTCAGATAGGATGAAGAACAACATTGTTAAAAAGTACAGTCCTTGCCCAGAAATCACCTAAAATTATTAACAAATGTTAAACATGTATTTGCTCTTTGCTTATTTTATTGCCCAGCAGTAAAGGGAGTATAACCTGCTATAGACTATACTGTATTCCCTCTATATAATCTTGGTAAGGCACCAGACACAATTAAATTCCAACATTTTCTTTTAGCTTTGGTCTACATTAATGTCAACAATAAGATGTTTACTTCATTGTTTGCCGGGAACTCCAATTTAGCCTCTATGTCAGACACTTTTAACACTGGAAGGCATTTTATTTTACTTCAACTGTTGGGTTGACATAGCTTAGAATTGTAATTTTTTCTGGTCTCAGCCTTAACAGACATGCTGCTGAGTGTTGAGTACTGGTTTGGGTTCGAATTGGTGACCTGGGGTACTGAGGGATTAAAAGTTGATTTCTAAACTGTACATACTACAGTAGACACAACTTATAAGCATGCCCTCAACATGCAGAGAAGAGATAGAATTTACATTTATAACAGAATTCATCATTATCTGTTTGTGTTCTTAGCAATCCCAGAAATGTCGCTTTAGTGGGGAGATCAGCTGGTTGACTACGAGACACTCACATTCAGGTTTTAACAGATGGCTTGACATCTGATTTCGCTTGTGGTTTCTTGCCTAGTCAGCTGTTGGCTTTTTACACTATTTGGACTTTTTTGTTCACTTGGCTTAGATTAGCTTTCCACTTCTAGTAAATGATAAAATAATATTGTTTACTGCTGCTAAACAGATCATTCATATATGCATGAGCCGCTCCTGTGTTTTGGTAATATCAATAGAACAGAATATTGTACTGTAGCACAGAACAATGAAAGATTATATAATCAATTTTAGAAAGAGAATTTAAGAAGAACAGTGCTAGATTGAAGCACTGAAGAAATGGGTTTTGGACTTTGTTTAAATGTTATACAAGATGTGGCCTAATTAACCATCAAAGGCTGAAATATCATTGAGATAAGACTATGATGTATGACTCAGTGAATTATTTAGGTAAACCAAGTATTTTGTACTCCTTCAGCCCTAAACAATCCAATTCCCCACCCTCACTCCCATAGTCTTAGCCTCAAGAACACCATAGAAAAAACCTGCAGAACACATTTTTGTGACCTCCATTTGCCTTCACCTGTAACATCTCTTCCATCCTCTCCCAGCTCCTTCTCTCAGTTGTTTCTACCCTCTCTGTTTCTCCCACCTCAGTCTGAATCTCTGGCATTCATTTCAGGCTCCTCAGGATAAACAACCATACTCCTGACAGACCCTTGTATTCATTTATTTAAATCGTCTGTGGACACCAGACGAAATGAAGCATCGGGACACATTGTGTTGCTCACATACTGCACTACCGATTTTGAATGAGGTGCTCCAGCTGAAAGCAATAATGGATGCAAAGAGTTTTCTTTTTATGTGTCTTATGTTTTACCATATCATTCAGTTTTAATTAAATATTAGTGATCCCATATTATTACATACTGGCAAGTGCCTGAATTTTGCAACTTCTTAATTTATATAAAGCCTTCTGTTTTTATTCCTTGTTTCCACACCGAACTGCTTACATGTTTATGATAGACAAACTAGTCAACCATTACAGAGACAGCAAATATAATTCCCGTCTTTTTAAATATTCCATTTACCATATTACTAGGTGTCTAATTATCCTCCTGCCACCACTTTATTTATTTAGCAGTCTTTTTCTTAGTAAAGCACTGCTGTACATAGGTTTAAAAAAAATAAAGTATAATAACATCAATTAGCTTGATATTAATAGAAAAAAGCTGCATTGCTTTTATTTCTACATTTTTCTTTTTCTTCAGAATCTATTTTATTTAATGATTTAGCATGCAGTTTATGAATAAAAAATAAGCTGATGACATTTCTTATTCATATCATACTATTAAGATTAGAAGACATATATACTTACTTAATATGAAGGGTCAATGTCAAACATTTTATTTCAGCTCAAATATGATTAATGTCAAGCTGTCAGGTTTAATAAGCAAAAAATAAAAATTTTCTTTCTATATTGTTCTTATTTCAGCAATAGGATCTTGAGTGCAATGTCACTGCAAAATTTGAGATTTCATTAATGAAAAAAGTGCTCCTTCTTAACAGAAAATTGAGATGTGACTAGGTTTGAACCAAGTTAAATAAAATATGTCTAAATTATTCTTATTGAGGTTTACTGAAATTGAATATGAGATTTATCAGGTAGGTCAGAACAAAATTAAAATAGCTTGCCGTACAGAAATACAGAGCACTACTGCCACCAAATGGCTACGAGTGTAAGACATGTGCAATGTTCAAGCTTTTCAGATATGAGTTTTTCAGCATTCATTATTAATGTGTAGGCTAATTTTAAACAGTGAATAAAAGCAAAGACAGATGCTTCTGTGATGAGCAATATTAATGCAGCATGTTAAAAATTCCTAAAATTAAGTTTACTTTTTATTTTAGAATGCAAATGTATTGTTAAACACAGATGTAAAGGGATACCATGTATTTTTTCTAAAAGGATTAAAATATGTACATCTGGTTTTCCTGTGTTATTGCTGTGTCACCACGGAATGGTGGCTCTGAGGCTAAGGATCTGCTCTGGTATCTGGAAGGCTGCCTGTTCAAATCCCACTACTGCCAGAAGGGATCCTACTCCATTGGGTCCTTGAGCAAGGCCATTAACCTAAACATTGCTCCAGGAGTGCTGTACAATAGCTGACCCTGCACTCTGTCCTCCAAAAGGTCATGTGAAAAAGACAATTTCCTACTAAGGATTAATAAAGTATATCAAATCAAAAAATATCCTATGTGCAGACAATGCTATTAAAAACAGGCAGCTATCAAAGAATCATGTGTGTCTCTACACTTATGATGGAGAATGAGTAAGAATATGTGGCATTGAATGTGGCATGCTAGTGGGTACTGCCATAGTCATAAGCGTAACAGCAAACACTACAGTGTCACTTGAGAATGGGCTAATATCTAGCTGGGATCCATTTAATAAAATTCAATTGAACAGCCAGAAACAGTCATGTCAGTGAATGTGTCTTAATGCAGTGGTCTTCCCAGAAATCAGATCCCAAACACACAAATGTGGAAGCAGATGGAACATGCTATTGTAAGCAACGATCCACCACCTTATTTAATGGCTGCGCTGTTGCCAATACCTGAAACAGATATTGTAACTATGGATGTGATTGAGAGTGAGGTATGACAGTGTATAAATGAAAAAAGGAGAAAATTAGAAGAGGAGTAAACCTAATACAAAAAACAGCAAATAAGCTTAAGAGCTTTATACTGTTAGCTAGATGTAGGAGATAGATTACCTGTATTGCCTGCAAGGCCCTCCATTCTGTTGCACGCTTACCTCTCTGTCTATTTCTGTTATATTTCATTAAAAGCAGCAACCACCTTACTACACCAAACTCTAAATTATGTTTACTCTAATGGGTTCTTTTATTGTTCAGATGTATTACACAGTGAGATCAGTGGCTGCCTGGCACCTATTAACGCGATTTGTTGCCCATCTCTCTTTGTTTCTAGCAAGGCCATGCTGTCTCTGCTGCTTCTGTTTCACGAATCTATAAAATTGTTCTGTTGAAAGCTATATCTTTAATTATCTTTGACATTTGTGAAAACTTTATCAATGAACAAGATAGGTACCCCTTATTTTTTAATTACACGAAAAAGAACAATATTTAGGATTGCTGTGATACTGGAAAATCTATTGCATGAGGAGTGCAGTAGCTCTGTTTATTTGATTTTGTGCATTATTGACCACTATGTGTGTTATAATGACTGTTCAGCAGGCAAGTGAAAGCAGCCTTCTCAAATGACCAATTACAGTATATAGTACTTTAGTGTCCCTGCCTTAAAAATCTGAAATATAACTATGCAAGTAAACAATTCTAGTTTCAAAAAATCATGTCAACCTTAAACCAGACATTTTCTTTGTTCTAATTAAATAAGATAAATGACTGAAATTCTAAAAAATCAGGTAGACTTTTGAATGTTTTTTGCCTCTCTTCACCCTGTAGGTCTACTAGCAAGAAAATCTTGAAACAGACAGTAAAAGAACAAAAGGGAAGTGAAATAATTTATTCAGTCTGAAAGTAGACACCTTTTTGATGCTAGGATTAATCATCACTGCTACAGATAATGCCAGTTCAGGATATACTGACAGCTCTGAGAAAAACCAAAACCCAGGGCAGGTTTTTGGTCATATATCTGGTGACAAGCATTGCACATAGGACCACTCATATGCGAATGAGTCTTTTTGAGATGAAACAAGCCATTTCTGACCTTTCTTTTAAGGGAAAGAATATTAAAACTGTTCGCTCATTATTAATCTTTTTATTAAAACAGGCATCTTTTAAAGCCATGCTCCTGTGTATTTCCTTTGAAACAGAGATCATTATATTGGCGTACAAATACGGTCTTATGAACCGCAGAAGATGAGTGTTTCCAATATGACACATTTAACCATTTGGATGACTTCATTCTGAATGTTGAGATTTCAAAGTGGGGGACAGGAAAATGCTATATAGATATTTTTACCAACCAGAATTCTAGTTTTTTTTTCTTTAACTATCAACAAAAGGTTATAAGGAGAACACAAAGCACCAAATCTTCAAAAGTCAAACCACATCGACCCATCTAACCCATTTTTTCAACTTTTCTGCTCCCCTCTACAGTCCTTTGCCTCTCTTTCTGTTTCTCTTTTTGTTCCTTCCTTTCTCCCAACCTCAGTTCAATTCTCATCTCTCAGCTACTTACCAGGACTAAAGTGTAGCCTTTTCCAGGTTTAATCACTTAATGGAACTGGCAGGAAATGTGGTGTAGTGGTCTAAGCGTCTAGACTACAACCCTGAAGTTGTGGGTTCAAATCCTGCCACTGACACTTTATAACCATCAGCAAGTCACATGGCCAAACAAGTAAATGTAAATTGAATTGAGCTGGCACTCGAGGAGGTGCACCTCTTTGTCTACTTTTAACAGTCTTGGCCTCTATAGCATCTCGGTGGTTGCCTTCATTCTTTCATATGTAGCAGAACCCAATGTATCTCTTGTGGTGCTTGCCTTCTGCCAACTTGTTTAAGAATCCTTATAGTTCACCAGGTCCCCATCTCACAAAGCATGCTTTAAATGAACAGAACAGCTCCTTAACTGGCAGCAGAGACTTCCTGTCCATTTTCATCTAGGTAGCGTCTTTGGCTTTGGTAATCTCTTGCTAGCTGAGCAACCCTTTACATAACTGCTGTTAAACAAAGCAACTTGCACCATGTTGCATTTTGCAAAGGGCTCCTACATACCTAGAGAGGACAGAGGCACCTACAGTATTTAGCTAGAAATGCACATACATTATCTCTGAGTTCATTTTTCAAGTATGAGTATGTTTCTTTTTAGGAAGAGCAAAATTAGTGTTTTAATTTACAAATGCTGTCACAAGGTACTACTCTTGTTTGCTATTGATGGATCCTGCTAGTTCGTGCAACACCCTCTAGTTAACCAATAAAAAATTTACATTTCTGTCATTTGCTATGGATTTCGCTACTACTTACCTTTTGACACTTGGTCTTCTTCAAGGCCAAATTTAATCTCACAAAATTCATAAAAATAACAGAGAACTATTCTAACTTGATGGTACTCCATTAGTGTATTCTAAGAATATTAACATTTCAAGAGCTTTGTTGTATTGTATTGGCACATTACAAGTAATTGCTAACAAAGTTAACAAGGTGTAGTCCTCCTGTTATACAGTTTATATTACTGCGCCCTGGGCATACTTTCAGAAAATACAATTTTGATAATGTTATGTTCATTGACCATTCCTGGTATATTTTGCAATGAACACAATCAGTTCCTGAAAAACATGCCAGGTAATCTTACAACTTTGGTTACCTACCTAATCCCTCCATTCATATACATGCCTTTCCATCTTAGGAAATGGAAGTACAAAATATTGTAACATTAGAAAAAATTTAATTGCTCGGCTTTTAATGATGGTCGAACTTCTTAAAACACACAACTGTTAAGGCAAAAAATGGCAGAGCATCATGAAAATGGAAAACAGGATCTTCAGCAAGCATATCTTCTGCTGAATACTGTGCTGTTCAGCATTGTCCAGGTGACTTGTGTGGTCAGCAACAAATGTAATTAATAATTAGTATATCACGGTGATTTATGTTTTAATCAGTTATGAAGACATACAGTAATATGCAATTTTTTGGTATATGTCAGTATGTTACACATGGATTTAGCTGGCAAACATACTGTATATACAAACTTGTATAAAATATATATTAGCTTCTACTGGAAATATGAGGCATTATATGAGCCGAGAGAAATTAGAAAACAAGATTACAACTGTAGGCCTAGACAGTACCAGAATTTCTGATTACAGTTTGAAAGAGGAGCATAGAAGGAGTTGTATTGAGCAAATGTGAATAATATTTGACTAAAATGGTAAAATGCCTCTTTCCTGGTATTTATTTATAATGTCTTCATGGTTGAACATCTCTATCATGGTTTCATCAGAGCTTCATTAGAGTTTATTTTACTTTTGTTGGCTTGTTGTTTTTTTATATTTTTTGATAATTGTTAGTAAATGTGTAACATGTTGTTAATTTGTTTCTTTCCATTTGTCATCATTTCTAGTCTGTAGTTTCTTAATTTTTCTAAATGTAACCATTTCTTTGCATTCCTTTTGTGGTGATTTAGTTTGTTATATGTCTAGGTCCTTGTAAGTTGAGCCCAAGGGGCTGGGGTCTCCTGACACTACAGGTGATAAGGCTACCTGTGAAGCCTATGTAAAGGCCTAGCATTCCCCAGTTTAGTGTTCAGACATTAGCATTCCTAGTTTGTGGTTTTTGGCTCCCTTTGCATTTTAAGTTATGTTGGTTTCCATTCTCATTTTGAATTCTCTTTTTTATATTTTGCTATTTTTGTTCTTGTTTTGATTCCTGAATAGTGGATTTTCTTGAACCTTTTTAAAAATATGTATCTTTTGAAATTTGAGTTTTTGTTTTAATTTTTGAGTTCTTTTTATTTAAATGCATAAATTACAAATTTAATGGTTTTATTTCTTACAGCCAGGAATTTCAATGTTCCATTCACCTTTAAGTGATTTTTGTAAGCCTCAGCCTTTTTGAAGTACTGTAGGAGACTTTGAAAGCTTCTTGAAGTTTTCAGGCCTTTTTGAGCCCTGAATCAAAACACATCTGACCTTTGATCCTTCTTCCAAATGAAGTCTACCAGGCATAGATGAACAGCCAGAAAGTAAACTCAGCAACTGACAAGAATCTTCTCCAATTTCCTGCTGGCCTGGAGACTCTTTTTTATGATGAAGAGGATAATTGTTAGCATTGATTGATTAATTTTGAAAAAGTTTATTATTGTGTTATTTTTCTTTAGTGTGTATTAATTTTGAGTTTTCCATACAATTTTGTGCAATGATTTTATGTGATGTTTTTATGTGACTTTTTATGTCACATTTTTTGTCACGCTTTAAATCGGGCTTATTTTAAAACCTACATATGTATGTTTGGTATCATTCTTTTCAGGATTTATCGGACTTTAATGTGATGTTGTTAGATTTTCAGATTCCGTTTTTAATTTATAAACTAAAAAATATCAAGAACTCACGTCCCGTGAGACGAGATTGTGCTAAAAGATTTAACCACGCCCAGGGCCAGAACTAAAAGACAAAGAGTAGGACAGCTGCTGTACATGCTTTTTAATGTTTGAAGCACTGCACGAGATACAGGTAACACAGCATGGCAGCAGCAGCAAGCCAGCAGCTGACCGAGCAAAGAGGAAGTAAAAAAAAAAACTATATTTGTTTTCCATTGTATCACTGTTTAAGAGGGGGTTTCGGAGGAGCAACTGCATCTCCTTAGGGTGCGTTCAGCCCCCCCTTTTCACAATGTGAGTGGCAGAGACGCAAAGTGGCTGGCATGTAGCACAGGCCAGGGGGGTTGGAGAGAGAAGCGAGCAGGGGGAACTCCCTAGTGTATATATATATATATATATATATATATATATATATATTGTCACACACGTGCGCATGGAAGGCAGCTAAAGGGCTTGAGTAAGGGCATTTCCGAATCAGACCAGGATGTGGCAGAGTGCACTGACTCTTTTTCTCCCTTTCCTGCAGACCATTCACGGGAGATTCCATCTGGTCCTCTTGACGTCACTTCTGGGTCCGAGCCTATGGAAGAAGACCTTGCCGGCTCTGGCCCCTGTGATGTCACGTCCGGGCTCGATCCTATGGTTGGAGACCCTTATGAGCCTGACCCAATTGACCTCACTTCCTGTCTTCCCCTTTAAAAGCCACCACCTTTTCCCTATTCCTTCAGTTCTGTTTTGGACTTGGTTTTGTGCACATCAGTGCTGTTATACATTTTGCAACTTTGCAGTCAGGATACCAATATACGGGTGGCTGCCCCAAACCTTTTTATGACTCTTATGTCTGTTTTTTGTGACTATATATATATATATATATATGATTTCTCTTGTATGTCATGTTTTCGCAGGCTCAATGAGATATAGTTCACTCATACATCAAATTCAAATAGTTAAATGCTATCTGATTGTGACACACATTAATACAGATGTACTTTTTTACTCAATGCTGATGTCAGTCTTGTGGCTGCTGGTAACTTTCTTGACCAGCTGCAATGTCCAAGAAAAATATGCTGATATAAAGGAGGGACAAAACAGGAAGAGGCAGAATATATGATTGTGATGAGCAGAGAGGTGCCTGTATGTCTTGTTTGTAAAAAAAAAATGTGACGGTAGTTTGTTGATATATTCTGACCCACATTATATAAAGTATTATTTTGCCTGCCAATAACATTGAGTTTGACTTCCCTTGTTTAAAGACTTGTGGTTAAGAAATTTGTCAGATTGGTATTATTAACTTTGATTCTGGTTTTGTTTTGAGCTTTTTTAAAAAGGATAGATAGACTTTTCTGGTTTGATGTTTAATTGTCTTTTGGTTACGATATTATCTCCTGATACCTTTTGCCAGCATAGTTTTTGTAGTAAGGAAGCCAAGAATTTAAAAAGCAGGTTGGCTTTGCCTGTGCTGTGGTCCAACTGATCTACTAGTTATTTTATCTTCTAACAATTAACACTTTTTTTTTTTTAAAGGCCTGATTTTCCATCCACGACAGTACAATTATGTCATATTCCTTCACTGCTTGCACATTTCAAAAGTAACCCAAATTAAAAACTAAACCAAGTTAAAAACTAAACTGCTCCTCCACTGTGTGGGTGTTTGGGGATAGCAGTAGGTTTAAATGAAAGAACCTAGTTTGCTGAGACCTTTTGTTCAAAGAAATGTTTTACCCATGTTTTATCTTTATTTTCAAATATCATTTATTTGACTATTTTTTTGTAAATAATACAATACCCTAAACACCCCTTGTCATTACTTCTTTTTGTAACCTGAAAATTTTTCATGTAAAAGTGCTTCTTGAATTTTTATCATTTTTACATAGTACAATAAAATTCTCTCTTTCATGCGTCCCACATACAAAATCAAAAAATATAAGCAAATGACCAAAAATGAATAGAACACATATATCTATCTATTGTCATAGATGTGCACATAGGAGGCAGTCAATGGGCTTAACTAAAGATGGAACAATGGGTCAGGGGTTGACAAAGCGCACTAATGTCTTTTCTTCCTCCCTCTGCAGAATATCTGATGGGAAAACTACCTGAAGCCAACTAGCTTCCACTTCCATCACCTGACCATGCCCTTTTACTGCCCTCTATTCCTGACCTGTTCCTGTCCTGACCTTACTGACCTGTTCCTGCTGGACTCTCCTCTTCCTTCCCACTGCCTTTCAGTCCTGTCTTGGACTCCGTTGTTTGAAACTACTCTGCATTCATTGCACCTTTTGAGACACTGTTAGTAATATACAGGGTGGAACCCCAAACCCTTTGTCTGTTGTGCTTCTTTTACACTATCTTTCGATCTGGTTAATAACTGTCTTTCATTTATTATTGTCTCAACATCCTGATTGTTTGATGTCTCCCTACATGTTACTTGTTAACTGTTTCTCTAAAACAGATTAGAGTACTGGAAACAAAGAGCATGGTCAGCCAACTGCAGCTTTCTGCATACAGTCACTGATTAGCTCAAATATTATTAGCAAAAAATTTTGTAAAGATTGTAAAATAAAGAGAAAAATTGACTGGGAGAACCATGCATAGCAGCCAAAATGGAAGACACATTTTCTTTTTTGTGAATTTGTGAATTTCCCATTGGGATTAATAAAGTATCTATCTATCTATCTATCTATCTATCTATCTATCTATCTATCTATCTATCTATCTATCTATCTATCTATCTATCTATCTATCTATCTATCTATCTATCTATCTATCTATCTATAATTCAGGTGCAAAATAATGTATTTGGTGTACTTGGAGACACAAACTGTGCTGACATATTTCAATCTCCATCATCACTGCACTTTCTACTCACAAAACTTTTTACCTAAGCAACAGTAATTGGCCAGTGCTATAATGTCACAATCAAACAGTAAACTGTTAAGAAAAGCATGATATAGATGTTGAAAACGTTTGGAGATTATAACATAGTCAAGAACTTTTACATGTGCAAGAAGTCTTTACTTGAAAACATAATTCAGTGGAAAACATTGTAAACAAGCATGAAGTCTTTGCTAAGTTTTTGGCTATTAAGACCAATGGAGCACCAGCAATGTAAGAAAAACCTAATGGATATGGTGTATTTCTCCAAAATAGTGGTGTTCACTGCACAGTATTGCACTGCATCATACATAAAGTATCTAATCTTAGTCACTTGTAAGTAAGCTATTACAGTTTTTCACGATTGCTAAAGTACATTTCTTGAAATTATGCTTCCATTTCCCAAAACTCTACATACAAATATTAAATAACATAAACATAAATATTATAAAACTACACAATCAACTCCAAAAACTTCCAAAGTACAGGTCAAAACCAAACTCTCCACTCAAAACCATGCTGTCTTCTTGAAAAAACACATTTTGCTTTCAGAGATAACACAAAAGCCCTCAAAAACATATACACTACAACATAGTCTTACACACAGGTAAGATCAATTCAAATCTCTACTGTAAAAACCGGCAATTAGTAATGTTACTTATTGTTCTGCCCCACAACAGCCTCTTTACTTGATGAACACAATAAAAGACACAACAAATGTTTACATTTGCACATTTTCTTTCCTTAATGTACTGCACCATACATTGCAACTTCAAAAACAATATATTGTAAAGTGAAAAATGAAATAAAATAAAATTAAATAGGTGAATGTAGTAAACAAAGAAAATTCTGCCACAGCATCCCATCTCTGGCCTGGGTGAAGTCAAAGAATCTCATCGATGTTACGGGCTATGTTAGCCCTAGCCAGGCAGCGGGGGAAACCCCCATTGCATATCTTATCCACCCCTTACAAGCCTCAACTGAAATGTCTAAACAGGCCTCCATAGCCTGGAGGAAGTTAATGCAGATGTAGGTATATCGGTCGTAAACCTTGCACTGCCATGCAAAAAAAAAACTCCTCTATGGTGTTTAAAAAGTGAGAATATGCAGACAGAAAGATGTTGAAGAACCCTGGGTTTTTGGTGAATGAGTCATGAACCAGAACAGCCCGATGCAAGCTGACATTGTCCCAAATGACAATGTAGCAAGGTGGGTCTAGTTGTGTTGTCGCCCTCCGGTCTAGTTGGTATACACGGTCTCTTAGACTACGGGTTTTCAAACTCAGCCCTGGGGACCCAATGGCGCTGTAGGTTTTTGTTCCAGCCAGATTCATAATCAGTGACAACAACTCATAACACTGATCCCATTTAATTAGCTGTTATTTTGTTTTCTTCTTGTTTTTGCTATATATTTAAATGCTTAATATCTTTTGTGATTTCATTATGTTTTGCCCTTTCTCTGTGCAGTTTGCTCCCTTCATTGTATCTTAACAAAGATAATTAAAAACTAGTAGAGCAGACACCCAGGCAAACAACATTGAATTTTAAAAGGCTGCAACTACTTTAGCGTCAGACCCACTAATTAGTAAATAATTAATTAAACAATTAATTAAAAAACTGAAAATATTGTTAAAAAGAAAAAATATATACATTATTCCCATATAACTGCTTCATACATTTTAATAATTTTTTTTTTACCAAACTTAGTTATCTAATTTCTATATTGTTCACAAAACAGAATATGGTAAATAACAGTTAATTAGCCTAGGAGTCCAATTAGAAACAGAAGCTGGTTGGAAAAAAAACCAGCAGCCACAGTGGGTTCCTAGGACCAAGCTTGAAAACCTGTAAATTAGACCATCAAGGAAAACAAGAAGGTGAATGGTAATATAGGGACCAAGGACAACATGGCAATAGAGGCCACCTTGGTGCCTGATGGCTGTGTACATAGTGACATTCCCTTCCTGTCTGGCCAGGAACATTCACAATAGCCTGATAGCCAATTATGTTTCTCCCCCTTCTTCTTCTTTTGGTTAAGTTAAATCCTATGTCATCAATAAAGATGAGCTCATGAGGAACAGGTTGGCCTTTAACCTCACAGATTCTCTATAGAAATACAGTAGAGTACACATTGCTAGAGGAGAAGACTGAAAGCTCATACTTATGTATATTCCTGGTGCTGGTCTTTCACCCTCTCAGAATTCCTTTAAAAAGGGACACGGTAGGCATGTTTCATCCTGAACCCGTTCTTTTGGAGGATGCAGTCAATTGTAATGATGCTGAACGCATTTATCACTCTAAATATGTGTTGGTCTTCAATCACTCTCCATTGAATCTCTTGGAGATGGATTACATAGTTGGTGATGACCATATTCACAAGCTCTCTCTCTCTCACTCCTCTGAAAACAGCCTTCGCCTGCCTCCACCAGGTGGTCGTCTCTCAGTCCTACAAAAACAGATGTACTAGTGGGATACTGTAACTGGGTTACTGTTATGGGGTACTGTTATTGTAAAAGGGGCAGTCGTAGCTCAATGGTTAAGGTGCTGGGTTACTGATCAGAAGGTACTGATCAGAAGATTGGGGATTCAAATCCCAGCATCACCAAGCTGCCACTGTTGGGCCCTTGAGCAAGAACCTTTAACCTCTGCGTTCCAATAGTGATGCATCATGGCTGACCCTGCAATTTGACCCCAACTTCCTAACAAGCTGGAATATATGAAGAAAGAATTTCACTGTACTGTATATGTGGCACATACAGTAACAGCTTCTTTTGTATAGCTTCCTTTATACAAAATAGGAGCATACAGTAACTCGACTTTTCTGTGACTATATATGAGATAGTAATTCAATACATTTCTTACAACATATACTGTAGTACAACAGAGTAAACTGCTATAGTACATATATGTGTTGCAACAGCACAGAGTACAGAAGAGCAGTATGTAAAACACCTACCTATTTTCCTCTCTGAAGTTTTGTATTACAGGGGTGACGGTGAGGTGGCTCAGGTTTGGCTGTACTCGTTGGCCAGCTTCCCTCCTTGACATCCTTTGGACAAGGACATGGTCGACAAGAGTGGCACAAATCTCATCTGACTCTACTTGTCTCCTTGGGCTTTCACTTACTCCTATTTCTCCTCCTTTCCAATTCCTTGTCCTTGTCCTCATCCTCGTCCTCGTCCTCGTGTCCTCGTATTTCTGGATCCATTGTTCCAAATCTAAGTTGACTGACCCTTGGCCCTTTTATCAGTCTATTGAAGGTTCTGATTGGTGTGTGAACAATTTTCACTTAGTGTTTATACCTGGATAATTGTGTGCTAATTGCGTTCAAGTTGTGCTGATTTGAGTGAACAATTTTGACTGGTAGTGCTTTCTAAATGAGCACCTGGTGTAGGCAATGATATATGAAAGGTTTTGTCTGAATCATCTGCCAAAACAGGGAAATAGTGTTTATAGTTTTGGGAAATGGGTGTGTTTTTTGGTCAATTGCATTATCATTTTGAATTTTTAGCTCATAAGCTTGGTAATAGTATGTAAGCACTGTAGGTAGTGATACAAATATGGGAATTTGTGGTAATATATATCAATCAAACTCATTTTCAGAGAAACACATTGTCAGATTAAACATCCATCTAATGTTGTTTGCACAGATATTGAAATTGACATTGAATCTATTGTGTAGCAACGGGAGAATCCCAGAAGATTCTCATTAAGATACTAAGCTACCTTTAGGTGAGACTTAATGTTAGGAAGCAAACTTTGTAGAATACTGTGCAATAGTACTTTGCAACTGCACTATACAACCTAATATTTTTTGACTTAGTACTGGGATTTATATTTAATCTCTCTGTGTTTTATTGTAGCATTTAAGTTACTTCACTGTAGAGCAAATTTGAGTTTTTAAAGTATTTCTAAAACTTTTTTTAACACAGAAATTGTAATTTTCTTTTTCATTGTTAAGTAGCAGCATTACTGCCAATTCATTGAAAAATGGCATTTTAAATGTATTAGTAATAAAAAACTTTACGAAAATCAGACATTAAGTCTGAATGATTTAGATAGATAGATAGATAGATAGATAGATAGATAGATAGATAGATAGATAGATAGATAGATAGATAGATAGATAGATAGATAGATAGATAGATAGATAGATACTTTATTAATCCCAATGGGAAATTCACAAATTTAATTTTAGAAATTCAAATTTAGTATCTTTAATCAGTAACCCGAGTTAGGAGGATTACCTGTGTTAGAGCTCAGATCCATAACCTGGACATTAGGCAGTGAACATGAACATTCATTGGCTTTTTCCAATATCCCTAACATGGGAGCGAGTCCTATAGAAGGATGGCACCAAGCACTGATCGATATATGATTTGGGGTGTGCAATGGAACTATAGGTTTGTCAGTCATACAGGCAGACTCGTCCATCTTCTGTCCTATCAAGATGATTTATTTTAGGCCCTTAATTATCAATTATATATTTTTGCTGAATTCTTCTAGAATATTGCATTAATGATATTGTACATATGCTCTTACAAATAAAGCAAAAACAACTTCTATTACATGCCTTGTGTTGCGTAACCTTTCATTTATTCATTCACTCATTTCACAAACACACTTAGGCTAATACATACTTACAAGTTTCTGGAGTGTATCCTAGATTATTATTTGTTTTGATGCATTGAGTTGACACATTTTGGTTGCAAAATGAAACTCTTATGCTACATGATCATTTGTCTTGACATACAGTATCTTTATATATAATACGCTACCATGGCTGTTTGTTTGTCTGTCCAGGATTTTAAATCACCTGTAGCTCGCAAACCTTTTGACCTATTGGCCTGAAATTTGGTACACATATACTACATGACGTCTACTATTCACTTTCGGGGTGATGATTGACCTCCAAGGTTATTCCTCTTTTTATTTTTATTTTATTTTATTGTAGAATCAACTCTCGGCAGTGGCCAGTAGGGCGGCCGTGTGGCACATGCGTACTGGCGCCGATCTCATTCCCTACCGTCTTCGCTGTCACTTCCCCTACCTCTTCATATCTTAAATCATTCTTGAGGCAGATTGTAATTGCAACACAAACTCTGACTTAATCAGTTTTAATGCAAAAAGATGCTGACGAAAGAAGAGAAGAAGTGGGCCACTAGGGTGGAGAAAAGAAGAGCTGCTCAGGAAGCAACAAGCGCATCAACCTCTGAGCAAACGAATGCTAAACGTACAGAGAAAGGTATGAAAACCAGGAATGCTCAAGTCAAGTGTATTTACCGTTACTGGTATCCAATACTGGAATACTTTTGTTCATTTTATTTATTAGTATATTAAGCTATAAACAAATGAGATTTTAAATTAGTTTTTACTTTTTTTACATAGAGTAAAATCTAATGTTTAGGCATTGAGGTAAAAACTATTTTTAGTCTTGTTTGACACACCCTAAGGAAAATGCTGTATTTTAAATATGTTGAAAATAAATAACCACATGCATTTGTTTTTCTGCAGCATTGATTATTTCTTACCTTTTTACGAAAATTAACACTATCTATTTAAACTGCTTTCTAAGCAACTTTCTGTTAAACTATAGACTCATCTTTTTTCTAAAACCATGATTATCGAGTTGTTGATTAAAAGAAGTAGTTGAGGAACACACTGTATCTAATGTGGGCATATTAGCAAACATTCAACATGGGTTTAAAGGGGATATCATGTTTAATTAATATACTAGAAGGTTATGACAAGCAACAAAAACATTAAGATACCGTATCTTAAGATACTGTTTAAGAATGCAAACATGTGTAATAATGGGTACAGGTCTAATCTCCATAAGAAATATCAGTGCCAAAGAATGTCTAGAGTCAAGCTCTTAAATGGATCAGAGGACTGCAATTAATAAGCCACAAGGAAAGAAATAAAGAGAAGGTGTGATGAAGCAAGAATGAGTGATATGCACTTAGAGTACTCAGAACATATTTTATAATATCATTATTATTTTAATGGAAAGAGCACTGACAAAAACAGAGCTGAGAGTGAGCGAAGGCTTGACTCTTTGATTTCTGTCAGTTAGCACATTTTTAGCACATCTATTTTCTTTAGTCTTCAAATGCACATGGTCTCATTAACAGCTGTACATTGTACAACTAAACAAATCAGCCATGTCCTGAATGGTTTAATAAACAGGTAAGTAGTATAATAAGCATCTCCACCCTCAGGAAAAAATATTGAAACCTGAAGGGAAATGCAATTTACTACTTTACTAAAATATGCTATTTAACTTGGCTACTGTGTGTGTTTACCTGATAGCACCAACTATCTTAAATGTAACAACTCATTGATTTTTTCAAGATGTCCTAAGGAAAATGGCATCCCAGCATCATTATTAAAACTGAGTCAAGATTTAAGTGAGTATACAGTATAGTACATCTCCAGTAACTTAATCTCAATAATTTATTTAAACATATTATTAATCAACAAACTTTATACATATCTTGGGTGTGCTATCGATGAGATTTTTACAAACAGTTTTGGAAAAATAGGTATTGCATTTTTAACTAGGTGACATGCAAAGCCCTCCATGATAATAAAACAGACATCACAATGATGGCAAAAAGCAAAATACACCCTCCATTTGTACATTCCTGAAGAAAATTTATTTGAGTTGCTGACTTCAACTAAGATCATTCTGCAACTCTTCTGTAAGCAGAAATCTGTTTGGCTAGCTTTCTGAATTTCATCTGATATCTAATGGTGTTAATCAAATATGAGTTGACATTTTTGCAAACATTGGCAGAACAAAAGATCTAAATAGATTTCCTGCTATGATGGGCACTCTCGGGCAACTTTCAGCAGGCCTTGACCTGTACATGGAAGTGATCTGTAATCCAGTCAGAAAAACCTACACCTTCCCTTAAAAAATTACAGGCATTTGCTTCTCCTTCTTCTTGGATATCATGGGCCTGGACGCTAATTGACACATTCCTCAAAACACCCAGAGACTCACTTCTGTGATCAGCTCTTTCAATGTTTTAACTCTGTGCCAGTGACAGAATCCAATCCGGGAGAAGAAGCCTTACTTTAAAAATGGAATAAAAGAGAGAATCTCAGTGCCTAAATTGTTATGCCAGAATGACCCATGTTTTCCGTATGAGGTTGCTGAGGATGTGACAGTGAGTCTACAATCTAAAGTGATCTGAGGAAGGCAAGATCACACCACAGCCATGAATTCCCATTAAGTGCCACCTGACAAAAACAAACAAATGCACTTCACCACAAATTGTCTTGCTTAAACATCAAATAAAAACAATTCCAATCCATACATCATAAAACATTTCTTTAATATTGTTAAAACTGCTCTATTTATGCCAAAATAAATTTGAACTGCAAAAAGCAGTTGAAAAGCCCTGACCTGCTATCTCAAATGTGTTACTATGTAACAAGCTTAACAACGACCATATCATATACATTTCTAGGTTTTACAAGATCTTCTTTGAACTGGAAACAAGAGAGCCTAGTGTTGTAGCATAATACTAAAGCCCTACCTCATTCTTTACTTTAGAGTGTAAAAGAGCAAGCTGACCGTGACATCATGCGAAAGTTTTTAAAGAAGAAACATTAAATGGAAAATCTTGAGTTGTAAATGAATTAGTAAAAGTTTATTCTGTGTTATATGTTTTTTAATTGTGTCTGCATTTATACTTTATGTCAATTATTCTTTTTTCTATAGTTCTTAAGTTTAAAAAATTAACATAGTATACAATCAAGCAGATAACCCAGCCATGGGGGATGCACAAATCAGTGTGTTTCTTCGTGTTGGTCCCAAGATCAATATGCGGACAAAAATACAACTCCATATTGGATTGATCGAAGCCCGGGTTAATAATGACTGCCACCAGTACTGTTAGTACTGTGCTGAGGGAAATTGGGCTACTGTTGGCTGAAGGAGAAGAAGAGAGGGAAAATGTGTCTGGGGGCAGGAGTAGAGGAGGAAGGAACTTTGAATGTAGGCAGTATAACTGTAAAGGGAGAGAGTTAGCCAATATGATGGAGAGAAGGAAGGTTGATATATTGTGTTTGCAAGAGACCAGATGGAAGGAGAGTGAGGTCAGGTGTATCGGAGATGTGTTCAAATTGTTCTATCATGGTTTGGATGGGAGGAGAAATGAGGTAGGGATTATCCTGAAGGAACAATATGTAAAGAGTGTTTTGGAGGAGAAAAGAGTGTCGGACAGATTGTTGATTAGGAAGGTGGAAACTGAAGGTGTGATGATGAATGTTATTAGTGCATATGCCCCGCAAGATAGGTGTTCAATAGATGAGAAAGGATATTTTTGGAGTGAGTTGGCTGAAGTGGTGGAAAGTGTGACGTGGAGACGTGTCCCCAAAGTAACATGCAGCTGGAACTAGCACGACTCTGAGAGCACAGCAGCACAATGAGGCATTTAAACAGTGCAGTGCCAGTAATGGGGAAAAGCAGAGAACGAAGGTATTAAAATAAAAGGACTTACCATCGTTCGTCTGCACGTTCGTAGCTCCTTATTCTCCGGCCGTTTTCTTGCAAATTAAGATGTGTATGCCAGTCAAAAGGCCATTTTAAATTGGGCACTTTGGTTGGGCAAACATGCAGTGCTCAGGAAGCTGAAAAAGACAACAGGTCTTTTGAAGGGTATTGAATTTATGTTGGTTTAAAGTTTTTTTGAGTTTGCATTATTGTGAGTGCAGCTGTACAAAAGTGTGCTTATTTTTGGTGTTATTTTTTCTGTTAGGTGGTTTAGGTTTAGTTTGGTTTTGAGTTATACAGGTTGTTTTCCCCTTTACAAGAATGCAGTTAGTTTCGTCCGGCAGCAGGATTGTCCGAGAGAGAAATGGCATCTTCTTTAAAAGGTTGGAGACATTGTCCACTAGGGGTTGGTTAACTGACTTAGGCATAGAAGAGAATTCTAAAGTAAGGTCTAGTGTTTATTGTAGAGAGGTACTGATGAGCCCTCAGTACTGAGAGAGTGATTCAGTGTCTAGCTGCTTCAGTGGATAGTAATAGACTCCTATTAGTCAGTTCAGGCTCCTGATTTTTCTCTAGTTTAAGGGGCTGAATTATTTAAGACTGTTTCAGAGCCTTATTTTTAAAATAGTGTTCAGGCAGGTTTTTTTTCAGATTGGGAAAATTGTCTTTGGGGGATAAAGCCCTATTTTTGGGTATTTGTTTTTCTTCACTTGATTTTTTTTTAATGACTTGTCTGCATGAAGAAGCTGGTGGATTATTATTATTATTTCTTTTTTTATGTATTTACACTGTATATATTCCTGAACCAGATTTTTTTTTTTCAAGAGACTGTTTTAACAACCTCTCTGCTGTAATATTTGGTTTTAACTCTGCCCAAGTCAACTCCCAGTCCTGGTTGGTCTCGAACTACTAGCAGGCTAGATACTTCTGTAGGCAGCCTGTGACAGAGAGAGTACCCAAGGGAGAGAAAGTGGTGATTGGATTGGATTTCAGTGGACATGCTGATGGAAAGAACAAAGGGGATGAGGAGGAGAAGGGTAGGTATGGTGTCAGGGAGAGGAATCAAGAAGGTCACATGATAGTGGATTTTGTGAAAAGGATGGCCATGACTGTGGTGAATACATATTTTAAGAAGAATGAAGAACATGGGGTGACTTGTGAGAGTGGAGGAAGATGCACATATGTGGGTTATATCCTATTCAGGAGGGTCAGTGTGATGCAGATTACAGATGGTGGTCTGTAGGATGACATTGTAGATCAAGAAGAAGAGGAAAGTGAGGACAGAGCCAATGATCAAATGGTGGAAGTTGAAAAAGGAAGACTATAAAATGTAGTTCAGGGAGGAGTTAAAATAGGCACTAAGTGGCAGTGAAGAGTTACCAGATATCTGGACAACTACAGCAAAAGTGGTAAGGGAGACAGTTAGGAGGATGCTTGATGTGACATCTGGACAGAGGAAGGAGGAAAAAGAAACCTGGTGGTGGAATGGGGAAGTACAGGAGAGTATACAGAGGAAGAGGATGGCAAAGAAGTGGGATAGTCAGAGAGATGAAGTAAGTACAAGGAAAGTTGGTGAAGGCTAAAGAAAAGGTGTATAATGTATGAGAGGTTGGCCGCCTATGGGTATAGGACCTGTACTGATTGGCTAGACAGAGGGACCGAGCTGAGAAAGATGAGCAGTAGGTTTTGGTGATAAAGGATAATGATGGAAACATACAAGTGAGGAGAGTGTGTTGAGTACTTTGAGAGGTTGATGAATGAAAAGAATGGGACAGAAGGTTGGATTATGTGGCGATAGTGAACCAGGAAGTGAAACAGATTAGCAAGGAGTAAGTAAGGACAGCCATGAAGAAGATGAAAAATGGGAAAGTTGTTGGTCCAGAAGACATACAGTACCTGTGGAAGCATGGAAGAGTTTAGGAGAGATGGCAGTGGAGTTTTTGACCAGATTATTTAATGCAGTCTTGGAAAGTGAGAGGATGACTGAAGAGTGGAGGAGAAGTGTACTGACACTGATTTTTAAGAATAAGGGTGATGTGCAGAATTGTAGAAACTACACAGGGATAAAATTGATCAGCCACAGCATGAAGTTATGTTAAAGACTAATGGAAGCTAGGTTAAGAAGGGAGGAGATGATTAGCGAGCAGCAGTATGGTTTCATGCCTGGAAAGAGCACTAGAGATCCGATGTTTACTCTAAGGGTGTTGATGGAGAAGTATAGAGAGGGCCAGAAGAAGTTGCATTGTGTCTTTGCAGACCTAGAGAAAACATATAACAGGGTGCCTAGAGAGGAGTTGTGGTATTGTATGAGGAAACTGGGAGTGACAGAGAAGTATGTAAGAGTGGTACTGGATATGCACAAAGGAAATGTGCCAGCGATGAGATCTGCGGTAGGAGTGATGAATGCATTTAAGGAGGAGTTGAGATTACATCAGGGATTGTCTCTTATTTGCAATTGGTGATGTACAGGTTGGCAGAGGATATTAGACAGGAGTCCCTGTGGACTATGATCTTTGCGGATGACATTGTGATCTGTAACGAGAGTAGAGAGCAGGTTGAGGAGACTATTGAAAGGTGGAGATATGCTCTAGAGAGGAAAGGAATGAAGATCAGTAGGACCAGTAGGAGAGAAAGGTCAGGAATTACGAGGCTGCAGGGTGTAACATTGGAAAAGGTAGATTAGTTTAAATACTTGGGGTCAACAGTACAGAGTATCAGGGAGTGTGGAAGAGAGGTGAAGATGAGAGCACAGGCAGCATTGCGTGGGTGGAGATCAGTGTCAGCAGTGATTTATAACAGACAGGTAACAGCAAGAGTGAAAGGGAAGGTCCACAAGACAGTAGTGAGACCAGCTATGTTATATGGGTTGGAGACGGTGGCACTCACAGCAAGACAGGGGACAGCTGGAGGCAAGATTGCATCTCTTTGGACATGTGCAGAGGAGAGATGATGGATGTATTGGTAGAAGAATGTTACTGAGGGAGCTGTCAGGCAAGAGGAAAAGAGGAAGGTCTAAGGGGAGGTTTATGGATATGGCAATACAGGACATGCAGGTGATGAATGTGACAGATCGAGATGTAGAGGGCAGGAAGATATGGACACAGATGATCTGCTGTTGAGACCCTAATGGGAGCAGCCAAAAGAAGAAGAAGACAATCAAGCATAAAATATATATAGAACATATGCAAGAAATAACATCAAGATCAATCTTGAGAAATAAAAACTCAATAATATTAAAAAAAATGAAGAAAACCTATAAAAACCAAAACCTAATGGAACAAGAATTCAACCCCCAACCCAAGAAACTCAGAAGAGAGCCAAGATCAGAAAGATAAAAGAACACAAAAAATATGAATGTTTATCCTAAATCTTTTCATTTAAATCTTGTCATGTTTTGAAAAAATTTTGAACACATCCTATAAGAAAATTTTTATTTTTTTCCAATTTTAAATAATGCAGAATATCATTTACCCACTGAGGTATAAAAGGTGGGTTGGAATTTGTCCAATTAAGCAAGACACAGTGCATCCGGAAAGTATTCACAGTGCATCACTTTTTCCACATTTTGTTATGTTACAGCCTTATTCCAAAATGGATTAAATTCATTTTTTCCCTCAGAATTCTACACACAACACCCCATAATGACAACGTGAAAAAAGTTTACTTCAGATTTTTGCAAATTTATTAAAAATAAAAAAAATTGAGAACGCACATGTACATAAGTATTCACAGCCTTTGCCATGAAGCTCAAAATTGAGCTCAGGTGCATCCTGTTTCCCCTGATTATCCTTGAGATGTTTCTGCAGCTTACTTGGAGTCCACCTGTGGTAAATTCAGTTGATTGGACATGATTTGGAAAGGCACACACCTGTCTATATAAGGTCCCACAGTTGACAGTTCATGTCTGAGCACAAACCAAGCACGAAGTCAAAGGAATTGTCTGTAGACCTCCGAGACAGGATTGTCTCGAGGCACAAATCTGGGGAAGGTTACAGAAAAATTTCTGCTGCTTTGAAGGTCCCAATGAGCACAGTGGCCTCCATCATCTGTAAGTGGAAGAAGTTCGAAACCACCAGGACTCTTCCGAGAGCTGGCTGGCTAAATAAACTGAGCAATCGGGGGAGAAGGGCCTTAGTCAGGGAGGTGACCAAGAACCCGATGGTCACTCTGTCAGAGCTCCAGAGGTCCTCTGTGGAGAGAGGAAAACCTTCCAGAAGGACAGCCATCTCTGCAGCAATCCACCAATCAGGCCTGTATGGTAGAGTGGCCAGAAGGAAGCCACTCCTTAGTAAAAGGCACATGGCAGCCCACCTGGAGTTTGCCAAAAGGCACCTGAAGGTCTCTCAGACCATGAAAAAGAAAATTCTCTGGTCTGATGAGACAAAGATTGAACTCTTTGGTGTGAATGCCAGGCGTCACGCTCATCACCAGGCCAATACCATCCCTACAGTGAAGCATGGTGGTGGCAGCATCATGCTGTGGGGATGTTTTTCAGCGGCAGGGACTGGGAGACTAGTGAGGATAAAGGGAAAGATGACTGCAGCAATGTACAGAGACATCCTGGATGAAAACCTGCTGTAGAGCGCTCTTGACCTCAGACTGGGGCGACGGTTCATCTTTCAGCAGGACAACGACCCTAAGCACACAGCCAAGATATCAAAGGAGTGGCTTCAGGAGAACTCCATGAATGTCCTTGAATGGCCCAGCCAGAGCCCAGACTTGAATCCGATTGAACATCTCTGGAGAGATCTTAAAATGGCTGTGCACCGACGCTTCCAATCCAACCTGATGGAACTTGAGAGGTGCTGCAAAGAGGAATGGGTGAAACTGGCCAAGGACAGGTGTGCCAAGCTTGTGGCATCATATTCAAAAAGAATTGAGGCTGTAATTGCTGCCAAAGGTGCATCGACAGAGTATTGAGCAAAGGCTGTGAATACTTATGTACATGTGATTTCTCAGTTTTTTTATTTTTAATAAATTTGCAAAAACCTCAAGTAAACTTTTTTCACGTTGTCATTATGGGGTGTTGTGTTCTGAGGAAAAAAATGAATTTAATCCATTTTGGAATAAGGCTGTAACATATCAAAATGTGGAAAAAGTGATGTGCTGTGAATACTTTCCGGATGCAGTGTAAGTCTACATGCTAGTAGTGTGGTATAGGCAATTAAAATCAATTTGTCTTTCTCCACTTTAAGCACATCTGGGAATACACCTAATACAGTTGTTAATGGGTTAGGAGTGATTGTGACACACAGGCTGTCTGATAGGCATTCAAGGATTTTTTGTCTGAAATTATATTAATTTGGTGCATATCCAAAACATGTGGCCAAGTGATGCTGGAGTTAGATGTCAACGTTCACAAGTTGGATCTTGCCCTAGGTACATTTTGGACAATTTCAAAGGAGATGTGTTTGCTGCTTCCTGAGCAGCTGTTCTTTTCTCCACCCTAGCGGCCCACATCTTCTTTTCTTTCGTCGGCATCTTTTCACATTAAAACTAATTAAGTCAGTGTTTGTGTTGCAATTACTTAGTACGTTTTTCACTTAAGCTGGCACATAAGTGTTCAATCTGTGACGGTGAAGATGGTAGGGATGAGAATGACGTCCGTTCGCATTCGCCGCACAGCCGCCCTGCTGGCTGCTGCCAAGAGTTGATTCTACAATAAAATAAAAATAAAAAGAGGAATAACTTTGGAGGTCAATCATCACCCCGAAAGTGGATAGTAGACGTCACGTAGTAGATGTTTACCAAATTTCAGGCCAATAGGTCAAACGGTTTGCGAGCTACAGGTGATTTAAAATCCTGGACAGACAAACAAACAGCCACAGTAGCGTTTTATATAAGAAGATTAATGAATTTACACCAGCCTGATCAGCAATTGAAATTAAATCGTCCTGTGCTTCTTTCCATTCACTGCTTTGTGCCCCTGTAGATAATAACTTTCATCAATATACCAATCCACCAATCACTCAGAATATGGAACCAATGCAGGATGCAAGGCAGAGGAGCTATTATCTGTTGCTCCACTACATGATTATCACTTTTTTCAACCTTCTCAAACCTGCTTAGCATTTACTCTTACTCAGGATTAAGACTATAAGAGAACTGTATATAGCTAAATTATTTGCATCTTATGTCCTTGTATTTATTAATAATGTTTTTAGTTGTTTCTTATAACTTGTGGAATTTGATTACCTTGATAAAACCAGAATTGCCAACCATCATCCAAACATTTACTCCTTTAGAATTGAGTATCAAAATCAGAATTCAATGCAAAACTCAAAAAACATTCTTGAGATGTTGCTCTATATTTTAAAAATATGTTGTAAATAAACACAAATCTTAAAATTAGCTCTCTAAACACCAATCACAGTTAGTATGTATCTATTCATATGGACAATTATTTAATCTTATTTTATTTATGCAGCATTTTTTAATAATTTGTTTATATTGAAACTGCCTCCCAGATACAGTAGGTATTCTGTGATGTGAGCAATCAGTCCCTAATTTTGTTCTTAGTCTTCATAGCAAATTTTCCAGAAACATCTTTTTAAAAATATGATAATATTAGCAAAATATTTTAAAAGAATATAAGGGAATATTCTGTTCAAAACTACCATACATTTGGAAATGTGTTATCTGTCATATTAACTTTTAAAGAAGCAAATGTATTTTATACTGAGAGAACAGCAAAATAACTGACTGCAAATGGCTGTAGGTTTTGAATTTACAATTGAATTGTTAATACGATGTATAGCGAATTGAAAGAGCACTGAATTTCCAAATTTATTGTGTTATATTTAAAAAAGATACCAACCATAGATCTTTTAACTAGTATGGTGTGCTGTTTGCTTAGTAATGTTTTATTATCAATTACAGGCAGATCCTCTTGTTCTTAAAATATATGGATGCCTGCAGTGATTCATTTTATGAGTCCTAGACCTGCTTTTTATGTGACTGAAGAACATATATTTTTTGTTGTGTCTCATCACATTACATGTCTAGTTGCTGTAACACCCACTCGTTTTCTTAGATTTATTTCTAATAGATACTGCCTGGTTGTCATACACCCAGCCTTCAAACAATAGCAGTAATGTAGAATTTTGCTGTCTTGATGTCTCTGTTCTCTGTATGTCAAACAGGGCTAGGTGAGTTTCTTATTTTTTTTTTAACAGCATAATAAATAAATTCTAACTTAGAATCCAATTAAGATAAACAGTGATAACTATTACCATGTTTTAAGAATCTATAAATGTGTTAAACGATTTGCACCCATCATCTCATCCCTGGGGATTCGCATGATGAATGTGTATTGTGCATGTAGCTCAGCAGTGAGCCAGACTACCAGACTTTAAATCATGCTGGTGAGCTTTTCATTATCTGGAATCTGGAGAGCCCACTGGCAGCATTTGAACCGTCAAAAGATACAGAAGCTTACTGTATGCTGGACATGCAAAAGTGATTTTTGTAGATACATGTCACAGCAAGAAATTTCAAGATATGTCTGTGTAAGACAAAATGCCTGTGTGTGTATGTACTTTTTGGTATTTCTAGCCACTGTGAAATAAGGCTATCCAGAATCAGTATACAATCTTCACTGAAGATTTCTTCATATACTGTTTTTGATTTTTTGTTTGTAGTGAAAAGCCAATTAAAAGTTTAGTTTGATACTATTGTGTATTGAAGAAGACATATACATTTCCCAAATGCCCTGTGCTTGTAGTGCTTTGAAAAATTCTCCAAAACCAAAAATGAGGCAGACCTGAAATATTTATTTTAATTTCTTATTTGTGCTTTTAAACTGTTTCAGTGTAAACACTGGTCTCTAGTTTGTCTACTCCTGCACAAAGCATTTCGGGGATGGTGGAAATCCTATCTAGCAGGAGGGTTAGGAACATTTTGTATATTGTCAAATGTGACATTATCCTATTAGATACTCACCTTTTTCCCCCATTCACGCTCACTTTAAACTAATGCATACAGTACTTATCCTTAATAAATCTGTTTGTTGTTCATCAAGACCAGAGTGTGACATGCCAAAAAAGCTTATGCTTACAAATGCAAATTTTACAGTTAAAATTCAGGTTCTCTTAAAGAATCATGGAATAAAAATTGCATAATCCTTACTTCTATGTATAGAACATAGATGACACAAATTTGAATCTTGCACATATATTTCCAAGCAGCATACAGCATAAACTGAAGCAACATCTGGAAATCAATGCAGTGTGCAACATGAAATGAATGCTGTGAGAATGTAGATAGCAGTAATCACAGCCAGAAACTCCAGTTTGGACAACCTGCATATAGAAAACTGAGTTTAAGGCTGATGCAGATGTGTGTATCTAACAGTATTGCTGCATTTATTTTACTACTAAATCTAGTATTATACATTTTTTAGTATTTATTAATCGGCCCCAGTTTTTACACATTGACAAGCATATGTTATTTGGTCTAGAGCAACCTCGAGAACAAAAATTAAAGTTCTTGATACAGAAAAGCAAATGATTCCCAATGAATACAGAGAGTTTACTCAAAATAATGGTACAAGGAAGTATTTTCTGTTTAAACTGTTTAATTCAATAAAAAGTATACATACAACAAGCATATAAGTTACATGTATACATAGAAGCATGTAAGTGTATAAGCTATTTGTCCATTTTCTCATCTTTCTTTTGTGCTCCATAGCCATAAGCACTATGCGCCCTTCCAATGTTACAGCCTTCTTCTGGCATGGCATGCTGATAGGGCTAGTTTAAATATTTCCAAGAGTGTCTTGAATTGTTTGGACGCTTCAGAATGAATTGCTACGTTATAAGAGGGATAAGAATAGCATAGAAAATTATGTCTGTGACAGATACCACAGTAGAGAATTAAAATCCACACAGGTAGCTGAAAAGCCTCTCTGAGTACCAGTTGGGTAACTATTTTATTTCAATGAAGTACAAAAGTGAGAGAGGTTGTGAAAGATTGCAAGAAGGTCAGAAGAACTTCCCTTGACTGATGGGAGGCAAAATCATGTTATGTCTTGGAACAGGTGAAATGCTGCTAGCCTGTAATTGAAAAAAAACTTGGCCCTTGGCTGTCAGGTAAGCAAGAATATCTAGGATGGGGTCTATAGTCAGACTGTGCCAATGAAGCTGTGATCTAAAAGTCAAAAGGTTAGTTTGGGGAAGAGGACAAACTGGCAGGTAGGTAATATGCCCAGACCTTCATGAGAAAAAAAGAGATAGATGGGGAATGAGAGGTAAGGAGAGCAGTAACAGTACTCAGTTCAAACTGTAATTTTCCTTGACAGCTTTAGTAGTGTTTTGAAACTTGGGTTTTCTCTTGAAGTTCCTTATTTACAGAATAAAGAATAATTATTCACAGCATCCAATAAGAACATAGTGTAAACTTTATTGAGAATAGTCCTTTTTGTGGAGAAGGATGGCTAAGAGATGAACAGTTATTGGTTTGAATCTTAGAGGGGATCAACCTGTGCCAGGAACAGAGCAAGCATGCTCAATATGTTAAACTGTAAATTTGAAGTGATGCATTCTAATCAAAAACAGCATGTAATCTGAAATACATTTCCATTGACATATTGAAGTTTACAAAGCATTTCCTCCCACGACCCAGTACAACACAATCATTATAATTGTATACATGATTGTCCTTTGTTTTCTTACAGATATTCCTCTTTGCCTATAATCATTTCCCTTCACCTACCCCCTAATGATAAATGAGAAATTAGAAAGCAGGCAAAAAATATATAAGATCTATGATTGCACTTGAGGCTAAAAAAGAGGAACTGTGCCTAACAAAGACATATTTTGTAGAATAGCTAAGTCGATCCCCACTGACTAAATTTTATTTTTTCCAATTTCAGGTAATAGAGAATGCCCTTAGGCCATTGCAAAATCAAGAGTGGTACAGCATTTTTCCAACTAAGAAAAAATAGGTTGCAAGCTAGCAATGTAACAAAAGCAACTCGATTACAATTATCATTAAGAGAGCGAGTTCTGTCCAGGTCACATCAAAAGGGATATGAGAGTCTATTGTGTACCAATGACTTTGCAAAGCAAAGTAAAAACAGACATTTACTAAAGTCAGAGTTGAGGGTTAGTTAGATGGAGAAAGCATCCAGACATTTATAACATGCAAAATGAAACTATCAAAGTAACAAAAATTTAAGGGAATATATTTACTATAAACACAGATGGCAGCAAATGACTACACTAAACATTGAGTAAAAATAAACAAAACCATTCAGACAGCACTAAGAACAACTTATCAATATTACTCCTACCCCTGTCATAATATAGAATTAACTTGTCAGACTCTTCCAGACTTAAAAGTACCAATGGCAAATCATTCTTACTATATACAGTAATTGTCCTTACACACTCATCAGCTACAGCATTAAAACCACTGACAGATGAATAACATTGATTAGCTTGTTACAATGGCACCTGTCTAGAGGTGGGATACATTATGCAGCACGTGAACAGTCCAGTTTTGAAAGTGTGGGTGTTGGAAGCAAGATAAATAGGCAAGTGTAAGGATCTGAGTGACTTTGTCAAGGGCCAAGTTGTGATGACTAGATGACCGGGTCTGAGCATCTCCTAACTAGCAGTTTTTGTGGGGCTGTTCCCAAGATTCAGTGGTCAGTATCTACGAAAAGTGGCCCAATGAAGGAAAACTGGTGAAGTGGTGAACCAGTGACAGGGTCATGGGAACCCAAGACTCAGTGATGCATGTGGGAAGCAAAGGCTACCCTGACTGGTCTGAGCCCACAGCTACTGTAACACATATCGCTGAAAAACGTAATGCTGGCCGTGAGAACAAGGTGTCAGACCACACAATGCATTGAAGTTTGCTGTATAAGGGGCTGTGTAGCTGCAGACCAGTCAAAGTGCCTATGCTGACTCCTGTTCACCGCCGAAAATGCCTACAATTCGCATGTGAGTGTGAGAACTGGACCATTGAGCAAGCGAAGAAGGTGGACTAGTATGATGACTTACATTTTCTTTTAGATTACGTTGACAGCCTGCTGCAGCCTGTGCATCATATACTGTACTTGGAGAAGAGATGGCATCAGGATGTAATATGGGAAGATGGAAAGCTGACAGAGGCAATGTGATGCTGTGGGCAATGTGCTGTTGGATAACCTTGGTCCTGTCATTTATGTGAATGTTACTTTGACATGTAGTACCTACCTAAAGATTGTTGCAGACCATGTACACGCCTTCATGGCAACAGTATTCCCTGATGGCAGTGGCTTCTTTCACTCGGATAAGGCTGAAATACTTGAGGTATAGTGCAGACAGTGAGACAGGTAACATATGCATAGCTAGTTTTGATATTTCTTCTCCTCCCCCATTTAGAAAAGAATCTATAAAGCTAGTTGTTACCTTTCATGTTAGGTGCATTTAATAAGTGATCTGATAACAAGATACAATACATGCCAATGTAGGGCACACTCAGTTTTTCCTCCACACTTATTCACTCCAAACCATTTAAATAAAATGCATATAGGTGTGTGAAGAGGGAGAAAAGAAGAATGACTACAGAAGGGGCATATAGACACTTAGAGAATACAGTCATATGAAAACGTTTGGGAACCCCTCTTAATTCTTTGGATTTTTGTTTATCATTGGCTAAGCTTTCAAAGTAGCAATTTCCTTTTAATATATGACATGCCTTATGGAAACAGTAGTATTTCAGCAGTGACATTAAGTTTATTGGATTAACAGAAAATATGCAATATTCATCATAACAAAATTAGACAGGTGCATAAATTTGGGCACCCAGAGATATTACATCAATACTTAGTTGAGCCTCCTTTTGCAAACAGAGGGTGTCCCAAAATTCATGCAAGATTTGAATTTGGCGCCATTTGTGCGGTAAAAGTGTTGACAACGAAAAAAAAAGAAAGCGTGACAGCTCACAGTTCAGGGTTATTAAAAATGGAGCGCTACACGAAAGAACGATGCGTTTTCATTGTTGAGCAATATTTTAAAAATAATGAAGGTTTGGCAGCTACAGTTCGCAATTTTCGTACAAAATATGGTCAGAATAGTGATTTAACTTCATCAACTGTGAAGAGATTAATTAAAAAATTCAGGGAGACTGGATCAATTAGTGATCTTAGACACTCTGGCCGTCCTTCAACAAGTCGTTCAACACAAAATATCGAAGCAGTTCGTGAGAGTGTTGCTGAGAGTCCAAGAACATCAATTTGGCACCATGGTCAAGAATTGAACATTTCCAGAAGCTCTCTACAGTGTATTCTCACGAAAGATTTGCACCTTCATGATTACAAAGTTCAATTGAGTCAAGAACTGAAGCCTACTGACCACGCACAGTGAAGACAGTTCGTTGAATGGATTTTGGAACAACAACAAGTGAATGCTGATTTTTCGAACAAAATCATCTTCAGCGATGAGGCTCATTTTCATCTTGATGGCTTCGTTAATCGTAAAAATTGGTGCATTTGTGGTTCAGAAAATCCACAAGTGATTGTTGAGACTTTTTTCTTTGGGGTTTTTTGAAGTGTAAGGTTTATGTCATCAAGCCCACAACCACCCACGCCTTGAAGGAGGAAAGTGAGCGCTGTATCAACGAAATTCAGCCACATTTATGCAAAACGGTCATGGAAAATTTCGACAAAAGAGTGCGTATGTGCCAGCAAAGCCATGGAGGCTATTTACCCGATATGCTATTCCATACATAACCCTATACTGTATACTTTATGAATCAATTAAAAATGTACAATTTTTAATTAAAAACCTGTGTTCTCTATCAAAATTACTTCTTGCGTGAATTTTGGGACACCCTTTTATATCAGCCTCTAGACACCTCCGATAGCCTTTCATAAGTGTCTGGATTCTGGATGGAGGTATTTTTGACCATTCTTCCATACAAAATCTCTCCAGTTCAGTTAAATTTGATGGCTGCTGAGCATGGACAGCCTGCTTCAAATCATCCTATAGATTTTCGATGATATTCAAGTCAGGGGACTGTGACAGCCATTCCAAAACATTATACTTCTCCCTCTGCATTAATGCCTTTGTAGATTTCGAACTGTGTTTTGGGTCATTGTCTTGTCTTGAATATCCAACCCCTGCGTAACTTCAACTTTGTGACTGATGCTTGAACATTATCCTGAAGAATTTTTTGATTTGGGTTGAATTAATCCGAAATCGACTTTAACAAGGGCCCCAGTCCCTGAACTAGCCACACAGCCCCACAGCATAATGGAACCTCCACCAAATTTGACAGTTTTTCTTGGAATGTGGTGTTCTTCTTCCGCCATGCGTTTTCAGATATTTTGAGTGTTGCTTTGAAGATCCCATGCTGTCACTCTTCAGAGGAGAGTCAAAGGTAAGCACAACTTGCAATTGACCACCTTAAGTACCTTTTCTCATGCTCGGACACACCTGTCTATGAAGTTCAAGGCTTAACGAGCTAATCCAACCAATTTGGTGTTGGAAGTAATCAGTATTGAACAGTTACATACATTAAAATCAGCAAAATTACAAAGGTACCCAAATTTTTGCACAGCCAGTTTTTCACATTTGATTTAATTTCATACAACTAAATACTGCTTCACTAAAAATCTTTGTTCGGAAAACACCCCACTACTCAGATGTTCCTAAGAAATGAAAGGCATACCACTGTTATCTTTTTTGTTGAAAGTAGAGTAAATTATTATGCAGGCTGAGAGGGGCTCCCAAACTTTTTCATATGACTGTAAGTAACTCAGAAAGTGATCAAACAGAGAATTAAGCCCAAGTCCCATTTCATATTAGGTTAATTTCCATCAAGATACTTGGCTAATATGTACTGCATAGTGTATATGTAATATATAAAAAAATCTTGGCAGTGCTATCACATTCTCTACACATTACTCTAGTCTCTCCATCACAACACACTCAAATCCAAAACAATACAGTGTTAACATTTATTTGAATTAAAGTATTAACTTCAGCTAAATGCAACTTGCATATTCCATGCCAAACAGTTTTAAATACACAGAAAAAAATATTATATTTGTATTTTTGGCTCAGTGTAAAGTAGGAATAAAAATAAATTTGCATGAACTGTCACATAATACAAAAAGATGGTCCTGATTAGCCAGTTATGAAGAATTAGTGATCTGACCTGCCATTTTAAAATGCTTGCATTCCCTCTCACTTGTCAAGTATTGTAATAGTTTCTTTAAGAAGAAAAGTGGCAACTAATCTGAAAAATGTAAACTTTTTTTACATTTAAGGACACTAGCAGCCTGAGAATAATTTCTAAGACAATCAAAATGAAGATACTGATACGTTTATGGTAAACTCAACTGTTTACATAAGAACTAGCAATTTCATTACTGTATAATCAAAATATCTCATTTTTATTCTGCCATAATTTATACTTATTACTAGTTAGCATAATCATTTTTCTTGATCATCCATGCTTGTTAGTATATTCCTATGCTTGTGTCCGGATTGGTATGAAGGCTGTTTGGAATACTGAAGACTGTTAGAATGACTCATCTTAATAATCTGTATAAAAAATATGGTCAGTATGACAATTTTGTTTAGCATAGAATTTATTTTACCATTGTTTCTCTTGTTAGAACTGACAACGACAAGATTTGCATTGCATATTAATAATTGCAGCAGCTTTTTAAATTTACAAATACTAAGGTGTTCTTCTTCTTTTTCACTCCTAGACTTCTTGTGGCAACATTTCATATACATTTAAGTTGATGTACACTGTGTGGTATTCTCCAGTTCTTCAAGTCTATTCTAAGAATCATTCTTGCTAGGTTGTGCCAATAACAGAGTACCCAAAGGAGCACTGACTGGCTTAGAAACCTGGAATTTGGAGCTAGCATAATAAACTTTTTAATATTTACAAGAAAACAAAAACAGTCCCTACATATCAGTAGTTTTCAAGTTCAGTCTTGGGGGGTCCCTGTAGCTATAGGTTTTTGCTCCTGAATGTTTCCCATTCAATGATACATTCAGTTGTTTAATTATCTGGTGTTTTTGTTTCTCTTATTCTTATTTCATTTTCTATTAAATCACCTTTTTCTGTAGAATTTGCTCCCATAATTATATCCTAACAATGACAGAGCAGACACCAGGGCAAGCAACACTGAATGCTAAAAAGCTGCTGCTACTTCATTGTGTGATTCACTAGTATACTCATTAGAAACTAAGAGATTCAAATAACCAGAACGCTTAACGAAAGTGGAATGTAATCATGATGTTGATAATCTCAAAACCAAAATAAACAAAACACTAAATAATCACTATGTAACATTCAGAAATTCTTATTAAATTCCAATAAAAGTTTAGGAAATTCAGTTTTTGTAATTTCTCGTTAGACATTGGAAAGTTAGAAATGGTTTAGGGTAGGACTCTATACAAGGTTAGATGAGTAAGAAACCTGCAACCGTTTTGTACTCGGAGTGAAATTAAGAAAAAATGATACAGATATAATGTATATATACTATGGTGGTCTCCAAAAAAATAGAATAGTTCAAGTTATTCAAAGGGCTAGTTTTATTTTTTATCATATTTTTAACAAACACACAAAATTGTAATGAAAATAAACAAAATTTAGAGTTCACTTAATGCAGCTGTTTTATGTCATCTGAAACAACTGTTCTACACTTGTGGGTTTATAACATTAGCACTGTCTTTCATGAAGTTGTAAAATTCTTGTGATAGTTTGTGATCATTTGAAGAATAAAGTGTTTCTGATCCTTGTCTTTCATCAGTATGTCATTGGGCTTTTCTATGAGACTTATTCCTTTTTCAGCTGTGTCTTTCACTACTGTGATGCATGCTGATAGTTCACAAAGTTTGTTGAAGACAGTATCATCTCTCCACTGTTCTAGTGGTTACTTCAGAAACGACTGAGACCTTTCTTTGCCTTTTTCCATAAGGACGACAAAGAAGACTGTTGTTCTTTCTGTTACCAGATCCTCCAAGTTTAGCCATTCAGATTTTTTTTGTCAGTTTAAGATGTCGAGAAATGTCTGGAAATGGTGGCTGTTGCAGGCTTCGCACCATCGTTTCCCTTGTTTCTGCTGTGACTCTGTCATCAAAAAGGGCTAAAATAGAAACTCCTACTTAGTATTAGAATGTTTTTGAAATTCCTGTTTAATACTAGAATGTTCTAGAAATGTTCCGCTTAATACTGGAATGTTCTGGGAACTCCACCTTAGTACTTGAATGTTCCCTCTTTTTTATTGCTTACTAATTACCAACCATTTAAGAAAACTGCATATGAGTACATATACTGTAAAATAACAACACAAATAAAATGTTCCGAATGAAGTGACCCCTAAATGTTTCAAAATTAGGCTGGAATATCACAGGTAAGCAAGATGTCCCTAATAGAGAAAAATATGCCTTGTGCTGAAATGATTCTACAAACATCAACTCTGCATTGGTTTGTGGACCACCCTAATATATATACATAATAATATTTAACAAGACATATATATATATATATACAGTATATGTCATATATATATACATTATATATAATTTTTTTTTCTTTTTCATCTACACATTTTTTATTTTCAATATCATTTTGTGTTTTTCTGTTTATGGAATTTGTAATTAGAGAAATTAATAAATGAAATTGCACTTTATAAAAGTAATTAGAACTGGTTTGAACTGAAGTACAGTTAGGTCCATAAATATTTGGACAGAGACAACTTTTTTCTAATTTTGGTTCTGTACATTACCACAAACAATTTTAAATGAAACAACTCAGATGTAGTTGAAGTGCAGACTTTCAGCTTTAATTCAGTGGGGTGAACAAAACGATTGCATAAAAATGTGAGGCAACTAAAGCAATTTTTAGCACAATCCCTTCATTTCAGGGGCTCAAAAGTAATTGGACAAATTAAATAACTGGAAATAAAATGTTCGTTTCTAATACTTGGTTGAAAACCCTTTGCTGGCAATGACAGCCTGAAGTCTTGAACTCATGGACATCACCAGATGCTGGGTTTCCTCCTTTTTAATGCTCTGCTGGGCCTTTACTGCAGCAGCTTTCAGCTGCTGTTTGTTTGTGGGCCTTTCTGTTCGAAGTTTAGTCTTCAACAAGTGAAATGCATGCTCAATTGGGTTAAGATCAGGGGCCTCATGTATAAAGGGTGCGTACGCACAGAAATGTTGCGTACGAACCTTTCCATGCTCAAATCACGATGTATAAAACCTAAACTTGGCGTAAAGCCACGCACATTTCCACGGTAACTCATACCTTGGCGTACGCAATTTCTCCGCTCGGTTTTGCAGACTGGAGGCACCCAGCGTCAAAACAGTGCTACTGTTCCTGTGTGATCACACTTTCTTACTTAGATCCACATTCCTGACGCGGCTTTATAAATACACTGAAACTAACTGCATATTGTTTATTAGTGTAATGCATCTGATTGTAATTAACCTGCAGCAATATAATGGTCCAGGAAATAGCCATAGTATTCCAAATACCATAACTGCTTTAGCGTTGTAACTCTCACTGCATCTTCTTCTTCTTTCAGCTGCTCCCGTTAGGTGTTGCCACAGCAGATCATCTTTTTCCATATTACTCTCACTGCACCACTCGGAGTATTTATATCACTGTATCTGAGTGGGGACTCACAGCAGCAGTTGATTGGAAAGACAATTATCGGTATACAGCATGAAGCAAACGCTGCCTCAGCCAGGGCAAAACGCTTTAGAGACTTCCCTGTATGGACTTCGCGGTTTAGAAAAAGTTTCATCCCAAGAACTATAAACACACTCAATCAGTCCATCAAGTGCTCCTTGTAGAACTGTTTGTACTTATAAGTACAATTACCTCACTGTAAACTTGCACTACAGTTATAATATTGCACAACCTGCGCTACTTTATGAAGCGTGTATTTACATATGATGATATCATTTTTAAGGTAAAATGCAGCAAAATATGTTGATTATATTATACAGCTAAAACTTTAACTTCATTTAAATAATCTGTATTGTTAATAATTAAACATGTGAGGACACGGTGCCGCAGCGCTAGCTAGTTCAGGGATTGTTCCTGCATTGCGTTGTATTCTTGCGCTGACGCGACACTGGAAAGATAGACGGATAGAATAATTAAACATGTACTACGAAGATATTTCAATGTTCCTTAAAAGTTTTGAAGAATCGGCGTTCTAAGCTTACAGATGGCTTAACGTCTATTACAGAGCTGATTGTGTGGCGATTGGGCATTTGGAGAAAGAAAAGTTAGGACAGGAATTGGAGGTTAGTACGTTTGAAATAGACACTACATCTGTAATAAATTATTTAATCGAAGGTCGCACATGGCGCAGCAAGACTCTTGCATGAGACATGAACAATCACTGTGCCACCGTGTTCCCATGTTTAATAACATGCTTTCATTCCTATCATCATGAAAATGATATCACGTATACATTTCAGTATTTTAATTATTCAGAGAGCTGTAATATCACGAATGTAATGGATTCTGTGTCCTGTCGGAGAAAGAGAAAGAACGGAAGCACATAGTGATTCACACACATAGAGCACATAGAAGATCAAATACAGAACAAAGCATTTAATGTGCCACTTGCGAAACTAGTAAAATAAACGATTTTAAGATGAAGTTTATGATGTTCTACTTTAATGGCAAAATAAACTACGTGATTAAAGTGGAAATTTCTAGATTAAAGTTGACATTTCATGCTTTTTTCCCACTGTGTGCCTATTTGTTTTGTCTGTACCCTAATAAGCTTTCATATGACACTCAGACGGTGGGCTACGACTCGCCTTTTCACGGCGACTTTGATATGTGATTTCTTTTTTATTTCGGGCACTGTGCGACTTTGTGAACTTGGATCTTTCGAGTTTCTCCAACACTCTAACAAACCAACAAATAGTACGTTTTTCCTTTGCCTCCACTTGGTGTTCGCTGAAATTCTTATATTTTCCCCTGTGCTCTTCCCATTGTCTTTTCACAGAAGGCTATTTATATTGATTTGCATGTTCAAAGAGGCGGAATTCCGGGAGGAGTTGGGGCGGGACAGAAGGCGCGTGCACGTACGTTACTTTTCACGCTGATCGGGATTTATGTAGTGGGAGAACGTGAAATTTTGCATACGTACAGATTCCTGCATCTGGATTTTCCTGTGCGTATGCACAATCCCGCTTTTGTGCTTACGCCATGTTATAGTGTGAGTTCTACGCACGGTGTTATACATGAGGCCCCAGGTGACTGACTTGGCCATTCAAGAATTTTCCACTTCTTTTCTTTAATAAACTCCTGGGTTGCTTTGGCTGTATGTTTTGGGTCATTGTCCATCTGTATCATGAAACGCCGCCCAATCAGTTTGACTGCATTTAGCTGGATTTGAGCAGACAGTATGTCTCTGAACTCCTCAGAATTCATTCAGCTGTTTCTGTCCTGTGTCACATCAGCAATAAACACTAGTGTCCCAGTGCCACTGGCAGCTATGCACACCCAAGCCATCACACTGCCTCCACCATGTTTTACAGATGATGTGGTATGCTTTGGATAATGAGCTGTTCCACGCCTTCTCCATACTTTTTTCTTGCCATCATTCTGGTAGAGGTTGATCTTGGTTTCATCTGTCCAAAGAATATTTTTCCAGAACTGTTCTGGCTTTTTTAGATGTTCTTTAGCAAAGTCCAATCTAGCCTTTCTATTCTTGAGGCTTACGAGTGGCTTGCACCTTGCAGTGCACCCTCTGTATTTACTTTCATGCATTCTTCTCTTTATGGTAGACTTGGATATCAATACGCCTACCCCCTGGAGAGTGTTGTTCACTTGGTTGGCTGTTGTAAAGGGGTTTCTCTTCACCATGGAAATGATTCTGCGATCATCCACCACTGTTGTCTTCCGTGGACGTCCAGGTCTTTTTACGTTGCTGAGTTCACCAGTGCTTGTTTTCTTTCTCAGGATGTACCAAACTGTAGATTTTGCCACTCGTAATATTGTACCAATTTCTCGGATGGGTTTTTTCTGTTTTCACAGCTTAAGTTTGGCTTCTTTCACCTGCATGGAGAGCTCCTTTGACCGCATGTTGCCTGTTCACAGCAAAATCTTCCACATGCAAGCACCACACCTCAAATCAACTCCAGGCCTTTTATCTGCTTAATTGATAATGACATAACGACAGACTTGCCCACACCTGCCCATGAAATAGCCTTTCAGTCAATTGTCCAATTACTTTTGAGTCCCTGAAATGAAGGGATTGTGTTCAAAAAATGCTTTAGTTGCCTCACATTTTTATGCAATCGTTTTGTTCACCCCACTGAATTAAAGCTGAAAGTCTGCACTTCAACTACATCTGAGTTGTTTCATTTAAAATTCATTGTGGTAATGTACAGAACCAAAATTAGAAAAAAGTTGTCTCTGTCCAAATATTTATGGACCTAACTGGTAAATGTAGCCATGATATAAAATTTCAAGAACTGTAATTTTGAAAAGTTAAAAGTATAAATGTGAAGCTGTTGAATTTGCATAGCAGAAGTCAGTGTTGCTCTTTTGCAGAGAAAAAGCCTGAATCTAAACCAGGATGTCTGACTGACTGGAATCTTAATAAAAAACTTTTCTTTTCCAATTATACCAGCAATTCTGTTTATATTTGGCTAGAATTAAAACATGTTGTCAAGTGTAATCACTCTGCTCAAATTACTACAGTTAATATAAGAAAACAAACATTAATGAAAAAAATGAGAGACTAATGAATATATATGACAAGCACACAAGCATTTAAAAAGAAATACAATATAATTACTATTTCCAAGCATTATGAAGCAATACATACTGTTTGCAGCTGAACTGAAAAATGCACAAAAATAAAAAAAGATATTCAAATGCATTAACTAATGAAATCAGTAATGTAAGAGTCACAATTATATATGATTCAGCAATGAAAACTGCTTCTTGCAGTCAATAGAAAGGCAGGCGTACCATTACTACACACCAAGAGGAAAGAAATATTTTTTCTGTCAACATAAACTCTGACAATTAAGACAAAGAAGACTAATTTAGGTATATGTTGCTCAACAATTCTCAACCAAAACCGGAATGCAAGAGATAAAGTAAGCACAAAGACCGGAGCCACAGAAAAGTTACAAGTTGTATATGTTAAATGTTAAAAAAGCTTTGTAAAAAAAACTTTCACTGTATAATACTATATGTCTCTTTTCTGTTAATCATCTGCCTTTTCTGGTTTTCTAACTAATTATTCATGGTATATGTGGTAAATGTTTTGTTTTGTCGAAACAGGCTCAAAAAGAATCTTCTGCTGTCTGTCTTGTTAATTTTATATAGCACAGGCAATAATAATATGAAGGCAAGTGACATGAGAAAAAACCATTGCTAAGCAACCAGAGGAAAATACAAAAAGATCCTCACAATATTCTGACTACCAGTCTCTAAAATTCCATCTGCTCATTTTATAACCTTCTTTTAATGTTAGGGGTCCCAGAAACCATTACTGGACTTGTAACAAATGAGGGAGACACACAAGCACATATCTACTGTATATTAACTTAAATTGGGCCAAATTAGAATCACCAAATAACCAAAAAAGGCAAACTTTACAGTGTCAAACAATAATATCATAAAACAAAAGAAAACTGAAGCAATCATGCAGCATTGGGCACAAAGCCGCAACCAACGCAGAATAGGGTGCAATTCAATGACTGCGCACACTCACTCAGAGCAGGCCATTGGGTGCTGCCAGTTGTCCCAATATGCACATCATTGTGAACTATGAGGAAAAACCTGAGTGATTGGAGGAAAACCTTTGCAGGTATGGAACCCATGTCAAGAATTGAATTTTTAATAACTTAAATTGGCCCAGTGTGACAAAGGTACTGTATGTTTGTGACTTTGGCTTCAAATGAAACAGTGGCTATTTCACAATTGGATAAATAAGCTAGCAGATGGATTAATGGATATATTGTGACGCGTGACTCCCTGTCTTGCACCCCAGAACATGAGGCTGAGTCTCAGTACTATAGCATTACCAGCTTTATTCAACTTGAAACAGGAACAGCAGGGTTATTTATTGTAGTGGGAGCTACCACTCTCCTATACACAGACACAGTAAACGGGCATAGTCGGGGCCAGGTCAGTGGCCAAGTTTTACTGATCTGTGCATTTTTAATGTCCCTTGCATCACCCATTGATGACAGGCGCGTGACCACGATTGGCTCGTAGTTGTTTCCGTGGCGCTCTGCTCCTGCACTGTGAACCTGTGGTTGCCTTGGCAACGGACAAGCAGTCCTCCACAGACACGGTAGTCGTGCTTCAGCGTGCCGTCCCATTGGGGGGGGGTCCTAAAAGAGTTCAGAAACTACTGTTTTCATGGTAAATCATATTCATTTTTAAAAATGATAAAGCATGTTCTTCAATATTTTCTTATGTGTATATTAACATTACAATAAAATAATAGGGTGTTGATCATATTCTTATGTTCAGTTTATTCTGTTATTATATATAGTACATACCACTACATTTCAGAGAGGATGAAACAAAGCCTTCTGCAGGGTAAAAGGCTCAAGGCTGTGAGGCAGCTGGGTGAAAGTCGGACAAGCAAAAGGTTACTTGCAAATATTATAAACACTAACCACTTTCAAACTGACCAAAAAGCAATGGGCATATTTCATGTGAAACATTGAAGAGTTCAACATTCCTTTTTTCCTCCACACTGCCATTTTTGCCACAGAGAGTTGTAATGCTCATTATGTTAAGTATGAATATATTTGATAAATTAGAAAAATAACATGAATCTCTCTTTATCTGTGTAATCAAATAGTCTGTTTATTCAGGCGAAGTTTCGGTTATGGTAGAGAATGTTTTCAAACCAGTGATTAGAACTAGACATCCACATATTGTCTTTTAGTGCCTTGTGAGATCCAATGGGACATCACTGAGAAGGCCAAGAAGAAGCATCTGGTGGGGATGTCTCTTATCCAACATGCCCTCCCTTGGAATCAAACCCTGTAAGATTTACTCGGTGATCTCATCTTTGACAGCACCTGCATATACAGTGTGTATACAAAGAGATAGTAGCAGGATCTTTATATGTTATTATTATTACAAGCATATTTAAAAATATCAATATATATTATCAATAAGTCATGTCATCAACAGATTGGATTTTTCTATTTGTATATTTTTATTATTTGAAATTTATTGGAAACCATCAAAAATTGTTTGACTGAATGTCATAATTAAACATGGGTTTTACTCATGACTGAACAGAATTGCTTTTACTGTTAAGTGTTAAACCTGAATTAATTTTATTGTTTACAGAAACTGGTCATAAAATACTTTTATTAAGCAGGAAAAATATGTAATTATTTATTCTTTGAGAAATATTATGTTTCAAACTTAAATGTGTTGATGTACAAATTATCTTTCCATTGTAGTATAATGCTGTCATGTTTTATTTAACAATGTACTGTATTGTAATTTAAACAATTTATTAGTAAGCATATCATATACTTTCAATATGCTGAAAGCCAACAGATGTTAATTAGTCCTGATGTTCAGTACATTGTAACTGCTAGACAATGGTGATATTAACTGTACTTGTTTATTACCTTCAGCATTACAGCAAAAGCTCTGGTTACACACAAATTCACATTTTTATACCTTCCATACATTAGTTAAACTCCAGGTGACAAACAATAAAGAAAAAAAATTTCAATATTTTACATATACTGTGTCTGAAAATATACACTTAACTCATCATGGCATGTAAATAACACACTCACAATAAGCCTTAACTATTTAAAACCAGATGAACCACCTGCATATCTTTGTGTTCTTATAGTGCCTATTCCTGGACCCTGACCTCTGCAACAAAAAGTGTGAATTGGGCAAAAATAACAACTGCTTATCTCTTGTCAAACCTTCTTTCAAAAAAAATAATGCATTTGAAACAAATAATAAATGAAACAATAGTAACAGATTTAAAAACAAGATGTCTAAGCTTAATTGCACATATACATCTTAAACAGATTACTAAAGCAGGTTAATATGTAATGTAAATCAGTTATTAAATAATGTAAAAATCTTAATTAATACACTTAAAATAACTAGTACTATGCACATATGTAGTATTAGAGCAACTCAAACAATGGGCTCAATGGTTAAGGGCTCGAGCATATGTGGTCTTGACCTGAAAAAGTAAGAGATATCAAGATTTAACCCTTCCTTTTACAAAAAAAAAACAACCTTTTGATTCAACAAAAAATTCATAATAACACTTAACCTAAATAGGGGTCATAAAATTTTAAACCAGCACTGTACTCCATATATAGGTGCTGCATTAAACCTCTGATGTGAAACTGTTGAGCCAGAAAAAAGTGTATTAATTAATCAAATTCAATTCAATTCAGATAACATAAGTAACAGGCTAAAAACATTACATATATTTTGACCAAAATTCGAGCCCCCTTGGACTGCTTTTCCTGCAGCTTGAACTAGGTGATGGCAGCTAAAACATCCACTTAAGAAACACAGCATTTTTTTTCCTTCAGTTCACATCTCAAAGTACTCAGTTAGGTGGTAGCCATTTAAACTACATTTGGGAATTCTCATAATGTAAGAGCCAGCCCTACAAATTATTGTGGTGCCAGACTATCATATCCTCTGTTTGCAAGTGCAGTTTATCCCTCCTGCACTCTTAAAAAGCCAGGAACCATTTACTATTCATGTTGATACATGTATTCTGTTCTAACAGTGGAAAACCAAGCAGATTTAGGATTTTAAATGGAGCCGGTGATAATTCGTCAGTCTAAATGCCAGAGTAGACTTCTAACTAGGAAGTCAAAAATAACTGGATACATTTTTAAACTGCCATGAATCATAACATATACTGCAGGTTCCAGCAATAGAAATTGGAAGGTACCTTTTATTTGTAGCACCATGGGCATGGCTAAGGTTTATAGATTTTATTGTACTCTAGGCTTCGTCTTACTGTACATACGCTAGCATGATTTGCAAATGAAATCACATGAAATGTGATAAGATTGACCTAAAATCATAAGGCACTGGTTTTCTCTTTTGCAAAGGAGTGGTTTGTTCCCTGCAGAGAAGGGTTGAGTTGTAGCTCCATGTTGAGGAGTTCAAGTACTTTGGGGTCTTATCTATTGGGGATTTAACACATTGACTGCTGTACCAATCATTACCAGGATGCTGGAGTATACTGTAGGTCTATGCATATACTATATGATAAATAATGAATTCTATCACATATTGTAGTCTTCCTAGTTAGCCAATAAAAGGTGTCATTTTGCTTAACTTCTCAACCACATAAAAAATGTAAAGAAAGTATTAGAAAGTAGCAGTTTTATTATCATCAGCAACTTATATGACTAAAAGTCTCCATTTGAGTAAGAGTCCTAGAAGCATGGTACCACACAGAGTGCTGTCACTGTCATTTTCAAAATATTCATCTTGCAACAAATCTAGGTGTTTCAATACATCAGTAGCCTTATATGTTTTTCGCGATGACATGACATAAACTATGGATTCTGTATTTGTAACACTATTTTCTGAAAGTTGTTGCCACTAAAAAAAATTCTGTGGCTATCCACTAGATGGCAACACCGTTGTATATAACTGAGATGTGGCAGAAAAGAACGCCAGCATGCTGGCTGCTTTTATAGTGTCTGTATACTGAGATAATGTTTTCTATGATGTTGCGTCTTGACAGACTCAGTGAGATATGGGTTAACTCGTACCTCGTGTTCAAATTGTTAAAAGTGTTATACTGAAATATAGTTTAGAAGCAGGAGCTAATTCATTGAATAAAGCTGCCTGTTTATTGGTTGTTAATTTATTGGTTGTGAGTACAACTTGCCAAAATGAGGTTTCTATGAAAGGTTGCTGTAGCCACTCTCAATGATAGGAAGATGATCACAGCAATATAAGAGGTGATTTACATATACTGTGAGACTGTACCCTGGACATCTCCCACAGGGCAGGTGCTCCAGCAAAGACCCAGGGGCAAATATAAGCAATGCTGGAATGATTTTATTTCTTGTCTCACTGAAGACTATTGGGAAATTCCCTGGGAAACTCTGACAAAAGTTGTTGAGGGTAGGGTCATCTTATGAATTTCGACTGAAGATGGAGAAAAGCAACGTAAGAAAACAGACTCTTTAATAATGTTTTTAAATAACTGTGAATTGACTAGAAAAGGGGTCATTGCTACAAATAATGCAAAAGCACCCATGCAACCAACTCATAAAATGGTAGTGTCCATAGCAAACAAAATGGAACTCAGAAAACATTTTGACTATTTGGGTTGTTCTGAACAACACATTTCCATCATTAAGGAAGAAGGATTGAAATAGAAGTAGTAAAGTGAAGTGAAGGTAATCACAAATACCAAGAATTGATTTTTTGACTGAAATTCATAGAGTCTGTTGTATCATTGACATGAAAATGCTAAAGAACATTCACATGCTGTCCTAGTAGGGATCCCAATTTTTCAAATCCTCCTTTAAGCTGGGTGATGCAGTGTAGGTAGTATGAGGGGTTTATTTATTTTTCCCAGCATTCCCAGCCTAAGGTCTACAATGCCCCTTGATTGACTTGCATAAAACTAAGAGAAAAAGCCTGTGGACACTTGCTTAGTCTCTCTAAATGCAAAAGGACATATATGACAACTCTGCATGTCTCCTGCTACTGATTTTTAATAATTTCTTTTAATTTTTCATGGAAGTTTTCAAACTGTACATCACATTGCATGAGATCCACAGATATGTTAAGATGATAAATATTAGCTGAATTTAAACATAAAAGAAATTTGGTGGTCTATTAACACTTCCTTAGGAATGAATTCTTACATGATCACCCCTAAAATAAAATGGTTTCCTTTGTGCTTTGACATTTATTATGTCCAGCACATTTTTACTAATCCATAACCTTCATTTGATATTGTAATAAAGCTTCTTAGTACTGCTGAAATTTGGTCCATGCTTTTTGAATAAATTGCTGTCGTAATTCTAGACCACTTTATGCTGTAGAAGTCAGTAGTCTGACATCTATTTAAAATAAGTTTAAATGGTAATTAAAGTGCCTCTTTCTCAACAGAAGTCAGTAATTACCATTCATGAAGCAAGAACACGCCCCTACAGTTAGATGGAACAAATATCCATGACAAATAGAATAAGTAAATAACTAAGTTAATACATGAAGTAAATGTCTGGTAAATAAAAGTTTCTGGATTAATCAAGGATACTTGAAGATGAATCAAACATATCTGTTTTGTAAGTTATGTTATGAAAACCTAATATCAAGTATAATAGGGTTGCTAGGCAACATAAAGCAAATTTAGGTTACAGTCTAATAAACATATTTTTTGGGTGCCTGGTGTTTTCAATTTTTATTGGGAAATGAAGTGAGGAGAACTGAAGGACTGTTATTTGGGGTGCGTTGGCACAGGAAATGTATAGGGTATTCTAATCAGGATGCCTGTGATCCTGGAACCTGTTGTTAATATCGCTGGTAGGGAGGTCATGTGGCCACAAATTGTACGTAGAGAGGAGGAAAAGAGAAGGTTTTCTTTATTAGGTGGGTATCAATTGCAGATGGGCATACCACTCCACCTGACATAGAGGTGGCAACATCATACGTGACTTGGTCCAGTGGTACTGCTGAAATTTTTATTTGTTGCTTTGTTCTACTATATATGCTTGAGCAGCCTTTTGTGTTAAATCCTGCCTTACTTAGAATAAAAATACAACTATGATTTATTAGCAACTCTTTCACTCTTTTATTCTGTGTGAATGTCAACAATACCTGAATACACATTTAAATGTTTTCCCACCAATATGTGCATTATTAAGTAATAAGAGTAGTTGGCAGTAAAGTTATATAATAAATACTGAAATTTTTGTGCAAAACAAACAGAATAAAAATACTTTATAATTAAAAAAAATCCACCACTAAGCATATGCACTGCACATGACCCTCTCCACACTGTGTGAAAAAAGAACCACTAGAAGACCATATAATTAATGTGTTGTTGTTATTATGAACAAATCAATCACATTATAATGTGGTTCAATCCATATCCTTACTCTAAAGGCTGCTGATGCTTTTTTTCTTTCAATCTACTTTCAAGATACTGTTCATTTTGAAATATATTTTATACTCGTACAACAAACAGAAACCCACCTGTCAGCTCTCCAGCATTGACTTGTTTTCCTTATTGCATGCAGAAAAAGTACTTGTTCACAATGCAGGTATTCCTAATTGCTACAGACAATTTGATGCTTGGATGCAGACTGACCTTTCCCTTTTTTCTGTCAGTTACTAGGAAAATGCCAAGATAGTAAAGAAATGACTTAATTTAGAAAAGTGCAAGAGCTTTTTCGAAGTAAATGCTCATAAACACAGGAATGAAAAAAATGCAGACATATGCTGAAAGTATGCCTACCTTGATGATATACCGTGACAATTATAGGAGAGGCAAGCTTTTTAGGGGGAGAGCTTATTAAAATGTTTTGACAAATTCAGTGAAGATTAACTGCTTAGGGAATAAGAAAAACTGAATTATCAAAATACACTAAATTGTTTTAAAAGATTTTGATTTATACTTGGGTAACACTTAAGTTTAGGTACTGCAAAAATGCATCTGTTACTTATTTACTGTTATGTAAGACCTTCACAAAAGCTTCTTTTGGTATTCATAACACTAAAAAAGCATCAGTAATGTTACTATTCATACCTGTGCAGTGTGGTATGCTTATAAAAGTACTTGCGAATACGAAGGAGTCACAAGTCTTATATCTGCGGTGGGCTAGCGCCCTGCCCGGGATTGGTTCCTGCCTTGCGCCCTGTGTTGGCTGGGATTGGCTCCAGCAGACCCCCGTGACCCTGTAGTTAGGATATAGCGGGTTGGATAATGGATGGATGGATGGAAGTCTTATACTGGAGTATGCAATATCAAGAGGCATATATATTCCTCACTTAGCAACCGTTTCAAAGTGAAGTTATTTTAGTAGGCTACATTGCACAGATGAATAACCACGTTACTTATGCTTTGTAATTGTTATGTCCACCAAAAGAAAGACTTTGTTAAGATCTTGTTGCATAAGAGTAAATCAGTAATAGATACATTTTTGTGGTACCCAAACTAAAATGTTACCTATTCTTGTATACAGAGCCACACATTTGCAAAAATACAGTGCAAGGAATAGCCTCGTGTGTCTTTATTCAAAGACATAAGAAGAGCGTTGGTTACAATAGTCTATTACTAATGGTACAAAAATAAATCAAATTGCTTTAACAAAAAAGAACATATTTAGCATATTTCCCATACAAATATGAAACAATGCACACCTTCATTGTATCTGGTTTAAAACAAATGCTATCTATATTATTTTGTTGTATCAATTAATCAGTCATCACTGGTGCACAGTAGGTAGGTCTGTCTCCTCACAAGACTTTATTATGCTTCATTTCCAGTTGAAACCCCAACATTTTCCAAAACTGAAGAAATGCATTTTGTTTGATTGTAGGTATGTATGCTGGTGCTCAATGTCAAGATGGACATCTCATCCATTTTCTGCTCCTCTTTGGCACTTATAGATGCTGGGTTAACCTCCAATTCTACGAGTAGAATAAATGAGGATTAGTAAGAAGGTGGCAAAATAAACAAACATTGGTACATTAACATGCATATGATTTTCTCAATGTGGTGTGCTAGAAATGTCAGATATGATGAATACTACAGCAGTTAAAATAAGCATTAACAAGGAGCAACTATGCTAATGTAATGGAAAAAGCATAATGCAGTTATAACACATTTTTCTGTCCTTCAAATAAAAATACAAGGAAGTAAACTATTTCTTCAACATGAAACCATATTACTGTGAACAAATTATATAAATCTGGGGTTTAAAGGGATTCTGATACATGAGTAGAGCTGTTGCAATGAGAAATTCCTTAATGACTCAAGGCATTTTATTTATCAGCAATTATGGCAAGCATTCAGACTACTCTCACAGTAATTATTCTGTTGTTAGACTAATAATGAAATGTATCGTGTCAAGAAATAAAAATAAAAGCAATTATCCGAAACATACAAAAAGGCTACTTACAGTCTTAAGTAACTATTTCCAAAATGCAGAGTACTCCCATCAACCAACTGCATGACAGGTCTCAGACATCTTGCAGTATTACTATGGTAACGTGCTTTCAATGCACAGATGATATGTTAAATGCTAATGTTAGAATTTGTCTAGCATTGATAAAGATGAATTTACAATAAGAAAGGAAAGTGTTTCTTTACATGTGTGTTTTATAATTGCTGTTTAGTCACATTGTAAAGAAAAAAAAAAGAAAGAGTGAAAATTACATCCATTAGGCTTATTAAGAAATGAAGGTCTCATTCTAAATGGGTTACACTCAGGTGTGCACAGTATAACATTTTACTGATTGATGGAATTAAAAACATTTCTGCAATCTTTTGTCACTAAAGTATTCAAAAGTTACATTTATCTAACTATACACTAAATTGGTTATCTCTGTCAGTGATATGATATATTTTACAGTAGTCAGCCTACTGAGTAATCAGAGTTGCACAACCTGTGCTAAAATTGTTGCTTAACCACAACGGCAACTTTTCACATGTCACTCTGCCTGCCCAGCCACATACTGTAAGTCTATATAAGGTTCCATTAGTCAAAATAGTAAAGCATGCCAAAAAATCTAATTTTTCCCACATTCTCTCTTACATTGCACAGTAGTTCTAGTGCTTTACTTAAAGACTGCACTTTCCTACAATATTCAATATTGACCGTCTGTGATGTGCATCTCCTTGAATTGTTAGCTCATATTTAATTACTTTTATTTTCCTTCTGGTCTCATGCAAAGATATTTGAAAGTGTAAATGGCAAAAATAGAACTGGATGTTTTGAAGATTGCATCCTTTTTTGACAGCATTTTGCACAATGTGACATCATTGCTTTAAAGTGGTTTCTGGGATGCACATTATTTGGCTTCTGCCCCAAAGAGAAAGACTTAAACAGAATGCTGCTTGAATTTATTTTCCTTTACATTTGTTATGTTGTAGTTAACAAGCTAGATATAAAAGAGCAGACCAGTCTGAAGGATATTTATCTCCAACAGTGACATTGATTATTTGCAGCAATTTCATTTGGTAGTTATTTTTTATAGGCAGAATGTAAGCTTGAGCAAATGTTGCAATTGCAATTATAGAATTCCCTGGGAGAAGCTTTGCTTCTTGGAAGACAGTGATGTGGAATGCTTATAGAAAAGCAACATGTTTTACCCGTGGTTCCTTACAAATCTGCTTTACATAGCAAGGCTACTGAACAAATGAGGGTGACTATACAAATAAGAAAGTGAAAAAGCAAATGCTTTACTGGACAATTGTTGCTTAGGTACTAATAAGAAAACTAAAAGTATGAGATTAGACATGTCTCAATACAATTTTCATTGCTTGATTATGATGATAAAATACAAAGAACGCAAATTCCACCACTGGAAATAATAAGTAGTGTCCATTTGCAAACTAAAATAGAGTTCTGGACTCCTTATTGAACCGGTTTTTTTGTAGTTTTGGATGTCTGCTATCAATGTCTTCTAAATTAAGTTTTTTCTTTCTTATAAACATTCCTAATTCTTTTATTACTCTAGAGTGAAAATGATGATTATTTTATATACGAATGTTCAATTTAAATACAAAGTATCTGTTTTAATTCTCGATTCTTCCTTTCTGTGTTCCCTAAGCAAGTTGCATAAACAGCCTCTGTAAAGTATTAACCTTCTTGGAAGTTTTCAGATTTTATTACTATAAATCATTACAGTGGATTTATGTTGGCTTTTTTTCACAGTGATTAACAGACTCTTTAATGCAAAGTAAAAAGCCTAAAGTAAAAACAGACCTCTGCAAAGTGCTCTAAATCTCTCTATTATAAAAAAAAAATCTTGGAAGGGAGACTAGGGAGATGAGACGTGATCTTCTTGGAAGACAATTTGACATCCCGTGAGACAAGGCAGTGAGACAACATTTATAACAAGTTCACCGACATCTAACCTAACAGTTTTTGAAATGCTTTTGGCATACACGCTTCATGTGTTCCCAGCACTTAAAACAACAACAAGCAACAGGCAAAACACGCAGCTCGCCAGCAGCAGCAAGCCAGCAGATGATCCGACCGCTTCTCCTTAGCGTGCGTTCAGCCCCCAACCCCGCCCCCTTCACAACGCAAGCGGCAGAGACGCGACGTGGCAAAAGGATAGCTGCTGTACAGGCTTTTAAATGATCGACGTGCAGCGCGACAAGCACAACACGCAGGCTCGCCAGCAGCAGCAACAAGCCAGCAGATGATCCGACCGCTTCTCCTTAGCGTGCATTCAGCCCCTCCCTCCCTTCACAACATGAGCGGCAGAGACACGAAGTGGCAAAAGGACAGCTGCTGTACAGGCTTTGAAATGATCGATGCGCAGCATGACAAACAGGACATGCAGCTCGCCAGCAGCAGCAGCAGAAAGACAGCAGCTTATCCGACGGCATCTCCTTTGTGTGCATTCAGCTGCCCCCCCTTCACAACGCGAGCAGTGTTATATGTCCTGCGAAAGAGATTTAACCACGCCTGGGACCAGAAATAAAGGACAAGTATTGTTTTTTCAAAAGTTTTAAAGTAAAAGTGAAAATAATGCATATATAACAATTCCCATGAAAATAACAATCTCTTTAAATTGTATATCCGGTAAACCAAACCCGGGGGTGGGTGAGCGAAGCGAGCAGGGGGCGGAGCCCCCTAGTTACTTACAAATGTAAAACAAAATAATATTTGATCTCATAAGTATTCACACCCTTCACGTCTCTACTTAGCAGCTTTGGCAGCCATGACAGTCCTGAGTCTGTGAGGACAGGTTTCTGTAGGCCTTGCACATCTGGGGCCTCATGTATAAATGGTGCGTACGCACAGAAATGTTGCATACGAACGTTTCCACGCTCAAATCGTGATGTATAAAACCTAAACTTGGCGTAAAGCCACACACATTTCCACGGTACCTCATACCCTGGCGTACGCAAGTTCTCCACTTGATTTTGCAGACTGGTGGCACCCAGCAACAAAGCAGTGCTACTGTTCCTGTGTGGTTACCCTGCCTGCCTAAGGAAAAGTCATCCCAGATGGAGGATCGCAGGAATCGTGGGAGAGAGGGGTCCTTTCATCGGATTGGCTGGCCCAGCACTGTTTCAGCTGTGGAATGGCCAAATGGGGGAGGCAGCTTGAAGGATGAGGTCTCCAGGACTCTATACAAATACAAATCTTATTATGGGATATATCATCTACTGTTAAATTCTGCTCTGTACTTCTAAAATTTATATATTTTTTTTTTTTTTTTTTTATTTCTTACTATATTGAGAAATTGTTCTGTGTACTGTACTGTATTGTATTGACCCCCTTCTTTTGACACCCACTGCACGCCCAATCTACCTGGAAAGGGGTCTCTCTCTGAACTGCCTTTCCCAAGGTTTCTTCCATTTTTCCCTACTAGGTTTTTTTGGGAGTTTTTCCTTGTCTTCTTAGAGAGTCAAGGCTGGGGGGCTGTCAAGAGGCAGGGCCTGTTAAAGCCCATTGCGGCACTTCCTGTGTGATTTTGGGCTATACAAAAATAAACTGTATTGTATTGTATTGTATTGTTACCCTTTCTTTTTCAGATCCACATCCCTGACGCGGCTTTATAAATACACTGAAATTAACCTCATATTGTTTATTAGTTTAATGCATCTGATTGTAATTAACCAGTAACAATATAATGGTCCACAGAATGGTCAAACTATTCCACATACCATAACTGCTTTAGCGTTGTTACTCTCACTGCACCTTCTTTTACTTCTTTCAGCTGCTTCCATTAGGGGTTGCCACAGCAGATCATCTTTTTCCATATTACTCTCACTGCACCATTCGGAGCAGCCGATCGGAAAGAGAATTATCAGTATACAGCATCAAGCACATGCTGCCTCAGCCATGCTTTCTATTTGAACTGCTTCTCACATGGCAAATGCTTCAAAACCTTTCCTATACGGACCTCGCGGTTCAGAAAGAGTTTCATACCAAGAGCTCTAAACACAATCAATCAGTTCATCAAGTGCTCCTTGTAGATTCTTGTAGACTACAAAAGGTTTTCATTCAGGATTCTGCTATGTTTTGTTGCATTCATTATACCCTCTATCCTTACTGCAGGGAGGCATCCCTACAGCATGATGCTGCCACCACCATGCTTCATATGGGGGATAGTTTGTGTTTGATAATGTACAGTGTTCAAACATGGTGTTTAGTTTAATGGTCAAAAAGCTTGATTTTGGTTTCATCAGACCATAAAAACTTCTGCTACCTGACTTCAGAGTATCCCATATACCTAGTCAAGATATGATGAGCATTTTGTTCTTTTTAACGGCAGCTTTCTCTTTGCCACTCTCCCATAAATCTACCACTGGTGAAGCACCTGGGGAACAGCTGCTGTCTGCACAGTCACTCCAATCTCAAGCACTGCAGCTTGTAACTCCTTAAGAACTCTCATAGGTCTTTTGTTCACCTCCCTCACTAGTCATCTTCTTGCACAATTATTCAGTTTTTGTGGATGGCCTGCGCTCGACAGATTTATGGCTGTGCCCTACTCTTTATATTTCTTAACGTTTGATTTAACTGGATTCCATGGAATATTCAAGTACTTTCATATTTTATTGACTCCATCCCCTGACATGCTTTTCAATTACCTTTTCATCGATTTGTTTAGAGTTTTCTTTTGTCTTTAATTCCAGATAAGATGCATTTATACCACAATCAATTGATAACGCTTGACTCCAGACAGGTGATCTCCTTTGAAGTAATTACAGGACATCTAAAACCAACTGGCTACACCACTCATGATTTAGGTATGTATGAGGTGAATGTTTAAGTATCCAATTACCTTTTGTTTTGTATTTGTTATTAATTGAGACCACTTTGCAGAAATCTGCTTTCACTTAGACGACAAAATGTTTATTTTTTTGTTGATCAGCATCAAAAAAGTGTAATTAAATTCACTGATTTTTATACATAACAATGAATAATGTAAGAACATCCAATGGAGAAAACATTTTTATAGCCACAACTAACCTGTTCTTCAACTGTACAAATATATATAAATAGTTGCAACATGTCCTAACATTATAAATTGCCATTGATAAAGGCATATGCTAAATAATAATATGATAATGACAATAATGATAATGTCATTTTAGCAAACTAGCAAATATACAACATAATATTCAAGGTACATTTTGTGATCAATAACTCAGAAGTGACTTGTAAATACATAGATAGATAGCAGTCTGTTGCTGAAGCTGCTCTTCTTTCTGGAGATGATACTATTTAGTGGATGCAGTGGATTCTCCATAATTGATAGGAGCCTGCTGAGCGCCCTTCACTCTGCCACAGATGTTAAACTGTCCAGCTCCATGCCAACAATAGAGCCTGCCTTCCTCACCAGTTTGTCCAGGCGTGAGGCGTCTTTCTTCTTAATGCTGCCTCCCCAGCACACCACCGCGTAGAAGAGGGCGCTCGCCACAACTGTCTGATAGAACATCTGCAGCATCTTATTACAGATGTTGAAGGACGCCAGCCTTCTAAGGAAGTATAACTGGCTCTGTCCTTTCTTACACAGAGCATCAGTATTGGCAGTCCAGTCTAATTTATCATCCAGCTGCACTCCCAGATATTTATAGGTCTGCACCATCTGCACACAGTCACCTTTGATGATCACGGGGTCCATGAGGGGTCTGGGCCTCCTAAAATCCACCATCAGCTCCTTGGTTTTGCTGGTGTTCAGTTGTAGGTGGTTTGAGTCGCACCATTTAACAAAGTCATTGATTAGGTCCCTATACTCCTCTTCCAGCCCATTCCTGATTCAGCCCACGATAGCAGTGTCATCAGCGAACTTTTGCACATGGCAGGACTCAGAGTTGTATTGGAAGTCCGATGTATATAGGCTGAACAGGACCGGAGAAAGTACAGTACCTTGTGGCGCTCCTGTGTTGCTGACCACAATGTCAGACGTGCAGTTCCTAAGACGCACATACTGAGGTCTGTCTTTAAGATAGTCCACGATCCATGCCACTAGGTATGAATCTACTCCCATCTCTGTCAGCTTGTCCCTAAGGAGCAGAGGTTGGATTGTGTTGAAGGCGCTAGAGAAGTCTAGAAACATAATTCTTACAGCACCACTGCCTCTGTCTAAGTGGGAGAGGGATCGGTGTAGCATATAGATGATGGCATCCTCTGCTCCCACCTTCTCCTGATATGCAAACTGCAGAGGGTCAAGGGCGTGTTGAACCTGTGGCCTAAGGTGGTGAAGCAGCAGCCTCTCCATGGTCTTCATCACATGTGATGTCAGAGCAACAGGTCGAAAGTCATTCAGCTCACTAGGACGTGATACCTTTGGGACTGGGGTGATGCAAGATGTTTTCCAAAGCCTCGGGACTCTCCCCTGTTCCAGGCTCAGGTTGAAGATGTGCTGTAGAGGACCCCCCATCTCCGATGCACAGACCTTCAGCGGTCGTGGCGATACTCCATCTGGACCCGCTGCTTTGCTGGCACAAAGTCTCCTCAGCTCTCTGCTCACCTGCGCTGTTGTAATTATGGGTGGGGATGTCTCTCCTATGCTGGTATCAGCAGAAGGATGTGTGGAAAATCACAATTTGCATTTGTCTCACTTGTAATTACATTCACCCTGTACTAGCTTCTCTAGTTAAGTGAATATAGGTAGGAAGCCCTGAAGGAGCTCTAAACATTCATATAAAGACAGACAGCTAAGCACTACTTACAATGAACTGGGCTCTCTTAAGTCCTGTGTTTAAGTTTATACCAAATGGATTGCTTAGACTAGTTGGGTTGGTACATGAGACAGCTAAAGGCATTTTATCCCCAATTTTGTGCGGTGCACATCTGCTTAATAAAGAATACAATGTGAAGGCATGTCTCATACCATTGAGATCTTCATTATACTGATGTCATATGTTTTTCCATTTGATGCACAAATTCTTGAAACCACATACAAGGGTCAGCAATGTATCCAGGGAAGGCTCTGTTAATATGATCTACTCTAGAAAGAAATTCACTGTACTCTGTATCACATTTTTCAGTTCTTATCTATATATATTTTAAATGCAGCTGAATGTAACACACAGAAATGTATTTAATTTACTGAAATGTGTGTAACATACTTCAATTACAGGTCAACCATATTCAGTCTCCCATTCTGTCCACCACTCTAGGTAGACTCTGACAGTTAGTAATAAACTAAAACACAAGGGAGTGATAAAATCATGACACTCTATACTGTAAACCCAATTTAATGTGTGTGTGCTAAACCTTATATTCTTTTTCAAACAAATATGCACAGCTTTGAAAAAAGAAAGCTATTTAAAGAATGTATGTTTAATCTTCATAAATAAATTACTGGAAGTACTTTGGTACAATTGTTATCTCTAATGCTTTACCTTCAGTGCAGAATTTGAACTTTCTTTGCATGTCTATACCAGGTTTCTCTAGTTCTGTCAGTTTTTTCCCCGCAACCTAAATATACTTATATTAGGCTACTTGCCAACTCTAAATTGGCCTGGTGTGAATAATGCCTTTAACGTAGTCCCATGCTGAAGATTAATTCTAAAGCTAGAAGCTATAGATATCAAAGATAACCAGCATAACTGGATCACAATTTGATTAACTGGCGGGAGACAAACAGAACTGATAAGAGAATACAGTATGTGGACTGAGGTCATCTGTGGACTGATTAATATTAATGATATAGATTATGGTGTAGTTAGCAAACTTATAAAATTTGTAGTAAAAAAAATCAAAAATTCTTGCACATTCTTTAGAACTGGGTGAACACTTGACAAATGCAGTTAAATATAGACAGCAGGAACATCAGTTATAAATGCAAGATGGGAGTCACTGTCCTATAGGAAGCAACCTCTGAAAAGGATTTAGGGGTTAATGTTGACACAATGTTTTCATCGTCTAAGCAATGTGCAGAGGCAATTAAAAAGGGAAAAAAGATGTTATTCGTAAATACTGTTGAATATAAATCAAAGGACACTATACTCAAACTATATGATGTATTAGCAAGAACGCATCTGGAGTATTGTGTGCACTTCTGGTCACCATGCCACAAGAAAGCAGTACTTGAAGCTGTGCAGAGAAGAGCAATCAAGTGCATCCCCCGACTTAAGGACAGACTCAGAATATTAAACCTGTTTAGTCTCAAGCAGAGGAGACTGCCTGGGGATCTAAACCAGGTTTTTAAAAATTTCAAAGGCATTGATAAAGGAGATCCAACAGAATTCTTTCAACTTAACAGTGAATCATGCACTCAATGACACTAGTAGACAGATGCAGAAGGACTGAAATCAAAAAACACTTCTTTATATAAAGGGTATTGAGACATGTAATATATTAATATATCCATCCATCCATTTTCCAACCCGTTGAATCTGAACACAGGGTCACGGGGGTCTGCTGGAGCCAATCCCAGCCAACACAGGGCACAAGACAGGAACCAATCCCGGGCAGGGTGCCAACCCACCGCAGTATATTAATATATATATATATATATATATATATAAACATATATATTATATATTGTAGAATAAATAAATACGACAGCCAGTCACACAAAGTTTTGGGGAACTGCCCCATATAATGTCCAGTGGACAGGTCAAAATAAAGTCGTCTCAAAATAGAGATCAACCAAAACATTCAACAAAATAACAGTGCAAACATAGGCGTATTTATACAGAACTAAAGATGGCTACAGGAAATTAAGAATGGGAAGTGACATCATGGCTTCGACTTGAATATGACATCATCTGGGAAGGACGGAAGGACAAGTCGGCCATTTTGGATCCGCAATATGGACGTTTACTTCTCATCTTTGTTTCTGCAGGAAGAGAGAGAGAGAGAGGTTAGTATCCTTCGGTAGCCCTTCATCTCGCGATCTTTTACTCACCCACAAGTTTGTTGACTGCCTCTGAGAGAGAGAGTGAGATAGGGGTGGGGAGATTGATTGCATTAGTATTTATAGCTGTATTATCCCATTAATCACAGTAAACTCCAGCCTGACACTAAACGTACAATGCACAATATAAATAGGCTAGTTGTCGGGACATTGTTTAATATGATACAGGTCTAAAGTGTGCAATTTCAAATTATAAAGTGGAACATACATCTACCAATGTATGATACATTAGAATGTATACATATTTTAATATCCACTGTAATGAGAATCAAGGATCTTATGTTTTAGTGGTTTTCCAAGTCAGAAATTTAACACTGCTGACTTTGACCTAAAACCTTACCCTTATCTTTTAGAACTCACACAGTAAGAATTAAATGTTAAGGCAGGTATGAAGAGTTAATTTTTTTGTATATTTATAGATAATAATGATACACTGTGATAGCACGATTTTATGGCAAGATCACACAAAGTGCTATAAACTTATTTAGTGGTTTATTGCTGGTATTTGTCCATATTCAAAGTGATATTTCTATATCTAAGACAAATAAGACCTTCATTACTTGCTAAAGCCAAATATTACACTATTAAAGAATATAAGCAAAAATACATGTCTCTTCTTAAATATAATGAATTTTTTACAATTATATTTGGAAATGGAATGCCTTGTCCTAAACTGAAATGTTACTTATGAGGTATAGGATTTTTACTGTTTCATTTATCTTTCCACATTCTCTATCACCATTAGTTCTAATCAAAGTGTTTTTCGGTGCTGGTTTCCAATTTTCAGCTTCTTAATTGCTCCCAAGGGGGTAGTTGTTTGGAGTCTATTACCTGTTGTCAAATGGTTAAATCACAAAGCATTAATTCATCCTTTTAGACCAAAAGGAACATATTTTTTGCAAACCAATTTATCCTTTTATTGGTCTTAAGTCTTAATTGCTGCATCCTATGGGATACACATTAGATTTGGGATCAATACTCTGTTTATGTGCAAGAGTAAAATAAAATATCTTACTCATACACATTCTGGCCTAATCCTTTGCTTGAAATGTATCATTGAGTGAAAAAAGCTGAACATGTTAATCATTTGTGCAAAGAAAGCTTTACACATGTAGGCTTTTCTATTTTCTGTCTTGCAAACATTTTAATTACAAACTGATCACATGTGACAAATACACTGCGCTGAGAAGAGTAGGATATTCAACATTCTACAGTTGACATATGATATATAGATATATATAGATATATAGATCATATATTTTCTATGACAGACATCATTGCACAAATAAGCGGTACTTTCTTGCAAAAAGGGATAATAAGGCTAACAATAGTCATACTTAGACTAAATGTAAAGATACTAATTAGCCCACAAAGTAGAAAGAAATTTATGTTGGTGAATGATTTATATTAATATAGTGGCAAAAATATATTGTTTATATTGACCATGAATATATTGTTTCTAAAATATTAGCTGAACAAAGTTTTATTTCCTTAAATGAAAACTAAAATGTTTAATATTATTAGGGTTATGATAGCTACCATGTTTATTTAAAAAAAAGTAGGGGACATTACAATTTGGTTGTTCCATTTTCTTGTCAAAGTCAAATCTACACAATACATCAAAAGTATTTCTTTTCCCTAGAATGAGACTAAAACTATAATAAAGTAGAAAGAAAGAATTCACATAGATGAACAGAAAATAGAAATAAACTAACACAGGGGCCAACAAAACAGTTTCTCAATCCCTTTCCACATTGGAGCAGGTACCCTCTTTACTCATATTCAGACTAACAATACCATCCAACCTGCCATTTAAAAATTCAACTCTCAGCTCTATTTTGGGATGACTTAAATAATCCACATAATCCTCATGCTTAACCTTATCTATACAGCCCCTCTCAATTGGTCCACTATTATTTTATGCATTACCTTAAAGCCTTCATCAGGCAATTTTCATTGCAATTCATATTGCCTAATCCATTTAATTGCTTATAGCAAATTTATATGGGGTAATGGGATATGTGCAATACACACTTTTAAAATGGTTTACTCACTTAACAGACTGTACTCTAGGTATTCATGTATACATTTTCTGAACAAACTTTCACCAGTACCATGTTAAAAAAAATCCAAGTCTACTGCAGCAGCACAAAGCCTTCTTCACACGTTGACCATCTGATATGGGAGCAGACTGGGTACAAGTGTTTGGTGTGCTCATTTAGATTTTCATATATGTTTATAGTGATAAAGCATGTATTACAAAAAAGTCACTGCATTCTAAAGGAGATTTCCACTGTAACTGTTTAGTTAATAGTTAATCTAAAATTGTTTGCTTTGCTTGCCACATGACTGGCCAGAACCAGTCACAAGAGGAATTTGAGGTCAGGTAACTTGCTATGTTATCCCCCTTAACCACAAGTTGGAGCTTGTAAAGGCCAAATGACATGTGTTGTCCTAGCCCCAGTTACAAGTTCTGTAGAACATTAATTGTTAGGAGGTTCAAGAACATGAGGATAGGCCAAACAAAACAAGACATGGTCTTTCTGGCTGCTAAACCATGATGCCCCAGTGGTCCAAGGGGTATAGTTAGGAAGCACAAGACCATTATAAATATAGGGTCCACCAGCTCCTCAGGGGCTTTGCCTCCTCATCCATCATATCCATCTAGAGACTACCCTGGACCAACGACCGACCAGCTCAGAAGCAAAGCACAAGATTTGACAGAGTCTACTTATATCTAGATACACTGGGTGCTTAAACTTCTACCAAAAAGAACTGTTATCTATCCAGGTTGTATTAGGTGTATCCCATGACCACCTCACTTTGTCTTTTCTAGGCATATTCAAAATTGGAATTTATATACTGTTATGAGTAAAGAAAAGCTTGAATCTGCTCCTCTGCTTGCTTGGTGCTCTGTCTTACTGCCTGGGAATTAGAGGGTTAAATGAATAAGTGAAGTTATCAGTATAGTCAAGTCTGATTGACTCTGTCAGTGTCTACAAGTGGAGACTGCATCTCCACAACAGGCTCATAAGTTTTTATATAAAGAACTAGCGTCAAGTAGTTTGGGATATTCCGCTCTGCATGTAAAAGGTTCCTAACATGTGAAGTGCATCATCAGCAGACTCAACAAATCATCTCACTGCACAATTTCACTCACTGTCAGAAATGTGATTAGTCTGCTGAGGTGAGGAAGGTATTGTGGCTGAAACCAAAAGAGTAGCATACAGGTCTGTTTCCTTAACAGACTGACACAAAAGAAGAACTTGGACCCTGACTTGACTCCACCCAGCAGTTAAGCTTTTAAAGGAATGAGCAGGCCACAACACCAGCTGTTTCAAGACCTGGAAGGGAACAACAGACCTGTTCATTTCTCTCTAACAACATTTGAAAAACTGGCTGCTGGCAATGTCTTTACACACACCCTCAACCCTTTTGTATTTACCTGAATCTCCTTTTATAACAAACAGCCATTAATACTATGCCAATTAGAAATTGTTACTTGTGTGCAAAACTGCTTGACATACTATTTCACCACTGTGTTTCTTCATACTGTATATACAGCATAACCAATAAACAATAATAATTAAAAATAATTCTTTACGTCCTTATTTTGTAAAAGTTTACATACTGTCAATAAACACAAATCTCTTTAATGCATATGTAACATGATCAAAACATGCTCTGCATGAAATGAAATATGCATCTATTTTTAAGACACAGTGCAGAATCAATCTATTAGTTATTTTATTGAACTAGGCATTGCTGACATTTTCAGTTTAATCATACCAAAGTGGATTATTACATTTAATAAAAGTGAGTTTTAAAAGCGTGTTGTTTGGTTTTTAATGCACAGACTGAGAGCATAAAAATATGTAGATTTAAAAGCCAATACATAAAAATGCAGTGCAAGCCTTACAAGCTAACAAAAGCAGTCTCACAGGAAATTTGAAAGGAGGACATTGTAATTAGTGAGAAATGGCTCAGACAACTTGCATGACCTGCTGTTTTACCCTTTAAGTACAAGGATCCAGCTGGTCTTGTTGCCTTCCTGCTTTCTTTTATTAAGCTTCATCATCAGGTTTTTCAAAGTTGCTATAGAGGCAATATGACTTAAATATAATGTTCATGCAGGAAAGAACACTATATAAAAATGAATGCAGATCAGCTTATTGACAGATTAGCAGCAACGTGATGCTGTGGTTAGTGATACTACAGTACCTCACAGTTCCAGGGACCTGCCATCAGTAATCATTGTGACCAACATCTGGGAAGAGTTTACACATTCCATGTCAATGTAGATTTTTTCCCTGATACTCATATAACCTCTCACATGTATGTTTTCTGAATTATCAGTGCTACTCAATAGCACCAGTAAATTTAAGATTGTACACATTGATTCACATGCACCCAAATGTAAGTTGCATATATACCAGCTCATTAACATCTTGAAATGCAAAAGTGGATTCAGAAAATGGACGGCTGGATGGTAGGATAATTAACTTGTGCATGAGATTGAGCACCTTTCTTAGAATTCACCAGAAATGGATAGTTATATATTGTACATCTTTTTAGCTAATGCCTTTACTATCACAGACTAGCAAATTATAACAAACTGCTTTTCAAACTGAGTATTCAGCAGTCTCTTGTCAGTAGTGATTAAGAATAATTTTCAAATGTCTCAATCATTAGATCCCTAAGGAGTATTTTTCTCTAAAACTACTGTCTTTTGAGTATTTGGTAAATTTAAAAAGACAATTTCAGTTTTTTTTTCTCCCGTTGTTTAAATTCATTTAGTAAATGCAGTAAACTGGAAAAGAATTTTATAATAAATGCTTATATTAAAATGGTAATGTACTTGGCTATGGCAAACAACATAAATTACTGTATATGCCAAATATGTTTACACTTTGCAAAAAATAGTGTAGTGATATAGTTAGTGTGGGATCTTCATTGAACACCCCAGTCATTTAATTTTTTTCAGGATAATTTGATGTAAATGCACCAAACAACACCCACCTTACACCATTAGCAATTTTGAGTCAGTTGAATAAATTGAATACACCTCATTTGGTCGGGTGCAGGAATGATAGTTCGGGATAGCCAAGACAAATTTTGGGGCACCAACTAGGTCATCCCTTTATTATTTTCTCATCTTCAGCTGAATAAAGAAAATAACCTAAATAGTGCTTGTAGGCGCTTATCCCTTCAGTGGGGATCCGAACAAAAATTGAGGTGTCGGTCTTTAGTACAGCTCCATGTCACAGGTTGCTCAGGCCAAAAGTGACACCTCCATCCAGGACGCCTGGGTTTTTATGTTGGCGGGGCCGGAAGGGCTGGGGCTAATTGCCTTTACCAGGCAACTTTTTGGCACTGTGGGGAAAGAAGGAGAAGATAGCGTTAGCAGAAGTGCTCCCTCTTACCTCGGCAGATAATTACATAGCTCAACTTAGCCTGTGAGGAGGTCCTCTGACATGCATGTGTGACAATTCACATCTGCGGCTTCCACATCCATGGATTCTACCAACTGCAGACAACAAATATTGGGGAAAAAAATCCATAAATTTCCAAAAAACAAAACTTGAATTTGCCACACTCAGAGACCTTCTCTGAATCCATGCAATTAAGGTTATGTGTAGGCATATCTTTCCCGGAATACTGGCTGGGTGGGGAGGACCAACAGGGGAAGACTGGAATGGGCAGACATGCCAGTCCTCTTCTTTCACCCCTCAAGGCTCAGTAATGATACTTTCACTGTTTCACCTCCATAAACCTTGTTACAATTTTTATTTTCTCAAGGACCACACTAAACCATCCAACTGATATTAGCGATGGACGGTGTTTACAACTGCAGGGACTTCATGAGTGCAAGCCCAAAGGCTAAAGTTGTGTCTGTGTCACCGCATGGGTTTTCTAGGGTGTGATATAAATTTTATTATTAGTCCCAGTCACAGCATGCCACCAGTATTTTGTAACTAAGTCGCCCTGTGCATGCCTTTGTGTGTTGATTGCGTATGTACTAGACATGTGCTCACTGGAGTAACAGTTGTATGAAGGGTACACAAATCAACATTTGAAGCTTATTTCCAAATGTCAACAGATTCATAGTGAGACACTGCCCAGACCCTGGCAGGCAGAAATGGAAATATCTGCGAGATTTATATGTAAAGGCAAAGAAAAAACTTTGGGGGATTTTGCAAAAGTGCAGTATTGTGCAGTGCTGCACACCAAACTATAAACAGATAAGGGTGCACTTCCTTTGTGCATTACCACACCTGTAGTTGTCTGCACTTGGGTATAAATGGGCTTTAAAAGGAAGTGTAAAGTGCTCTCCAAACTAGAAAATAAAAATCTTTGATCTTTTGAAAACTAGCATTGTTGCTTGCCAAAGTAGGCCATAAGGTCAGTAAGAACGAATCGAGCATTCACACAATTAAGCAGGAAGAAGCTGAAATTCGTGGGTGGTGTTAGTGCTGCTAGTGCTAGTAATCTAGTTGATTTAAAGTATACTGGAGGATGTGCATAGGTTATATGCAGACATTGTGACTTGGAGCATCTACAGATTTTGGTATCTACAGGAACTTCTGGAATGAATCCCCCACAGGTAATGAGGGACGACTGTACCGACTCTCTTACTTATGAGTAAAAATATGTCCTGAAAAATGTTATTAAATTATCTGAAAAGCAGCATGGCAGGGCCTCATTTGCTTCACTATTCTCATGACATCACAATGGAGGTGGATATGTGCATTATGCATGCATCTACATTTGATAACTTGGGTGCCACTTTATGTAAGACCCATGCGGCTGGCACAGCACTCTCACTGAGGCATTGTTTGGAACAATCAGGAGAAGATCCTGTTCCAGAGATAAGCAATTAAAAAAGGAGCGCTTTTGTTTAACTTAGAAATAAAAAGAAGAAAATAATATACTTGAGGCAATTTTTTTGTTTGCTTTATTTTTCCAACACAAAGCAACTTCTGTTTTGTTTTCTAATGTATAGAATTGGCATTTTAAACTGATCGGGGACACTCAGACAGGTATTGTGCAGGGACATTCTGTTGTTCCATTTCAGTTAAGATGGCCAGGCATTTTCCTGTGCAGCAGCTGCGGCTTTATGACTTTTTTCCCATGTTTATTAAGCAGTACCCCTGCAGTCTCTCTGTAGCCGTGTGCATTATTTAAATGGCAGCTGATCAGTGACTTCTTTCTTTTGTTACATCTTGCTTGTCCAGGCAACGCTTTGCATTTCTGTTTAGCCAGCTACGTCACCACACACTTTTGCTATTATTTGTCTGAGATGTTACTGATGCAGCAACTAAGCGATGGCTGTTTGTATAAAGTATGGCCTGCTTGTGTACTTGTCTATCCAACATCTGCCTGATACATTTCAGTATGTCTGTGCTGCTGTTTAGCCTTCAACTAATTGGTAGCTCCCTCTTGTATTAGTCTTTTGTCTGAAACACAAACCTAGTAACACTTGTGGGTGGCAGTAGTTTTTCTGTGCCGCAAGCAGCCCATTAAAACAGATGCACTAAAAACTCCCGCGTGTTCTAGATCTCCTCTTATTTGCTCTCACACAGAGTTCAGTTTTTTCCTTGATAAATGATATGTCAGACATTTTTCAAACTAACAAACACAGCCTTCTTTCTGGAAATGATTCTATCTAATGTCTAACTACTTGATACCTGCCACTTGAAAAAATAAAATCAGCACTCCAAAATTTTCATCCGTTCAATTGAATGTGCTGACTTAATTTACATGAATCAGCCTTTTAAATGGGATAAAGATAATAGGTAAAAAGAATCAGTCTTATTCTCAGTATCACCATCCTGGTCCACAATTAAAGCAACATTTCTTCCTGTTGTTCCTTGCCCAGCCGGGACGCCTCTTCCTTGTATGGTCAGGGGGAACAAGCATGGACACAACATTACCTCCCTCATAACGCTAGATGGCAGCCCCCCTGGGTGGCAGCGGTGCCTTACACTCCGGCAGGGCTTCATGAGAGATGGAGTTGGATACAACCCTGTTGGGATCTGGAGGCGTCGTCAGTGGGCGCTGCAGCTGTTCCTAAGAGCCATGTGGGTGGTTCTTCCTCCACACCTGGAAGGGGGGCAACGAGAACCTGGAGCACTTCCAGGTGACTTATATAAGGGGCCAACAGAGACTATTCGGTGAGCCAGAGTCAGGAAGACAAAGCTTGCCGGGGGAAGTGAAGGGGAAAAAAGAAGAAAGTATTGTGTGTAATTGTTGTGCTTATTGGGACTATGTTGTGCCTGTGGGAAACGGGGAAAATAAAACATTTGTGTTTTATCAGTGTGCCTCCTGTGTCTGTCTGTGTCGGGTTGAGTGGCTGCTATGCCCTCTATCTTTGTCACACTGTTTATCTATAATAATATAATTAATGTATTGCACTTCAACCGAAGCCACAGAATCCTGTTATTGCTATCATTAAAAAGCTGCCCAAAGCAAACCATAGGGAAGTTAAGACAGGGTCAACAGGAACCGTTCCTTAGGTGCTTTGAACCGTGCCAGACATACATTTATGTTGGTTTACCTTATACAAACAAGAACAATAAAAAACATAATAATTGTGCAAGGGCAATAATAATATTTCTTTTGATAATGTAGGCTGTTTTGTCGTGGATCATACCATGATCCATCCTAGGTCGCACATTGTGACAGTGGTACCTGCCAGAAGCCAGCTGCAAACAAGTGACATCTGGATTACAAAGGCCCTCAAAAGCAGTTTCCCTACAGCAAGACCAATGGAAGAACACCCATTCTCAAATGCAGAGACGGTCCGTAAGCACTGCAAGTGGAGTGCTTCAAGCTGATGTTAGCTGAGGCCTTTCTCTCTTTTTCAGCCCACACCCTTTTGTGCAACACCACCACTGCAATTGGCCTCTACACATTTTGCCTGCAGCACATCTGAAATTCAAAAGGTATATACCACTAAGTATCTTCTCTTGGTCACCATAAGCAGGATGTTATATTCATAATACAGATGTCCACTTTTGGATAGCTTTCAGCCTTTCTTTGTGTCCATAAACTGAAATGTTATGTAAGGGTGTAAGTGTTGAATGTTATTTGGTATTGTGTAATGAATCAAAAATAAAAGTGAGAAGGGCTTGGGTTTGGGGGCGGCATGGTGGCGCAGTGGTAGTGCTGCTGCCTCGCAGTTAGGAGACCTGGGTTCGCTTCCCAGGTCCACCCTGCGTGGAGTTTGCATGTTGTCTGCGTGGGTTTCCTCCGGGCGCTCCGGTTTCCTCCCACAGTCCAAAGACATGCAGGTTAGGTGGATTGGCAATTCTAAATTGGCCCTAGTGTGTGCTTGGTGTGTGGGTGTGTTTGTGTGTGTCCTGCGGTGGGTTGGCACCCTGCCCGGGATTGTTTCCTGCCTTGTGCCCTGTGTTGGCTGGGATTGGCTCCAGCAGACCCTCGTGACCCAGTGTTCGGATTCAGCGGGTTAGAAAATGGATGGATGGAGGGCTTGGGTTCCAGCTGAAGTGCTGCCTTTTGCTCAGATGATGTCTACTTCTTGTATTCTGGTCCTTTTAAGACATGGGGGTTGATCTTACTCTGCTGAGAAGTGATGTCTTTGGATCTGAGGAAGGAAGCAGAAAATGTATGAATATCTGTATCACATTATAACTGTGTCTTAGAATCGATCCCTGCAACAGCCTCACTGTACTCACAATATTGGCCTTATTCTGTTTTAGAGAAGCTTGACTAGACTCATCTCTCAGTGTGCTCTGCTCTGAGGCAAGTTGTTTGATTGCAACTATTTAGAAAATAAACATACAGAAATCTTACTGCTTGGCTAATGGCCTCCGTAAGATGCTTCAGTACCTGTGCAACAAATAACTCCCTCTGTCTTACACTTTCCACCATTGCAAGCCATCATTTTTTAGAGTTCTTAAGTGATCCTAATTTGTGACTGGGTGATATGTGAAGGCAGGCTGCTAACAGCATCATTGATTTTGCATTAAAAATATATCATACTAAACAAGATAAGGCAAATGAACAAATTCTATTGAAATGTTTGATAAACCATGTTGGGCAATTCCCTGTAAGCTGCACAACATCACACTGCTGATTTTGCTGTGTGGGTTATTTTCCAATACTGTGACTGTGAACTATTTTTCTATATTGAAGAAGCTGTTTGCCCCTTACATTAACGATTAGTTTTTTGGGGAAACAAACACATGTTCAGCTAATGTCTAAGACTGGCATATATTGCCTGAAGCATGGTAATGACATAACATGCCATTAAGTCATGAAGTCACTCAAGACTGATGTGACACTTTTACAGGAAGCCTTCACAGTAAACAAGCACCTCAAAGGGATTTCACACATTAGATAAAATTGTTTATGAACTTCTGCAACATAAACAGAAAAGTGCCAAGTGCCCTCTTCAAAATCATACAAAAATATTAGAAAATGTACATTTCATGAAAAAGAAGCAAAACAATGCCATACAGTTAGGTCCATAAATATTTGGACAGAGACAACTTTTTTCTAATTTTGGTTCTGTACATTACCACAATGAATTTTAAATGAAACAACTCCGATGCAGTTGAAGTGCAGACTTTCAGCTTTAATTCAGTGGGGTGAACAAAACGATTGCATAAAAATGTGAGGCAACTAAAGCATTTTTTTAACACAATCCCTTCATTTCAGGGGCTTAAAAGTAATTGGACAAATTAAATAACTGGAAATAAAATGTTCATTTCTAATACTTGGTTGAAAACCCTTTGCTGGCAATGACAGCCTGAAGTCTTGAACTCGTGGACATCACCAGATGCTGGGTTTCCTCCTTTTTAATGCTCTGCCAGGCCTTTACTGCAGCGGCTTTCAGTTGCTGTTTGTTTGTGGGCCTTTCTGTTCGAAGTTTAGTCTTCAACAAGTGAAATGCATGCTCAATTGGGTTAAGATCAGGTGACTGACTTGGCCATTCAAGAATTTTCCACTTCTTTGCTTTAATAAACTCCTGGGTTGCTTTGGCTGTATGTTTTGGGTCATTGTCCATCTGTATCATGAAACGCCGCCCAATCAATTTGACTGCATTTAGCTGGATTTGAGCAGACAGTATGTCTCTGAACACCTCAGAATTCATTCAGCTGCTTCTATCCTGTGTCACATCATCAATAAACACTAGTGTCCCAGTGCCACTGGCAGCCATGCACACCCAAGCCTTCACATTACCTCCACCATGTTTTACAGATGATGTGGTATGCTTTGTATAATGAGCTGTTCCACGCCTTCACCATACTTTTTTCTTGCCATCTTACTGGTAGAGGTTGATCTTGGTTTCATCTGTCCAAAGAATGTTTTTCCAGAACTGTGCTGGCTTTTTTAGATGTTCTTTAGCAAAGTCCAATCTAGCCTTTCTATTCTTGAGGCTTATGAGTGGCTTGCACCTTGCAGTGCACCCTCTGTATTTACTTTCATGCAATCTTCTCTTTATGGTAGACTTGGATATTGATACGTACTATACCTACCCCCTGGAGAGTGTTGTTCACTTGGTTGGCTGTTGTGAAGGGGTTTCTCTTCGCCATGGAAATGATTCTGTGATCATCCACCACTGTTGTCTTCCGTGGACGTCCAGGTCTTTTTGCGTTGCTGAGTTCACCAGTGCTTGCTTTCTTTCTCAGGATGTACCAAACTGTAGATTTTGCCACTCGTAATATTGTAGCAATTTCTCGGATGGGTTTTTTTCTGTTTTCGCAGCTTAAGGATGGCTTCTTTCACCTGCATAGAGAGCTCCTTTGACCGCATGTTGTCTGTTCACAGCAAAATCTTCCACATGCAAGCACCACACCTCAAATCAACTCCAGGCCTTTTATATGCTTAATTGATAATGACATAACGACGGACTTGCCCACACCTGCCCATGAAATAGCCTTTGAGTCAATTGTCCAATTACTTTTGAGCCCCTGTGTGTTAAAAAAATGCTTTAGTTGCCTCACATTTTTATGCAATCGTTTTGTTCACCCCACTGAATAATTAAAGCTGAAAGTCTGCACTTCAACTGCATCAGAGTTGTTTCATTTAAAATTCATTGTGGTAATGTACAGAACCAAAATTAGAAAAAAGTTGTCTCTATCCAAATATTTATGGACCTAACTGTATATACTGTAATCATGCATACTGTAACTAAACAGTGCCTATTTTTATACTACCTAGCTGCAATGCATAGAAAGAAAAAATATTATATCTGTAAAATTTATTTTTAAATGTTTAATGTATTTTAAGACTGATTATTGCTTTGCATCCACATCTTCTGTGTTAAGTCTGTAAATCTATACAGAAAAAGGTAACACTACAGTAAGCAGTCACTTTCATATTAGGAGGCATTGCAAAACTCATGGTAACCATGATCTTCTATTGTCAAATATATGTCTGTAGTAACCATAAGGGTTGCCACTGAGCCCCAAATCACAGACACAATAACACCAAACACAATTATGAGTTCAAATAAAAGATTTCTATTTGTCTTTAACACTTTTTCCAGGCAAGTATCAGCCAAAATACACACCAAAATAAGCACAGATTCTCTCCTTCCACTTACAGCTGAGTGTCACTCACAGCATCCCAACTCATCCAGGGGAGGCAGCAGGCTCCTTTTATGCTGGCCTGGGAATGTTTCTGGTGCTACAAGTGTATCCTTTTGGAAGCATTTCCGGGCCACACTCCAATTCCAATGTACCCCTGCTGGTGTCCAAACTGGGACACCTTGGGAGGAATTCTGTCACCTGTCATAAGGGTGATGGAACTGCTCCTGGCCTCCGGCTTCTGTCGGTCCATCCTTTGCGTGACTCCAGCCAGGCAAGAAGCTGTTTCCTTGTCCAGTCTGTGTGCTTGTCTGGCCTACCATCCAGGCAAGAAATCATCCTCCATCCTGGCCGGGATGCCTGTCCATCCTCTTGGGCACTTACACTGCATTGCCAGATAAGTACCAAATAAGTCATCCCTAGTTACATAAATATTTCAAAAAACTGAGGGCAAATATCTATATACAGTATAATTTAGAATATATGTACTGCAGTGCAGAGCTTGTCATGACGGTAAGTTTAAAGAGGTTTAGAAAACACATAAATAAACATTGTGGCATATACTTGTATCTCAAAAAAGGAAAAAGAATTTCTAACCAGGGCTCTGTTAAGGTGCTTACTGTAATTATAGTCACAAATAATTTTACGCATATTGTAAATATTAATTGTAATGCTTTTGTTTGTGTTCATTGGAAATGTTTAATTGCACTTCCACATATTTTCTTTATAATAAAAACACATATCCTTTAACACTTCATTATGAGCAAAACTGCCACATTTTTTTAAGATCACAGGCTGCGCACATGGGCAACATTCACCCTTATAATCCTGCTTACTGCATATGAAACTAATGTACCTTATGCAGTCCCAACCCCCCTTTTTCAGTTAATCCATGATGTACAACATATTTCATTTCACCTCATTAACAGAACAAACATTTTGAAATCTCCGCTCAGTAAATCGTGACCATTACATTTGTACGTTCATGACCTGCATTAGTGATTTATCTTCTCCACTGCATAATTTCTATATAGCTAGTGCTTGATCATTAATTTGGTTTAGTACATTAGCAATTAGCTCCATCATTACAAGTAACATATGTACACAATTTGGAACAAAAATCATATTTAAAACATGTTTCTGTCTCTTGCTTGTAGTTTGCAATTGATCATACACACAAGTTCATTTCTTAGAATGCATTCTAATCATTGGGTGCATTTTTATATTAACCTCAACAGCTGATTACTAAACTGAGTCTTAAATGATCTCCATGTTGTTTTAGCTTCATATTATTTAATGTCACTGAAAATCTTCACAAGAAGAGAAACATTTTGTTTTTGTATTTTGTTACAATTTGGTGGGACATGCTTCTAAAAAAGTAATCCATCCATTTTCTGAGTTGGTATATCCAAATCAGAGTCATGGGGAACATCTAAAAAGGTGTGGTAAAGTGCTATGATTATTAGCACATTGTGTAAAACTTACAGCATTTGTTGGCTTCCAACAAGGAACTTTTCAAATAATCTTTAGAAATGCAGTAAAACACGTTACTAGCAGGGAATCTGGCAGGCTTTAAAAATACATTAAGTATTCTCAGGCTCAGTTTAGGGTCATCTTTATAATTCAGCTCGACTCAACTAACACTGATCATCAAATACTAAAATGAGTCTTTAAAGTGGTCATTTGCCAGTTATTAGTTTACATGTGTGACATTTTCCAGAATTTATGAGGCTCTTTCTAAGATGGTGCTTAAAGACAATGTGTACTATGCTCAGAGTGAGAGGTCTTGTTGTGAATAAACCAGCCGATGCTTGAATCCTCTTCAAAAGTCTGATTCTTCTAATATACTGAATCAGTTGGAAGTGATATGTGAAGCATAACAATTAATTACATTAGCACAAAAATAAAGGATTTTTTATCTTTCTTGTCTGAATTTTTTTAACTCTTTACATTATCACATGTCTTACTGCATCTTTCTAATTCAAAGCTAACATTACATATCATGGATGATACTGATGCTTAAATCTAATCGTTGAGCTTTGGTGATGTTACATAATTATATAATGTGCCAACACACATTTTAAACAGGTGTGCATAATATTCTTTACCAGTTGTAAAGATTTAATTCTTAAAAAGCTTTTATAGAAGCTTAGTATAAAAAATTACTTAGTTCTGATTGAAACTGGTACAAAATGTATATTTATGTTGTGCAGCTCATTAATTTTAAATAATTAAAGATAAATAGAAGAGACCATTGGGTCTCATGCACTTGTGTCAGACCACATTTCTTCAGTACGTGGGAGAATCCAGTAAAGAAAAAAATCACTATACATGAAATAATACTCCCATCTGCTGGTTGAATTCTAAAATTGCATTATTGTTTGAAAGATAAAAGGAAAAGGAAAATTCAAACAGATCACAAATGTGTTATCAGACTTGAAAAGATATCATTTCTAATAACTTGTGAATAAATATTTATCTATGTGTCTTCAATTATCTACCTAGATCTTTGTCTGAAGACTATGAGCTTGAGTCAGGGCAAGGCTAATCTTGAATGCTGTTTTAAATAATGCTTCTGATAAAATAAGATAATTTATTTGTCCATCTGTTTCCAAAGCAATTTATCTTATTTGTGTCTTTCAGTGATGCCAGACACATTCCCACTCTCGATTTAATTATGTCTTGGCTATTACTCAGAACACAATGCAAAAACTGTATGTGTTTGGCACATACATATCTCTGATCTTTAACAGACACTTTCTATCCTTTGTGGAAGGCTGAAGAAATACTGGATGAAGAATGAATGTGTACATTGTCTGTGAGGCAGCAACATTAACTGCTGTGCCATCAAGCTACTTCTTGCTGAACTGCCAAATGAAAAGTATATAATAAATAAACTGTAATAACTTGAAGAACTTGTGTAACCATAAAAATAATAACCCAGTGAAAATAACACAAATAGCTCACAGAATTACTGTATTAGCCATTTAATTCATTCCACATTCATTATTTGCACAATACCTCCATAATTATTTGCATGGTTTTACAGCAAAAATAGTAAAAATACTGTATGTGATACAAAAGTAATTTTAAATTTCTATAAATTAATGATGGCAAGCACTAAAGTCATTAGTTGATTTACATTGTAACAATCATATTTTTATATTTGATAGTGAAAGAATATGTGATCTGATTTGATTTTAATAATATGTGGCACTGCATGTTATACTAACAAATGCAATAAAACAATAAAAAATAAAGAATATGAAAAAATATTAGTGTTTTTATTCTCACCCTTAGGAAACAAAAGTAGTTTTACAGTGGCTGTGTGCAAAGCTTATTAGCTATGTGGTGACAGTCACTTCTTGTGCCCAACCTCAGATTGTAAGAAAGCATTTCTTAAACTTCCATGTATACAGCTAACATATTTTAAGGATAAATGGTTTTCCTAATTGAAATGATAATGCATATAATGTTAAATTCATTTGCATTTCAAATTCATACAAGACTAGAGAATATACGGAACTGATCACTGCACCTCATGAATTTCAAAATATGAAACTGTACATAGAAATGTTATTTAAGCATACTGATTACTGTAAAGCTTTCAGCAATTACTGAGTAGATTTAATTAGCACAAATTTTGCAGTACATTCTTATTATAATAATAAAGCTGTAACATTCTATAAACTGTGCAGCAACCTTCTGACATATATAATTATAATAAAAACATTTGAAGCCTTGAAACTTGGGGGACTCTGTTATAATATTTCCTAATTCCCATCTAATGAAAAAAAAATCAGAATATAATAACCTATTGCTTTATGTTAATCTTAATAATATTTAAAACTTAATGTGAGTTTATCCCATTTGCAAGTCCACACCATTGAGCCTAACTATGCCAAATTTTTCACAGATTTCTCATTTATTCTGGGGAAGGCCACAGGCTATGTTTCATTGCAAATGGTTTTCTTCAGTGACTGTACCTGTGCTTTATTAGGAAAGTACCCATACGAAACAGTTTTGTAATTTGCCACAGGAAAGATGCTTCTCACGGTGATGCTAGTCAGTGAAATTTGTTTTTTTCCTAACTTTTTCTCCCTGCTGGAATTTGCTTAATGACCACACTTGCGTTTTCCACACTGGACAGAGCCAGGTAGCCCAACTAGTACTGTATATACACTATGTTCTATACAATATGTTCTATAGTCACCCATATACTTCACCTTGAAGATGGTATAACTCATCAAAACCGTAGTTGTTTGAGTAAACCCCAAAGAATGGTGACTGGACTCAAAAGCACCTTGGCAGGCTATAACTCCACCTCCAGCTCCTTTGTGTTGCTGATGTTTAGTTGCAGATTGTTGTCCTCCACAACCCTTTAAATTTTTCAAGCATTTTGAATTATTTGTAACAAAAGCATGTGCCAGATTTTCTGCAAATGCAAATGGTAGAAAAGATCTTAATATTTCTGACTAACAGATTGGTCAGGAGTCCTGCTAAGTATTAGCTAATAGAGCTTCAAGTGATATCAACATTGTACAATCAGGTCTGTAATAATGAATGAATTCTTTGTGCCTTGAGTTTGTTGAAACAGTGGAAATGTTCGTGAACTTTGCCGAGCACAGAGAAATGCATTAAAGTCAATGAGGAAGACGAAACTGAATTAGTTTTAAGTGGATTATAATGGTGCAATGGTCTTTTAAGTATTCCCAATGGCTATGGAAACATCCATCAAAATTCTTGTGGCCAAAAATGTGACCTGAAATGTGAGGCAGCAATACTTAACCAATGCACCACTGTGCCTCCCTGAGATAAAATTATTAAATCAGAATAGTAAAATTTCTAGCAGACAGTGGCAGACATGAAACTCGAATTTATATGGCTTGCCCCACACAGATTTAATAGCAGGTACTCACGTCTTTTGAACGAAAAAGTACAGTTTGTTTTTATTTTTCCTGGGTCTTATGCTTTTTCATTGCTGCTGCTACCAAATAAGCACAAACACTAAAGGATGTAAATTCTTCACTCCTTCCTGTTTGCATCAACAGTACAGCATTCTGGGTATTACTGATAAAGGGGTAGGCTCAGGTATTACGTAAAGGTCACATAAAAGTCCATACACAAAGACATTATCTTTAAGACTCAGATACACTGACACATTTCCCGTTTTTTTCTGCACGCAAATTTTGTGTTTAAATATATTTGCAAGTTTTCTGCTAATATTTAGCCCACTGCTAGGATTAGCATCATGTACTTTGTGGGTTAGGGGGTAGGTTTAGAGTTCGTTGAACATTGACTGCTACCAGTTTGTGATATCATTCTGGCCTCTAGGAAAATGTTCGTGAACAGGATCACTGTTGAACTTAGCCCATTCACTGCAAAAAATGCTCTGTAGCAGACTTTGCTCATCAGTACCAGTAGTTTGTGAGAAGTGTAAAAATTAGTGATTAAGAGTTAAAAAAAGCAAGTAAACAGATTATCAGATGGAAAGTATGCCTCATATTTGTGCATATCCGAGGTGCTTCAACCCACAGAAGTTCAACTCACTGGTGCAGTTTAACAAACAAAGTAGTGCAATTGTGATCTAATGACCAATGAATAAGGGGAGAGGTGGGGCTTCAGTTAAGAGGTTGAATCCCACTTGAATGTGCATATGTGTTGTGCATGTGAGGATGTTCCAGAAGTAGTTTAATTAGGAATACTTTCATGTGTTTGGGACATTATGGGGATATGAACTAATAACAGTCTTTTCAGTTACACAACCTGAGATTTTTTTGAAGATTTTGATATTATTTGCTGTGTTCACCGTGAGTCCCCTTTGAAGCACATTGTATCTGGAATTTTGTTATCTTTGTTCTTAATAAAAATCCAAGATTTTTTTTTTTCTCAGTCTTTACTAAAAACAACACAGAATATGTAATAGATTAAAAAATATATTGTTGGGTGGAAATTACATTAAATCTCAAAACAGCTTTGACAATATGTCATCTGTTCCAATAAAGATAATGAAAACAGAATCACATATAACTAGTACCTGTACCACATGTATGTTGCCACCTTTGAAGATATTTTTTCCCAGCACCACATGATGCTTTGCAAGGCTATCATTAAATCACAGTTTGATGGGACAGCCCCCTCCAAGTATACAATGCTAATTTTTGTAGTGGGCTAAAGATTGACAGAAAACTTGCAAATATATTAAAACAAAAAACTTGCATGCAGAAGGAAACTAGAAAGGTATTTTGTATTCATGAATTAAAGGTAATGTCTTTTTGTATGGACTTGTACGTGACCTATGTGTGTAATATGTGAGCCTTATTACTCAGAGTGCTGTGCAGCTGATGCAAACAAGAAGGAGTGAAGAATCCACATGTGCGTTGTGCATTTGGCTGCTGTGGCAGTGAACAAGCAAAACTCCCAGGGAAACAACAAACAAACTGTACTTTTTAGAAGGAATTCATGCTTCCTGTCTGCCACTGTTGACAAGAAATATATTAAATTCTTTTAACTTTATCTTAGGGAGGCAGGGTGTCACAGCGGTGAGCACTGCTGCCTCACAGTTCCGGTCGCATTTTTGGCCACAATAATTGGTCCAGCATAGTTGGCAGAGATTCATCCATCCATCAAATACATTTATAAGACAATTGCACCATTATAACCCACTCTAAACTAATTCAGTTCCTCTTTCCCCATCAACCTCAATGCATTTCTTGGAGTCTGGGGAGTTCCTGAACATTTCTGCAATTTCTGCAAACTCAAGATGAAGTAAACTCAGCAGGGTTCACTCATCACTACTTATGGTTAATTATCTTTTTAGAAAGGTTATCTTCAAACTCATGTTGCTCTGTGATGCTGACAATTATAAATAAAATAATCAGATTTAACACTATACACATTAAAATAGGAGTAAAACAATTACAAACTTATTAAGGGATGAAATCCTTTAAAAAAATAATACTGCAGAGCATATGTTGTCCCACTAAACCACTAACAGACATATACAACACAAACTGTGACCAACTAAACAACCCCTGGTGAGGCATGTCCAAGAAGGTGAACAAATAGTCCTGTAAAACGTTCTTGTTAAATAACTGGATAGCTGAATTAATTTATTTAAATTAAAAACATCTATTTTGCCCTTCCTGTTACATCAGTTGTTCAGCCTGATCTAAAGTTTTAAGTATATTTTTCTTGGTTAGCTGACTTTCCTGAGCTTTCTGGTCCTCCCTCGCCTATTCAAGAGCTGGCTCTGGTGAGCTATGCTGCATATATTTTTGTCTGTGGGAGTGAAATGAGCCATCACAACCCTGATATTGTCCTAATTGACATAATATCCTTTGAATGATTCACTAAAGACTTTGCTAGTTACATGAATGATGTTATTAAATTATTTCTTTTGTATACTGTGAGAGCTAAATGCCTTAGCATAATGCTTGAGTGTATTAAATAAATTCTGTAACATATTTTCTCTACCCCGCAGCTCCTTTGGTAGCATTGTCCCCAAATCAATGACTTCATTCTAAAGATTGATTAGGAATTTTGCTTTCTGGTTCTTTCTCTTCACTAGTCCACATCTGAGTAATTTAATTGTGCAGAGCGGTCATCTGGTAAAGACATTGTGTGTGATACATCCATGTCTGCTTCTTTGTATTGAAAGTGCAGTGCCCAAACCTTCTATAAAGATTGCAAGAAGTCACTTCTAAATCATGAAGTTAGAAGTTAGATGTTAGCTGATGCTAGATCTCTCAAAAATGCAGTTCTATAAAAAAAGCTATATATCTAAATGTTTTGTTTTTTTTGAGCCCAGTTACTCCAATTGAGGATTGCAAGAAGCTGCAACAAAGCAAAGCACCAATCAGACACTTGGCAGAAACAATCACTGGAAAAAGCACCATAAAAAAAAATCATCTGATAAATTATTTTCTTGAGCATGTGTCTCAGGTTACTCCTTCTCGCTGCTGGAGTGAACTAACCTCTAAACACTATAAAACATTAAGACCACAGATAATACAGGTTATCCCTGGCTTAATTCAAATTATTGAATGCTGCATTTTTATTCACTCCCTTGATTGTTATATAAAAGTTCCCTTTTGACACATTCCCTCACAATGAAATACAGTAGAGTCTCGCTTATCCTATCTTTGCTTATCCAACATTCCGTATTATCCGACATCCCACAGCAAAAAAAAACAAACAAAAAAACGCATCAATCAGCAACAAGAACTGCAAGTTGCGAGCGTGAGCGTAGTCTATTTTTTGTTGCTCCCGACTCTTCCGCAGCTAATTACAGTGGAACCTCGGTTTGCGAGCATAATGTGTACCGGAAACGTGCTCGCAGTTCAAAGCACTAGTATATCAAAGCAAATTTCCCCATAAGAAATAATGGAAACTCAGATGATTCGTTCCACAACCCAAAACTATTCATATAAAAATGATTAATACAAAATATAAAGTAAAAATACATAAAACAAATTAACCTGCACTTTACCTTTGAAAAGAATCATGGCTGATGTGAGTGAGTTTCTAAACTCTTGTGGGATTCCACCCAACGGGACGACATGCAGAAGAACGTCCCAAAGCAATCGCAGTCTCCCAGCGCTGTAGCAGTTCAGCGTAAAAGCGAATCCGAAAAGATTGCAGACATGCTATAAGCGCCTGCCATCGATGGGTGATACAAGGAACAAGGAACATTATAAATGCGCAGGGCACAGTACTACTTGGCCACAACCCTGCCTGACTGCTGTGTCTGTGTATAGAAGAGTGGCAGATCCTGCTACAATAAATAACAGCGCTGTTGCTGTTTCAAGCTGAATAAAGCTGGTGTTGCTAAAGTACTGAGACTCAGCTTCATGTTTTGGGGTGCAAGACGGGGACTCACACGTCACAGCACGCACGTCACAGCACAAACACACACACGCAGTCACAATGCTGTAGTAAACAGTATACAGTACGGATGTTGACTATATGGGGCTCTAGAAACTGCAATTAAATACATTGAGCAACAAGAAGAAGCTACAGGAATCGACATAATGATGCTGCAAAGATGGTGAGACATGGCAGTGAAGAAACGGCACTCATCAGGAAAGCAGACTACAATCAAAAATTTCTTTAAATCATCACAGGACTGAACTTTTTAAGTACAGTACATACTGTTTTTAACTTCAGACAATTCTGTAACTGTAAGTTCATTTTTTCAGTTAATTTTTTCTGTTGTTTTGTTGTAAAACATGATTATTAGGTTCGTAATGTGTAAAATTATAACATAGTTTGACATTTAATAGGCTTTTTCTTAACACTTCCCATTATCCAACATTTTCGCTTATCCGACGTCCTGCCGGCCCGTTTATGTCGCATAAGCGAGACTCTACTGTACACCCATCTTTCAGTTACATATAGAACCCACATCAAATATGTCAATATTCTTTGCACTTCAGTATTTCATTTGTTTTTAATACACACCACATTCTCTTCAAGGTTCTCTAACTGCAGGGATATACAGTGAAAAAAATAGGTTTGGCATTTGCAATTTTAATTTAATTAAATTCAATAAATTTTCAGTTTAGCGGAATAAATGATATTTTTCATTTTCAGCAGTATTCTTGTCTACTGTTACTTTTAAGTGCTTATTAAATGTATGGTTACCTCTGAAATTATTTGTTTTATATTCATTATACATTACAGCTGTTATTTCTATTTCTTGCTCTTTCTTGCTATTATTTCTTTCATAATATTCGCATAATATATACTCATCCAATTTGGAGTTCTATTTGAGTCAGATTTGTCCTGCATTTTTAGAAGCGTACTCTTTAATTCTACAAAACTGTGTCCCAACTGCCTCAATATTTAAAATTTCATCCCCCTTTGTATGTTAAAGGGTTTGTAACATCTCCTTGAATTTGGCTTATTAAGAATAAATTTATTTTTTATTTTTGTTTGTATGATCTGCCAAAACACCTGCACTTTTGTCTGTATCAGGCGGATCAACAACACACTCCCAGTGCAATTCTGCAGTCTTTCCAGCTTTTCATTCAAACACAAATATTATTATTAAGATATGGCTTATTTTCCATTTGAAGCAGACTTAATCTTATGTAAATTGAAAATTCTCCACATTTTCAATCATATTTCTCTTTTATAAATAACCTATATCCATATATACGAGATCTGTCAAAAAGAAACCAAACTTCTTAAATAGGGCGCCAACAAGCCAACATTGCAGAATCGTGATAGTGGTAGTGAAGACCTTGGTCTTTAAAATCCCTACTTGCTCGATCACGCCATGTCAGTTAGTCATTGAGTACATTCATTAGAGTGAATTTATCTCCTGTGTCTTTTGCAATTTTTTGCAAATTGAAATATGAAAGATTTTGAAGATCAATGTGTTTACATGAAATTCTTTTACCAAGACTCTTCAGATGTTGAAGCAAGATTATGGAAAGAATTGTTTAAGCCACACACGATGTTATGAATGATACAGATGTTTCAAATCAGGCAGAAAATTCCAAAACTGGACAATGATCATTTTGATAAAGTGCATGCTTTGATTCATGAAAATCGCCCCCTAATTGTCCGTGAAGTTGCTTGAGAAGTAGGCATCAGTAGAAGGTCATGTCACACAGTTTTAACTGAAAAATTGCAGCTGATTCGTGTTTCTGCAAAATTTGTGCCACATCTCTTGACAGATGAGCAAAAAGTGAAATGCTTCACAGTAAGTCAGGAGTTGTTAGATTGTTGAAATCCTGATAAAATCTTTCTGAAACATGTTATACTAGCTGAAATACCCAGCGTTGCCTGGAAGGAAAATAAAGTGTTTTTTTTAATTGTTTGAGAAAAATATAATTTAAAAAAAATGCAACTATAAAAATAAAAATAAATTTACAAACAACGAAGACTCACTAATGTGCTTGTCTTGCAGTCTTGTATGTATGTTATCATCCAGTTGACGCTCGGAATTGGCCAACTCTATTTAATTTCAAAAGCAACAGGGGCGCTGTAGTGCTTAAACATAAAGAATGCTGGCAGTCACCTCCAGTTCGCCCTCTGGTGGTCGTTCCATCAACTGGATGATAACATGCATACAAGACTGCAAGATCACCCCCCCGCCCTACCCAGAAGGGGGTGGGTTAGGGTTGATTTCACCCTACAGTATTTTTAGTCAACCAATGAGAAACATGTGTACCAAGTTTCATGAAAATCAGTCCAGCCATTCAGAAGTGATGCTGGAACATACATACATACACACACACACATCCATTGACCTTTATATCTATAGATAACAGGTGGTGAAATGTGTGTGTATAGCCCCAGCTGACTCTTTTTTTAAATTCTCCTTAAAACGGTTGCTGAAAATTCCCAAGAAGACCATTTTTGACATTCCACAAAATTATTCATTCCAAAAATTGAAAAAACATTGAGGCTGATGTATACATAGAGGAGGGAATTACTTTGAAGAAGACAAGTCTGATTAAGTTGTAAGCATATTCATAAATATCTTTCCAAAAAAGATTTTTTTTTTTTTTTTTTGTACAGACCTTGAATAATTATTCATACATAGGATTCAGCTATGTTATTATTACTGCTAGTAGCATCATAGTTTCTGCAAGTACTGTATATACAGTATACAGTAATCCCTCCTCCATCGCGGGGGTTGCGTTCCAGAGCCACCCGCGAAATAAGAAAATCTGCGAAGTAGAAACCATATGTTTATATGGTTATTTTTATATTGTCATGCTTGGGTCACAGATTTGCGCAGAAATACAGGAGGTTGTAGAGAGACAGGAACGTTATTCAAACACTGCAAACAAACATTTGTCTCTTTTTCAAAAGTTTAAACTGTGCTCCATGACAAGACAGAGATGACAGTTCTGTCTCACAATTAAAAGAATGCAAACATATCTTCCTCTTCAAAGGAGTGTGCGTCAGGAGCAGAGACTGTCATAAAGACAGAGAAAGCAAACAAATCAATAGGGCTGTTAAGCTTTTAAGTATGCGAAGCACCGCGGAACAAAGCTGTTGAAGGCGGCAGCTCACACCCCCTCTGTCAGGAGCAGAGAGAGAGAGAGAGAGAGAGAGAGAGAGAGAGAGAGGCAGAGAAAAACAAACATGCAAAAATCAATACGTGCCCTTCGAGCTTTTCCGTGCAGCATGTCGCTTCACTAAGCAGCTACACAGAAGGTAGCAACGTGAAGATAATCTTTCAGCATTTTTAGACGAGCGTCCGTATCGTCTAGGTGTGCGAACAGCCCCCCTGCTCACACACCCTACGTCAGGATCAGAGAAAGCGCAAGAGAGAGAAAGAGAAAGTAAGTTGGGTAGCTTCTCAGCCATCTGCCAATAGCGTCCCTTGTATGAAATCAACTGGGCAAACCAACTGAGGAAGCATGTACCAGAAATTAAAAGACCCATTGTCCTCAGAAATCCACGAACCAGCAAAAAATCCACGATATATATTTAAATATGCTTACATATAAAATCCGCGATAGAGTGAAGCCGCGAAAGGCGAAGCGCGATATAGCGAGGGATCACTGTAATCTCAATTTAATTTGTTTTATCTTTTACTGTTTTTGTAATAGCTTGCCTTAATGCTAGAAGTACAGAATTATAGGATCAGCTTTGTTATGTGTACACATTACAGTGAAATTGTTACCTGCATAGGTAACCTCCATCTCGAGTATCCCCTTCAGTGTTTTGATTTATGGTGTAAGACAGAATCCACAAAAGATTTCGTCCGAACACATCTGTTTATTTAGCCTTAGATACTGGCATGTACAGGATGTCATCTCCTGCATGCCTTCTCAGTGGCCATTACAGAACTTAACTGTTGACCATCTGTAAACAGACAAATCTTTCTATACCATTCACCTGTAGATTAATGTTTTAGTCCGACTCTGTCCTACCACTGCTTCACAGCTCCTTATACAGAATGCCTTTATCACAGGCTGAGGGATTTTGCTGATTTAAAGCACTATTATTCTACTATCATGGTTCCATCTGGTTTTCACTTATGCATTTGGTTTGTTTTTCTTTTATACTTTGTCTCCTTTTATTCAAATTGCCTTCCTTTTGCTATTTATTTATTAATTCTTTCTGTGTGTGAATCACCTTTTGTTAATTCCTTTCGTTAGCTCAGTAATCACCCCTTTGCCATAATCTGTTAATTATATAATGTTTGTGCTTTTAATGGAGGTAAGACAAGGCCCTTAATTAACCAACAGTCCTCTCTGCAACACTTGTGGATTTGACCTTGTAATTTTTTTTTTGGATTTTTGGATGTGTTTAGAATTTTGGATTATTGGAGTAAAGATTTCAGTTAATTCATACATGTACTTTTGCTTTGCTTTTGGATTTTGTGATGTTGGCTAGTAACATATTTGGTTCAATGTTTGTTTTTTATATTTCTTTTGGAGTTTTGTACTTTGGAATTTCAATTATATTTTGTTTTTTTACATTTTTTTTTTTTGCACTGTTAATTCTATAACTTCAGATTAGATTTTAAAGCGATACATTACATATAAAGGTTCGAAGAGCAGAGTAGGGGGTCCCAAAATGAATGTAAGGCATTCTAGTTTCATCTAAGCAAGAACTGGGTTCTTGAGCTGGTGGTTAGAGACATAGGCACGGAATTTAATTAATATTTTTTGGTCAGCTTTCTGTATTGTAGCTGTACAATCTTGATTCAAACATATCAACCTCCAGTTCCCAAACTTCCCTTTTCTTTCCTTCTGCTTCTCCACATAACGTAATGCTGCATATAAAAAAATGTCTCTGTAAAAATATTACTAACTGTAACCTTAGAACACTGATTCTTCAAAACTTTTAAAGAACATAAAATTATTAATATATAATTTTGTAATTATTAACAGTCTAAATTATTATATTTAATAATTTGTCTATAAAATATCATATGATCAATTGCATTTCGTTGCATTTCAACATGAAAATATAATCTCACTGTAAACTTTAGTATTCCAAATATTCAGAGAGCTGAAATAATGTGAATTTAATATGTGGTGTCCGCTGCTTGTGGATTCGGTCGGCACATGAGGAAGCTCATTTAAAAAGCATTTAGTGCTTAACAACCGGGCACATAGTTTATGAAGGTTTGAACGTTGTCTCTTCAGTTACAATGAGATTTGAAAAATGCTCATAAATGAACATTCAATCTTAAGATGGATTTTACAATGTTATTAGTGTTAGAAATTTTTCTGGAAATGTTACCAAGGTGGGGCGGCACGGTGGCGCAGTGGGTAGAGCTGCTGCCTCGCAGTTGGGAGATCTGGGGACCTGGGTTTGATTCCCGGGTCCTCCCTGCGTGGAGTTTGCATGTTTTCCCCGTGTCTGCGTGGGTTTCCTCCGGGCGCTCCGGTTTCCTCCCACATTCCAAAGACATGCAGGTTAGGTGGATTGGCGATTCTAAATTGGCCCTAGTGTGTGCTTGGTATGTGGGTGTGTTTGTGTGTGTCCTGCGGTGGGTTGGCACCCTGCCCGGGATTGTTTCCTGCCTTGTGCCCTGTGTTGGCTGGGATTGGCTCCAGCAGACCCCCGTGACCCTGTGTTCGGATTCAGCGGGTTGGATAATGGATGGATGGATGGATGTTACCAAGGTGTGTCTGAAAGCATTTCATTTTAATCACTTTTAGTAAATTCATTAGCATCAAATATATGTTTTGTTTATTACATATTTTTAATTGTACCAATGAGTCATATTTAAAAACAACTGCAATAACAGAATGTAATTACATGTGTTGATAGACTGCATTAAATACATGCTTTTAAACTGTACTTTGCAATATCCTGTAGTCAAAACTATAGCACATAAAGGCTTGTGGTGACTCAGATAGTTGTGATAAACAGCAAATTCCAATTCAAGTTATGTAAAAAACAATTGATGTACTGTTGTGAAGTGTTGGTTGCAGTGGGTCTGTAACTAACTGTCATTCAATTTTTTAAAGAATGTTTTTGAAAGAAGTACCCAATGAAGAGTTACTATCTTTTTGAAGTCAAAGTCCAAAGGCAAAATTGTTGGCCGCTACAGGCTTCAGACCATGGTGGGTGGCAGGTCTGGAGCTTTGCCAATAAAATATAGTGTTAGAAAAGCTGAAACATTAGAATATGCAGTCAGCAGTGAGGTTGTTTTTAGTGTAAAGCAAATACTGAGTGCAATACTGTTCACTTTATGCTTACAGAGAGACAATTAAGTTACTCCTTTGCTGTTATATTCATTGTATGTTACTTTTTTTTATTGTTGCAATTAACTTTACTCAGACAGTACGAGAAGTAAGTTAGTGTGCCAGAGGAGAGGCTTCGATGTTTGACTAACTTGTATTGGCAATCTATTTTGCTGTCAGGAGCACTTGTAAAAGAGAAAAATACAGAAAATATACAAGTTGAAGTAATTTCCCTCAGTTTAAATTTGAAACTGTAAACTAATCTGTAATTGAAGTTGCACAAAATGTTTCTTTCTTTTAAGATAAATTAGTTTGAAAATTATCCAATAGTTTTTTATAGGAGGTTTAGAACTATCAAGACTTTGTACAACACTCTGCTGGCATATGTCAAAGACCATTGAACACTCTTGATGAATTTCCATGAAGAATAAGTGTGCTAAATTTAAACAAAATCGATCCATTGGGAGTTCAGTAGTTTCACATAAACAGAGAAATGAGCAGACAGACAGACATAGTGATTGCAGTAGGTGCTTTTCACTTTATAGGCAAACACACCTAATAAAAAGTACACTGCACACCTCCTTAAAGCCAAATAAAATTTAAATTTAAGGGGCACATTTAACATTAAAATTTGTACATGCTCAGCACAATATGTATTTTAAGTTCTGCTCTGACTTCCTTTAACATTTGTGAAAACTGTAATTCTTAGCCATATAATTTACACCACACCCTGTCAAGCAGTAGCTCTGTACTGAACTAATATTATGATATTTTATGATTCTTTTTTTAAAATATCTTGCAAAAAGCTCTCATGGACAGAGTGAATAGGAATAAGAGAGTTTTGAAATGACTGTCATCATTGAAGAGATTCATTTGAATTATCTGCATTAAAAACTTCGAAACCTGCAAAAACCCATCAATCTATGACTTCCAAAATGAATACATTTTCCTTCGCAGTCCCAAGCAAACCCTGCATAGTAAAACCAAGCCTTTGTTGCTCCAACATATTGCTGGCTTCTGCATGGCTTGTATCTGTCTATTCCATTCCCCCTACAGTATACTTCATTTCATACACATTTTCATTTTTTGATAGTTAATGATTTTCTGGGCATATATCAAGCATAATCACTAGAGAATTAAGAAAATATATACATATTTATTGATATATAAGCTGTTAACTAAAAATGTGTATTGCTGAGTACTTATAATTTGAATGTACCTCTTTAGACAACTTTTCTTTTTAAGCCAGTACAATTATTGATTTTTGTTCTAACATATAAGCATTGTGCAAGTGTAAAAATCTACAAAATATACATATTGGTCTTTTTTTTCTTTGTATAACCAGAAAATGATTAAAATCATCTTCCTGTAAGTACAAAAATGGCTACTAAAATCATTAGTAGCATTGTCCTCAGATGGCCACAGGGTGTCACTGGTAATCAAAAATATACTAAATTATGTTTTAGACAATACATTTCATTCATAGTATATTTTCCTCCTAACCAACACATTTACAAATGTATTGTTATAGAGGACCTTATAAAATGTACAGTCTATGACCTTCTGGTACAGTATTGAAGGAAAAGAATAAACATTCAATGAATAGTGGATACATTAAAGTAAACACAAATGTTTAAATTCTCTTTTATTTAGGAGTTTTAGGAGTTTATAATATAAACTTTCATATCTTGTAAATACTACATAACATTATACTACAGCAGTATTTACTGTAATACTAAGTCAGAGTACCTGAATTAAACTGTTTTTATTCAGCTATTTTTTTTTTTTAATTATCTCAGCTTGGTAGATTATCAGAAAGCTTAATGATGATGATTATGAGTCCAATATTTACAAAATGTAAATGATGTTGACAGCTTTTTTTTTTGGCAAAATGGTTCTGAGTTTTTTTTGTGCTTTCTAAACTGATTGCAAGCCAATGGCATGTTGAACCAGTGGTGTTTAAATCCAGTTCTCTGCAGGGCTTCTGTTCCACATGAATAACTAAATTACCATAAATTGCTTCAAAGTATTACTCTGCTTTTTAGTCAATTTGTTTTAAAGTGTTCATAATTAGAGATCTCAGGAATATACAGTTATTTAACTAACAATCAAATAAGACTGATCCCTAAAAGATGAGCATTAGGCGACCATGGTGTTCAGATGCCAAAGCCAAAGACTGTTACAAAATGTTCATATTATGCTGAATTTTCTTCAAATCAAATGGAGGATACTCTAATCTCTTTGGGGTAAAACACATTCTCGTGTTACCTTTTAAATTTAAAAAACTTAATCTAATCCACATTAACTGGGTCAGGCTTAATGGCTTTTTTTTGGATGATGAATCAAAAGACATACAGGCTACAATATTTTAACAATATTTAACATGCTACAAAAATCCACAAATAATGCTTACTTAAGTGTTCGTAAATCAAGACATACTGCTGGATTTAAGTAAGTAAAAAAACTAAAACAAACATAATATATGTAATTTTCCAGTTCTAGTCTAGCTCCAGGCAACACTTGTGACAGGTGCTGCTACCTTACATCTTCATAGACTTTAGAACATTTCCCTGAAACGGCACAGTGTGAAGTTTGAATGCTCTCCCCAGATTTGTGAGTCTTTTCAGGGAATTCATGCTTAATCTTGTATTTCAAAGGTGAACACATTAAATTAATCAGTTATTTTAAATTGATTCACTATAAAGAGATAAGCACGTGGGCTGATGTCCCACTCAGAATTGCTTCCTTACTTGCACCTGATGTTGCTGCCTATGACCAAGTAATACAGACATTGAATGGATGGACAGATTGAATGAGCAGGTTAACTTATATATTTATACAGTATTGTTAGGTAGTTTCCATTCATATTTGATTAACTCTTAAATGTTTCACACAAACTATATTAAGAGAGATCAGTAAAGTGATGATAAAGTCAGAAAAAAATCCCAGACTCTTGTTAACGCTACGCTACGCTACTTAGATGGATTTGATAGCAGGTATTTATTCTACATCTCTTATCTGCTTCAAATCACACTGCACTCTGGGCAATATCCTTAGGGAGAAAATTTACTTGTTACACTAAATTCACATATAAATCCACATACACAGACAAAACTTTTATTAATAAACCAACCAACATAAGGTTTCCTGTTCCTTTTTTGATATCACATGTTTTAAACTTAAAAAAATTCACTAGCTCTTGAAAAATCTGTGGTAATATCATCACAAATCCCAAAGTTTAAAAATCATAACATTTGAATGTAAATGAGATTAATCATTTATGTAAATGTTCACTAAGCACAGCATGCACTTTAGTCACCACCCTTTTGTCCCATGTGCTTTTGCTAGTGTGTCTCTATAAGAGGACACTTGTTCAAATTTTACAGCGCCATTAGCTGATAAACTTAAAAACTGAATAAATATTTCTGCCATTAAGGTATGCAGTACTATTGTTTCATGCTTAGTGCCCATTGATACTCAGATATATATTTTAACTTTCTACAACTCTGATTAACAAATAGATGAATCTACCAATATGTACATATTTGCACAATAAAATCAAATCCTACACAATGCTGGGTTTAGAGCACAGTCATTAACTGTGATAAAATGTTTTGTCTCATTTATGTGTTTTTCCATGGGTGTAGAAAATGGAAACAGCCTTGTGGAAAAGGTAATTTATATCTGATGAGTATTTCGCCAAATTAATTTTAGTACCTTCGTATTCCCCAAGAATACCTTAAGAGCAAATGGAAAAGTCACACTCATTTATTCAACCACCTATGCATTTCAGCTTTAATGGTGAAGTCTTGTGGTAAAAATAAGCTGCACAGATCAAAAGGTTTTGTTTTGAAGTAAAATACTCCTGCTCCTCAATTGTATCTTCAGGTCTTCCCCATAACAACTTCAAATGATTTTATCTCCATTGTTATTCTACTCATTCAGAAAGCTGCTTTAACTGTTTAAGTTCAGTATAAAAGATCTTGGGCCTCATGTATAAATGGTGTGTACATACAAAAATGTTGTGTACGCCCGTTTCCACACTCACATCGCGTTGTATAAAAACGAAACTTGGCGTAAAGGCATGCACATTTTCAAGCCAGCTTAATCCCTGGCGTACGCAAGTGCACCACTCAGAGTATTTATTCCCACTGTATCTGTGTTTGTAATCACAGCTCTAGCGATTCACTCACATAGAGTGCATAGAAGAACACATACAAAACAAAGTATTTAATGTCCTACTTTAGTTATGATGGGGTTTGAGAAACTAGTAAATTAAACAATTTTAAGATGAAGTTTATGATGTTCTACTTTAAAGACAAAACAAATTAAGTGATTAAAGTGGAAATTTCAAGATTAAAGTTGACATTTCAAGCTTTTTTTCCCACTGTGTGCCCTCCGTGGCAGACGTGTTTGCTCGCTCCATTCCATGCCGTTTTTTGTTTTGTTTAGTGTTTTTATTTTTCATCATCTTTACAGTGCACAAATGCTTTGGACTACTATCATACAGCAGACAGGCATTGCTGGACATTGCTGACTCACACAGTCCCCTGGAATTTACCGGTTTTATACCATCTGAGCTACTATTCATTGTTTGCTCCTGCAGCCAACACCACAACCACACCCAGGAAGACCCCGTAGCACCGAGCTCAAGTGACCAAACTGACCCTAGGAGAGTGCTCCAGAGATGGCGGCGCAAGTGAGGCAAGAGGGGCTTGCTCCACGCTAGGCTGAAAGCCTATGCTAGCCGACCACTGCTAGTCAGCCTCTTGCTAGCCAAAGTACGGCCTCTGGAAAACAAACTGGATGAACTAAGAGCCAGGATTACAGCGCAGCAGGAAATAAGAGAGTGCAGAGCTCTAATTTTCACCGAGACCTGGGTTTCGGACAAAGTCCCAGAATGCGACGTTCAACTACAGACTGACTCCATGCACCAAGGAGACTGCATTGCAGCCTCCAGTAAGGCTAAAGGGGGGCTTTGGGAGTGTGGGGGGCTGGTGGTGTGTGTGTTTATTAGCAACTCTTGGTTTGGAGACATACAGACTGTTTATAAGCACTGCTCACAATATGGGGAGTTTTTACTGCTGAAATGTAGACCCTATTATCTATTGAGGGAATTCACTGTTGTGTTTTTGACCGCTCTTAACATCCCCCCATGAGATAACTCCATGGCAGCGCTCGGCAAACTCCATGACATCATCAGCGCCTCAGAGATGGCTCATCCCGATGCTATTTTTATCGCAACTGGTGACTTTAATCAGTGCAATTTGCGTACTGTACTTCCTAAATACCACCAACACATGAACTTTCTCACCCGTGAGAAGAACACACTGGATCATGTTTAGATTGATAGATAGATAGATAGATAGATAGATAGATAGATAGATAGATAGATAGATAGATAGATAGATAGATAGATAGATAGATAGATAGATAGATAGATAGATAGATAGATAGATAGATAGATAGATACTTTATTAATCCCAAGAGGAAATTCACATACTCCAGCAGCAGCATACTTTAAATTAAAGAGTGATAACAATGCAGGTATACAGACAGACAATAACTTTGTATAGTTTTAACATTTACCCCCCCCCCCCCCCCCCCCCCCCCAGGTGGAATTGAAGAGTCGCATAGTGTGGGGGAGGAACGATCTCCTCTGTCTGTCAGTGGAGCAGGACATTGACAGCAGTCTGTCGCTGAAGCTGCTCCTCTGTCTGGAGATGATACTGTTTAGTGGATGCAGTGGATTCTCCATTATTGACAGGAGCCTGCTCAGTGCCCGTCGCTCTGCCACAGATGTCAAACTGTCCAGCTCCATGCCTACAATAGAGCCTGCCTTCCTCACCAGTTTGCCAAGGTGTGAGGAATTCCCTCTTCTTTATGCTGCCTCCCCAGCACACCACTGCGTAGAAGAGGGCACTCGCCACAACTGTCTGATAGAGCATCAACAATGTTTACAGTTTACAGTTTACAGCAACATACGTGGTGCATACAGGGCTGCACCCCGCCCCCACTTCGGACACTCAGACCACATCTCTCTGTTCCTGTACTCAGCCTACAGACAAAGGCTGAAACAAACAAACAAACCCTATTATTAAGCAAGTTAAACTTTGGACCCCAGAGACTGAGAGCACCCTGCAAGACTGTTTTGCTCAGACAGACTGGGATGTGTTTAGGGTTGCAGCCACTCTGGATGACTCTTCCATCAGCATACAGGACTATGCTGAGTTTGTGACTGGGTACATTAGCACCTGTATTGACAACATCGTGCCCACAACACCAGTCAGGAAGTTCCCCAACCAGAAGCCCTGGATAAACAGTCAGGTACGCATTGCATTTATATCAGGCACTGAGACGGAGTACAAAGCTGCAAAGTAATAATAATAATAATAATAATTCATTACATTTATATAGCACGGACTAAGTAAAGCCATCACAACAGCCAAGAGGCAGTACAGAGAAACGCTGGAGGGATTCTATTCTACTGCTGACTCTGGAAGTATGTGGCAGGGCCCACAGCACATTACAGACTACAGGACCACCACCAGCACAATCAGCTCCACAGACAGTCTGCTGGATGGTCTCAACACTTTCTACACCCGCTTTGAGACATCCAGCAACAGCACAGAGTGGAGGCACACACACACCTGACCCATCCAATCCCCCTCCCCTCCCCCAATGGTCTATTCAGGTCAGGTACACAAAACACTAAGGAAGATCAACCCTCATAAGGACCAGACAACATCCCTGGGTGGGCTGTCTGAGCATGTGCCAATGAGCTGACTGATGTTCTCTCCTCCATCTTCAACCTTTCCCTCAGTCAGAGCATCGTTCCGTCCTGCTTTAAGACTATGATCATCATCCCCTTTGCTAAAAAAAAGTCCACCCACCTGCCTGAATGACTACAGACCAGACATACAGGCATACCGGACACTCTGGACCCTCTGCAGTATGCTTACTGGCCCAACAGGTCCACCTCAGATGCCATTGTGGCCACACTACATTATTCCCTCTCTCATCTAGAGGACAAAGACTCCTACATCAGGATGCTCTTTGTTGACTGCAGCTCCACCTTTAACACGGTTATCCCCCATAAACTGCCTGTACTTGGCCTGCACCCCACCCTCTGTGACTGGCTCCTAGACTTTCTGACTGGCAGGCTCCAGTCTGTCAGGATTGGTAATAGGATTTCAGCCACCATTATCACAAACACAGGCACCCCATCCTCTACACCCTGTTCACCCACGACTGTATCGCCTCCCACAAAGATAACATCATCTTGAAGTTCGCAGACAACACTGCAGTTAAAGGACACATCACTGTTGGAGATGAGTCGGCTTACAGAAGGGAGGTAGACAGTCTGGCATCATGATGTGAGGACAAAAACCTCACCCTCAACACCGACAAGATGAAGGAGATGATAGTGGACATAAGGAAGGAGAGGAGACCTCATCAGCCATTGTTCATCCGAGGGCTTGAAGTGGAAAGGGTAAGCAGCCTTAAACACCTGGGCGTCTACATCAGTGAGGACCTCACTTAGACACTTAACACCACACAGGTGGTCAAGAGGGCTCAACAGCGGCTGTACTTTCTGAGGAGGCTGAGGAAGTTTGGTATGTTGACTAAGATCCTCAGCAACTTTTACAGCTGCATCGTTGAGAGCATCTTGACCAAGTGCATCACCGTGTGGTATGGCAACACTACTGCTATGGACCGCAAACGCCTGCAGAGAGTGGTAAAGACTGCTGAGAAGATCACCAGGACCCCACTGTCCTCTCTGCAGAGCATCTACAACTGCAGAATCTGGTGGAGAACTGTCTTGATTCTCAGGGACCCTACACCACCCACCTCCAACACGAACTGTTCACACTTCTACCCTCAGGCAGGAGGTATAGAAGTATGAAATGCAGGACTTCCAGGCTAAATAACTCTTTCTTTCCCAAGGCCATTAGACTCCTAAATAACTGACTAGAGTTTATAACCATGATTCACCTCATTATATCTACCTCACACAACCGTATTTGACTTGTCCATCACACACCTACCTGCACAATAACACTTTATACTTCTTATCTGTTTTTATACTTTATGCTGACTCTGTTACTTATTATCTATCTGCTACTTGTTATTTATGTTTATCTTTATACGTTGATTTTTGCATTTGGTGTGGACAGCAAAGAAGGAATTTCATTGTACAGGGAAATGTGTTTCCTTACTGTGCACATGACAATAAACTTTGAAACTGAACTATTTTTTTTTCTTTTCTCTGTACTCTAATAAGCTTCCATATGACTCTCAGATGATGGGCTACAACTCGCCTTTTCACTGCAACTTTGATATCTGACAACTTCTTTTTTATTTCAGGCACTGTACAATATTATATATATTTCATATTGGTAACAATAGGAGTGTTCATAATAATTCCTGAACTGTGGGAAGTAAAAGGTCACTAGAATCCTGTACAGATTCATCTAGTGCTTTGCAAAATTTAAAGGGCACGCTATTTGACATTTGAAGAAACCTATGATCTGTGCCACAACTGTAATAGGAATACATTGCTTAAAGTTTATGCTGAATAGCATTTTAAAATTGTGCTTCTTTAAGAGATTTAAAATGAAGTGTACATTTATTTGGCATTGTATTAATCACAACGTATTGAATATAGGTAGTGAAAAATACAATAGGATGATGTGTGACACTGGGAAATGCAGGGATGAAATTACCATGAATTGTCTGGTTGAAGGATCCATGAACATGGAGATCTATTTGAACAATATGTGGAGAACAATTTTGGATGATCAACTTTATTCTTGGAAAAAATGTGATTTAACATTTTGATAAACAGAAGCAGTATATTGTATTTCCATCCATCCATCCATTTTCCAACCCGCTGAATCCGAACACAGGGTCACGGGGGTTTGCTGGAGCCAATCCCAGCCAATGCAGGGCACAAGGCAGGAACCAATCCCGGGCAGGGTGGCAACCCACCGCAGGACACACACAAACACCAAGCACACACTAGGGCCAATTTAGAATCGCCAATCCACAAAGCCTGCATGTCTTTGGACTGTGGGAGGAAACCCACGGAGACACGGGGAGAACATGCAAACTCCACGCAGGGAGGACCTGGGAAGCGAACCCAGGTCCCCAGGTCTCTCAACTGCGAGACAGCAGCGCTACCCACTGCGCCACCATGCCACCCATATTGTGTTTCTTTTTTCCTTATTAGTTTTTTTTAATTACAATATGTAAACCATTTTCTAATATTATTCTTTTATATAGTAAAATATTAAGAAATATGTGTTAGTAAATATCTTGGAAATGAAATAACAGTTGAAAATCGTAGTAAAGTCCAAAATCTATATACCTTTGTCAAAAGTTTGCTTAATTTTACATGCAGTATGTGAAGATGAATGAAGCTTAGCATTACAAAAAATTACTTGGTGGAGACATTGGACCTAATAGCATACTCCTCTTAGGAAAATAAAAACTTAAAAACAATATTTCAAATGAAACAACCAACCAACGAAAGAAACAATGCTTGTTTTTTCCAAGCAGATTGGTTTAAGTATTCTAAAAAATGGGGGTGTATTCTCAGACATGTCCACAAAGGAGCAGTGTTGCTTTGCTTTTTTCAGTTTTAAGAATTAAAAACAGCCCATCTCAAACCTCTCAACTTATAATTTATACATTTATTTTCGTTACAGAGTAGCTATAAATTTTCTGGACTTTGGTAACTTTTGAAGCTCAAATGAAAACTTAACTTTATATTAGTAATAATTTATATACAGTAGATAAATTGATAATAGAAAATCAAACTAAACCACAGTATTGTTGGCAGCTTATTACATACTTTATATAATTTAGTTATTTACATACTTTATATCATTTAGTTATTTATTATTAGCTAAGGCAATCCAAGCACATACTGTGGTTATTTCCATAAAGATTTGTTTTCATTAAAACTCTGTTAATAACCTTGATTAGAATTTGTGACAAAAGAATAAAACAAACGTGAAAAGAACATTAAGGAAATGAACTGTTAACAACGGTAAAGCTAAATTCTTTTAAAAAATATGTCCTTTCAGAAAGTATATAAAAATATATCTTAACCTTCTTGTCATAAAATATATGTGGGGCAGCACAGTGCTGAAGCATCTTGGGAATGAATCACTGTGTAGAGGTTCTACATTCTCCTTGTGTCTGCATTGTTTTTTCTCTGGGTACTCCATTTTTTTGTCCATGTTACCAAACACGAGCATGTAAAAGTTTTCAATTGTGTCCAAGTCTGTGTGTGCTTAAGTGAGCCATGCAATGGCTTGGCGTGGAGGCCCGCGTTTACTCCTGCCTGGTGGATGATACTATTGAGACATAATCATGACCCCTGTGACCCTGAATTAAATTAAACATTTTGCCATGTAATTTTTATCTATATTATTCATTAAAATTGTTATAAATGGTAGAATTTTTAGGGTGCACAATCGGACAGCCTATGTGGGGTATTCTTATAGTTCATATTCTGTGAAATATTTAGCTAAAATCACATTAAATCTATTGAAGAAATTGTTTTTGTAAATTTAAATATACTTATTAAGTATTAGATTTAAGTCTTCTTATCTTACTCATCAAATTTATAATACAATCTCCTTTTGGAAAAAAAGTGAAAATGTTATCAAGGCAAAACTGCCAGTGCAAAATCCATCACAATTAAGAAGGTTTTATGTGCAATGTTAGCTATTTAACAGTGACATAGGTCTTGCAGATATTTGTGTGATTAACACATTAATTTTATTTAGGATGACTCTCTCTTTATACAACCCCAATTTCAATGAAGTTGGGACGTTGTGTAAAACGTAAATAAAAACAGAATACAGTGATTTGCAAATCCTTTTCAACCTATATTCAATTGAATACACTACAAAGACAAGATATCGAATGTTCAAACTGATAAACTTTATTGTTGTTTTGCAAATCTTCACTCATTTTGAATTTGATGCCTGCAACACATTCCAAAAAAGCTGGGACAGGGGCATGTTTACCACTGTGTTATATCACCTTTCCTTTTAACAACACTCAATAAGCGTTTGAGAACTGAGGACACTAATTATTGAAGCTGTGTAGGTGGAATTTTTTCCCATTCTTGCTTGATGTACAACTTCAGTTGCTCAACAGTTCGGGGTCTCCATTGTCGTATTTTGCGCTTCATAATGCGCTACACATTTTCAATGGGAGACAGGTCTGGACTGCAGGCAGGCCTGTCTAGTACCCGCACTCTTTTACTACGAAGCCACGCTGTTGTAACACATGCAGAATGTGGCTTCACGTTGTTCTGCTGAAATAAGCAGGGACATCCCTGAAAAAGACATCGCTTGGATGGCAGCATATGTTGCTCCAAAACCTGTATGTACCTTTCAGCATTAATGGTACCTTCACAGATATGCAAGTTACCCATGCCATGGGCACTAACACACCCCCATACCATCACAGATGCTGGCTTTTGAACTTTGTGCTGATAACAATCCGAATGGTCCTTTTCCTCTTTGGCCCAGAGGACACGACGTCCATGATTTTCAAAAACAATTTGAAATGTGGACTCGTCAGACCACAGCACACTTTTCCACTTTGCATCAGTCCATCTCAGATGAGCTTGGGCCCAGAGAAGCTGGTGGCGTTTCTGGGTGTTGTTGATATATGGGTTCTGCTTTGCATGGTAGAGTTTTAACTTGCATTTGTAGATGTAGCGACGAACTGTGTTAACTGACAATGGTTTTCTGAAGTATTCCTGAGCCCACGTGGTAATATCCTTTACAGAATGATGTCGGTTTTTAATGCAGTGCCGCCTGAGGGTTCGAAGGTCATGGGAATCCAGTGTTGGTATTCGGCCTTGCTGCTTATGTGCAGAGATTTCTCCAGATTCTCTGAACCTTTTGATGATATTATGGACAGTAGATGATGAAATCCCTAGATTCCTTGCAATTGTACGTTGAGAAACGTTGTTCTTAAACTGCTGGACTATTTGCCCACGCAGTTGTTCACAAAGTGGTGAACCTCGCCCCATCCTTGCTTGTGAACGACTGAGCCTTTTGGGGATGCTCCTTTTATACCCAATCATGACAAACACTTGTTTCCAATTAACCTGTTCACCTGTGGAATGTTCAAAACAGGTGTTTTTTGAACATTCCTCAATTTTCCCAGTCTTTTGCTGTCCCTGTCCCAGCTTTTTTGGAATGTGTTGCAGGCATCAAATTCAAAATGAGTGAAGATTTGCAAAACAACAATAATGTTTATCAGTTTGAACATTCGATATCTTGTCTTTGTAGTGTATTCAATTGAATATAGGTTGAAAAGGATTTGCAAATCATTGTATTCTGTTTTTATTTACGTTTTACACAACGTCCCAACTTCATTGGAATTGAGGTTGTATTAATTCTTGCAAAGTTGGCAGACTGACTGATTCACTAACTCACTCACTCATTAACAAAAACATTATTTCCCACTTAGGTAAAAAACTGAAATTTGTCAGGGTGGTACATTTAGGACAGTAGGTATCTGCTAAGAAAGGACATTTTGATACATCAGTATTTAGGGGTAATCCCCATCCCCACCAATAGAAAAACTAAAAACCAAAAAATCTCAAAAATGCCTTGATGGCTTAGATTAAAATTTGGTGACATTATTGAACAAAGAAAATTTGCCAATGTGTTTTTTTATTACTCAATACATTTTATTATTAATATTATGATAATTTACATGTGCTCAGCTGCTCTGAGAGTGTACTTTATGCAAATGTAGGAAAGGCAGAAGTGATTGACGGGCCACGTGAACACCAACGGTAACCAGTGGACGAATGACTAAAGACAGGGTTGTCCTGCACTGGAAAAAAAAAAGTAGTGATTACGTTCTGAAATGGAAGGATAAAGTTTGGTGAAGCTCAAGGAAGAAACTGTGCTCAGTGTTTAGGAAATGCTGTTCTTTGCTGTTTACTACTGGCAGTCTTGGATGCGTACTGGCTTCTTATCTTAGTTACCTTTTCTACTATATCGACCACCAGCCCCTGTTTGGCACATTGAAGTCCACCCCCCTGCCAACCTCCACATACTTCAAGGTAGAAATGTCAGAATTTCTAATGGGAAAGAACCAAAATTGTGTTGTGATGCTCAAAGCTAATGCTCAGTGTTCCTTGCTTTTCACATTAATACATCAGTGTAATGCATAGTGTTACGACATTTATGTATATCAGCTTCAAACACTGCTTTGCATATACATTCACATCTGTAGACTTTAAACTGTGACAACACACAGCTGATGAAATACATGAAAAGAAATATCATCTGAGTGAATGGCATAAACAAATGAAAATGATAAAAACAGTATCTAATAATAACAATAATAATATATACTGAAATATTATATTTTTCCTACTGATTACCCATTACAGTTGGAAAGAATACACTTTCCTGTAAAAGTGTTTTTGCAATGACCACCAACAGAAGCCAAGACACTAGGAAAAGCAAAAAAAAGCAGGAATTGATCTAAAACGGGAATGCTTTATTCATGTATAGAATGTTCAAGAGTAAGCAGGCCCAGTGCACTATTATTATATTATTATTTTTATTAACTATTATCTGTTATTTCACAGATGCCTTTGTCAATTTTATTGTTTTTAAAATTGGAGTCCTTGCAGGTAAAGTGACTTGCTCATGGTCACACAGTGTCATCTTAGGGTTTGAAATATTAGGCCCAAAGCATTAACCACTACACCACACTACCTGACAATACTATTAGTCCTTAAACCTACAAATATTGTATTCAGAAAAGCAATTAGTTACAAAGTACTGATACACCTAATTAACCAATGGCACTATAACTGAGGGCCATTATCTTATGAAACATGATCTTACGTAAAGTATATTCTATGTAATTTTGAAGTGATTTTCTGTTTAACTGATTTTAATTGAATTCATTTAAAATCCAAAGTATTTTTTCATAGCAGCAGATGTAATGGTTTTATAGACACTATATCTAAACATGCTCTCTGTTTTATGATTTTGCATAGAATTTACAAACAAACATAGTTGGAATTTCCAATTTCAGATTTTTCAAAATAAGAATTTTGGAGAATAAAGGGAAACTAAAAGCACTAAAAAGGAATACGGTGAAAAAAGGTTTTAGATTTTAGAAAGTTCTTGTGAAATTACCTTTCTTTTGTTATCCTGGGATTCTGCATTTTGTTTGCCAATTTTTGTCAGACATTGTTTTCTTCTTGAGACTAATATACTTTATTAAGCTCTCCATTGGCAGATTTGCTACATTATTCTATTGCAGCAGTATTTTTTTCTTGTAACTTGTAAGCCAGAGAAAGGTTTCAAATAATAATAATAGAAAAACCAAGCAAAACATATTGGAGATACTCTTGCACACTAATAGTATTGTATGGTTAGTCACACACACATGCAGGGGAGGCAGCAGCAGGGTCTGGCTGATTCAGAAGTGCCAAAATGTAGGGCTAACCATAATAATAATAATAATAATAATAAACCATGTGCACTCTCTCCTTCATTACAGGAACAAATAAGATCTAACCTACTTCCTTTCAGCTACAGAATACACCCCTGATGATGTCATTTCCTCCCTCCTCGTTTAGATGATCCACCTCTTCCTTTCCCTAGACTATAAAAGAACCACATATTCTTCACTGCAACAATCTTGTGTTGGACTCAGTCCTATGAGGCTGCTCACATCTAGCGTTCATTTTCTTTATTACAGCAAACATTACAATATACAGGGCAGATCCCCCCATATCTTTAACTCTTTCCTTTTCTTTATACAGCTCTTACATCGCTGTCCAGGGTCTAGCTGTAACTGGTAATTGGGTGCTACACTAATTGAAAAACCCTTATCAGTATATTTTGAGCCTTTCAGTGCTGACGTCATGCTGGAGAATATATTGATTGTATATTTATATTTTATTTTAATTATTACAGTACCTTATTATGGGGTTTTACATTCTATGGCCTTGAAGCCCACTAATTAACAAGAGTTAACAGCAAGCTATTCAAGAGTAAAAAACATGTTTTTCAAATGTAACCGACCAATAGTTTGCTCCTTAGACAATGGGGCAAAAAACATGCTTTTTAAAACTTTTCTACACCACAAATGTTTATTGGTTTTGCACATAAGTTTTGTATTATTTGAGGCACCAGTTCTGCCACGCACTGTGAGGTTGCATAATGATATACTTGTTAGATGCTTTCATACACTTGTCATGCATGTGTGTCAGCGGATCATGCTGTGAGCTCTTCTCAGGTATATACTACCACCTCGTGTCAAGAAGGGATGCTGGCGTTAACCTTATCCTCTTTTATTCCCTCCATAATGCCAAGGAGATGCCCGATGAGAGCAATTGACTCCACTCATTTTGTTCCCTCCACTACATTTTCTGTGGTTCTCAGAAGGAGGTGTGACTGTAACAGGTTTTGTTAGCCATGAAAGGTTCCTGAGATAAGGAAACTCTGATTTTTTTTTGGTACTATCAATTGCATCTTTTGTTTATTCCTTTGACTTGATTAAATGAGGGTGACCAGACTGGTATCCCAACATTTCAGATTGTGAGCCTGCAATTCCTTCCTTTGACCACACAGTCTTCTTCTTTTGGCTACACCCGTTAGGGGTCGCCACAACAGATTATCTGTTACCATATCTTCCTGTCTTCTGTATCTTGCTCTGTTACACCCACCACCTGCATGTCCTCTCTCACCACATCCATAAATCTCTTCTTAGCCCTCCTTCATTTTCTCTTGCTTGGCAGCTCCATTACTAGCATCCTTCTCGCAATATACCCAGTATCTCTCCTCTAAACATGTCCAAACTAACACAATGTCACCTCCCTGGCTTTGTCTTCAAACTGTCCAACCTGAGCTGAGCCTCTAATGTACTTGTTCCTAATCCTGTCCATCCTCGTCACACCCAATGCAAATCTGAATACCCAACTCTTCCGCCTCCAACTATGTTTCCTGTATTTTTGTCAGTGCCACTGTCTCCAAACCATATAACATAGCTGGTCTCAATACCATCTTGTAGACCTTTCCTTTCACTCTTGCTAGTACTCGTCTGTCACAAATCACTCCTGACACTCTCCTGCACCCATTCCACCCTCCTTGCACTTTCTTCTTCTCCTCTCTTCCAACTTCCTGTTACTCTGTACTGTAGATCCCAAGTATTTAAACTCATCCACCTTCACCAACTCTACTCAATGCATCCTCACCATTCCACTAACCTCCTTTTCATTCACACACATGTATTTTGTCTTGATCCTACTGACCTTCATTCCTCTCCTCTCTAGAGCATATCTCCACCTCTCCAGGGTCTCCTTAACCTGCTCCCTACTCTGACTACAGATCACAGTGCCATCTGCAAATGCCATAACCCAGTCATGGAGGATGCACAAACCAGTGTGTTTTTTCTTGCCAGTCCTAAACACAGATAAATGGGAAGGTTTGTGTCAGGAAGGACAACTGGTGTAAAATTTTGCTAGATCAATATGTATTCAACAATACAGATTTCCTTCTATTGACCACACAGTATATAATGCAAATTATATACAGTTGTAATCATGTCTGTCTGTCAACCACTTGGACTGATTTTGATGCCATTTGGTACATTTATTCATCAAGAACATTTTCATTTAGATATCTTGAATAGAGTGTGCTGTGCACATTTTCAAAAATTTCAAAAAGTCCCACTGAAAAGCATTGGCAAATTTTTAAATTTTGTGCATCTAAAATTATGTACCTGTTTACTCTTTCAAATTTAAACTTGTATATTTTCTATATTTTTCTTTGTTACAAAGTGGCACCAGCACCTTGTGCAAACCTCTATCATATGAGCTCACTTTTCATGCTCTTTGAAATCTTACCAGTTAAGTTAAATTATTCTCCATTAAAGTAAAAAGTCAAAGCAACCTGTTATGAAATGAATGTAAGAAGAGACAACTTTCTTGTTACTTGCTATGCATACAGTGAATAAATACATACTCTGGATTTCGTTACACTAAAAACAACTTGAATCTGTAGACCATATTGGTGCAACGTGCCTCAGGAATTAGAGATGATCAGCAAAACTAACAATTTCCTGATATCCATCTTGGTCTGATGTAGCCAAGAACTTTAGCTTAAGACTTCATCATGAAATTAACTTTTAATATGGTATGTCTTTCAAAAATTATGTTTAAGAAATATGAACTGTGAATAACAGTAAACCCTACACAACTGAAAAATAACAAAATGACATCAATTGATACAATTTGTAGATTACCTGATTTAGAATCTGTGTCTATGAAAGCCATTTGAACTACATGATAATGAGAAATATCCATCAATCCATTATCCATCCATCCATCCATTTTCTAACCCGCTGAATCCGAACACAGGGTCACGGGGGTCTGCTGGAGCCAATCCCAGCCAACACAGGGCGCAAGGCAGGAAACAAACCCCGGGCAGGGCGCCAGCCCACCGCAGATAATGAGAAATATCCTTAATAAAACACATATTTTATGTACTCTGCTAATATATGTAGCAACCTTCTGTTATTACTGTTATTTTTAATGTTATTAATTGTTACAAAAATACTTCAACAAAAATGTATTCACTGACTCTTTGATGAAGAACCTAAGAAAAAATTGAAAATGGTTAAACTATCAAAGGAATTAACTAAGCCTCCAAATGCACATTGATGATAAGTCATGCATACATTTTCTTACTTATTTTTAAAAATGTGTAAAAGATCATAAAAACACAATGACAAGATGAGACAGTGTCCATAGTGATGTCAAAGAACAGAGAAAAAAGTCAGGTGAAGGGAAATACTGTAAGTGGAGCAAACCTCGCCTTTTCAGCCATCTTCTTTACAAAGTACAATTTTTTTCATCTATGCAGTACATCCATCATTTTATTGAATTAACATAATGCTATTTTAGGGTTTAGACTTGTAAGAATTCATTTCATCGTGCACTCAAAAACTGACTATGCAATAATTTAGAGCTGCCAAACAACTCAGAAATCATCTAGGATTCAAATTCAGTATTTGTGAAACAACAGAACTATTAGTTATGTCAGCATGTCAGATCACTGGTGTATTTCACAATAGTTTTATATAAGAAATATTTAAAACAGTAATGTGATTAAGATGTTCTAAAATTCATGATTTTACTATTTGAATAAACAAGTGTATTCTGTGGTTAGTACTACTGCCTAAGAGACAAGTGTCACGGATTTCATTTCAAAACCTAGTTAACATTTTCTCCTTGTGTCTGTATTAATTTTCCTTCGGCTAATCCAATTTTTCTCCAGTGCCTTAAAGACATTTGCTGTGATAGCTGGTCATTGTCCCTGTACAAGTGTGAGTGTGTGAGTAAGGCCTTAAATTTACCATGATCCTTAAACTGAATTAAGCAGATTTCTGAATGTTATTTTATTTTTCTTTCATAATGGTCCTGATGTATGTGAATGCTCAATTAATGTATAGTAATATAGTAAATGAGATTGATTTAACCTCCAAAGAGTCTTTAGGGTTTGAAGCATGGACCTTACACTAACATCTTTACTGAATATAAGACGGACAAACAAACTTACTAAATTAGTAGTGTCCTGATGTCACATCTGGACATATGAAGAAGTCATTCTCCTCAACAGCCATTTCTTTTAATACTTCAATTTTGTAAATCTGGGACATATCTAAAATAAGCACTATTGGCAAATACCGCTAATCAGTACACATTTAGGGAGACAGGAAACAAAATACCAGATGCACTCCTAACTACAGTATAAATGTCTTTAGTCAGGTAGACATCCCATCATGTGCTAAATGTCTGTCCAGTGACTATACTACACAGCTAGTGTCACATCTTAGATGTGGCACATCACCTTTACTTTTAGTCTTTACTTTTTACACTTTACTTTTAGATGGAGAATTGCAAGGAATATTTGAATGAACTACTGATTGAGCAACCTAAACAACACTACAAAAACAATCTTCTAGCCATCTTTTCAGCATTTGACAGTCTATTCTTCACATTTTTCACTTTCTCTTTCTTTTTAAACTTAATTACTTTTCTACTTTTCTCTCATTATCTTTTTCCACTTAAATTATTAAACAAAGTAGCTTTAAATGTGACTACTAGACACACAGTAGCTTATGTATTTGCTTACATGTGCCATACCTTGAAAAATAAACCTTACCAGCAGAGTTTAACTTACTACCCCACTGCAGGCAGACAGAAAACCAATTTGCAAAAGATTTGTGTATTAAATATTCATATACTGTACATCTTTATTATGCAATAAAACAAATACACTAAGTACCAATAAAGATAAATACAATGTGAAGCAGCAACAGGCTCCAATTTAGATTAACTTAGATCCAAAAGTCAATCATTTCCAAACCAGTTTTACTCTCTTCTTGTCTGGCACTTTGTCATCTTGGGATTATAACCTTAGCTGATAAAGAGTAATGGAACAGTTGAATGTGTGAGCTGTTTACAATGCAATGACAGCACTACTCCCCGACAGATAACAGCAACACAAGCTTTAGCTTAGCTTGTAAGGTTGTTCATGTGCAGAAAGATTTGTTAATGTATTTACTTCAGATACTTAACATTTTAATTCTTTAAACAAAGTGAAGATCACTTACATTTCTTCTATAGTTCTTTTTTACATGCCTGTAAAGTTAATGTTCATCATTGTAATGACCTAATTTACAAAAGACTTACCTTAGCAGACTTAACTTTAAACTTTTCATTAATGTAGAGAAAAGCCAGGCAAAATGACACCTTTTATTGGCTAACTAAAAATATTACAATATGCAAGCTTTCGAGGCAACTCAGTCCCCTTCTTCAGGCAAGATGCCTCGAAAGCTTGCATATTGTAATCTTTCTAGTTAGCCAATAAAAGGTGTCATTTTGCCTGGCTTTTCTCTACATTCATAATGGCTAACACGGTACAGCACCCTAGTACTAACTTTTCATTAATAAATGTTTATGGTCCTTATTAAAAAGTGGTACACATTAGGGAATGATTACAGTTATTCTAAGGCAGTTTCTCAACCACTGGGTCGCAACCCACTTTTTTGTCGTGGGTTGCATTCGTGAATCAGTCTCAGTGGATCACCTTGGCAACTGAAAGCGACCAATCCATTCTTTCGATTCACCAGGTGGGGCCCACTAACCCCATCCCTTGCTCTTACATTTACTCTTGTTCCCCCAAACAGTAAAGGTTGAGAAACACTAGTCTAAGGGATACAGTGCTCCTCTAGCAATGTATTTACAGAACAATATATTGTGCTTCCATTTGAACTCATTACAGTTGTGATTTGAATAATAAGTTATCCTGCTATGCTAGACCAGTTTACATTGAAGTATAATCCTGGTCATTTTAGGTACATAATCCTATGTGGTCTGTGCTCAGGTGAAGGAGAGAAATGCAGCAAGTTTTCATATCTGCTTCCATGTGCATGCTTTCTGAATTTGTCATTAAGGTTTGCCAAACAACATCAAAAAAGAAAAAAAATTCTCAAAGCCCTATACTTTTTACAATTACATGTCTCTGTTATATAAAGCAGTGCCTAGGCAAATGCTAATCTTTATATATGTTACCGGCAATGTATGAAAGGCAGGCATTGCATAGAATGACTAGGCAATATATAGAATGCCGAAAATTAGACGGCAAAGTATGAAACGATTAATATGTCACACATTTCCTAGGCATTCTATGCAATGCCAAAAGACAAACCGGTAAAGCATAAAATATTCCCGCTAATGATGTTTCTAATGTCCTTGTTGCAACAAGTAGGTTCATATTTTATTTTCTCTTGTTTTCCTCAATAAGAAAGTCCTATACTTTATTTTGTATTTCTTTCATTTCCATATACGTCTTTTCAATAAAAGCCTTTTCATTACTCTTTTAATACTTAATAATAATAATAAATTTTATTTATATTGCACTTTATATTTTTACTTTGCCTAAATAGCATTTGTCATTCTATATAATGCCAAGGTATTACATACAATGCCTAGGGAAAGTATATATATTAAAATAATTTGGATATTTGATACTTTGCCCAAAAACGCCAGGCATTCTATATATTGCCTAGGCATTCTATACAATGCCTGCCTTTCATACATTGCCAGTAACATGTATATTTATAGTTATGTGGCATTGTGGCACAGTGCTTCAGCCTAAAAGCTATGAGAATCTGGGTGTGAATCCCTGGCTCCCTGGCCTGGTCACTGCATGGAGTTTTCTTATTTCCACATTTTTCTTTCCTCCAGGTACTACAGTTTTTCTCCAACATCACTATGAGCCAAGTCAAGTTGATTGGCAACTCATATCTGCTCTAGAATAATTAAGTATGAGTTTATGGTACAGATTTGCTTTCTGATGCTGTTAGAATATACTCTAACAATGTGAACTGGATATAGCATGTACTAAAAAGTGTAGGTGGGTTGATGCAACAATGGCAGTTATACCAGTCTTATACAGCAGTGGTGAAGCAGAAACTAAGTCTGTGGGAAAACTATGTGCTTTATCTACATAAGAAGATAACACGTTTTATTAAGAACAAGCCAATTGCTAAACATTTTCAAAGTATCATCAACTTTACATTTGAATGTCCCAAGGCTCTTCTGCACTACCTGGTTGCTTATTTCATGTATCTTATTATTCTTTGTGTAAACCAACACATTGTGATGTTAGTACAAAATCAATTCTTAATCGGTTTATATCTGTGCACCTTGCTTGTTGTAATTCGCATTTGGAGTCATGTTCAGTGTTCTATAGTAAATAGTTGATTGTTAAATGAAGTTTTTCTCATGTTTAATAATTTTTAAATCATTTTATTTAGAAACAAAACAGTATAGCAAAATAAGACAAATAATGTAGCAAGTACAGTACAACAGTATGCTTTGAAACTTAGCCTTCAAACTCAATCAAGAGAGATCGCTATATGACTAGAGAGCCAAGTCTAAAATAGTTCTTTGAATAGGATAAAACTGTAATTAAAATTAAAAACGTTTTACTTTTGGGTTACACTGAGATTTACAGGTTGAATAGGAATTCTCCCAGTTGAGCAAAATACATGTTTGTGCAAGAACTATGGAATAGAATATTACAAAAAACATTTCGAAGCGCTTTTCTCCATCTGGTACTGCTCCACATATTGCTGTTAAGGTGTTAAGATTCCAAAGCAATCTAAGAAATATACACACATTTTTGTCCAAAATGGTTGAAGTGTAGGATATTCGCAAAACATGTAACCAAGTGATGCAGGCATTTGATGGCATGGTTAACTGGATTAATCTTTTCACAGAATTTTATACCATATTTAAATGATCAATGAACAGTTTTAATTTGAAGTTTTGTGTGCTTTGCATATATTCAGGTCTGTTTGAATCAAAGGCTGAATTACATGCAAATAAGATTTAGAACAAGATTTCCTTTTCATTGTGTACCAAACAGGTGTAAATGGATAGATTTAGCAATATTTTATTAAATACATATTTTCAGCCTAGTAATCAAACTGAAACTTAGCTAGTGCCATGCCACCTTCTCTTTTAGATCTCTGTAGAGTTGTTTTTTCTAATGCTTGGCTATTTTGATTTCCAGAGAATTCATGAAACAATTGAGTCTGATTTCTTAAAGAAGGATTTGTTGATATATAAAGGGATGTTCTGAAAGAGATAGAGGAGCTTTGGAAGGATATTCATTTTCATAATCACAGCAAAAATATGTTGGAGGAGGACCATCTACAGTATTAACATATTGTTTCAGAGATTGAGAACAGTATTCAAACTGTCCTATACAGGTAGTGAAAATGTATCCACGGTACCAGAAAATTCACTGAGAAAAAGCATACTTTTAATCAGTTAGCCAGTCATTTTCTAATCTACTTGGTCCTGAAAAGGGTTGCTGGAGCCTATCCTAGCTAGCACAGGGCAAAAGACAGGAACAAACCCTGGACAGGGTGCCAGTCCATTGCAAGGTGAACACTCACACACACACCCACACCCCAATCACACATTAGGTCCAATTTAGGATCGCCAGTTCACTTAACCTGCATGTCTTTTGACTATGGGAGGAAACTAGAGCACCTTGAGGAAACATGGAGAGAACATGCAAAGGCAGTGCGAGGCAGCAGCACTATCACTGTGCCACCGAGCACTTCATTCAAATTAATATTGCATCCAAAGATCTTATAGAATTCTCCTATGAAATGAAGTAGTAATGGCATAGATTAATGTCAGTCTGAGATGTAAACCAGTGTCAAGAAATTTTATGTTTAAGCCCTTGATACTTAATTTTCAATGTGATTTTATTGATTTCATCATGGTGGCACTTTGAGTCTTGTAGTCCTTAAGGGCACTTCCATTTTTTTATTGATTCCCATGACTGCAACAATATTGTTGATGACAATAGTTACTGCTGACTTTCATGTTACTCACTTTCACCATGTGTAACATCACCATATCACCATTATATAAGATCATTAACTGCATTAGCACAAGTATCCAAGGTTTGAATTGAATGATTTTTCAGGATCTAGTCAGGGAAATAACATTAGACAGGTTTAGAACTTTCTGACTTTGATTTGTTTCTCATTCTGGTTTTGACAGTCACTATTCTCATGTCTAACCCCCTGCCCACCATCTTGTTTTCTTCAATTCCTGGTCATTTTTGATGTAAGTTTTAAGTCTTCACATAGCCATTTTTCACTTAATTTTGAACTTTTTTCTTTCTTGTTGAAGATCACATTTTAAAGTAACAACCCCGTGTGAAAAGAATTTACAAATCTCTCATTTCTGTATTAGCATTTTCAATACAGTCCCAGCATTTTTGGAATGGGGGTTGTATTTAAACAAATCTAATCAGATAGATAAAATAATGCCAGAAAATCTATTCATGTCATTACTTTTTTCAGTATTAGCCTTCCTTCAATGAACACACACAGCCTATTCAAAACTGAGCTCACCCGTCCATACCTCCAAGACAAGTTCTTAAAACAATTCAATTAGCAAAATAGAAAAAAAGAAGGAAATTAATACCTTTTTGTTTATTTTGGAACATTTATTTAAAAACCACACTAACAATATGAGTGAAAAATGCAATTCACACACACACACACACTCCTCAAGCATTATCTTTTTTTCACCCATTAGACAACAACACACTTTTTGTGCCTAAAACACACAACATTACAGTTTTTCATGTGCCTGGTGACAATATTATTGCACAGGTTCACAATTACTACAAACAAACTGTATAACAATAAGTAACTTTATCAAAGGTAATGAAATTAGAAAATCTGCATCACCATAGCAAATTTACAAACTTAAAAAACTGAGCTATGTGTACTTATATTCAAACTAAATCAGCATCAGTTCTCCTACTAAAGAAACTGAGACACACTTTTGTGAGAGCTAATATTAGCCAGCCTGTAAATTAGTAAGACACATAATGCATGCATACACTTAGACCTAAGTGCCATTGCTATTACCAGTAAACGAGTGAGACACATGCTTTAGCAGGAGCTTACGTTAGCCAACTTGTAAATCTGGAAAATTCACATATGCAGTGTGCATGTATACTGACTAAATTGGCATCAGTATTCCCATTAAAGTGATTGAGCCACACACTTTAGAGAGAAAGTTTGGATTAGCCAACTTGCAAACTAATAAAACATGTATATACTGACTGGCATGACTATTCTGATTGAAGTAACTGAGATGCATGCTTTACAGACAGCTTTCATTAACCAAGTTGCAAAATAGTGCTAGTTGCAAATAGTTGCAAAATGCACAAACATGCAGAAAAAGCAGGATTTGTTATTCCAGTTACAGTAATGAAGGCACACACTTTTGAAAGAAGAAACATTAGCCAGCATACGAACTAATAAGGCATATGCGCAGCTAAATGCTTACATACATAGACTAAATTGGCATTGCTATTTCAAATGAAAAATATTTGATTCATTCAGTTTTTTCCTTATGGCTTATATCCCATAGTAATAAAATTGATTCCGTATCTCTTCTCTGTACCTCCTTTCTGCTGTTATATCTTTTTGGTAATATGGAAACCAAAATTTCCCACCTTATTCCTAATGAGCTTTCACAACTATGTATACAGTACATCTTAAGAATAATAATCACCGTTGTCTTTAATTCGGTACAACATCTTAGTCATTGCAAATACTCAACCCAAAAATTCTCTTTTTTTGTATGTGTTCTGACACCAGCAGGTATATTCTAGTTGTCTGGCAACCTCATGTGGTTGTATACAAAGAATTAATGCTGCTGTTGCTCTTGCTACTGCTGCATGTGACATGAAGTAGGGAAAGTAGGAAGTGAGTGCAGCAGCAGACAGCATGATAGATAGATAGATAGATAGATAGATAGATAGATAGATAGATAGATAGATAGATAGATAGATAGATAGATAGATAGATAGATAGATAGATAGATAGATAGATAGATAGATAGATAGATAGATAGATACTTTATTAATCCCAAGGGGAAATTGTAAATGGTTATTGAAATGGAAATGGTGTATTTGTTCCTTTAAACTATCCTTCACTATCTTTCTTAGTTAGCCCTTGTGAAGTCATTCTCTGTAAGTTATTACATTTTCTTGTTATATATCTTTTATTTGAGTAGCTTTTAGTCAGGGAAATGTTAAAGCCAGTGTTATATTTGTAATATGTAAGTTTATCAAGCTGTTAGTCATAGAAGCAGGCTGTACTTAAAATGCTTTTCTAATTACCTGATGTTAATACAAGTACTTATTTGTGTTTCTATTTATGTATCTGTATTTACAGTTTCATACCATTTCATGTGATTAAACATTCTCAACATTACCCTGTGGTTCCAAGAGTTATTGCATGAAGGTGTTTAGCTTGCTGGATAATTGAATAGGAGATTCAGTAAGGCCAGAACAATATGCTAAGAAAAAATTTTAATCTCATGTTTTTACAGAGAAAAGATTTAACTAAGATTCAGATTGAACCCAATGGTGACCCACTCTAGACTAGAGCAAACAATGTGAAAAAATGACCATGGAAAAAAGAAAAAAATTCTGTGAATTTGAATTGAAGACAGGATTTTTGACCAATGTGAGAGGTGGATCTTAAGTTCAAATGCACAATACTATTTAGGCCTGGGTAAAATATTGATTTTCCGATTAACCGTTACTTTTTATTTAAACAATTTGATATAGATGCTTAAAGTCTCAAGATCAATCTTGTGAATCTCTATCCTGCTCAATTACTATATGTAGATTTTTGCTTATCTTTTTATTTGCCATCTGATCCGGAAGATGGCACTAATGCGCCTGTTAAGGTTTTCTATGGAAAAAGTACTTTACTATCACACATAAAATGGTGTGTCCTCTTTAACCGAAGTCAGTGTCTTAAGACACTTAAATCAGAACAACTGGATAAAAGCAAAGGCATATGTAAGCTATGCAACTCAGGCTTTAATTATTGTTGTAACACAACAAATTTGAGAAATCACTTACCCCAACATCACCCATAAACGTAATCTCAGTCAACATCCAAATGAGTAAAGCCCAAAAATCTACATTGGCGAAAGCAGTTAACTCCAAGCTTTCGTTTAATTCACCACATGCCCAAAAAATAACATAATCTATATCTGTTTTTATCTGTAAAGCTATGGGACCCTGCACCATTGTTGAAAATGAGGGCTTTTGACAAATGGTACAGGTTTTTGAACTGCGGTATGCTATTACAACCAGAAAGCAACTGAGTTAAGTTATTGTACCAAGGCTTTATGAAGATCTTAAGCAAAGAATCACCATGTCTCTCAGGCCATTGGAGAGAGCAGCCCGAACTTGCGACAGCTGAACATCCAGGGCAGCAAATTCCTACATGACTATCAAAAAATAAAAATGACTCGGCACCTATGGGGGATGTGTTGCAGACAAGCCAGTCACACCAGGAACAACCTCGCTGCCTATATACAGAGCTGCTGAGATGACTCGCTGTTGTTCCAAAAACCTTTCTAGCATTTCCAATACGTTGTTCCATTGTGTGACTGCATCAATCACAAGTCTGTGATACAAAAGTAAGTGTGAGCACAAAGCAGCCACCTTGAAGTAGCTCCATAATAGCACCGTTATCAGTCACGAAGGCTGGTTCTTTATCTTTCATGTTCCATTCATTCAATGCTGCTATGAACAAGCATCAGCTCTAGATCCTCATTTTAAAATGCTTTCTTTTTTGTCTGAGGACTATCAGGACACATTTTCAAGACTGATTAACGTGACTGCTAGAAGTGAGCAACTGAAGATATGTGTAACTTGTAGAATTATAGAAAGACGCAAGTCTTCCCGCAGTATGTTGAATTTCGACTAATTCAAGATTAATAAAATAATACATTTGGCTAACAGTTTAGTTGAAGGGTGTCTACTTGGAGATTCATAATACAAGAATAGGTTATTGAATAATATTTATTATTTAAGAAAAATATTTGATTATTTTATAATACTATTATTCGCAAGATGATATAGATGTTTTATAAAACAGATGCCATTGCATTGGTAATTAAACAAGGAGCCCCCCATAATATGTGTGAACTCTGTTGAATTTTTTTTCCCTTTTTTCTATGAACGTTTCACCCTTTAATTTGAATCTTTATTATGTGTTTTCCTCAAGAAATTATGAGATTTAACATTTTTCTTGACCACTACTATAAACTACATGGAGTAAGCAACATATAAAAAAATATAATTTTTGTTTGGAGTATTAATTAGTTTGTAAACAATCAAGTTAGAAGAAGTGCAAACTTTGCTGTTTTTCATAAGGTGTACTTTCAAATTTCAGGGCCTTCCCAGCAAATGAATGATATCCTCATTCTCATTTATAGTTACAAGCTTGGGCTGGTAACCAAAAAAAAATAGGGCAGGTGGAAAAATTGTACATTTCAGGAGTATCAAAGCCCTTAGTAATTTCACTTAAGAGGAGTTATTTGAAATAATTTAGATATGTAAAGAGAATGGCCATGGGGCTACTTCCACAGATGGTGTTCCATTCATGGCTCAGTGGGAGGAAATCCAAGGCAGGTTCTGGATATGCTGGGGCCTATAAACTGTTACTGGAGTTTGTGTAGTCTGAACTAGCATGTCCAGCCTTTTGCCACAATGACCCCAAACAGGAGTGAATATAAAAATAAAAAAAGAAGAATTTTACAATTTGTAGCAGCAGTAGTGAATTATACAGTACAGTATGTACTTTTCTCATTAAAATTGTTTCCTGGATTTGTTTTATTCTTTTGAGAATGATGAATGCTCTCTTACAGGTGGGGCCATGATCTACATCCTGCAATCACAGTTATTGTTGTTGCTACTTTGTAAACTTAAACTTTTTATACATACCAATTATCTTTAAATCTTTTATTTTCCAACAGTACCACTTTAGCTGAGGTCTTTAATGAACAGTAAAAATGATTTATTGTTAAGGTCAGTTTTAAAGTACATGCAAACCGTTGTCACAAAGAAGTACAGTTTTTGTTTATGAAAAGGAATATAACATTTCTTTTAGTCCAGTAAGTGCCAATGGGTCTATCTCTATCTTAATAAAGCCATAAACAGTTAAATGTTTTGAAGTGTTTTCGATATTATGATAATCCTAATTTGGGATGGAAAAGAAAACTGGAATTTGACAGTTCAGCTCCGTTATTTTATCCTAATAAGAGCTGATAAGGCTTTGTGGTTTTCTATGCACACAGTATCTAGTTTCATATTTACGATCAAATAATTGAGGAAGATATCAGTCTATGAACAAAAGCACTTACAATGATGAGATCTTGTTTTGTCTTTCCCAGAGGATGCTCAGTAGCATCAACTAAGTCAGTCTAATTTTAGGCAGTTACTATAGTGGATGGATTTTCTAGTATAAACCATTTTCTATGCCTTTTTCTATGCCTATTTTTGCTTGTTCATTTGCTGATTTTTTTTTCAGTGTAAATATACACCTGTAAAACTAGTCACTGGAGGTCTTTGCTCTGATAGGATAAATTGCAATAGGACATGGCCATGCAGTACTGTGCAGTACAAAATAAATAAGTCATTTGTAATGTTTAAAAGGCCAGCTATGATAATAATAGTCTAAGAAACCACAAGTGGAAATTCTCTTTTGTAAGATACCCTGAAATAATTAATCTTTTCTCCCTGTTTCTGTAATTTTTCAATGTTTTGGTTGCTGTATTATGCTTTATTTGTGTTTAGGCATTGGTTTGTGTGAATAACATCTTTAGTAGGGGTTAGCAGTCTGTCCAGATGACTGCATCAATTTCAGTTTTGAATTTCTGCTTTAGAGTCCTGGTTACTCTTAACACAAAGTTTTGCCCATTTTGCTTACAAAAATGTTTGTGTGTTGAACGATTTGTTGGGTACAACCTCATGCTTTGTTTATGAACATTGTGACAGACTTCCGCGGCCATTACCCAGCTAGGACACTAGTTGGATTGCAGGACCCGGGGAGAGAGCATCTGCAAGGTACTACCTCCCCTGAGACACTAGAGGGCAGCCCTCCTGGGTGGCTGTGGCAGGGTGCGCTGGGACTTGGAGTTTAGTAAAGCCCTTTTGGATTCCGTGGGGGCTGCAAGGGGAAGCTGCAGAGCCCTATAATGGACTTCCACCACACCTGGGAGTGATTCCAGGTAATACTGATAAGCCATCTGGAGCACTCCCAGGAGCTGAATAGGAGGTGGACGATGCTTGCCTGGAGGAGTGGAGGTGGAAGGAAGAAAAGGAGTGTGCTATGTACTGTGTACTGAAGTGTTTATGTACTGTGCTGTGGGAAGCAGGGAAATCGAGCTCCCCAACTGTAATTAAAATTGTGTGTTGTGTGCTAAACCTGTGTCCTGCCTGTCTGTGTCGGGGTTAGGGCAGCTGTACGTGCCCAGGCATCACAACATATTTTTATCTAACATTTAAGTGAATAATGTCTTTCACCTAAAAAGTAATGATTGAATAAGCATAAAAGAGATGATCATTTTAATATTTTATTTGGATATTTTATTTGAATATTGACTAAGTTTATTCAATTTTTGTATGTTATTATGTGAACTATACACAGTAATCCTTGCTTTTACACCTTGCAACCCACTTCTACACTTTTTCCTGATAGCAAGATACATTCACAACATGTATTATATTGTGTATAGGGGTTTCAGTTCCTGGGGAAAAAATATAACTGCTTTTGAAATATTGTGTCATTGCATCCACGAATAAATGTCACTACATTTGCCAATCTACAGTAAGAAGTGATCCAGTTGTTTAGTCTGAAGGTAACTCAGATGGAGTTTAAAGCTTCCTCCCTTACCAGAAATTAAAGATAGCTGCGTGAATGCTCACTGGCAGCAGAAACAGACCCCACAGTCTAGTAAAAGTGAGAGAGATCAGAAGTGAAAGGCTGCATGTTTGGTATACCTGGCAACTGGGATGCCTACCTGATGATCAAGAAACATCCATCCATCCATTTTCCAACCCGCTGAATCCACCTTCTTTAAAGCCCTTTGAAGTGATACGTGCAAAGTGTCACTGGTCAGGAAACAACCTGTTTAGGAAGGCTCAGGGGGACAGCAGACTTTAATATTTGCCTTCCATTTCACTTTGATACTTTGTGTTAGTCTTTTTGGTCACTCGGCTTTTGTGTGCTTTGCAAATAAATGGAAGGTTTTTAATCAAATTTGTATTTAATCCAAATTGCTTCCCTCTCACATCTTCAGAGGTGTCCATCGTTTTGTTCATTGGCAATTCCAAGCTGACCCTGTGTGAGCGTGTGTGTAAATGGGATGTGACAATGAGTCCAATGTTGTTTTGCACCTTGTGCCTGCTACTTGTGGGATACGCTATGATTATATAAGATCCTGAACTCTCTATATATAGTAAGTATACACAGTATACAGTAAGATAAATGGTAAAATCCCTTTTAATAAGTAAGCTTATATGATGGTAAAGACAAAATAAAGGTAAGTGTCACAGTCAGTTAAAGTAGAGAACCAAGCGATCTCTTAAAGTTACTTCTGGGGGCATGATGTGTCCAGACCAGATGTAGGTTTCTGAATGAATGGCAAGTTCCACATTTGTTGATGCTTCTATATGCCCTAGGACAAAACTGGAGGTACATCAGGACTGGATCTGGAAAAGACATCTGAGGTCTTCCTGTTGTGGATCACCTGGGGCCTCATGTATAACGCCGTGCGTAGAACTCACACTATCACATGGCGTAAGCACAAAAGCGGGATTGTGTGTACACACAGAAAAATCCAGATGTAGGAATCTGTGCGCACGCATACTTTCACGTTCTTCCACTACATAAATCCCGATCAGCGTGAAAAGTAACGCACGTGTATGCGCCTTCTGTCCCGCCCCAACTCCTCCCAGAATTACACCTCTTTGAATATGCAAATCAATATAAATAGCCTTCTGTGAAACGACAATGGGAAAAGCACAGGGGAAAATATAAGAATTTCAGCGAATACCAAGTGGAGGCAAAGGAAAAACGTACTATTTGTTGGTTTAAACAGTGGTATAATCAACAAAAGAAAGTTGATCGAGTGACAGAGTGTCGGAAAAACTCGAAAGATCAAATTCACAAAGTCGCACAGTGCCCGAAATAAAAAAGAAATCACATATCCAAGTCGCTGTGAAAAGGCGAGTCGTAGCCCACTGTCTGAGTGTCATATGAAAGCGTATTAGGGTACAAACAAAAAACATAGGCACACAGTGGGAAAAAAGCACGAAATGTCAACTTTAATCTCGAAATTTCCACTTTAATCACGTAGTTTATTTTGCCATTAAAGTAGAACATCATAAACTTCATCTTAAAATCGTTTATTTTACTAGTTTCTCAAGTAGCATGTTAAATGCTTTGTTCTGTGTTTGATCTTCTATGTGCTTTATGTGTGTGAATCACTACGTGCTTCCGTTCTTTCTCTTTCTCTGACAGGACACAGAATGCATTACATTCGAGATATTACAGCTCTCTGAATAATTAAAATACTGAGATGTATACGTGATATCATTTTCATGATGATAGGAATGAAAGCATGTTATTAAACATGGGAAGACGGTGGCGCAGTGATTGTTCATATCTCACGCAAGAGGCTTGCTGCACCATGTGTGACCTTCAATGAAATAATTTATTACAGAAGTAGTCTCTTTCAAACGTACTAACCTCCAATTTCTGTCCATACTTTTCTTTCTCCAATCGCCACACAATCAGCTCTGTAATAGACGTTAAGCCATTTGTAAGCTTAGAACGCCGATTCTTCAAAACTTTTAAGGAACATTGAAATATCTTCGTAGTACATGTTTAATTATTCTATTCGTCTATCCTTCCAGTGTCGCGTCAGCACCAGCAAGAATACAGCGCAAGGCAGGAGCTATCCTTGAACTAGCTATATGCTGCGGCACCGTGTCCTCACATGTTTAATTATTAACAATACAGATTATTTAAATGAAGTTAAAGTTTTATCTGTATACTATAAGCAACATATTTTGCTGCATTTCGTCTTAAAAATGATATTGTCATCATACGCGCTTTATAAAGTAGCGCAGGTTGTGCAATATTATAACTGTAGTGTAAGTTTACAGTGAGGTGATTGTACTTATAAGTATACACAGTTCAACAAGGAGCACTTGATGGACTGATTGAGTGCGTTTAGAGTTCTTGGGATGAAACTGTTTCTGAAACGCGAGGTCCGTACAGGAAAGGCTTTGACACTTTTTGCCGTGGTTGAGGTAGTGTGTACTTGAAACTGTATACCGATAATTCTCTTTCCGATCATCTGCTGCTGTGATTCACACTCAGATACAGTGATATAAATACTCCGAGTGGTGCAGTGAGAGTAATATGGAAAAAGATGATCCGCAGTGGCAACCCTTAACGGTAGCAGCAAAAAGAAGAACAAGATGCAGTGAGCGTACAACGCTAAAGCAGTTATGGTATTTGGAATACTATGGCTATTCCCTGGCCCATTATATTGCTACAGGTTAATTACAATCAGATGCATTACACTAATAAACAATATGCAGTTAATTTCAGTGTATTTATAAAGCCGCATCAGGAATGTGGAGCTAAGAAAGAAAGGATGAGCACACAGGAACAGTAGTTTGACCATTCTGTGGACCATTATATTGTTACAGGTTAATTACAATCAGATGCATTAAATTTATGAACGATAGGCGGTTAATTTCAGTGTTTTTGATAAAGCCGCCGCCGTGGATGTGGATCTAAGAAAGAGTAACCACACAGGAACAGTAGCACTGCTTTGACGCTGGGTGCCACCAGTCTGCAAAACCGAGCGGAGAAATTGCGTACGCCAAGGTATGAGTTACCGTGGAAATGTGCGTGGCTTTACGCCAAGTTTAGGTTTTATACATCGCGATTTGAGTGTGGAAAGGTTCGTACGCAACATTTCTGTGCGTACGCACCGTTTATACATGAGGCCCCTGGTCTTTGGGAGAAAGGAAAGAGAAGATTAGTGACATAATTCCCACTCTCTCTGTAGGAATATTACTGGTACCATGAGAGCCCTGAAGACACTCCCTATGTGCACATGTCTGACTCTATGTTTTTAGTAACCTCTTGTGTTAAATTTTACTTGAGTTTTGGGGAAAAGTGTAATGTAGCATCAGCATCCATTCATCTCCCCATTTCTTAACCTGCTTGGCCAAGATCAGGGTTACAGGATACAGAGTTTCTCCTAGTAACATTGAGCATTAACAGGAAGAAATCAGGTGCCAGTCTATCAAAGGGTACTAATTTAGAATTACTAAGGTGAAAAATGATGGCATTGTGCAAATGTATACAGGATCTGACTGTCAAACCCCTGTGGTTAATTGGCACTAGCTGCTTCTCACTTCACTGCCAGTTTGCATCAAGCAGAAGCGTGAGAGCCAGCAGGCACGTTTTCTTGAAGCCTGTGTGTGCAAAACTATACAGACAAGACACTCTTTCTAAAAGCAAATCTCCCTTTGCCTTTAGACCCTGAGCTTATCTGATCATTTTTATCTCATTTTTTGCCATGATCAGTGCTAAATCTTGCATGTTCATTCTTGATTATCATTTTGTCTTGACTATCAGCTGCATTCCACTTAGAACTTTGTGGAAATCAGTTGTTGTTTGGTGCCTGAAAAGAATAGCCCCAAAGTAGTGTCACCCCTTTGATCAAGGCTGGATCGACTACACATTCATTTTGAGAAAAGCTAGAGTCTATAAAAGTGAAAACAATCATTTTTCTGACTATAAAAAATTTAATAATACAAATGTTCTCATGTTTTGTAAATATATATTTATTTTGTTCTGGCAAATCCAAAATATATTAACATTGTATCCATTCATCCATACACCTATTATGTGACCCATTTAATCCAATTAAAAGGTCATGGGGTCCAACGCCTATCAGCAGCATTAGCTTCAGTGTAGGTAGAGGCCCTGAACATTCACTTATTATGGGACAAATTAGAGCCACCAATCATCCTGATATGTACGAGTTTAGAATGTGGGAGAACAGAATACCTTCAACACACCCTGACAAAAGGAGAACATGCAAACTGCACACAAACAGTAATCAAGCTGGATTTAAATGCAGACCCCAGAATCTTTGAGGCAAGAGCACTAATGACTGCCTCCATTCCTCTCTGACCTGTACAATGGCATGCTTTGCCCTAGAAATTCTACTGAAAGTAAGCGTTGGAGAAATTGGACAGGAGATGATGTTGTGTGGTTAATTAAAGCTGAAGGAAGCTCAGTCTCTGCTAGGTGGTTATACATGCGACATTTTGTTGTTGATTATTTTAGAGTTGTGTGCTAAAGACAGGGTGGAATTCCCTTGTTGGAGGCAGTGTCCAGTAATGTTGATAATAGCGGCAGGAGGGGATTTTTGGCGGTAAAAAGGCTAAGCAGATGTGGATCAGTGCAAGTCGGAGAAGAGAGGCAGCAATTTACCTCAGGTAGCAGTAGCATTCAATGACATTGCTAATGCAGTCTTTGCTAGAAATATCAATCATGTTTTCTGAATAGAATTTCAGAGGAAAAGTAAAGGAATGACCTAAGTGTGTGAGTGTGATGTGCACACTGATGAAATAATTAAAGATTTAAAAACAAAATACTAATTGCCATTGGTCATGGCTCTTCCAGTGTTAATGCAGGGATGTCTGTAAAGACTGGGAGGAAGTGAAAGGCAGTCCAAGTGCTATAAACCAGGCTGAAGCCCAGCTCCAGCACAGAGCCCTGGTGGGGAAGTACCCCGGGGCAAAGCTGGACTGGGGAGAAGGACATCAGCACATTATGATACTGCTAATGGGAAGCTGAGGAGGAATCTGGTGCTGGGCAAAGTACAAGCAGCTATAGAAGAAGAATAGTATTAGAGCAGTGGCCATGAAGAAGCAAAGAGCTTGGATGAATTGGGAACAGGAAATGAAGAGGAAAATCTCCTGGGAGAACATCTAGAGAGGTTTTGATCCAGGTGGTCTATGATGTCATTTCATGTCCTTTAAAGTGTTTTTTTAGGGAAAAGTGGATATACCAGCTTGACACTAATGTTCCAGTAAGGGGACTTTGGGAACATATCCTAAGCTCTTGCCCTAAGACTTTAAGCGAGGGACGTTAACACTGGTGACACAATCTAGTGTTCATGTTGATTGGTGAAAAAATCATCATAGGGATTAGTGCCAGTAGGAACGTTTGCTTAAAGATTTGAAGATATCTTCTCAGATCATCCAGACAATGCTGACACTAGATATCATCCTTGTTTCTGTTGGCACAATACACCTTAGCCTGGTTGAGCTCACTGTTCCTTGGGAGAAGAGAATAGACGATGCCCAGGAGAGAAAGAAGGCAAAATACCTGGAGCTGTTTGAGTGCTCCTGGAAGCTAGGGTGGAGGACAAGGTGCTTACCAGCAGAATTAGGCTGCAGAGGGTTTGTAGGACAATCCCCACCATGGAACCCATGACATAACCGGGGTAAGCAGGACAAGAGTCATTAAGAGCAACACAGAACAGAAGAGGGGAGAACAATGGACACAGGCTAAGTCTTGATCAACTTCGGTTAGATCACCTGGAGGAGGGTGTGTGATATTGTGAAAAGACCCAAAACATAAAATCCCTCTAGGAGCTATCACTGATGTGTCCAAGTTAGTGCATCAGAAGAAGTCCAGTGAATGCAGAAAGTATTCAGACCATTTCACTTTCTGCACATTTTATTGTGTTGTAGATTCAGTTTTCTGCGGTGGGCTGGCGCCCTTGCCCGGGGTTTGTTTCCTGCCTTGCGCCCTGTGTTGGCTGGGATTGGCTCCAGCAGACCCCTATGACCCTATAGATAGGTTATAGCGGGTTGGATAATGAATGGATGGATGGATGGATGGATGGATGGATGGATGGATAGATTCAGTTTTAAAAAGATACATTTATAATTTTGCCCATCAATCTACACTCTATAACCCATGATGACAAAGTGAAAACATGTTTTCGGAAAGGTTTTAAAATTATGTACAAATAAAAAACTGAAATTTCTCATTATATAAGTATTCAGACTCTTAATTCAGCTTTGAGTTTTTTGAGTAAATTTCTACAAGGCTTGCACACCTTGATTTGGACAGTTTATCATATTCTTCCTGACAGATTCTCTCAAACTCTGTTAGACTGGTTAGGAAGCATTTGTAAACTGCCATCTTCATGTCTCTTCGCTGATGTTCTAACTGGGTTTATAACTCGGGTTTGGCAGGTCCCCTCAATGACATTCAGAGACTTGTCCTGAAGCCACTCCAGGGATGTCCTGATTCTATGCAGCCAAATGCACAACAATGACCTGATGCATTCCTCCTTCCATCAATTCAGACCAGTCTCCCTGTCCCTGCCACTTAGAAGTACCTCCATAAAATGATGCAGCCCTCACCATGCTTCACCATCAGGATGGTACTGTATTAGGCAGTTGTTGAGCAGTGCTTGGTCATTGACAGACATAGTGTTTGGAATTTGGCCAAAAAAAATCAAATCTTTATCTTATCAGATGAGAAAAGCTTCTGCCACATGCTCTTAAAGTCCTTTAAATGCCATTTGGCATACTCCAAATGGGAGTTAGCTACCCTACCCAAAACGCCTGAATGATGGAGTGCTTCTACGATGGTGATCCTTCTTGTTTCCCCATCTCAGCAAAGGATTTCTGAAGATGTGTTAGAATGACCATTTGGTTGTTTGTCACCTCCCTGACCAAGGAACCTTTTGCTTGGTTACTTAGTTTGGAAGAATCCTGTTGGTTTCAAAATTCTTCCATTTCACAAGGTTACTGTGCTCCTAGGAACACTCAAAGCTTATGATTTTTTTTATATTATTGCCCTGATCTGTGCCTTACCACAATTTGATCACAGAGGTCTACAGAGAGTTCCTTGGACGTTGGGCATGGTTTAAGTCCTGACATGCAGTGTGAATTATGGGGCATTATATACACGTTGTGTGACTTTCTAAATGATGTCTAATATATTAATTTTGCCTCAGGTGGACTCCAATTAAGTTCTACACACATCTCAAGGATAAATAAATCAAACAGGCTGTTCTAGACCAAAATTTGGAGTGCCACAGCAAAGGATCTGGATATTTATATAAATGTGAGATTTCAGTTTTGGATTTTTAATAAATTTATAGACATCTCTGAAAACATGTTTTCACTTTGTCTTTATGGGTTATTGAGTGTAGATTGGTGGGTGAAAATGCCAAAAATCTCCATTTAGAATTAAACCTTCAACACAATAAAATCTGCAGAATGTGAAGAGGTCTAAATACTTTCTCAGTCTACTGTATCTTAGAACTAAGCATTCCTAATTCTATGGCTGCTTTGGATAATGCATTTCTTTAAGTAAGAGAATGAGAAATATATTCTAAAATCAACTGCAAGACATGGTCAGAAACTAATAATATTAGAAGTGATGTCCTGCTAGGGTAGACTCTGTAACCCCCACCTAAACCCTGACCCGCAACCCTGAATTTGAACAAGTAGGTGCAGTAGATGGATGGATGGTTGGTTGGATAGAAATAATCGATGGACTGTGACTTGGAAGTGTTGAACAGGACTAGTATATCTAAGGAAAACTCATGGACATTTGGTCTTTTTATCGCATGTCAGCTGTGTGAGATCTAGACAATGCAACAGATGCTTCAAAAGAGTATGAAGTCATTGTTCTGGCCCAAATTTCAATGAAATAGAGGAGACACATTTTGTGCACCAAACATTCCAAAACACTCTGTAATCTCAGTATGTCTTAACCACATTTTATTCAAATCATTCAATCAATCTACTCCCATGTTCACATGTGTCAACCAACTGTTTGTTTCCTGTCTTATCATGTATTAAATCATCTTGTACTGTACTTTTATTTAAACTTTGAATTGCACAAGTATTTACTTTGTAAAGCACCTTGGGATTGTGCACATTTTATTTGTACTACAAATACCATACACGTATGTTTTATTCTTTCATTCTTTATGGAAGCACTCTAGGCTTGCATGTTCATGCTGTTCTAGGTTTTCTTGCATCAGTATTTATTTTCCCAAAGCATACTGTACAATAAATAAGATGTATTTACTAGCTAAACTCTTAGTATTTGTAGTGGGCCACTTGAGCCTTTATGTATTTGAAGATTCTCATTTTATAAATACTTAATAATCTAACAGTTTAGCTCTGCAGTACCATTGTCACAGTGCCTGGTTCTAACCTAAGGGTTAGGCTATCATTAGCTTTTTGCTTTTTTAAAATGGATTTTAAAGGATTTTTATGCACATGCTTCCAAGATAATTCAGGGAGAGATGCATGTATATCCTACGGCTTTGTTGTATAAGGATAGACAAATGCCATTTACACGAAGGCCAAAATATACAGTTCTTCAGGTCATTTTTAAAAACAAAACAAATAAAAAAAGAGATTAAAAAGGGAAAGAAACACAGGCACTCAAGCAGCTAATACAGGAAGATATATCACCATCCTGAATGATTGTGACAACCATAGACCATATCAGCGCCTGTTTGTTTGCACAATACCTCGTTGCATTAAAAAAGCCGTCCCGGCTGTCTTGGGCTCTGGAGTTGCCTGTTTCATCACCTGACACTGCAGCAGATGTTATATGTTGATAACAGACTTTACTCCATTCCCTTCACATCTAAGATTACCTCTGAAAAAAAAAAATCAAATACATTATGATGCTTCCAGCCATTTATAAAAAAGACAGCAATTTATCCTTTATGGAGTGCTAAATGGCCTTTGTGGCTTTGTATGCATGATCATTTTTCTCTGTCATAATCTATTTATTCTATAACTGGGTTCTCAACATCATCATTACGAATGATAATGATATTATTTAGAGGGGATAAATAGAAGCATTCAAGCGAGCTCCCATTTTTGTAAAACATTAAGTATAAAACAAATTGTTGCCTTTATGATTATTATTATTACTGTTGGTTGTATTATTGTTGGTGCAAAATGAGTAGGATTATCTGCCAATTCCCCACACAGTATAAATTATTTTTGCAAAAGTATTGCTGAAGTTAATACCTTCACATATCAGATTTTTAAAATGCAAATTACAACCAAAGTAGTTTTTTTGTCTTCTTTTGTTTTTTAATTAAAACTGGAAAAAAAAATCATACAACAACCTGTGGGATATTTTATATCTAAGAATTAATCATTGACTTCATATATTATCAGTCATGTTACAGTCCTGAATATTAAATGTTTGTTTTCTCGATAACTATAGTGTCACTAGATAAAAAATGAAATAGACATAAAAGCAGGTTTAGATTTAAATTATTGAATTATTTTAAATACTTTTTTTCCGCATTATTCAAAGGGAAATTGCTAACACAAAATCTCCACATAAGATAGAACAAACAAACAAACAAACAAAAAACATGAATGTTGCTTTTGATAAATTTAAATACATCTTGATGATAAGACACCAGGGTAATCAATGTTATAATGATACTGTGTGCATCTTGACAGCATGGCACTGTTGTATCAGTCAAAGTCATCAGCAGAATTTCTATAGTGGCACACAAGGGATGGCAGAAACCATGACAAAATACAGCTTCTCATGTGTGTGTGAGATAAGCTTTAAATAATTGCAACTTGACAGGTCTGAATAATGGCCAAATTAGACAGATGGTGTATATTATCATTAAACAAAAATCTGTGGGGGAATTGTTAAATATATTACAAATTGTAGAGATCGAGACTGATGACCGGATACAGAGGTTCTTTTCATTAGTATTTTTTGTTTTGTTTTATCTACTTACATTAGGAAATGGATAGAAAATGTGATAATAAAAGAAATGCTACTCCCTCTCTGACTGTTTGCTTTGAAAAGATTGCGTCTCAAGGAAGGGTAATCTTTTTGTGAAAAAAACATGCTGTAGTGAGTCATTGTAATTATCAGACATGCAAAGTATCTGATGTTATGTTTATCTTTTGGCAAGAAAAAAAAAAAAAAACTTGGACCAGATTTTGCCAAATCCCGTGTTTTGTCTTCACAATAGCAGTGATAACATGAACTTTAAAGAAATTAAGGAGCCTAAATCTTGCACTTAACGCCCTGTACTTACCCTTAAATGCCTGCATCTAGCTTTATCTTTACGGAGTCATTTAAAGTTAAATGAGGTATGTCAATATTTCAAAATGAGCTGATAGAGGGGCCACTAATATACATGGATGCTGTGCAAAACATTCCATCCAGATTTAACTACAGTAATTTACATTTATAAGTGGAGTCCTATTTATTGAAGTTATGGTTTCAGTTATCCTTCAAATACAGTAATGTACAGCTCTTTTTCTATACTGTGTACTTCTCAATCCTTAAATCTGTCTTCAAGTCAGTCATTTTTATATAGCACCCTTCCAAAAACACTTCAGACGAAAAGGGACAAGCCACACTAACATGGAAATAACAGACAGACTACACTGCAAGTCTTGAACTTCACACTGCTAACTGTCATGCGGCCAGATGTTTGATGTTCAGCACACATTTGAAAAAATGATTTTCTTCATACACACCTCTTCTTTTTGCACCAGGATTCTGCACTTCTTTGAATCAGGAGCATCATACTGTTGGCTTCTTTTTCACAAGCTGGGAGGATAACATGTAGGCTTCCTTGTTGGCTTTGTCATATTTACCTCCATCCTCCTCAGCAGTGGGTGAATATCAAGATGCAGCATAAAGTCTTGTGCTTGATGCATTCCTGATTTTGACCTGTTTTGCACGTTTTTAATTAGTGTTGACTACCTTTAAATGAACAAATGGTACTGAAGCTTTTGTTACTCTTGGCTGGTTTGTGCTGCATGGCCTCATTTGAAAAATGCTTGAACCGGAAGGACAAACCTGAAAATATAAAAAAAAAAAAAACCCAGCAACAATTGGTATTATCCATTTTAATACAGGAGATGACATTTACATTCCATCACTAAACTGGAAAGTTTAGACTGTAGATGTGCACAAACCCCTATTATGTTTTGTTGTTGCACTACCTTAACTTCATTTTTTGTTTATTTAATGTTTTTGTTGTTTTTTAAATGTAATAATCTTTGTGATGTTGTTAGTTTGGCTTTGTCTGTTTTATATTTTTGTCATATTGTGTTAGTCATTCATTTTTTTTTAAATTTTGTGTTATGTTTCTGTGTTTTAGTTTGGTTTGTGTGGTGTAGTGGTTAAGGTTTTGGAGTACTAATCCTGAGGTTGTGGGTTCAGATCTTGCAACAGACACTGAATGACCATGAGCTAGTCACTTCAACTGCCTGTGCTACAACTGGAGCAAAAAAAAAGTTACCAATTGTATCTCTCAGATGTTGCAATTTGCCTTGAATAAAGGCATCAGCCTAATTATAATAGTAATCTCCCTGTCTCATGTATGTTGAGCCAAAGGAGACAGGGCCACCTAATTAAGCAGCTGGGGCACTACTAGTATTTAAAGTGAAGCTCCAGTTGCTCCGAAGCAATGGCATTGCTTTTGGTTTGTGTTCTCACTTCAGTTTTTAAATACTTTATTTCTTACTTCATTGCTGTCTCTGGACTGTAGTTATTGGCTTGTTTTCACCTTACATTTTGCCTTTTAGGTATAACCTATTTTTGCCCTGTTTTCCTATCCTACCTTTCTCTATAAAATAAATTTTTATGATCATGAAAACTTTTGTTTAGTTTTGAATTTGGACTAGAGATTTTGTGCACTCTTTTTGAAACTTCTTGAACTAAATATGCTTTAGCAACATTTCTGTGCCAGTGCAGAATGAACCCACAGTTGAATTAACGATGGGTCTGCCCTTTTGTGTTGGTTTTTCCTGCTTTCACTTTTGGGTGCTTCGTTGTGGCAGGGCCAATTGCCTAAACCCCTCAGCAGGAAACATATTTGCAGCATCCACATACTACAAGAAGCAATATTTTCTCTAGGTAATCAATTACATTCTGCTTCTGATACAAAATTGGGAAAAAATGCTTCAGAAGAAAACCCCAAGGGCTGTTAAACATTTTAAAAATAAGTAAATTACAGAGGGAAGCTTAAGTATTTATTTTGCACAGTATCTGGTGGGGTTGTGCCCCACTGACCGTTAATGAAGAAGCAGACATGATTGCAATTCTTTAATGAAGAAGCAGCCATGATTGTGATTAAAAGAGTAAAAGGAAACAAATAAAAAGAAAGATGATGCCAGGAATCATTGGAATAGACTGATGGTTTGATTTGACAATACAGCAGAATCAGCATCAGCATGGTAATTGCAAAAGTGTCAATTAAAAAAAAAAAAAAAACAATAGCTTAAAAATTCAAACATGATAAAGTGAGTTTTTATTTATTTATTTAGAGTCAGTTTTATGAACAACCCAGTTAAAGATAGACAGTTCCAGAGAGAACTTTCTACAAAGGTAAAGAGAACTGGCCGAGAGTTGTGTCATGAGTCTTTGGGTCTGGCTTTAGGTGTCCAAAAGGTTCACAGTGTATGAGTGAAAAAATATTCAGTAGTAGCTGGGGCTGTTGGAATTAACCAGTTTGCCAGTTAGTATCAGAGCTATGAAGACAATAAAAAAATGTTGTATGGGAAGACATCACAGATGAGCCAATTGGAAGATGAAATGTTTTATTACCCTTGTTCGGTGTTAGAATTGTGTTCTATTCTGTTAATATTTACCACAGAAAGGACATTGAAAACTGATCTGCAGTAATTCACCAAACAGCTGATAGAAGCTTGGTAGTATATTTTTGAATCTGATGAAGAAAGCAAGGTTCTCTAAACAATCGAAAGTGTCTTGACTTTTGCAGAAATGTTACTTTTCAAAATTTAGAGTGCTATCAGCCATGATGATAAGAATTTTGCAGATCTAGTAATAAATTGTTGAGTTAATCTGCAGATACTTCAAGAATGAGTTCTGCAGGTGCTGCTTTAGGAAGTTAGTAAAAGTCCTGAGAATTATACACCGATAACGAAACGTGAGGTTGTTCTGGAAATTAGTTATTCCTCTGGTAACATGTAGGTATTAAATAGAAGGGAACTGAGTGCTGAACCTTGAGAGGCACAAGAGAACAAAGGCTGGAGAGAGCTTGATATGCCATCAAACACAGCAGAATGCTGCTGTCAAGAGAGTAAAGAAAGCATCCAGCGACATCATATCCTGTGAGGTCCAGCATAAATCAAATTAAACATTTTTCCATTTTCATTGACCTGATTTTAACCCATAAATACATTGTTTAATGTACAGTACTTTTCTGTTTGATAAATGGTTGTTAACTGACATTAAGCTAAGACCTTGCAAAAGGCAGAGTTAACGGGAGCTGATTTATACTCAATAAAATCAATAGAGTTAATGTACTTCTTTTGTCACAAACTAAAACAGTGTATTCACTGACTTTTGGTCAGGAACCTTTACTGAAGAGAACCAGATATTATATGGAGCAAAGATTGGATTTGACTATATATAATTGAAAATAACTTTCTTTTTCTGCTCGAAGTTACACCTTAGGAAGCAATTCCCTGTGTATCTAGCTTCAAACACCAATTGTGTTACGGATGGTTAGGAAGAAATCTATTAGAGAGGTTTTACTTTTCTGTTCCTTTAGGCATTGGCTATAGAATCTCATTTGAAATATGTAATGTTTTCATATCTAATTTGAATCAATGATAATTAACAATAATGCCACAATTTTTTGTTCCTCTACCCAATCTGTTTGAGAAATAAATGTACTTTCTCAGCCTCTTGCTTTTTGTTACTGCACCTGTGGCGAAATTCTTAATACAAATTTTGTGAGTGGTTCATATTTCATAAGTATGATATTATTAGGATAATTATTTTGTTGTTAATGAAATATTGTTTATTCATTTTATCACATGGCAATATCTAAGGTTGTTGCAGAACAGCAGTTGCAGTAGTAGTAGTGTATGTACTACTGTCATATGTACAGAGTAGAGTGAAATCATTTCTTGCATGTCCAACCAGCATGCAACTTGTCACCCACTCTCTAGCATCATGAAAAAATAAGCATGTTATTGCAATACTTCATTTAGTGAGTATTTTTAAATGTGTCCCCCTACATAAAAGCAAAAGATTATCAGATATTCAGCAGTTCCTATTAGTTGTTCAGGAATTCCTTGTCCTGGCCATAACTGTGATACTATGCATTAGTAACACCAATGTCCAATGGGTGCATCCACAGAGACTAGTTAGCCGCAAATGGCAGTGATATAAAACAAAACTTAGTACTTACAAAAATGATATAAATTTATGTTTATACTTTCATATGCTGTATATATTACAGAGGTTTAATTTAGTACACTGGGTTCAAATCTTGTGCCTATACTTATCTATATAAAGTTTGCATGCCCTGCCTGTCTTCTTTCTTCTACCACATTTTTGCTCTCAAATCTCTTGAGACTTCTGTGATAGGATGATTTGCAATTCTAAATTCTTTCTGTGAGAGCATGTGCATGAGCGGGCCCTGCAATTACTTTGCTCCTGATACCCCGTGATAGCCCCTGTGACCCTGAATTGGATTCAGGGTGCTTGAGAGTGTTATAATATGCTATGTTATGCATATTCTGTATGTAAGGTTTTACAGTTGCCCCCATTTGAAAATCCGTCACAGAAAACATACTTTACTTTCAACAGCAGAGCATCTTTGGAAATTCAAGTAACCTGATTGTGCCTGATGAACATGAAATAATAATAAAGAGGTGCACATAAATATGTGAAACACACATGGACATCATGTAAAACATACTTTAAGCTGAGGTTGCTTTAGAAGCAATAATATGTAGTGTTTAAATTAACAATAAAGTATAAATGTAATCAGTTAGACAGGAAGAAAAGTGTAATGTACAGTTCATATGTTGTGTAAGAGATTTAGTGTGCTTATATTTTCAATGATTAGAATGTGGCTATGTTTACATTGACCTTATTATTTCATTTATCATTGTTTAATAGCTAATTTGGAATAAGAAATAATCAAATAACACAGAGTAGTCAGAATGAGACTAATTTGAATTAAATCATAAGGACATCATAAAACTTACACATCTTTTAATTAAAAAGAGGTTTTCTCCATGATTTGGTACCTGACTACTCTCAACAATTTTTTTTTCTTTAATCTTTATTATTAACACTGTTTGACAGCAATTCTTAGCAAACAAGGGCAAGTTTTATCATTTCATGTATTCTAGTCTAGTGTCATTAAAAAGATTATTTTATTTTTCTCATGTTCTTGATGTCTGAATGCATAGGTGTGTTAATATTTCAAACCAGACTGCACAGCAGAGAAAAAATATTAAGTGTCTCTTACAGACATTATGCGTTATCCATTGCAATAAGTATGACATATAAAAAATATAACTGTGGCCAATCCGTTACCAGTTTTTACAGTAGATGTACCCGCAGCTGCATTAGTTCATTTAAAGTTGTAGTTTTCATTTCATTGTGAACAACTGAGCAAGTCTGCACAAAGTGCAATAGCCTTACTGTGTCAGTAGGAGAATGGATTGTATCTCCAAAAAGAAAACAGTGCATCACTAGTTTATTTATTTATATGTGTGAAAGAGGTTAAAAACATGGGCCCAAAATCGAAACTTAAAGAAAAGCAAGAGATGATCAATGATCAACCTTTTAAATCTGGCAAAACCATAATTCAGTTTTAAAAGGGAATGTAAAATACCCACAATAAGAATGAAATTCGAAATCTTTCATGCAGTTGTTTTTCATTTATTTTTTAGATTAAATTTAGACAGGGATTACCCATCCCATCCCCAAATTAACATATGAGGGACATTCAAAACGTTTCTGCACTTTTTTTAACTCTATTTATGAAGAATTTAAAAAACAAATCACATCACTTTTCTACACAGTCACCACCTTCGTTTACAATGCAATTTTCCCAGTGCCTTGCCAACATTTTAAGACCCAGTTACTACTCTTCCCGCCTTCACCATTTCCAACGAAAATATAGAAGTGCAGAAATTTTTTGAACATCCCTCATAGTTCTCACACTATCACAAATTGATGAATGCACTCCTCAGCCCTGCAACATGAGAAGCGCTAACAGCAACCAGCATGACACAACTTTGGGTGACATCATCCAGAAAGAGACAAAACGTATGTGACAAATAAATAAATAAAGAACATAAAATAAAATAGTCTTAAAGAGCAAAAGATCATGGTACCCACTAATGTATGCAAATACAATTGCAGTGCAAGTGGATTCACTTTTGAATTGAAAAATGCTTTTGTTCCTATATTTTACATTCATTGATTTCATGAACTGTTTATTTTCATTACAAAATAGTTTTTTTCCAGTGAAAAATAAACTTGAGCACTACGAAAAAAAATGTAAAGTAATGGAGAATCAATTCCTACTAACGACTGTGCTACTAATGTGCCAGAGTATGCCTTATGCATAGTGTTTGTAACCTTTTTTTTCTTGTTTTAAGTGAAAACCTCAGGAGACCCTAACCTGTGCAGTCTGCGGTGAAAGAATGAGTAGCTGAAAAGGAAGAAGAATGCTTCAAGATTCATTCAGTGGTTCTAACAAGCACTTTGGAATTTTAATTTATAAAAGATGTCTTAGTAACAGATTGATAAACATCAACGACAAACAGAAAAAGTAAACATAGGTAGTATAATCACTGTCATATAAAAAAATTAATTTTGCTCCAATCTTTGTGAAAAGTGAAATCGGTCATTCACAACTAATTAACAGTTACAACAGGACACTTTGCCATCCACGTTAAAGGTGTGAATAGATGTGCATACTTTAATAAGTTTTGACAAACAAGTAAATCACTCACAACATAAGTAGTAAATGTGAAGATCAAGAGTTGACTTTTTCACTATTTACAGATAGAAATGTGCACAGATTCCTTATGTGTAAAATTGGAATAAATCCTATAAAGTTCTGCGCTCTGGTGTTCTGGGCTGGAAACATCATTTCAAGAGAGGCTCACTGAATTAACAAGCTAATTAAATGGGCAGGCTCATTTATGGGATGCACTCTGGACCCCGTGGAGGTATTAAAACAACACTGAGTGCCATTATAAATAATGCTGCACATCCTCTCTCTGACACACTAACACTGAGGACTTTCAACCAACAAATTATTCAGCAGAAGTGTGTCAAGAAACGCTACTGGGGCTTCTTTATACCAGCAACAATACGTTTGCATAATGCTTCACTGTGACTGTGACAGCCAAGTCAGAAGATTTCTTTCTTTTTAATTTTTTTTTGTTTTTTCGTCATTATGGTTTATGCAATTTTTTATTGATTTTTTTATTTATTTATTTAAAGAGCTTCAATAAAAGGCCACATTTCCTACTAGGGACAAATAACTTTCTTTCTATTGTAATTTGAAGTATAAAAAGAAATTAAAAAAAAGATTTTGAATAAATGTCTTACATTAATACATTACATTGTTTATGTTCACAGTTTATTTTGAGCATGGAAAGCTTAAAATACCTTTAGTGGCTTTCCATATTACATTATATTGGTGAGTATAGACTTGCACATGTGATCCGAGTTTGCTGTATATAAACTCTCCACACAAGGTCCCTTGATTGATACATGGTCATGTTTAGAGATAATGTTGTGTGAAAATACCTGAAACATCCAGCCATTAAGCAAAGCACAATATTAAAAGGAAATGACTGATGGAAAATAAAAAAGTTAAATCAAAAGGAAGTAGCAATAAACTTAAAAGATATAGTACATAATTTAAAAATTTAGAATTTTATTAGTACGTCGGATTCAGTGGGTTGGAAAATGGATGGATGGATAGTACGTCTGAGATGGACAGGCATTTTGTCTAGGACTGGAACCAGTCTTACTTGTAGTACTTGTACCTATTGACTTAATATGTCATCTACTATTAACTTACTCTATTTTGCCTTTGTCATTCACTAGGAAAACAACTGATGAATTTTCTATTAAATATTTCTTTAATTTTTTTATTTAAAACTTACCATAACTGTTCCTAATTTGGAAGAGTGGTTTAAGTAACTGGGTGGTTAAATGGATTAAAGTTGCTATCTCGTCATCATTTTTGTAGCTGCTTTTGCAAAAAGTGGTATGATAACAAAAAAAGCAAGTTCCTAAATTGTACTTATAAGGAATGTGAACATTACTGGATACAGTATGTGACAAAGTCTTAATCTTAAACTGATTTGATCTAAAGATATCTGTGTGTGTGTGTGTAATATGAAACAACTTAGGACTCTGCTAAATCTTAGAGAAAAGACTGTGCTCGCTAATTGAGGATTAGGCTTTTACTTTAATAAAGGCATCTATGTTGTTTTGTATACTGTATAGAGAACGAAAATGGTGCTGGTTGGTGGAGTACTACCATGTAGTCTGCCAAGCATGTACTATATGTTTTTTAGGCATTGAAGAAAGCTGGAGTACCTGGTACAAACCAATGTAAACACATGGAAAACATTAAAAAGTACAATGGTAGTCCCTTAAGAGTAACAAAATATAAAGAATATTTTTATGCAAAATCACTTAAATTCCAATTTCACTTTTTTAAAAACATATATAAGATGGATACTGTGCTGGTTGAAAATTACATGTGTAATTGAAATATGTTTCATAATGCTAATATCTATATGGCATGATGTCAAGTTAGTCAAGTAGATATTTCTAGTCATAAACAATGAGGAGAACAACTTTTTGTTGTACAGTAAGTACTGACTTTGAGAACAATTACAACTAGGAATGATTAGTACACAGTTTCATACTATAGTTTAAAGAAAGTTGGATTAATACAAACAAATTGTCATGCTCTGCATCCTCTGATTTTTTTTCTTATTTTTAATTCTCAAAAGCCCTTTGGGAATAAAAGTAATGAAAGGCTTTTTATGCATTTAACTCCCACTGCTTTCCCATTCATCAAAACCAGCTCTCTTAAATTGATTCTTTCTGCCCTCATATAACCTCTCATTTGTTTTTCTGTTTAACTAACCTACAGTTTCCGGGTTTGATTTATTTAGGGTTCACAGGAAATAGAAGCAAAGGTCAAAAATTACAAGCAGTATTTATTTTTAGCTAAGCTGTGTCAGGTGGGACTGTGTAACACTTTTGTTAGCCATTACAGCACAATCTCCTTAAATACAGAGGTTTAGAAACTACGCTATTAATCAATTCATTTATAAGTATATTTTCCTGTGATGACCATACACATTTTTGTAATTAATCTCCAGAGACTGGAAAAATTATAATCCATATGTAACTCACCAGTCATGCGACATGCAGTAGTAAACTAATCACAAACAGATAATACATGGATGTTATAGAATCAGGAATAAACAGAATTTATCTATGTTTAAGCAAGGCTAAATGATAGTTTCTTACTTTCAGATTGTATTTTCTCTGACTCATCTATCATTTTAAAACAGAACACTTTTGACCCCTGTGGTGCCCGGCGGGCATTCATGCCCGGCCGGGACGCCCAGGAGGACCGGAGGAGGGCTTGTGGATCCTCCAGAACATGAGGGGGCGTCCTCCCTGGTTGCTGTGGGGACCACGGGTACAGAGCTGGAAAGCTCATCCCTGTAGGGGCCCGTGGTCACCGCCAGGGGGCGCCCCAATGCCTTGGGAGTGTTGGACCTCAGTACTTCTGCCACACCGGGAAGTGCTGGGGGGAAGAGAATTGGAGACACCCGGTGGACTTCCGGTTTCACCGCTGGAGCTTCCGCCACACAGGGGTGTGGCTACGAGACCTCAGGATGCAGCTGGAGCCCTTCCGGGTTGAATAAAAGGGGCCGCCTCCCTCCAGTCAGGGGCAAGAGTCGGGTGGAAGAAGGACGAAGCTTGGTAGAGAGGAGTGGAGGCAGTCCAGAGACTAGAAGGCATTGTGTTGTGGCCAAGGACTTGAGGGGTGATTGGTGCTGCGGCACTGGGTCTGTGCACTGTAAATATGATTAATAAACGTGTGTTGGGTGAAACCATCGTGTCTACCTGTCTGTGTCCGGGCTGTTCCCTACAATGGCATCCCAGATGGGGCTCTCTGCCTGGTACAAGGCAGGGACCCCAAAAAAATAATTTTGTGGGCAGTCCGGAGCGGCAGGTTAGCCCACACACGCGCCACAGGAGCGGCGCATGCACAACCCCGCGTGAGCGAATCATCTCGCGGCCCGCCACCGGTCCACTAAATGGCCAGATTCCCCTGGTGCGGGGAAAAGATCAAGGACGTTGCCGGAGTGCAGCGAGCTCCAGCAGGTACACTGTTGCCGAAGAGAAACGAGACCCAGGAGGTGAGTGCCCTGCCCAATGGCAATCGGCCCCGCGGGGAAAACTTACCTTTTGTGTTACAAGCAGGGACTGCCTGGGTCTGCGTCAGTGGCAGCGGTATGCCGATCCTCAGGCTGTTGTGGCGCCGAAGCGGCAGCAGGCAGTGCCACGAGAACAGAGTTGCTGCAGCTTGACAAGCCGCAGCAGCTGCTAGGCTCCAGGAAGGCACATCGCCGCATCAGGAGAAAGAGAAACAGAACCAAAATGGCCGCCGACCGGAAGTCACTCCCAGTGACAGGCTCGGGATTGGGCAGTGTGTCTTGCGTGTCTGCCGATGATTGGATGGAGGCGGGCCCAAGGAATGTCAATCCCGGGCCGAGGAAGGACCCGACGGGGCCTGTAGGAAGGCCCCAAAGAGAGCAGCCGGCAGATTTGCCTGACGAAAAGGTAAGGCAACCGCCGACTGACACACTGTGCTTGCTAAAGGCTCTGCGTGAGTTGGAGGAATGCCTCCAGCCCGCGGAGTCATTGTTTAAGGTGGTGCGCGTCCTCTGGAGAGGATTGAAGGAATTGGAGGTGAAGGCGGCCGCGTCCGTGATGACGCTGTGACAGTGGGCAGATTGGCGCGGCGCTGGAGTCTTCAGCCGGATGAACGCGGCGGAGAAGGTGAGTAAGACCGACCCCGTAAAGAGAAAGGGAGATCCCACCGATGGGGCCCGTGACATCAGTGATCGGAACCATGTCGGTGGGTCTCCGAGAGCAGATGCGGCGGTGCAGGCTGCTCGCGAGGTAAGGGGAGCAAAAGCGAGAGGGCAGATCGGACAGGGGCTGATGAGTGCGCTGGATCCTAGCGCCCGACGCCCCGAGTCCGCGGCAGTCTCCCGTCGCTCTGCATGGACGCAGATGGGAACGGGGCTGCGCGTTTGTCATGTGCAGACTCAAACCGTCGGGGCGTCCAAGAGGGAATGGAGGGACCGAGGGGTGAATGCCGGTTCCTCCAACAGGAAGGGACGTGCAGCTGGGTGCGCACGTCCAGAGAAGGGCCACTCCTCAAAGCCAGCGGAAAGGAGAGAGATGCAGACGGTCCCGTCAGTATCATCAGCTGGAGGGACACGCAACCCGCGGAGGGGGTTCCGAACAGGCAAGTTCCGGGGTCCTCGTCAAGGGGGAGAGCGGCGGCTCTGCCCCCTTGTTTCTGTCTGTTACAGGACTGGGCCCGGGACGAGCAGTAGGACCTGCTTCGTGGGAAGCCGACCCTCATTGGACGGACCGTCTGGCAGGACGACATTTCGCTGGTGATGGGGCAGCCTCACAACCAGCGAAGGCTGCGGAGGCACGAGCGGCGAAGAACAGAGGGGCGTGATGGCCTCGGAGAGGGTGCCGAAAAAGAGAGTTCCAGGGTGCCGGAACGGACCCTGGACAAGTAGTAGGACCCACTTCGGGGTTGAACGGCCCTAACGGGGTGTGTCGCTCGTACCAACGGGTCTTCGCTGGCGATGGGGCACTGTGGTGCCCGGCGGGCGTTCATGCCCGGCCGGGACGCTCAGGAGGACCAGAGGAGGGCTTGTGGATCCTCTGGAACACGAGGGGGCATCCTCCCTGGTTGCTGTGGGGACCACGGGTACAGAGCTGGGAAGCTCATCCCTGTAGGGGCCTGTGGTCACTGCCAGGGGGCGCCCCAATGCCTTGGGAGTGTTGGACCTCAGTTCTTCCGCCACACCGGGAAATGCTGGGGGGAAGAGAATTGGAGACACCCGGTGGACTTCCGGTTTCACCGCTGGAGCTTCCGCCACACAGGGGTGTGGCTACGAGCCCTCAGGATGCAGCTGGAGCCCTTCTGGGGTGAATAAAAGGGGCCGCCTCCCTCCAGTCAGGGGCAAGAGTCGGGTGGAAGAAGGACGAAGCTTGGTAGAGAGGAGTGGAGGCGGTCCAGAGACTAGAAGGCATTGTGTTGTGGCCAAGGACTTGAGGGGTGATTGGTGCTGCGGCACTGGGTCTGTGCACTGTAAATATGATTAATAAACGTGTGTTAGGTGAAACCATCACGTCTACCTGTCTGTGTCCGGGCTGTTCCCCACACCCCCACATATACATTTTGGATTTAACTGCAGCCACTCAACCTTTCCTTCCAGAAACTGACAACTTATAATGTCTCTCAGCTTCAGATTACCCACCCGACATAGACTTCTTTACAAATATTGCACTATAAAAAGTATTTCACCTTTTATTGTAATACTACATTGAATCACAGTACTTATTTTGAATTTTTGACATTGATCATCAAAAAAGTAATGTAACAGTGAAAACAGATCTCTGCTCAGAGCTCTAAATTAATTACAAATATAAAACATAAAATAATTGATTACATAAGTATTCACCCCCTTCAAGTCAATATTAAGTAGATGCGCCTTGGCTGCCATGACAGCCTGGAGTCTGTGTGCACAGGTCTCTATCAGCTTTGTGCATCTAGACACTGCATTTTTCCCCACTCTTCTTTGTTAAAATGCTCAAACTCTGTCAAGCTGCATGGGGATTGTAAGTGAGCCTCCTTTTTCAAGTCCAGCCACAATTGGATTGAGATCTGGACTATGACGTCTTCACCAGTCTATATATTTTTCATATATTTTTAACATGGTACTATATACTGCTGTTATATATTGTAATCATTCAATCAATGTTGAAGTGGAATGGGAGGAGCCAAGTTGGTGGAGGTATTATTATAAATTGTGTCATTTGGATTGTTGTAGGGGGGTTGGGGTACGTGAGATGGGGATAGTTAAGGATTAATTTTGTTCTATGTTGTTTTGCCCAGTGTGGGCTGGTTAGTCTTTTGGCCTTGGAACCCCTGCAGATTTTGTTGTTTTTTTATCCAGCCTCACTGAAGTTTTTATTTTTTCTGTCCTTCCGGCCATTTGATCTTACCTTGTTTTGCTGTTACTTATTCTTTTTCTTTGTCATCTTGTAAAGCACTTTGAGCTACATTGTTGTTTGAAAATTTGCTATATAAATGAACGTTGTTTTTGTTGTTGATGTGTGCATGTGTATTGGTGGGGGGTCTTGGAGTTGCATATTGTTCTGATCCTTGTTGCCTACAATGGTTGAAGGGTGGAGATAGCAGCATGTTTTTGCTCCATTGGTCAGAATTGCACACTGCACACATTGCACACTGATGGTTGTTCTGTGATTTCATGCTGGCCTCACAAAGCATCACGGGGCACTTGGAAAAAAATGTTTGCCTAAGTCGCCAGAAATACAAATTTCCAGGAAAACATTCAGCGAACAAGGTCATTAAATATGTTTTAGTGAATTTTGATGATCCACACTCCTAATGATTAACCTATCAGTGTCTTCATAGAATGTTTGGAGCCTGGGATTGAGTGTTAAAACAGTGTATGTGCTTGATAGTGCTTATTTATGGTACTTCCACAAGGAAACCAAGCTGTTGGCAATGGACATCCCCTCATTGTGTAATAAATGGTATCAAGAAGAGGTTGAAGAATTGAGGTTTGAGAAGAAATTTTGAAGAATTGAGGTTGAAGAAACTCTTTACAAGTTAAAACATTGGACACAGGTTTGAATATATTAGGGTGTTTTTGTTATATTCTAAAAGGTGTTAGAGTATGTAATGTCCGTTCCCTCTCAACTGGCCTACTTTCCTTATAAAATTAGTTAAATATTTCATTTCAAAGGTTTTGAGTTTTGAACTAACCTAAAGCCAACAATAAATTCCACTTTGATCACCTTATCCTCAGATTATTGCTATAGCTCTATGATAAATAAAAAGTAAGCCAACTAACAGATGTGTACAGGGTTGTAGGTTGAAGTATACAAGGAGTAGCCCTGTTTACTCAAACTTATTAAACAAAAAATAAGTCAGATTCAACAAAAAACAATCCGCAATTCCAGTATTCAATTACAAAGTAAAGTGGTCACAGGACACTCTGATTGAGACAGTGCTTCTTTCTCTAATGCTCATGTCTGAAATACAATCATTTCTGTTGTGGGCATCATACATATACAGTGGACCCTTGACTTACGAACTCAATTCGTTCACGAGGGCTGGTTTTAACTCAAGTTGGTTGTAAGTCAAGACTATTTTTCCCATAAGAAATAATGGAAATGCCCTTAATGTGTTCCGAACCGCCCACCGCAACACTTACTTAACTTTTTTTAATAGAAAAGGGTTGTATAATGTGCATAATTTTCCAAAAACACCAATATTTTTCTAATGTATTAACCAAAAAGTTATAAAAAGTGCCTAGCCTACCAGAAACAACAATTTCATACTGTACTCACCATTTAAGTTGAAGTCTTTGGCTTGCAGGAAGGAAGGAGGAGGAGAATGAAATGGAAGGTGGTTATTGTTTGGAAGGAGTTTCCTTATACAAATCTTTTCTTTGTAAAATTGTCGAGATGGTGGATTTTGACATGCTGTACATATTAGCGAGGTCAGTCACACGAACGCCACTCTCATATTTCCACACAATTTCCTTCTTCGTTTCGATTGTGAACGCTTTCTTTACCTTCATTACCTTCGCTTCCTTCCTTAGCAATTATCGAAATAAATTATATAAATCACTGCACTGACCGAAATTACATCCACAAACACATGTATCTGGGCTCCGACTGACTCTTACAAACACTCTCGGCTGTTTGTTTACAATCGCACAAGCGGATACACGTGACCGCATTCGGGTCGTAACGCAAGATGTTGGTCATAATTCAAAACAAAAATTTTGGTCGTAAAGCAAGTTGTTCGCATGTCAGGCCGGTCGTATATCAAGGGTCGACTGTAGTTCCTTTCCTGGAAGGGGCGTGGATATTGAAACAGGAAGAGACTTGTTCATGAATCTTTCTGGTCAGGGTTCTAAGAGCTACGGGGGAACTGAGAAGGTAGTAGGCGACAGTGCCCTTTCTCACCATGGGGTGGAGATTCTTATCTTAACAGAGGCTTAAGTGTTACCCCTATGCACAAATGTGACAACATCTACCAAATTACGAGCAAAACCTATTATACAATTGCAGTCAATTATCACTAAAATTATTAATTCAGATAAAATTGGCTTTATTCTTTTTTGACAAGAAGAATAATACTTTCATCCAACAGACCTTTTGTGACATAACGTGTCAAAAACGCCTCTAGCAGAATGTACTGGAAATCTTTATGGCAGTTTATGCATATAATGGGCATTGGGCAAACATTTATTAATATGGCAATGTTATATTCATCAACAATAGAAGTGATTTTTACCAACTCTACTGTATCCTATGCTTTCCAAATTGTCAGGGGTACTATACATGGATGCCCCCTCTCCTTCTTACTCTTTCCTATTGCAGTGAAGCCTTTGGCTATTACAATATACATTCCCAAGGGGTTTTCCACAATTATTTTACACAAGTATTTACACAAAATAACTTTATATGAGGATGACAATTTTGTTTAACCTCAGAAATGCCTCTGATCTTCCTCAAATTTTGAGTTAATTTAAATTGCTAGAATGACTCTCTGGATAGAAAAAGAATATGTCAAGTCCAAATAAATCCTGTATGCCAGGCTCCTCCTCTTATAATTTCCAGTATCTAGATCAATTAAATACTTTTGTGTTGCCTCTCTTATTCTGGGTATTACTATACTCAATTATGATCACATTTAAATAAAGTTAATTATTTTTCTTTGACCTTCTGTTCTAGATTGGTAATTGATAAATATAAAATTAATGTTGTTCCCCAGTTTCATTCTGTAGGTTCTTGGCTTCCACTGTACAAACAACCTCCCCCCCCAAAAAACTACATTTTTGGCTTTGTAGGCAATGGAACATGGGGTATACTATCAGATAAATGCTCCCAGTACCATGGTGCTCATGTTCTGGGACTGTTACCTTCTATCGGTTTTCTGGAATAAACTATCCAAATTTTTTATCCACACACTTTCTATTACTATTACTTTTCTTTTACATATTTTTCATTTGTTAGATCTTTCTACACTCCCAATTATGTTGATTCAGAAAATATTATTGCACTGGAGACACTTGCTACAAGAATATGATAACCTTCTATCGGTTTCAGAATGATACTCTCTTATTCACCTATTTCAAATTATTCAATTTTTAAACTAAAACTTCTGAAAATCTCAGGTGCGAGAATCAGTGGGGCATCCAGCTTAATATTGGTAAGTGGAATTGTATGATAAATGAAGTCTGGGACTAGCTGGCTTGTGGTCAGAGCAGAGCAATTCTGTTATAATTTTTCCTTCTGCTTCCTTCATCTTTTTTTCTCCATGGGTCGCAGTAGCTGCATCTCTATATAATGTCCACTTGTGCAAATGTGATCTCATTGAAATATCTTTACCACCACTCTTTGGATTCACTTTTTAATTTAGCTATTAATATCACTTTCTCATTTTTCCTTTTCATTGTTATATCCTTACTTATAATAAAAGAAAATGATAAAAAAAAATCTACAAGGCATTGTTGAAGTGCATAATAACAGAAGCAATTCCTGCATCAGAAGAGAGTGACATTTTAATTATGAGGCCATTCCACTCAAAAATTCTGCATACTCAACAGTCTAAGAGCTGTGCTTAATACTTTATATTTCAAAATCATAGTAGTTCAGAGCCTCTCTTCACTATTGATATATAGTGTATGACTACTGTACAACTTTCCTGAAAAATATTATGACCTTTGAGAAGATATCCAGGGAACAAAAACACGGCTGGTGAATGGGATGAGGCGATCACCTCAGGCAGTACTTTGGTAAGACCAGTGTTGAATGTCTCAAAATTTTTTTTTCTTTTAATTTTGTATATTTTGTTAATCCCCAAGGAAAAATTGTCTTTTCGCATGACTTTTTGTGGTCAAAAATTGTACAGCACCCCTTGAACAATTTTCAGGTTTAGGGACTTGCTCAAATGCCCAACAGAGTAGGTTTCTTTCTGGCAGTAACAGGATTTGAACTGACAACCTTCCAGGTACCAGCACATATCCATAGTCACAGAGCCAACACTCTGCCTTAACTCTGTTTAGTTAAAAATGGCAGGTATCTTTTAGCTTGCTGCACAAAGTTTGAAACTGAAAAGGTACTTAGAGAAGCTTTCAGGATGACCGAAACAGCCATGTTTTCTTTCACATTCAATTTAGCCTAACTCAGTACAAGTAGATTTAATAGGGGAGTCAAAGAGAAGCAGAGAAGAATGTATGCATTTTTATTCTTTTCAATACTTATTGTATTTTTTTTGTTTTGTTTTTAAGCAAATTTTTATTTATTTATTTTTTTTATTTATTATTTTGTCCATTGTTCCGAGCATGTATGTAAAGCAATATTTACATACTAAATGTTACTTTAACATTACCTTCTATAACATTAAATGTACTTTTACCTAATACTGTACATATTTTGAAAATCCTTCGTACTAGTATGGATATACTCCAAAATGTTGCTTTTATAGTCTTCCATCGGATCTTTTCTTCCACATCTTTGTTTCTTGTCAAATACTCTTGTATTTTGATACAATTACGGTGACTTGTCAAAGACACTGGTTTCCTTTATTACATAAGACCGTAGCTCTCATTTTAATGTCACAAGCATCCTGTGTGGGAAGCCATCCGTAGTAACTTTTTCATTTGTCCAAAAGATGAGTCTTATGTGACTTTTTTGTCAATGGCCTTGAAAGCAAGTAAATGATTAGTCTGCTTTTTTATTCAAATTACATTTTATTTTATTGTAGCATGAACATGATACCTTGGAGATAAATGTTAGGTTGACTAAGGGGAAACAAAGCAATTAGTCACATTATCTACATGAATGGTTTACTTTTTCAGATGAAGTAGCTCTTTAGAACCTACAGTATATTGTTGGCTCCATTACCTGAAGTATTTAATCCTCAGGTATTCTTATTCCATGCAGCAGGTGTTAAGTTTTTAAAACATGTTATGTGTAGCTATAACTGATTTGCTCTTAGTATTTATGTTACCCTGTATTAAGGATATACACCATCATTTCAAAAATAAAATTCTCATATCTTAAAATAAAGAAAATATGAACTTTTATGTACCTTAATCCAGTTAATGATAAACTTATTTCTATTGTTAAAATAAATACTGTACAGAAGCTAGATGCCACGTTGATTTCCTGTACTGGTGCCTGCTAAGAGAAAGAGAGAGAAATGAAGAGTGAGAAGGAAAAGTGCTGGTTACAGACCCATCGGACTTTCAGACTTTAACCTTGTTTAGTCATGCCCAGAGGGACAGCTAGTCTTTATTTTGTATTGTCTTTTCCTTTTTATTACTATGTTTTCTCACTATGCTGACCTCTCCCCTGTGTATTTTAGTTATATAAATATACCATTTAATACTTTTTGGCTAGTTTCAATGTTTGGAGAGGTGCCTGTGACAAATAACAGAGTGGGCTCATAATGTGCTTAGTTTGTAGGCTGTTAACTGTTTATTAGTTTATTCTTTCTGGGCTGTTAAGGAGTAGCATTATATTACCAGGGGTGTGCTTAATGGTCTTATAGTTTTTTTGTATTAGTTTTATTTGTCTAAACTCAGGAAAATGCTCCTTTGTACCCTTAGCAACTGTTTATTCTGCTATTTATTCTGACTCCTAACTGCACTGTCTTTATGTGCTTTCATGCGGGTGTAATTCTTTGTTGATTTCATCTTGAAAAGCACCTAATTATGTATCTTAGAATTTCTTTAATTTATTGTTCTAACAGAAATTAAGAGGTTAATCCTGGACTTTTTGTGATTTTGTATCTTTACAAGATTACTTTATTTAAAAATGAATACAGTCTTTCTTTCTTTCTTTCTGGACCACCAAGATCAGTGGGCACACACTATGGTGAGCATGAAAAGCACCTCTCTATTGTTTTATATTACACTGGCCTATAATAATCCTGATGATAAAATACATTGCTTCAGAAAAACATCATTTACTTATTTTTTAAAATCGACCCCTTAAAACTCAGTACCTTTTATCTAGTTTCTTTTTATTTCTGTAAAAATTTTCTTTTTATCTGGTACCTCTAATGTTCAGTCCTAATGTTCCCTTGTGGCTGCATGTTTTTCTTCCAGCTAGTTACAAAAATCACTGAGTCAGTCATATTCTTTGTAGTCTTAATTTTTAATTTATCTGCTTTAATCTGCTTACCTGTTGGATAGGAGCCTTGCTTTCTATTTCAGCATGGGTTTAATTTACTAACAAAGAACTTGTCTGTACATTTACCATTAGAATTATTTTCTGTGCTCCGGTTTCCTCCCACAGTCCAAAGACATACAGGTTAGGTGCATTGGGGATCCTAAATTGTCCCTAGAGTGTGCTTGGTGTGTGGGTGTGTGTGTGTGTGCCCTGCGGTGGACTGGTGTTGGCTGGGATTGGCTCCAGCAGACCCCCGTGACCCTATGTTAGGATGTAGCGGGTTGGACAATGACTGACTGATTATTTTCTGTTTCTTTTTTATTTATTTTTTAAATTTTAGCATTTGTTTTAATCCAATAACATTGCTGTCTCCAAGTTCTTTTCTTCATAGTCCATACTCTCTTTGCTACTTTGCATTCTCATGATGCATTTAATAGAGTCTTTTCTTCTGTATGCACTTCTTTGACTGTGTTGGTAGAGCTTTGGGTGAACCAAACTCTGTAGTACTTTAGTTGTTATTTGTTTAATAGTTCTTGTTCAATGTTCCTAATTTATTCAATATTTCTTTTGAGGGAAAACTCTCTTAGGCAACTGTTTCTTTTCTTTTTCAGTGAATGTAAGCAATTCTTTACTAGTTCTCTATATCTGTTTTTTGCTGTTTCTTGTGAAACTTCAACCATTTTATGTGTTTGCAATAAAGGTATATATCTTTAAAGACAATTAACCTATTTCAGTTCTTACTCCATATCTGTTTCACACATTTGTGTCATTTTCACCTTTATTCACTATTGCATCAGATTTATCATTGGGAATACTGGTAATTAATTAAACGTTTCAACAAAAACGCCCCTCAGTGGATGCCAAGTGAAATGTAGGTTGAGTGAGGGATCGCTGTTACACTTTCTGGTCTTGATGCCAGCAATATGTAGAGGTCTGTACAATTTATGAATGAGGTTCATATATTTGTCAAAGTCTACATTAACATGTCTGGATGCGGCCATGACTTATTTTTACAAATAACAAAGACACCCTTGTTGCGATAAACAAAATACAATTTAGTGATAACATTAGGATATTAGAAGATGAATGTATGCAAGTATATGTAGTATCTATATAGACAGTAATTAACAAAACAAACCATAAAGTTACAAAAGCTTAGTTTTCTGCTATATATGGAATCACATTCAGTGGGCTTTCTTTCTGTTGTTTTATGAACTTATCTTTTTTTTTTTTTTGCTTTGGTTGCACCTTCTTGTTGTAGGCAGTACTGCAGTTTCCCCTCAAGGTTTTTACACACACAGTCTCCTCTGCTGCTAGAAAAAAATCTGTCTTATTAGCAGCAGGTGTTTAATCTGTTGCTGTTTTCAGCAAGATGAACACGTGGCCTTTTGTATATGGTCTCTCTTAGCTTGTGCACCTGCTATTCCTCAGCAGAATTTGGACTAATGACACTCTCATCCAAAGTCCAGTACAGACAAGTATTCCACACTTTCAGTCCAGCACAGTTTCTCTTCAGTGTAAAGTGAATGCCTCAACCTCTGTTAAAGGCCACAACCTATAAGCTATGGTTCTGGCTATGAACAGCCAAAGTTTTGGACAGGTTGAGAGCTGTAAGCTTAATAAGTAGAGAGCTAAGTTAGATGTGTTTGAAGCTTTTAAAGGGAGGAATAGAGGTCCTGCCATTGGGTACACACAAGAAAATCCTTTTAAGTTGACCACTAATACAATGCCCAACAAGGTTGTCAGTCGTAGTGTTATAGTGTTATATGTCTTTCTTTGAATCAAATGTTTAACTGGTACCAAAAGAAGATGGCTGTGTGATGGCACTTGATGAATGATCATTTATTATGTAAGCCACAAAGTCTGCATTCCAAAGAGGGACCTGCAATGGAAAATGAGACTTTTTAGCTGGCAATAAGAGTGTCCGACAGCAGGTTTTTAAGCCAGGACATGTGTTCTATTCATAGTTTCTCCTACAGTCATTTGTTTAGCAATGTTAGCAAATAAATGTGCATCTTTTTTATTCATCCTTTCACAGTGTCTTGCCAAATTATATAGACTCTATAAAAACTTTGTTGTTGGACTACAAATGACAAATTAATGTCTTGTTAGAATCATTAAAGCAAAATTGTAACAAACGTTTAAAGAGAAAATCAGATATTTGTTATTAGGTAACAAAATTAAAAAGTAAAATTGAGGATTTAACAGTTAAGTATATCTCTTGCAAATGTATCATATTTCGAGTCCAGAAAAATTGGAAATACATACTGCAGCTAGAGTATATGCATTACCATATGTACAATCACATTATACTATAAATATGTTTTTTCCATTAATGACTAATTTCTTTAGCGTTCTTTGATTTTTTTTTCAATTCACATATTTTGCCCTTTCTACTGTTTTTCTTATTCAAGTCTTACAAGCTCTTTTCTTTTTAACTCCACACTTTGGCTTCTCCTTTAATTGACATTAGGAAGAATATCTACAGAATTGTTTTATACAGTACATTGTTTGTTCTATTTCTATTTAATGTCCATTATACATAAAATGACTTTGTTGACATTTGTATTTCTACAAATAATAAAATCAGTCACTAAAAACCATATATTTTGTCTCTACCTTTTTAAATAATTTTCTGTAATCTGATGCCGCTTTCATGGAACCACCTCTGAATGTTCTTTTCAATTATAACTATATTTAGCACTCTGCACTTTCACTCCACTTCAGAATTATTTACTTGTTTATTGATTTTTAATAATATGCATGTTTCATAAAAGTAGATGATTTTATCGTCTTCCACTTTAGATGCACTTTTTCTATTAATAGTTTGTATCTCTTTTTGGTTGTACTCATTCTTGGTTTTGTATTAGAAAATTGAGGTGAGTCCAGTCTATTGATTGGTTTTGAGCACAGTCATGAGATTCCTTTTCCATTTGGCTCTCATCTTGTTTTGTTTTATTACTATCTTCTGTATGTTGTAAACACAAATGAGTAAATTACATACTATTTTTTTCCCAACAAACCCCTTTTGTTTATTTTCTGATCTGTAACTTATTTATAGGATGAGTCTGCTATCACAGTTCCACATTCTGTTATTTGTGCAGTTGTGTTTTTTGTATATTTCAGATGTTACACACTTCAAAAGTGGACACACTTACTCTGTTTTGTTTAATTGTACTCATGCTTCTCTTTATATTCAAAAAGCAAACTATCTAACACAAAATAAATAATCTAAAAATCGTATCAAACACAAAGCACTTTATTAAAACAATCATCCATCCATCCATCCATCCATCCATTTTCCAACCCGCTGAATCCAAACACAGGGTCACGGGGGTCTGCTGGAGCCAATCCCAGCCAACACAGGGGGCAAGGCAGGAACGAATCCCGGGCAGGGCGCCAATCCACCACAGTCGTCTAGTTCTATGAACTAAAAATAATATATTTTCTTTTCTTTATTTTTAACTTTTATGATTAATTATTAATAACTTATTTGTAATAAATTTATTAGTACTAATTTGTTATTTCTATATGCTATTATTAATATTATTACTATTCTGTTATTTTTATATATGGACAAATATTCAAAATAGTTTCTGAAAATCAATGATAAGAAGAAATCTGTATTAAGTATTAAGGGCACATTTTAAATTTCATATGGAATTGTCATCTTTATAGCTTAAGCACTTTTTATTCATGCCAAAAGTGTTTTCTTATGATAAATACTACAACTGTGTGGTCTAGAAGCATGATGCCTTTATTTGTATTATACTATCACTACAGGCTATTTTCATAAACCTACACATAAAATTATCTTGAGATATAGAACTCTCACCAGACACTGTGTAGGAGTGAAAAGCCAAAGGCATCAAAGTATGATTTAGAATTTTATCCCATATGTGAAATTACATGTAGGCTGAAATCTGCCTCATAGAATTAAAGAACTCAAATCCAAGACCACCAACGAAACTTAAGCAAAATGCTTTGGCATCTACCATGTTAAATCTGAAGTCATACTAAACTGGATGCATATTTTATCTCTAAAATGAAGAAACCAAAGTCACATACAGATAACAGGAACAGTTTAAGATAGCATATAGCATTTTCCAGTTGAAGTAAACCAATTAAAAAGAATCCTTTGTGAAGCTGTTTACATATATTTTAACAAATTAAAAATAATCACACTGTTGCAATATTTACAGTATATATAATCCATCATTATCTCAAACAGAAGGAAGGCACAGTACCACTAGTTTGTGTGGATTAATCAAGGAAGTGGTCAATCATCTTAAAAGCTCAACTTGATACTCATTGATATAAATATCACTGTTAATTCACTATGTGACAATAAGTAGTACATGCACACTCAAGCATGAGAGAACTTTAATCAATATTTCATGTAAATTCTGGAATTCTGTACCTCACGTAACTCTAATGCTCGACTTAACCACTCACCTGAAAGGTAAATGCCTGCATGTAATCTTGCTTTAAAAAAGGCATACATCCTTGCTTTCTGAGATAAGTAGATTCATGCTGAAATTTAACTGGAGTTTAATGTACAAAGACACTAGTATGTATTTATCATTAATTTTGCAGAATGAATCAGTTTTCTCATATTTCCTTTCAGCCCTGCAATGGACTGGCACCTTGTCTGCTGATGTAAAAATGCAAACAGGATTATCAGAGACCTCAGCCATACTGCATAGCTGCTTTTCTTACTTGCTCTTCCAATTTCTACATACAGTACTGGCACCTAATGCTAGTATATAGTGGAGAGAATACTTGAAGCTTCATGGGGGAGGACTCCGTGTACTGACCCTGCCCGTTCTTAATTGAATGTTATCTCATAGTGGCATTCAAACTTTCCTGAGGACCTAAATAGAATATTGGCACTTTGTCTTAGCATACATCACACCACTCCAACTGTCACGGCAGACCGGGGGGACAACCCCATGTTGAGTCAACTGTTATTGTATCACAGTGTTAGAGGGGGGACCCCATTCTTTGATTGAATGCTTATGCATTGCTGTAAGCAGAGTTCCACCAATAATTTGTTCTTTCAAGCACTGACTCCTACCTTTTTGCAAAGGGTGTAGGACCATTGGAACTCACACTAGTAGATTCAAAGACAACTTGTTTCTTACTTACTTTCTTTATCTTCTCCAGTTATAACAGAGAGAGAGAGAGAGAGAGAGAGAGAGAGTTCCACGCATAAGTTTGGACACCCATGAGCAAACTGGACACTCCTGACAAATTAACATATTTTACTGACATCAGTAGTAAAAGTAATATATACAAATTCAAAATTTGATGAAAATGTGAATGTACAGTTATAATTTATTTCATGAACAAGAAGAATGTAAAAAAAAGAGTAAATGTAGCAATTGCAAACGTTTGGTCACCCTTTTATTTGTAGGGTTTCAGAACTTATTGGGTTACTAGTCTGTGTCTGGCTTAGCTTGTTGATTGTTAGTCTATTCCACATGTTGCACTCTATGTATGTTTAGGTGAGTGTGTGTGTCTTTTTGTTATGATTGTTATCACTGTCACTACTTTGTGGAGACCTGCAATTAAAAATGTCATTGTACTCTGTACACATAACAATAGTTTTGAATGTAAAAGTTGTCCAGTGCTGTTTCCGTTTTTGTAGCTATGACAAAAGGATAGACTCCAGGCCTATCAACTGGATTTATAAGGTTTGAAAATATTACTTTTCTTTTCTTTGAGGCATATAGAATTGCATAAAAAAAATTACAACTTTCCAAGAGACCTGGGTTTGATTGCCATTACAACATGCCATTGTCTGGACGAGGTTTGGGAAATCTCCCCATTTCATATCCTTGTTGTTTCCTCTCAAGTTCCACATTCCTTCATTTATATTAATTGTTATCTCTATATTTGTAGAATAAGATTTGTAGAATAAGATACAGTATACTGTATATGGATTGCATTCACAACAACAGGTGGTCCATGCCTTAAACGGCTTCCCCTGACCCTGCAATGGAAAACTTAGGTTCACATGATGAATAAGTGGACAACATTTAAAATGTTTAGTTTTCAAGGTTCAGTATGTATGACTCTGTATTACACATTTACACTAATGCTGAAGATAATTAACATTTTGCAAACATTTTTCTGTTTGACACTCATGAAGTCACTTAAGTAATCTCTAGATTGATTATGGAACTTTGTAAAACCTACAGTTCAGTGTGAATATATGTAAATATAGTGGGATGTTAACTTTGTTGAAACCAAACATTTTATATAAAAGTCTGAAAGAAATAATGAGTTATAAAATACAGTTCAGAATTCCCAATAGAGAAATGAATATGCTTGATGGTAAAATCTGAGCAACCTTGGCCTTTTAGTATATGTGCAACCTTTTGTCATCATCTAATCTAGTTACTATTCAGAAAACAACATCACCCAGATGACTAGTGCTTCAATTCACTCTTATGTACATATATGCTTTATGTATACTGCATAGGTTATTGCCCACTTTAATCTCATCACATCCCTTTGTAAGCTCATTCCTCCTACAACATCTACAAGGAAAAACTGGGTCATTTTGTTAAGCAACACAGGATATATTCCCCTTCTTCTAATTGTATTCTGCAGCATTATACTTATTATTAATTAATTAATTTAATCTACTTGTACGTAGTGAAATATGTTGAAAATTGTTCTAATTCAAATGTAACACCTTGTGACTTTAAAAAGCATGATTATCATAATAAGTGCTGTATATTTAATGTTGCTTTGGGAACAGAAGATGTTGAAAAGCAGTGGAGAGTTTCAACAACTCAGTTGAATGTTTTGGGTGAATCTAAAGCTTGAGACCATTTCAAGCCACCATTTTGTGCCTCATCTAATGGCTTTTTGAAACCATTGGTAGTAGAATCAGTCATTCACAGTTAAAACCTTACATAAGCTGACAACAGCTTTCTCTGCTGTTGTTACAGACTCCTTCCAGTGAGTGCCTGGATGTCAATGTCAGTGCTCAGGTCTGGGAGTTTAATTCTATTCTTCTGAGGAATGCTTCATCCCTAGGATTATTTATTATATTCATTAAAACTACTGAGGAATGATAACAAATAAAAGCAGGGCTTTTAACTGTTGCTGCTTTCTAGAATTTGGTAGGTAGATTAGTTTGCTCTCATGTCATAATGAGACTATTTATTGCAGTTTTCAAGTTTATCCTGAGATGAATATGCAAGTTTATTTTATCATTCAGTGCGTAGCATTTGTCCTTTACTGTCTTACTTTTGTAATATGTTTGCTGTATGTGAAGGTCACAATAGATAATAAGAGCTACCACTGACATCTCTGAAAACAACACACTAGAGGAACTTTGATAGATAGGTAGATAGATAGATAGATCTTTATTGTCATTGTCACTTTTACAAAGGAACAACGAAATTGAAGGTGCAGTCGACTCAGCGTGAGGAATAAGAGTTAAAAAGACAAGTAGAGAGAAAATAATAACAAACCGAATAGTAATAAAAGTATTTTACAAAATATACAAATTGCACTTGTTGACTTAAGGTCTATATTGCACATTGGGAGAATGATATTTGTTCATCTGCCAGGAACCCTTAAAGGTGTAGAGAGATGCAGAAAGATCACAGAAGGAACTTTTGGTCAGTTTCAAAGATTACAGATATGTTTTTACTGGATATTACACAACCTGGAAATTGCCAGGAGACAGAGACCATGTTGAAGAGTCAATACAGGAAGGGAAAAAGGGCAAGATAATGAAAAATGGAAGTAAAGTGAATTATTGGTGATATTGGGGCAAAAAGAATGACAACCTTTTGTCCACTACAAATTTGGCTATTAAAATCAGGTTATATATTTTAATAACATTACTGTTCAATAGTAACTATACAGACTTCTGCATGTATAAACACCACTTAACACATTCATGTTTATAAGCTTTATCTGTGTACAGGACTGTATCGCATAAGTCTTGAACGTTGGAGGTAGGTGTGCTATATTGCAAAGAGTATATTTACTAAATTGGACAGTGAAAGAGCTATATGGATCTCCATCCCAACCTGGCATCTCTACAGAAGCATCTATCAAAGGACACATGTACAAGCACACTAACATTCTTACTTACACCAGAGCAATTTAGATTTACTAGCAATTTTTACTGTATGGTTTTTGAATATGGAACAAAATTAATTCTTTTGTAGAAACCCATAAAAAAGAAAATACATCAGTATTTTAATTCAAACTGGGATCACAATTATTACGCAACATCAGTATTACCTGCTGTGTCACTAGGTTAAAAAAATGATGAGATATACTTAATTTAGTTTGCAAACTCATGTAAAACATGTCACACAATGGTTAGAGCTTGACCTCCTATTTCCAGAGACCCATTTTTTCATTCCCAGCCAAGGCAATATCTTTGTAGTGTTTTCTTTAGATACTACAGTTTTCTATCACATGCAAAAACATATGACTAAGGTTCACTTGCATTGATAAAATGATATTGGTTTGGGTGTGTGCATAGATTCCTTGCCCTATTCCTTGCAAATTTGGTTTCTGCCTTGTGCCCAGTGTTGTTAGGATATGGTCCAGTTCCTAATGACTTTGTAATGAAGTAAGACAGCTCAGAAAATTAATATATAAATGGATAAACTGGTGCCAAATCAGTTGTTGTAATCTGGGACAAGGCTACTAGGACTTAGGATTGATCATTATTCATCAGACAAGAAAAGTGCCTGCATATTAAAAAAATGTTAAAAAAAAAACACTATAATTTCGAATTGCACGCTTCACCATCACTAAGAGGAATTGTATATGTTCATAATTCAGTTCTTTATTTTCAGTAAATAATTATTAATTCTTTCAGATATATAATATCATCACTATTCTCTGTATATTAAGTATTAAACAGCATCCCTCCTAAGAAAATCCATGCCTTTTTTAAACAAAAAATTTCAAATGGTGTAAGGGAAGTGTACTGTGAGAGACCTGTCCATTGTGAGAAAACTATGAGTCACAAAAAAGAAGTTAGAACATAATGCACAACAGAAAGACACACCATTTTCTGTGCCCAAATCATTTTACTATTGTATGCATTTCCACAGCTTTTTACTGGCTGTGTTATCCTTGCAAGTAAGTTTTAACATTAGTGTTCAAATTATTCATGGGTCTTTTTGTAAAAGTAGCTTAATATTTTGCTTGAGGTTTTTATCACTAACCATTCAAAATCTGTTTATTTCTTCCATATAAATATAATAGTTTTAAAGCCATAATGCCATGCTCAAATCCTGAAATGATGGCGAAAAGGAGTACAGAAAATACTCTCTGAACCTTGGCCAGTGATTTGATTATTCAGTAGCTAAAACAAGTAATCTTCCCTGAAGCTATTACTATTTTTGTAATACCACGTTTGCAGAAAGTAGGTTTTGTGAACTGGTTATTCTTCTGAGTGGGTTAAAAATCTGCACATTTTGTGTTTCTCTTATTATTACACACACACACACATATATATATATATACACCTACAGGACATTCAAGATAAACATTGCAAAACAGTTAAAACATTATGTCAGCATACAATGAGCAAGTGGGAACAAAAATCGACTACTGTGGGTGAGGAAAAGAAAGAAGAAAGAGTCATGTTCCTTGATGCAGTTCCAAATAGAGATGTCAGATTAAATTTTCTGAAGGCAGAGGAAATCCAAAGTTTCCTAACAGTAAAATGACCCTAACAAAATTTTTAAATGAGCCTTGGAGACCTAAAAAAATCATTCCTGAAACATTATCTGTTTTATATTTATTTCATGTGTGGTCAGTTTGTTGAGATTTACTAGAACTATAAAAAGGTGTTTAACATAAAAAGACTAAAGAAATATTTTTTTAATTGTGTCATCATTATGGTTTATTGAAATTTACTTCTATCCATGTCGGAAGCATACACCACAATTAAAAAAAAAAAGACATGCAGGTCATAACTGCTACACTCAGGCACACTCTAATAATAAAAATAATGAGAAAAAAACAAGAAGGCAAATTATACAAATAAATAATACACTAATAAATAAAAAAATAATAATACAAGAATAAACTCTGTTTCACGTACTCACAACTGTAAATCTACTTTTGCCCAACACTGTATATATACTGTATGTATATATATATATATATATATATATATATATATATATATATATATATATATATATATATATATATATATGTCAATTAAGGCTCACAAGAAAAAGCATCATTTGATCAAACTACGTGGGCTCACAAAATAAACAAAAAATGATTTATTTCTTTTACTTTGTACCTCATCCTTATCATTAGAACTAGTCCCAAACTATTGATTTTCTCACCTTTTGAAGATCCAGCCCTTCACACAACACCTTGTGTGTTTAAGATTTCTATCAATTTTTTTTCCTGTATGGATTTTAACAGTGCTTTCAGACTGATACACCATGTTACCTGCAATTTGGTCTCCTTTGTGAGTAGAAAACCAAAGCGATTTTTATTTTTAGTCCAGTAATAATTTTGCTTTATACATTTATACATTGTACTACATGTTGCCATATTTATACAGTTATTTCCAGTATTTGTCAAATAAAGCATGGTAAATATTGAATGCAAAAACAATACTACAGTATATTTGGTCACTATATGTAATATTGGAGCCATATTCCAATACCAACCATTTATGATAGCAGATGACTGAAGAAAATACTTTTACAGCATCTCACACCTTACAATCCCCAGCAACAAGCTGTCTGCTCAGTGCCATCCACTATTGATATTCTAGCCTTTGATGCCATATCAGGAAGCTTGAATTTTTTACAAACCAAGCTTTTAAACAGTTAATGCACAGTTTTGATGTTCCAGTACCAGAGGGACTAACAGCAAACCATTTTCATTGTAAGATAAAATATAATGTCAAAGAAATGAGCTGATCTGAATTATTTCTGTATATATGCATGGATTCCCGAATCCTCCTAATAAAGTTTAGGGTCATGGGGGCTGGTGCCTATGATGGAAATATACAGACCAAGAAGGTAACCGATTTTGGCTGGTATATAATTATACCTAATGGAGTATGTGAATTTCCCCTTGGAATTAATAAAGTATCTATCTATCTATCTATCTATCTATCTATCTATCTATCTATCTATCTATCTATCTATCTATCTATCTATCTATCTATCTATCTATCTATCTATCTATCTATCTATCTATCTATCTATCTATCTATCTATCTATCTATCTAATTGTATTATTGCATGTTTGTATTGTCAAGCTATTCAAAAATGAAACAGGGTTTGCTCTGATTATTTAAGATTGACATTTTTTTTCATTTTGCTCAAATAAATCAAATTACAAGGCTTTCAATAAAAAAAATCAAATTTATTATAAAAGCAGAAACATGGGTAACAACAATGAAATAAAGTGTTAATAGCATTTTCTTATCCAGTGCATGGCAAATGGCAATTGTAAAGTAATAAACACTTTGAAGTCATTAGGAACTCTGGAAATATGAAGATTTCATGGCAAAATCTGTTACTGTCTTTTGGGAACCTGAATAAATGTCTTTTGTGGGGAAATGATGTTGTCTTTTAATTACATGACTACCCAAGACCAAACTAAATATTTGAAGACTGTATAGCTTGAAGGCACATATAATATTTTCTGTTCATTTTCTGACCCAGTTTGACTGGGGCATTTGTTCATTCAAGCACAGACCACCAGCCACTTATAATGGACCAGTTATAGATTCAAAACAAGATTCACTATGTTTAGGGAATCCAGGAGAAAATCTGGATTAACCTGAGGAAAATGTAGACAAGAATATGTAATTTACAAATTATATGCAGTATAACTTGTGCCTATTCAGAGATCTGAATGCAAAATGCTTGAGCTGTGAGATGGTACAGCTGATCACTACACCACCAATTAACATATGTGATATAATCCAATGTGAAAAACCAAATAAAATGAAAACAAATTCATCTATTCGTTATCTGCACCCACCTTTTTAATATTATAGGGTTATAGATAGTCTTAATTATGCTCATATACAAACTCTACAAGATGTGTCAGGACATGCTGTAGTATAACCAGAAAAGGGTCTATAAAAGTAGAATAATTAGTCCTCTTCCTTACTAAGTGGTGCCTGGAATTCTTCATTGGGAAAAATAATTATTGTGTTTCAGGAAATATAGTTGTTCTGGACAGGTTTATTTTGAAATGAAATGTAACCTGTGATGGGTGTATAAAAGCTCATTTGATTGTGCTAATTATTAGGAAAATAATAAAATGATAGTTAAAAATCAAGAAACAACCAGAAGTGCTTGATTGTTTAATTTTTTGTTGCAATTTAACCAATAGTCTTTATCAGTTTTATATAGAAGTAAATTCAAAACTTGATTTTCCTAGCTGATTGGGGCCTAAATCTTAACATTATTTAAACATAGTTTTAAAACTAATTATTTGGGGCAACAGCAATACGTAACCAGAGGTTTGGCTGACAGTTAGGCTGCCAACACCACATAAATACTTGGGTAGTGGCAGCACACAAGTGGCAGATGTGTAATGTGGGTCACTTTGTCATGTTCTGGATAACAGGATTATATACTTAGGAGAGCACAAAACAGAGGAAATGTGTCCAGGTCAACCAAGGAAGTTGCACGTTGCATGTACATATATCTGCAACTGAAATGTAAAATTATAACCTTTGTTAAAAATGAAAGCTATTTTTACGTGTTATGTAGTAAATATTTTAAAAAACACATCCTTTTTTAATCATTTATTTATATGTAGTTTGTCCTTAATGGTGGATCAACACTGCAGGACATTCTTCCTCTGTCTGCATAAATGAACATGGGAAAGGGCTTATATATAAATAAAATGTATTGTATGTATGTATGTATGTATATATGTATAATTATTATTATTATTACTATTATTATTATTTTACTTCAGGTACTCAAGGTTTTTCTTATACACACCAAAGAGGCTCACATTATTTGGAGACTTTAAACTGATCAAATATGAGTGAGTGTGGGTCTATGTGTGAATGTGCCCTATACTGGACTTGCGCCAGGCTTGGCTCCTGCCTTAAATCTGTTTCTTTGAAATAGGCTTCAGGCTCCTGCACTACTTTATAGTTGCATTAAATGGTTTAGAGAATGTATCAATGTATGTGAATAAGTAGGTTTAAGTGTGCTCTGTGATTGACTGTCAGTACAGAATTTTCATCGCAGGGTTGGCCCCTGCTCTTCACCTAATATTGTCACCTTACAGCACTATATTGGAAAATATGGTTTCAGAAAATGGACAGATGGGTGGGCATATTTAACAGGCACACATCTGAAAAGAACAAATAAGGCAATTATTAGCAATATGTGCTGCTCCTGAGCAAACTTTTTAAGAGATAATTAGCTCATAATGAAACAGTTATGGTATGTAAGTGAAAGTAACAGCTGCATAATAAGGGAAAAAAAGCAAAATGAAATACAAAGGCTTTGCAAACTGATGATTTAATGCAAAGTGATGCCATGACAAAATGTAATGTGCTTAAACCATACATCATGCATAATACTATACGGTTGAGATTACAAATGAAATATGCAGAAAATACTTAAATAATGGCTGTATCATTCCTCCTAGAGATATTTCAAGTGATATAAATCACTACTTGATTTTAAAAAACTGTATAATCTCCTTTGTTAATTTGCATTAATATTATCGCATAAACCAAAACCAGCAGACAAATTCATTCTTAATTGTCAACTTTTACTTGTTGCCAGAGATAAGTTCAGATCTATTGCGCTATGTAAGCATTGTGAAAGTGTGGACTTATCAATATTGCAAGTTTTTCCTATGTATATGTTGCATCTGGAAAAATGTTGCCCTGTTTTCTAACAGTATTGCATTTGTAAGAGTAATTTATTCATTTTATTACAGTGATAAAAACATCTGACTTCCTGAAATAAAACAAAAAATATCATATTAATGTTACCAAACCAGCACTATCATAAAAGAACAGTAAATGGAAACTATTCAAGAACAAAATCATGCAAGATTAAACAATAACAAAACTAGGAACACGGCAAACAGGACAGTCAACCGTTTAGGCAGCAAACTGACTTTACTCAAGCAATGTTTTCTCAAGGGCATTCAAGAGACAGTTGCTGAATGAGAATGAATTATTTTTTCCCCTCCAAATAACAAGCTTTTACTTGGCATAAAAGGAAATATTTTGTTGTTATGTTAGTTAATAGTGTATCATAAAATACATCTCACAATATCCAAGATCAATTATAACCTTAATCTGTTTTAAAAGCACCAAACCAGAATGAAAAAGTAACAGAATAATTGAAGTCACCTTTTATCAACAGTGTTTTGGTGGTGGTGGTATTGGGGGTAGGGGGGGGGGGGGGGGTAAAAATTATAAATAAAATAACCAGTCTAGGAAAACATTATAAGCCTCTGATATGCTTTCCTTTCACAGGAAATAAACATGTCTGGCAAACACAGCTGAAAGCATTGAATAGTTTGCTGAGATTATTGCCTATTGTTTCCTCTTTTAAAGGGTTAAAGGCGAACTAAATAGCATCTATTTTCTGCCATCACTCCTGATTTCGTTCTTTTTTCCTATATAAGATGGAACAAAGGAGTGGGTTGGGTAGAATTAAAAAATATATAAAAAAAAGAGAGAAGTGATCAAACAGTGCTGATAAGAGGAGCCTGTGTGCTTTCGGGTGATGTGTGTATTCAACTCCAAGCTGACTCCTCTTATGCTAATACAGCCAATTTCCTCTTTTATTTCATTTCTGGAGCCTAAATCTGTGATCTCTGATAAGGTTCCCAAGGATACCGCCTTCACTCACGAACTGGGAACTGATGGAGATGTGTAACTCGTAGAGAGCACCAGTGAATGAATAATTTAAAACTCCACCCGGAGATTTGAGGCGAAACGGCAAGATAAGAGACACCACTAGGTCCTCTCTGTTTATTCAGAGCTTCATCTTCCAATGACAGGTGACCTGCAAGGTCAAGGGCATGATGGGAAATTTAACCAGCAGTGGGAGATGGTGGTGAATCCCACAAGAAAGAAGTAGCTTACTCTATAGGTGGTGAAAAAAAATGTGTTTTAAGGTATGTATGCGTATATACTGTACAAATATTTGTAGAAAGAGAGAATTTTTGTGCTTCATGAAGGCTAAGATAAACACCATACTTTCACCTTAATGCTTTGATCTTTTCACCGTCTGATAAGGCCTTACATGTTTTGACTGGAATTTAATGTACCCACAATGTTCATATGAATATCGCATAATGATCCACGTAGTCAACTTTGTGTCTTTTAACAAGTCACATTGAACTCTTGTACCATGTTAACATTTTTGTTACTTCCAAGACTACATACATCTTAAGTTATTTCTAAACAGACATTTGCAATCCTCTGATAATCAGTGACTCCTATCTCTGCTTTGTGCTGTCTCTGTTCTGTTATGTTTTCATTCCATGGCATTCATACCTTTTATCAACCCTGATAAACATGAAAACATATTCAGGTCACTGCCTGGTGAAAGGTAAGAAGTGCGTGACTGCCACCCAGTTCTAACCCGCAGCTTGAAGGATTTGGCTGTCTCTGAGGCACTGGTGGGAAAGAAAATATTCACAAAAGCTTGATTTGCAAACGTGCCACACAAGGTGCCCATACTGGTTATTCTACCCCAAGCGTGAAGGTTTGATCCAACTGGCGCCATGAACTTAAATGGCATCATGTAATAGCGGAGTGAAGGATTAGCAGATCTTTGGTTTTTATTGTTTTACTTTTATTTTAAATATACCATCCTGACTTTTACTCATTCAAAGGGAATGGGATTAGATGTTACAGTTATTTTGTTAAGTTTAAGGTAGTATTTTAAAGACTCTGTCTTTTTCTAATATATCCTATTGGTCGTCAACTGCTTTGATTATTCATTTGTTCATTTAATAATGGCAATGGTGAGGGAGTGCTGAAAAATGGTACTAAAAATATCATTTGGCTTGAAAGATGCATTCACTGTGTTTGCTTCTGTACATTTTTCCTACAATGACTTCCCATCTTGATGACTTGTTGACCTTACAAGGTTTTCAAAATAATTATTATTTACATTTCTTGCTGTACAAATATGGAGCCTGTTTTTGAATACCACAAATTCTTTGTATTGTTCTCTCAAAATGTTGACTATCCAAAGTGAAGTGAATAAGGGATGTCTATTATATAAAGTAAATTATAATCATGGTGATATTATACGCATATATAATACAGTGTCTCATTTTGGAGTTATACACCTTGAATTACTCTACTAACAAAATAAAAAAAAGCATTAAAATGCTCCATGATACTTTGCAATAATAACATGGTGATATTTCAGAGATTAACATGACGGAAATAATTTGTTCTTGATGCTAAAACTAAAATTATAGTGTAGGATAGTGAAGTGTCAGTAACAAATAGAAAGCATGCTTGCCAATAAAAAAATCTTGATTCCACTGTAAGTGTTTTTTCTACCAGGTTAATAGTTTCAAGCTGATAATGTAAAATATCTAAGAATCACTTGTTTAATGGATAGAAAACTACCTATTATAAGTCAAAACTTAACAACAAAAACAGATCTGACTAAATTCATAATTGTATTACAATTAAGTTCTTTGCAATTGAATGTTTCTTTTTTAAGTGACAATGTAGCATATTAACAGATCTGCCTTCTTCCTCCACCTCTTTTTAATTTGTAATACATTAACTTAAAATTTAAACATGTTAAGTATATTGAATGGTTGGCACAGTAATGCATTAGTCAGTGCTGCAGCTTCAGGTATCAAGCATCTATGGTTCAAATCACGTTCATGGTCATAGTCAGTGTGGAGTTTGCACATTATTCCTGTGTCTGTATGGGGTTTCCTCCAGGTAATCTGGTTTTCCACACATAACTCCAAAGACATAGAAGGTAAGATAACTAGTAAGTCTAAAATGGCCCTAGTGTGAGGGTTAGTGGGGCCTGCACTGGGGAGGGCAGTTTTTTTTTCCTTGCACCTAGTGCTACCCTAATAGTTTCTGCCTCCCAACAAACCTAAACTGAATTAAGTAGTTTTGAAAAGGTTATGCTGTGTAGATATAGGAAGCATGAGGAATCAAATACAAAATGAAAAACAAACTTTATTGATTTCTTAGCAGGGTGTGTTTCTCACTTTATTTCAAAATTTTTGTTTACATGGCCAGATTAATGAGGAAACAAACAATCTACTTTGTAAGATATTTTTCATTCAGATACATAAATTTAGTGTGTCATGTCTATGTCAGGTACCTTACACGCAAATGCACAAATGCCATAAATGATTTTTGAAGCATAGCCACATGAGGAAAATAAAAAGCTGTCTGCAATACCCGTACTCACCACTTGATGGCAATAGCTACTTGTTGAACTTTTCTTTTTAAAAAAATGCTTTCCCCAAAAATGCTTTTTGTAAATTAGCCGCTAATAAAGGTCATTAGATCTACATAAGGAAAACATACAGTACTTATATAGTTAAGCAATATTAATGTATAATAGAAAGGAGTTACTTGCACGTATTACGGTTACAGCATTGATGTTTATATTGTCCATTTGAGTGAAACTTTCAAATGGTGAGCCAGCAACCAATTAAGATAACAGTCAGACCTTTAAAACTCACAGTGAATAACCTAAATGTCTTTTAGATTGTTAATTGGAATTTACAATAAGCACTACACACCACATACTTTTAGCCACCCATAACATAAGAGAAATCATAATAAATAATTATTGAATAAATTCCAGCATAATTTTTTTTTAACTGAAGTGATTATAAGCAAAAAACTTTTGTATGCGAGTCTTTAGTAATGCAACAATTCAGTTCCATTCAAAACAATTTAAATCACTGTATGAAATAAACTATACAAGCTGCACACACAACTGAAGAAAGAGTTTTCCTTTAACCCATGACTTCTTTCAAAATACGTTTTAAAAGCTATTTATTTTTTATTAGGATTTTCTACGTGTAAAAATGATACAGCTCCATGAGAGTCGGCTATCAGATAAAATCAGCTGGCCCTGTGGGTTGCTGATCACTGGCACTGAGAATCATAAATTTGCATTAAATCACTTTCTACTACTTTTGAAATTAACAATAAACCTTCAGGAAACAATGTTACACACATTGATCTAAAGACAACTGTGCAGCAGTGCAAGCTTACTGAAGAGACAGCATTAGTATTGTTTCACTTAGTTGATTAAAATGTAATTTGATATTTTATAAAATATGTCATTTTTATTAAATGCAAGGCAGAAACCAGTAAAATTATTAAGCCATGTATAAATTATTTGTTGGTAATATACAGTTTGAAATTACAGTTCAATCAAGAAAAAAATGCACTCTTAATTTCTCCATGCCATGGTTTGTTAATATTTCACAGTCTCAGACTGCAGCTATAGGGCTGAATTTCAGTCAATGAATATGAAGTAATCATGCTCAGTGGAGTAGAACAATAATTAGAATAGAGATTAAATAAAAATAATTAGAAAAAGTTCATCTAGTTTTGATGTATTAATTATTCGGGCACTGCTTTATTCAAACTCTAATTATCTGCTTCAGTGAAAATGCCAAGATTTCTCTGACTCATAAAAATTACATTCATGTAATTATGTCAGCAATTTAGAAAGTATTCACTAAGTAGGAGTCAGCTTTATTCTGAGTTTAAAGCAAGTTTTAACTGCTTAAAAGTTAATACATGCTTTAAGCCAACAGAGCAAAATAAAATGCAATCTGAGATTATTTACCTTATAAATGAGGCCCACTTTCTCTTTCAGATGTTTCGTGCATTTGCTTATTAGGGCACTTTTAAAGCCTGCTATACCTCTAGTGACAACAGAAAAAAGAGAATTTTATCCTGTCCTGGTCAGTAGATAATCATTTGCATATAAATGGAAATATTTATTTTAACAAAGGGTAGCAAGATGAAGTGAACGCTCATTTTTCAAAACTCAATGGGTAACAGTGATATCTGTATATTACAACCCTGCCATTTTAAAATAAGAAAAATGTGAAGTCTTCATTCCTTTAAAGTGTGATATAAAATATTAGAGATAGTGATGTTTTCCACATGTGATGTGTTTCTCATTCTGGGGTTGTCACTAGTGTGCCGACCGTAATACGCCTGAAAGTAAAAAGTGTTAATTCTCTATGTCTTAGTTACAAATAATATTCTATTTCTAAACCTTTAAGGTACAATATATATATATGAATATATATATATGGGTGTATATGAATTTACTATATTTATTTATTCTTATGTTTGAATTAAAATAAAGTTCAGTTTGAGTGTTTACCTAATAAGGACCCAATAACATACATTACACTATCAAACTTAAAATCAGCAGCTCAATAAAAAATATTTTTACATCATTTCAAGAAAAATGAAATAAAAAACAAAACAGAGATTAAGAAGGGCAACTCAACTAAAATAAACACACACAGCTTTGCATAGTAACATATGGTAAAGATAAAAGATAAACACAACTAACAAAAATGTTAATCCAAGTAATACAATAATAATAAAAATAGCGAGAAGAGACTTCATGGAAAATCTACAGTCTGATAAAACCGGGCGTAAACTTTATTACCACAAAGGACATAACAGTATTTTGTTGTATTTGCATAATTAAATTCTAATGTGTTTATTTTTCAATGAAGGTAGTTCTAGCAAATTGTGTACTGTAGATCTAGATTTGACTTTAATTTTGTCTTGCAAGCTATCTTAACTACCTTGACTATAAATTGTTTTAAAATTTTTTTGTAATAAAATTCACAGTCTACACCTACAACTACTCAATGAATCAACATCTTGGTCAAAAGATTGGCCCCACAAAATGTAGCTGACACTAGAATAACAAAAAATACTCTCAACAGAAAACTTAAAATAGAAAAATTCTAAAAGATGAAATTTGCATTTTTTTCAATCTTTCTTTGTGTGCTATTTCATATTTTTAAATTATCTTGATTATAAATAATATTTTTTTTCAAGGAATGTGTTTGTTTAATACTTACAGTTTATATTGTCTATGCACTATTAATAAATGAAAAACATATTTATAGTATAAATATATAGTACTGCCATGGTCACAAAATTACACCATTCTGATCTCAGTTTGCTTAAAAAAGGCATTTAAAGTTAACTGTGGTATAAAGACAGAGTCCAATCTGTCACAAATAGCTTGAGCACATCACCTAATAATGTGAAGACAATGTGATTTGCTGGTGGTAACTTTGATTTGCACTGCAAAATGCATTTTTTTTCTATAAGATTGTAGTGCGCAGAGTGGAACATCAAGCACCCTTGATCAAAACAGCCTGCTTTCTTCAAATATTTTGAAGTTTAGTACATATCTTTATAATCATGGGGCTTTTCTGGGTTCTGATCAAAGGCAACATAAACTGGTAAAACTTAATGATGCAGTGCAAAGGCCATAACAAACATGCTAGCATACTGCTCAATATATTTTTCAGCTTCCTTTATGAAAAACTGCCAGCTTTTCATTTTATCCCTTATATTCTCACATGGACACTGTTGCTTTATTCATCCAACACAAAACTCAGGTACTCTGTGGTTTAAGAGATGAAATGCCAACATACAGAAAAAACAAAGGCTAGTGTTTTTTTAAGCAAAGCAGAATTTCTATGCAAACACAATGTAGTTAGAGCTTCTGGCTACCAGCTCCATGTCTGGTCACTATCTTTGTAAAATTTGCACATTCTCCCCATGTCCCTATGACCTTTTTCCAGGTTTCCATTCACATTGTGTATGCTAAGCTAATGTGCAACTTGGTGATGACGAAATGCCTTGTTTTTGTGTTGTGACCAGTGTTACCAGAATAAAATCCAACTTGCATTACTGCAAACTAAATTAGGGAGGTTCTATAATGGATGCATTGAATTCTTTTTAGCCATTATTTAATGTTTTGGATATAATAGAGAAAATGCCACTTTGGGAGAAACTAAGAAAAAATCTTGGTAAAATAATTTTAAAATAACTTATTATTCTTCTAATGTTAAGTATCCAAAATGAGTGTTTATATAGTTACTGTGAAAAACAATACATTAGTAAGTCTATAAAAAGCAGAATTTCTATTTTGAAGTACAGGCAGGTACACAGAGGCATTGTCACATGCATTGCACATTCTTTTGGACTGCTTTGTAATTCTCTTTTACTGATACAATGAACGGTGATTTATAATTATTGATTCATCTGTTAATTCTTTCTATTACAGAGTTAGGACCTTTCTTGGCAGCATCCTGTGCAAAGCAACATAATACCACAGAGAAGACAGCAGTCCAGCACAGGGTTCACTCTCTTACACACTTGTGTTTTCTCAGCCAATTCAAGGCCTCGATGAACCTAACATGCATGAATGACTCCAGAGTACTGAGGAAAACTCATAAACACACAAATTCGACAAAAAAGCACTACTGGGTAAGGAGTTGAACCCAACAGTTGTAAGGGTAGCAGCGTTAACCACTTTCCTACAATATTTCCTTGATATGTAATAATATAAAGCATGATCTGATCAGTTTAGAATGTTTTTCAGGTGTACATCACCTTCATAAAAAACGCAACACTGAAGTAGAAAAAATAACTGACTTTTGCATACACTTAAAAATAAAAAATTTGCCAGTCAAATATATTAGAGTAGGAGTTCTTTTTTATGTGCAGAGACAAAAGCCCTTGTTAGAAATAAAAGTCCTTGTATTCTATAAGCAAATTTAGTACTGTACTTTAATTGACATTTACTTGGAATGGTTAACTGTTCTCCTTTTTTCAAATTAATGTTAGAAAAGAGGATATATGGTGTTAAACTATTTTCTTTTTATTAATGTACATTTTGAATGAACTTCTTCCTGTGTTTACTTTGAATTTAACTGAAACTGCTATTAAATACTATAAAGGGAATGTTCAAAACTGCTATCAATTACTTTTCAGTGTTCAGGCTCCAGCTAACCCGGGCTTCTTGTTATTCCCCACTGGGGCAGAGGTTAACCTGTTAAGTTGAAAAGCGATCCCAAAGTAGACATTAATTTCTTAATGCATTTACTGGAGGTGTGTCCATTTTAAAGAGAGGATCACTTGGGACTCAATACGTTTTCATAACAGGGCAAAGACACCAGTGAGGGTCCAAGAATGACTATAATTTGTAAAACATTTATTTTGCCTTTGATGTAACCACTAAACAATCATCTTTTTATTTTTTTTTATTTTATACTTTTAAACAAAGATCTAATATCTTGCAAATTTTGTTTATGTTATACTTACTAATGTACATAGATACATACAGTACAGACAAGAATGGCACCATCGCAATCTATGTCCTACAGATAAAGTGTTCTGGATTCAAATCCTACAGTCAGTGGTGGGTTTTCCTCTAGTTCATCTAGGCTTCCAAGATGGTCTAACTTGCCCTAACTTTATTGTGTGTGCATTAGTGGGCTCTACAATGAACTGGCACCCACCCAGGGCTATTGACTCCCTTGTGCCTGGTGGGAAAGGCTCCAGACCTGTGACATTGAATTGGATTAAGCAGGTTGGACAGCGTATTGTTCTGAAATGGACAGGTAGAGAAGTGGATAGATTAATTCTGCAGTAGAATTATATAATTATAGATATACTTTATAAATATAAATGTGCAAGGAAACAACACTACTGCAGTTTTTTGCATATTGCCAGTATTAGCCGTATGTGATCTATGCAGATCTTACCACAAACCTATCAGTATCGTGAAATCAACAAGAGTAGCAACCATTTCCATGCAATTATCTCCATGTAGAATATGCTAATTCAGTAAAACACTAAATTTAGCATAGATGAAAAATTATATTGAAAAAAAAGCATAAAAAATATAATATTGACACCCTTTTTGTTTACTGTATTTTCTATCAATCTTTCAAATGACAGTGTCTGCATTAAAGCAAACAATAAAGTACTTTACACTACCTCTCTCTCTCTGTATTTTAGATCGCCTGGACGTTTTCATTCCATTTCCAAAACATAAAACCTGAATGCCTAGATGATTAGTTTTAATCCAGATGGATAATATGACTCTGAAGGCTTAGACTTGTGAGTTACTTAGTAATTTTTGTCATATCCAATAGCACACTGAAATCAGAATGGAGTTCTTAATCAATGCATTAAGAGGTTCAAAGGTTACATAAACAGCTGTTTCACAAGTAGACATGCTACAAGTTGTATTATTTTCTTGACTGTCATTGATATTCTGAGGACAGTCTGTCTGCTGTTACTTTTTATTTATGTTTAATTTTAAGTTATTCGAAATGGGAACCCCATACTATTCCTGACCTCTGGACTAGGGCACTGTCTCTGCCACATTTCATGTAAAAAGTTCTGCTTCTACTCACACTTAAGTCTTGGTCATTTAGAATGTGTATAATAAACCTCAACCAATCCAATTTTAAAGGGAAACTCTAGAAGCAAAGGCCTCTAATCATGTGAACCCCATTAAAACTTGTAAGCTCTTCATTATTTTTGTCTGGTTTTTCCCTTCCAAACTCAATTATAGCTCCAAAGCATTTTCATCCTCATGGATCCTAAGAAGGCGGGGTTCTGGATACCTTCTGGATTTAAGCTTAGTCATTCATAGTATTGGCCAAATTGAAAACAATTCTCCAGTTTTATTATTTCTTTCATGGATGTCTGCAACTATTGAATAAATACACAAATAAATGAATACGGATGGCGATTTGGCACTGTGGTTCGATTTAATCAAAGAAAATGCAGAGAAGCACGCATTTCACACAATGAGCCTCTTTTGACCTGTCATATGTAATGAGATAATGAGAAGTTTGCATAAATGAACTCTAGCAGAAATCACTTTTCACCATTGCCAGAGAACTGCAGTGTTCTGTAGATGCTTGGTTTACTTTCTCCTGTTCAGACTCTGTGTTGAATGTGAAGTTGCAATGAGGCTCGGCAAACACAAAAAAACTTTGGAATTGGGAAGTTTTAACATAGTAATTTTAGCGATATTTATGTGCGGAACATTTTTTGCTTGTTTAACATCAATGTGTTAAAGGTGGAAAAAAATTGTAAGCCAAAAGACCATTAAACAAATGGACCAGTATCTAATTAGAAAACAGAGAAAATCTCACACCCAGTCATTGTTCATATGGAGTTTGCACATACTCTCCATGTCTATCTGTATTTTCCTCTGAGCACTCCAGCTTTCCTCCTAGCATTTACATCATGCATATTGTGTTAATTGATAATTCTAAATTAGCCCTCCATCGGTCTCTGCCTGAGCGACCACACAAGGAATTTGAACACTGTTTAGCTCTTGCCTTGTGCCTGATGCAACTAGGATAGGCTCTAGCTCTAAGAGGCCCTGAAATATACATTTTGGGTCTGAAAACATTATGTTATGAACAAATTTAATTGTATTGCAATGCAGCATATTTTTTCTGAGTTTTACAGGTAAGCACATAATGTCTAAAATTTCATTATATGCAACAGCACCAAAAGGCAATAGAGCACATATTATAGTGTAAACAATAGTGTACAGTCATCTAAAAAATAAATATAGCCTTGTCTGTAATAATAATAAAAGTGATAAAAAGTATTAAAGGTATAGCCTAGTCCAATGCTTTGGTTTTGCATATAAATAACACCATCTACCCCTAACCAAGTCCTAAACTTAGATAACGCTAACCTCAAATGGCTAGCAACACATTTTTACTTTGTCATGACTTTATATCACTAAAAATAAATCAACTAAAAAGTCAGTTTACTCCATGAGTTAGTAATCGGAAGAATCAGCATTAGCAGTAATGACTTCAAATAATCCTTTTATATATGAGGTTACCAATGTCTTATTCTGTACTAGTAAATTTTAGCTTGGTGTGGTAAGACTGACAAATGTGAAGAAAAACATTCCATAGACTGGAAAGAGCAGTATGACAATACAGACATTATCATGGAGCATGAGGACATGGAATTTTGAAAAGATAGGTTGGAAAAACAACATGAACGGACTTATTGGTGAGCTAAAAATGTTATAAGAAATGCAATATTTAACTGGTAACCAACAAGTGAAATGAGTGAGGTGGTCATTTCCACCTAAGGTTTGGAGTGGGCCAGGAAATCTGGCTGCTGAATTTTGAACATGTCTGTAATCTGTTTACTACTTTGCCTGATGCCTACAAAACACACAGCATTATAATAGTCCAAACAGGAAGTGACAAAAGAACATATGAGTGATTCAGCTGCCTGGTCATTGAGAGAAGGTCAGGGTTCAAACAGATTACTGGACTGAAACAAAACAGATCTAGCAAAATTCCTGACTTATATTTAAAAAGACACATTTTGCAATACTTGTCTCTGTTAAGTTTCAGAGAGTTGTGGTCATCCACTGTTATGATGGACAGTGATCCTGATGGAAAGTCAGAGAAAGGATTTTTTGTGGACACATGTTTGAGTATCATCAGCATGAAAATGAATATTCAAGCATTCAAGCCAACAATGTTATCCTCAGGAGAGGTAAATATGAAATAATAGTGAGACAATTACTCAACTCTGAGGAACACCTTGGGTAATATCAATAGAATTTTGGCTGCCAATAGATACAAACATCTGTTTGCCAGAAAAACAGAACTGAAAACACACCAATATACTATTCAAGGCATTGAATAAGAGCAGAATAATATACTGCATTCAAAGCAAAACAAGTTCCACTGTTACCATAATCAGCAACTACAAGAAGATCATTCACACCGTCTTATAATTATTAAAATTATTATTATAAGACCATGCTTTTTGAAAACTAATGTAACAATAGTTGTTACAAAGTTAAGTGGTCAAGTGCAAATCTTTGGAAATACATGGATAATACCTGCTGTGTGAGTATACAAGACTGGCATACCTGCCCTCACCAAGGCAGCAGACATGACATCAAGGAAGCTAGTGGAAGACAATTTCACAAACCAGTTTATGAATTAAGAAATGTTATACAGAGGGAATGCACCCAACCTGCAGCACAGATGAGCTGCAGCTCTTGATCTAACAAAAAGTGGTCATGTAATTGAAGTCATACGCCATCTAATCTTTTGGCATAAACACTGAAGTTCACAAAAAAAAAAATAATTGTTACATTTATCACAGATTTTTGAAAAGAGTTAGATTAGAAAAAATGCCTAAATGCTACAAAAATTTACCTTAACACATTTAATAATATTGGAGAAGTTTATTAAGTTAGTGACAAACATTCATTTTCCATATGGATTTATTTGTATATTATAAGCTTCAGCATGAACCGCGAAACTTTTGTTTTTTTCTAGGGATGTTCTAACAAGCTACCTAATGTTCTTATACAATTCAGAAGTTAAACAGGCCACATTAATATGTAAATAAAACAGCATATGATTTAAAAAGAACAGTAAGATCTATAGGTTAGAGGGAAAGACACTATTATAGTACACTTAATGACTGACAAAAAACAAATATGGTTCAGGCAAATATTGCACATCTAAGAAATAAACAATGTTTCAGGTTTCTAAAAGTAATTATCTACTTTATATGCATACATATTTATACACAATAAATAGCTGGTAAACAAACCCTATGCCTATTATCTATAATGAAAAAAAAAACAGTAAGCTCTGATAATAATAGCAAATTATGTTCTTTTTTTCAATAATGCAAAGAAAAATATTAGTTATAACCTTGGATAATAGTTGTAATTCTACGTCTGTAACAGGCCAAACTAAAGCCACACATTACAAAAGATCCCTGCATACATGTAGGGCTGGATTAAGGAGGGTGGGGGTCCCTGGACTAGAGGGCTTTTTGGGGCCCTACCTACACAAAATACTATGAGTGCTATACAAATCAATTTCAAGGTCTCAGATTCAAACAATGCAAAGTAAATGACTTCTACAGAGTCTTAGCTTTAAAGGGATTGGCAAAAATCGGAGACACGGAAAAATATGGTCTTCCTCTCTAAAATTATGAGAGACAGAGTATGCTGTATTAAAGCTTATATCTTTAATTAGCCATTGCAGGACTGATAACAAATAACCATATAACCATCACATACAAACATTTGAAAAACCCTATAAAACCCTAATCTAAATTATTACAAAAGTAGGAATATCAAATACTACATATGTTATTCTGTATATTAACATAGACAAATATTTGCTTGCCAGAATTGTACTTTTCAGAATTTTTATGCAGCAAAATCATTGATCAGGTCACTAAAATCCTGTTTCTAAACCAGATCATTCTCACTTGACAGAGGCAAATGATTTAGTTTTTCTTGTCGCATTCTGGATCTGAGCCTGTTCTTCACTAGCCTGAGCTTGGAGAAAGATCACTACCCACATGCAAGTGTGACCAGGAATGTCAGGTAGAGTCTGAAAGCAAAGAAGCTGTCCTGCAAAATTTTGTCTCTAAGATGCTGTAAAAGCTCTGGAGCAAATGAAATGCCTTCAGGTGCTTATAAATTCTATGAACTGGATATTCTGCTAACCTCTGTGTTAGTTGTGTGTATACCTTTACACACACACACACACACACATCTCAAAAAACACAATAAAAAATCATAAAGGCACTGCACAAGTCCATTATCTCTCTGTCTCTGTGCTCTCGGATCTCCCGAGCCCCTACAACTAACAGCCAGTGAAGCAAAGGATCAAGTCAAATCAGGATCAGCCTTAGTGTTACGATTAGCAGTTGAATTTTCAACAGGTATTAGGTCTGTCAGAATGAATATCATTATTTTAATATACGGTAATTTGAATCTATGTGAAAAAAATTCTTATTTGAAGACAAACATTGACATTCGATTACAGAAAAACAGTCCTTTATTTTATCATGCACTAGTCTCAGCATTGTGTTCCTCTGGAGACATTATGCTGCAATGCATCTGTATTTTGCATGTGTTTTGCACATCACTTCCACAAGCAGCATTTTTATGATTTTTAATTGTTTGTTTGTATCATAGAGTTTGGTTAACAGGTCTAGTAACAATTGATTTTAAACATGTCACCAGCACCCTAAAAATACATTTTGCCCCTGATCCAATTCCATTTCACTCTCGAACCTGAGATTCCTGATTTGATGTTGTTTTACACTAAAACTGTTAAGCATTCATTGTAGCAAACACAAGCTGGTTTCCTGTTGCATTGAACATAATGGAACATAACTATCATATTTCGAATTTTCCTTTAATCATAACAGCTTTAAAATTAACACTTTAAAGAGAATCATCAGTGTCAGGAAACCTACCTCAGCCAACAATTTTCAGAGGTTGCTGGCTTCACACATAATTCCTAAAACAAAGGTAAAATGAAAAATAAGTATTAAATTTACATCTGTTATATTTATACTGCACCTGTAAAAGGGAAAAGAATCCCATTTAGTTTAATCCAGCATGTTACTCTTTGTCCACTGGCACCCCATTTTATTAACTTATCAAATCACATACCTAACCTCTACAAGCTGTTTGTTTTTTGGATATTATTACCTACGCTTCTTTTGATTTTCATGGTTTTTAGATATTGCTATGTGTTTGCTATGTGTTTTTTTACTCAGTAGCAGAACTTTTAAGTTGCTGTTAAGTGCCAAATAAAAAGTATAATGAGGAGGGAACACTTTACACTAAAAAATTTGGTAATTTAGTAGCTATGTTTGTGAAACATGAATACACTCACTGTGCCCCAACTTATATAAAATATAGATAGGCACGGGCGGCACGGTGGCGCAGTGGGTAGCGCTGCTGCCTCGCAGTTGGGACACCTGGGGACCTGGGTTCGATTCCCGGGTCCTCCCTGCGTGGAGTTTGCATGTTCTCCCCGTGTCTGCGTGGGTTTCCTCCGGGCGCGCCGGTTTCCTCCCACATTCCAAAGACATGCAGGTTAGGTGGATTGGCGATTCTAAATTGGCCCTAGTGTGTTTGTGTGTGTTCTGCGGTGGGTAGGCACCCTGCCTGGGATTGGTTCCTGCCTTGTGCCCTGTGTTGGCTGGGATTGGCTCCAGCAGACCCCCGTGACCCTGTGTTCGGATTCAGCGGGTTGGAAAATGGATGGATGGATGGATAGATAGGCACTGACTTCATATCTTTATTCACAACCAAGGATCAGAAAAGCAGAGGGCTTTGGTTGTAGCGGACTAAAATAACAAGGTTGTTTAATGTGTTTAAGTAATCAGCAGCGATTCTGTAGCCTTGTAAAGCATCATATGGTCCCGGAAAAAAAAAATTGCCTAAACTGGCTACTTGGCAAATTTTGAGGAAATAATTCTGTGAACAAGGTCACTGGCAAACCCAGCAAAATCACTGCAAAAAAATGTTTTTTTGGTGGCCCTCTACAAGTCAGGATCCTGGGCTACTGCCCTGGTAAGCCCTGGCTATAATTTGGCTATTGTTCTGTGTTCTTGTCAGCTGCAGACAGATGCCTGTGTTTTTTCACAAATTCCTGACTGGTTGCTGTAATTCTATTCTTCAAACAAAGTTTAAAATTTTTATAATTTTTTGATAATAATATACTCTATATTCCTTGAACACTTAAAGGCACCTATTTCCAAAACTATGATTTGCTAAAAGAAAGTGACAATAAGCCCACAAACTTTTCAAAAAGCCAGTATAATATTAAAATATAATTTAACAACTTGGAAATTCATAATAACCCAAACATGCAACCGTTTAATGATATGAAGTAGGGTAAATTTATTTTATAATTATTAACCATAAATGGATAAAAACTTAGATTAGACCTATTATTTTTGATACAAACAACACCATCCTAAAATGTGAAGTTTAAAAAGGTATAACTCATATTATGTAGAATTTTCACAATAAGTACTTATTAAATATCTGCTGAAGGTCATTTAGTGGCAACAGAATTTATGATACTAGACTTAAGTCATATCAGCAATGGACCTCATAACCTTCAACTTTTTAGGGAATCGTTACAGAAATAAAATTATAAAGTTATGTTTAAGTAACTTCATTCCAAATCTGTCTTTTTATCTATATAGTGTGTCTGGAATTTTGGTCTAATTTCAGTAGCTTGGATAACCCTTTATCATCATCCATTGATTCATTTCCATATCCTTCTTATTTCATTACATGCTTGTGAGTGAGCTAACAGCACTGTGTAAAACTCAATAACATAGCCTAGATGTGATGCTGGCTCATCACCGCCAGCACCCAATACCCACACTCATATCTATCAGGCTATCTGACCTAAAAAAATATGAGTACAAGATAATGACTTGGCAAGAATTCAAACATAGAAACCTGAGAAGATTAAAAGTATCAGCACTATCCATTTCGCCATCCACAACCCTATATCTGAAAAAGGAAAGAGTTCATATGTAGTGCAAGAAAAACCTGGTGAGAACTTGTTTAGATTAGAAAGTAGACCGGGTACAAAGTGGCTGGACCCAACTGGGACCCAGAGGTTGTTGGCTATTACAAAGAACTTGATCAGGTTACATGAGGTTTTGCAAATATGATGTGAAGAGAGTTTTGCAGAAGCTCTTAATGCTTTAGGTACATTTTTATATGGTCTTCTTTTTAAACTGCTTCAACATGGTCAATTAACCATGCATTAAAAGGGAAGAAACAAACACAATGCCAAGTGTCAGTTTTATAAACAAAACCCTTATTGTGATTTATTGATGTTATGCTGTGTGCGTTTATATATTAACCATTATATAAGATATAATATTGAATATTAAAATGTTTAACTTGGGTTTAGGTGTGTATAGAGGCAGTTACCAATGAAAGTGACTCTAAAAATTTCAGTCCATCCTCAAATACCCAAATTTTTTTCACTTTACCAATCTCTTCATAAACACATTATATAGTTTAACCTTTCAAACAAAGCACCTAACCATGCTTTTCTGGTTTCTTTTTTATGCTATAATTTGGATATAGTGATAGAGATCAATATGTGTAAGCTTAAAATGTAAATAAATAAACTAAGATGTTGTTTAGGGTGCAGAATCCCATAAACATAGATTTTAAGTATTTTCCTGTAAACTTTTTTTAAAGTAAATACAATACTACAGAGGATGTTTTTTGGCCAGGCTTCAATTGCCGCATATGATTGCAGCTCCCAAAATGCCCATATTAAAGCTCTGATTAGAATGGTTCCTGCAATGAATGGGGTCACTGGTTATCACCTCAGCTATTCTTCATGCTGATTTTATAGCATATGTTTTATGGCATGATTTATTCACAGACAATTAAATGAAATATAATTAAACAGCTGGAAGCCCACTTGTTCACTCTTCGACAGTTACACTGCTACATCATTCATGATAGCCCTCCCAAAACCAAATGTCTCTACAATTCAAAGACTTCACTATTTTTTCCTAGAAAGAGAGCAGATTTTTAGCTTACACCTGCAATCTATGTTGTTACTACAGTTAACTCTTTTCCACAAGCAGTACACTTTCAACCCCCAGCACAAAATTCTCAAATTAGTTAAAATATAAAGAAGAGAACAATTCACACTGAAAAATGTAAAGGCTACTTTTCTTAAGAATACTTCTGTGAATTAATTTTAATAAATTATACATTTATAGACTTGGTGTAGACCGGGGTGGGCAAATTCATTCCTGGAGGGCCGCAGTGGCTGCAGGTTTTTGCTCCAACCCAATTGCTTAATAAGAAGCACTTATTGCTCTAGAAACACTTCTGCTTCATTTTAGTTATCTCCCTCATTAAGATTATGAACCCTTATTGCTTATTTAAGTCTTAAACAGCTGCGTTCTTGGTTTTTAATTGCTCCTTATTAGCAATAAGATGCAAATGACAAAAGAAACCAGCAGTTATCCATTTTGCTTGTTACCCTTTACACCTGCGTGTATTTATCGTGCACTATTTGATTTAATTAAATACTTAGAAGGAAAGAGAAGAGAAAAAAGTGAAGGATTGAGAATTATCCATCCGTTTTACACTTCAAAGTATTTGGATGATATCCTTAGAATGGAAAAAAAAATCTAGAATATGAGAATGACTTGACATAGCAGAGTTAAAGCACTAACAAGCCATGAAATGTAATTATTGGCAAGGATTGTTTTCTAATTAAGCAACTGGGTTGGAACAAAAACCCGCAGCCACTGTGGCCCTCCAGGAATGAATTTGCCCACCCCTGGTGTAGACACAACTATCACAACTGCATAGGGTAATTTTAGTATTTCAGATCCATTTCAGATTTCATAAATATATTTTCCTATACACATCTATTTAAACAATCTTTTATTATTATCTTCCCTCATTGACAGCATCTCTTTTGCTAATTACCCATTTAAAACATTAACAGAATGAGAAGTGCTTTTTTTCTGATTCAGAAGCAGCCTGATGATCACTTAGTGGGAGAAGGTTGGTGATTGTCCTAACCATATGGTGGACATACGCCTCAGCCAATGATGGCTGCTATTGGGTGTTGATTGTTGGCAAGCTAGGTTCTGATTCCCTGCAACCATGGTGTGAAATATAAGGAGGATGATGAGGGTCAGTTCTCCTGAAAGGATCACTTATGAAACCTTGTGGAGCTCTCTAAATTATTGCCAATTGACCATATAAAGTACATTTATTAAAAATTGCCATAGATTTTAAACCATAAACTCACCAATTTTGGCAAATGTTTTATTATAGTTATGTAGCCCAATTATAAAATGCCATGTACCTTTTTTTCATCATTTTTAAGTGAAAACACGCACATTGATGAGTAAATCTTGGTCAGGTATTGGTAACCCATTGGGATTAATAAAGTATCTATCTATCTATCTATCTATCTATCTATCTATCTATCTATCTATCTATCTATCTATCTATCTATCTATCTATCTAACCGATTCTAAGCCTCAACAGCCAGACTTACTTTTTTTGGACCCACATTCACAGGGTGTTCCAGGGTGAGCCCCTCCAAATTATATGGCATAGTATAAACTCTGCACAAACTTTAAATTAAACTGAACCTATTTAGAAATGGGCAAATAAGCAAAGAAGATATCTTTGTAAGACATGTACAGGTATATATTTATCTTTTGGTAAAGTTATATTTTTAGATCAATGTGACTAATATACCATCAGTAAAGTTTAATTCAGTTTGATTATCTTTTTTTACCTATTTTATTATCTTTATTATCCTTCAATATTTGTTCTATTGCACATGTACATCTGCATATTTATTATTTGTGGTTTTTGTTAAGCAATGAATATGGTTTAATTTTAAACTGACTGCACACCTTGTTGATGGTTAGAAAGGAAGTATGGGGAAGGAAAGAAAAGGGAAATTAAACTTGTAGGTATTCTTAAAAGTCTAATTTGTGAGATGAATTATAAGTAATTGTTGATAATAACTGTCTGGCAAGTTGCACTGATACAGTGAGTACTGCCTCGCAACTCTAAGAACTCGATTTTTAGCCTGGTTACTGTCTGTATAAAGTTTGCAGTTCTCCCAGTTTGTGTGAACTTTTCTAAAAAATACTCCAATGATGTGCATGTTTGAGACTCTGTATTGGCCATGCCAAGTCTGGTAATGTGTAAGAGAGTAATGTAAGGGACCGCGATGCCCATCCAAAGGAACTATACTGTACATAGCTGTAACAATGACTTTGTAATATTAAAAATGGGTCTACAAATAAGCATGGAATGACAGACATACAAGTTCCAATATAACCACGCTTGAAATTTGTAAAGAGCTGTCTTTGCAAAAACTTCTGTGTAAAGAATTTGCCTTCAGTGAAGCAGCGGATATTAAATGTTTAGTGTGACCTTATAAAGCTCATCTCTCAGTTAAACGATCATTATATTGTGAATACATTTTATTAGGGAACACTACTTAAAATTATTTAAATTGAGAAATACAGAAAAATGTAATACTGAAGCTCTGCCCTTCTTTTATTCTCTTTGCAGCAAAAATGACACTTTTTCCAGTTATAAAAAAAAAGAATCTAATTAGAAAAGTATATTTTCTGAAAATAAACTTGGGTATCTTTTGCTAGAGAGACAGGTTAGACTGGCGTCTCTGGTTTTCTAAATTAAATAGATCTGGATTCACCTGGCCATGTGAAAAAAACACAATGAGATGATGCTTTAATAAATCTTTATTTTTTATTATTATTATTTCTGTCACTCTTTAAACTGTGCATAGCTTATCAACAAGAAAGAGGAAATGGGGGCAGGAGGCTGTGAAGCATGCAGTTTAGACAGTTGAGTCATATTTCAGAGGTGATTGGAACTGACAAAATGTTATTGGAAGGATCACTCTTCTCAACAGTGTTTGCTTTAGAAAGTCAGGCAGAGATTTATTATGACTGAAAAACATTATAGCTATCGGAAGTTGAAACAGCTTAGGGAGCACAAAATGTCTGTCTGGTCCAAAAGAGTGATTCCTGATTGCAAATAAACCTTTATATGACTACAGATACTGTAGTTATCTTCCCCTCGCCTAGTTATCAACAAATAATCAGAAAAGTGTTGTAAAATTAATATTTGTGCTGACTTCCAAAAAATATTTTATGCATGTGTGCATTTTTAGTAGGCTGTCAAACCGCAGCATAATATAAAAATCCAGGCTGTGGTTACTTGTCATTTTTATCTGCTAAAAATATCAATGATTAAAAAAGCTTATTAAGTTATTTTTTGGAGTGAAATAAATATACGATTTTTGTTAATACATATGTCCTAGTTTGCTGATATAAAGCAAAATAGTTAATAGTGTTAACCTTGCATGAAGTCATTGGCTGTATTTGCAATGAATCACAATTCTTAACATGTCTTGGTTAAACCTTTAGACAAAATTTATTTTGGTTTTAGTTGCACATCTTGCTATTTCATTTGCATTAATTTTGGTCAATACAATGATGACTAAAATCAGCTCTATTTCAGCTAATGAAAACAGTTTTCTTTATTTTATGCTCAATTTTTCAGTTTTATTATTTTATTTGTGATGATACAATCACATTCGGTGATGATGGTGCAGTAGTTAAGAATCTTGAGAGGTAACCACAAGTTCACAAGATTGTTTTTGAGGTGGTGTCGTTGCTAATGTAACTATTGAACAAGATATTCAATTCTGCTTAAACAATTCCATATACTGTATAAAATGGCCCTGATTTAATGAAGGCTTCACAGACTGTATTTACTTTTTTTTTTTTGATGGCTTTGTCATTACAGTGCATTGACAGCAGATGAGAATATTAGGTCCCATTGCTTGAAGAGGCAGGCACTTTCAGATATTCTCTTTAATGGACTACACAGTGGACAGAAATGTTCTGTGGATATACTAGCTTCTAAGGTGAACTCTCAAAAGTGGTCATATTTGCGTAATTTGCAGTTTTCTGAATCTACTTAAACCAGTATAGTGTTGGTAAAGACCAGAACACCTTTCCAACAGCATTAAACATTACTTGCAAGACAGAAACCAAAATTTGATGGTGCAGTTCTTTGCATACACCCACATTCACAAAACCTACAGTATGTAGATTAGCCTCTCAAACTAACCTGCGCTTCTCTTGGGTGTGGAAGGAAACCACCGAACACAGTGAAAAACCCGCACAGATAAGGTAAGAAGGTGCTAACTACACACAAATAGAGTGACTGGGTCAGCTGGCTACAAGCACTTGCCACCTGTACAAATATGAACTTAATTATAATTTAAACAAAATCAAAAAGATGTTTGTTTCAAAAAAGCATAATATAAACAGAAAGGCTTGGCATATTTTAATCTGATTAAAATGACGAATTAAAGTCATTGTCCTCATCAATTTAAAGTACCTTTCCCTGTTTCTCTCATACCACGTGTAAAACCAAGGAGGACAGGGCTTTTGCAGCTGCTGCGCCTCGCCTGTGGAACTCTTTACCTCATCATATAAAGGAGTCGTCTACAATTGAACTGTTCAAAACAAGATTAAAGACTCATTTCTATTCACTTGCTTTCCGTGACCTTCAGTAATACTGATGGTTTCCTCTTTGTGATTATATAGCACTACTTCTATTTATTATGTATCTTATTTTATGTTAATATATTTTATTTCTATTTATGTTTTTATGTTAACTGTTTTGTTTGTCTTTTATTCTATAATTGTAAAGCACTTTGGCCACAGCATTACTATGTTGTTTTAAATGTGCTATATAAATAAATTGACATTGACCATTTTACTCCTTCTTCGGCTATTTTTATCATCCTTTTAATAGATGATAACAACATTGGTGTCAGGATTCCTTATTATTAAAAAGTCCAGCTCCTTGTCCATCTTAGAAGCATCTCTCTTCAGGGAGCTTATATTTTTGTGCTCCAAGACAGAGTGAAAGAGAAATATTTATGCTTGTTTAAAGAACCACTATGGTATGGTTGATGACAATAACCCTTCAGTGTTTAATACAGCACAGTTTTCATCTCTAATGTACAAGAGACAGGTAGGTGCCCAGAGCAACCTTTGAGTCTTTTTTTGAAAACCCTTTACCCCATCTGCATAATCCTTCAGAAATGAAGAAACGTTCGAGACTAATGTACAAAATGGTACTGCACTTGCTGATTTCTTTTAATTCAGGATGTCACACATGTGCGACTAGGAGCGAGCTGAGTGGACCAAGTGAAGATAATCATCTGCCAGGCCAGGGGGTGGCGGGGTGCTCTAAACCCTTTTCTGTTATCTCTGCAGGCCAAATACGGGAAAATCTGCCTGGTTTAACAACACTTTCTGTTCCGGAGACCAGACGGAAGTCACTTCCTATTCCGGTCTAATGACATCACTTCCGGTTTCCAATATATAAAACCTCCCTTCTGACAGATCAGTTCTGTTCATTCTGGGAACTCAAACAAGCAACATCGTTGTGTTAACTTTAAACCTTTTGCAGCTAGGAACAATATATGGATGGCTGCCCCAAAACTTTTTCAGTGTGTTGAGACTCATTCTTTCACAAGGGCTAAACATCAATGACTCCTATGACTAATCCTTCTCTTTGTCTTTGTGGAGCTCTGTTTACCCCTTTTGGACTGTTAATGTCACTTTACATTTACATTTTGCATCATCTGTTTCTATTTCCAATATTCTTGCTTCATCTTAATATCACTTGTACCTGAAAAGGAATGGAAATGATTATTAATACAAGTAATAATAATAATGCATTTTATTTATTGGGGCACTTTACATTAGCAGTAAATCTCAAAGTGCAACATAAAATGTTTAAACAAAGGCAAGGCAAGATAAAAACAGAGATAAAACAACAATAATTAAAGCATTCTTGGTAATGAGTAGGCAATCTAATTAAAATTTCAATTAATGTTCTCTGTGCTGTTCAGACCATTTATGTTATAACTTTAATGTAGGTGTTCCTAATTAAAGTTAAATACATAGTTATTCAGTAATACATGTGTATATAAAATGTTTTGATAAATTGTGGCTATGTACCACACTTACAAAATTGTTCAAAACAAGCAGTGCAATGCATGTTTAACTATTATATGTAGCTATACATGATAGTTACAAAAGCAGCTGGTTTTTAATATTAATGCAGCTAAATATCTTGCAATTTCTGTCTTTCTTTTAGGAGTTGACATATTGGAATGTTAATGTGGTACTCTCTGAGCCATTGTTTGTAGCATAGCACTTAAAATCCTTATCTGACTTATTGTATAAAATCAATGAATCATTGTTTCATTTTATATTCCAAGCTTTACTTTTGTTCTTTTTTGATCCAGCCATCTTCTTTAAGAAAGTATTTTGTCCAATATGGGGGTAATGTGGAGCCTATGCTTGCTGCAATGTAGATAAGATGGGAACCAAAACAAGATGGAAAATCAGTCTGTCAAAAGATTCACTCACACTCCAAGTACAGTGTAGGCTCAAATATTTATCTGAAAACATGTCTTTGAGGTGGATACACTATCTGTTGTGCTAGTTTTTTTTTTTTTCAAAATAGGTTCAGAATCTAAAATAAAAGCCTGCTTTCAATTTAGATTGTTGTTTATTTATATGGCTTATTTCTTTTGAGTTATATTCACTGTGTGTATGTATTAAATTTTGTTTCATACTGTTGCTTAAATCTTATTACGATGATATCCATAATGATATCCTGACAGCAGGACATGACATAGGTTTGCTTATTCTTAGTTTTAAAAAAAAATGCTTATCTTGATATAGATAAAGCTACCTTGTGTCCACACAGAAATAACATACAGTACATATGGAGAATGAGAAGAAGTTATAAGAAGTATTTTTTCTTGAAAACAGCATAAAATACAGCCCATGCTGTAATTTTGTAAAAATGTTTTTTTTTTCTATAACAAAGGTCAAGACATTTATTTCCTGTTATGTTTCCTTAGTTTTTACAGTGTAAATATAAAATATCAAAGCTCATATAACTAAACACAAACAACAAGGAGTTGTGAGGCTAATTTTGTCACCCTAGCATTGCAGAAATGAGTTATAAAATATGGACACATTAACCTAACATCTTTTTCCTTACCTTTAGAAGCACACCCCTGCTGTGGTAAGGAGTATCTGAGTAGACTACAGTCTTTAGTGTATTATTTTTACTCTAAACTCTTTCCAAATGTATACAATAATGCTCTTAAAACCGAACATCTATGCAGTGTTACTGCGTTACCTATAGTGACCATATAACTCTGAGATATCAATTACCAAATATCTGATAAAATTATACACTGTGCATATATTGGCAACACATGATATATCAGAGAATATTTGCATAAAATAATGCACAATTTTAAAACCACGTTTTTTCATTTACTGTATTTGAATTATTTGCTTTTTTGAGTTTGTAAAGTAACTTATAGTTCTTTAGATGATATGAACGTAAGCAACACAGGGTATTATTGGGTACTAAGTATTACATAACCAAAATAAATATTACTCATTTAAAATATCTGAATGCTATTTGGTAACAAATGTCCTGGAAACAAGATACAGTGGCAGAAAAAAAGATAAATAAACCAGACTCACAACAAGCTGTTGAAGCAACACTTGCATTGTTTTCATTTCATTTTGTTTATATAGACGTTCTGACCTTGTGCTACAGGTTGTGTCCTGTTTTTGCATGAGTGGAACGTTTTATATTTTTATGTGCCAAGGTGCATAGCTGAAACAATGCAGTCTTCAGAATAAACGTATTCTAGCAATGAGAGCATTTATCAACCCTGTCTATTGCAAAGTGTTCTCAAATTGTACTTGAATTATATTCTGCTACCTAAAATGGATATGTGGCTTAAATCCACAAATACGACCTCTGCAAAGGATTAAAAACACTGAACATAACTGAAGGACTTTATTCTAGTATAAGTCATAAGAAATATGATTTCTTGAGATGCAAAATTCATCAATTACTATGTAAAAAGATATTAAGGAGAACTAATTTGATTAAGAAGCAAACCTCTTGTTAAGCTGATCCTTTCATGTGAATAAAAATGTGAAAATGGATCATTACATAATAAATGTAGCAAACCCAATGCCTTGTGCATGTGTCGCTTTATTCAGATCTCCTAAAGATGATTTTAGAAAGAAAGAAAGAGCAGCCCTCTCTATAAATTCATAATCTTTCTCGTCCATGGCAAGATAAGGACAGGTCTTAGAGATAAAATTGCTGAGACAGAACATCTTTATCTGTTATTTCCAATCAGAAGACTGATAAAGAGAAAAAAACATTTAAACCTCAAACCTTTTTGGAGGTGCAGTTGTTTCTTAAAATGGAGCATCACACAAACTTCCTCTGATGGATGAAAATCAAATAATACAAACAAAATATGTATATATATATATATATATATATATATATATATATATATATATATATATATATATATATATATATTTTAACATTAAGAGGCACAAAAATGATATTTTCTTTTTATATTCCTATATTGGGCAGCAAAGTAAAAGTACAATGATCAGCTATTTTTTAATTAGTATTTGAGGAGAATACCTGTTGAACTATTAAAGCAATTATGGTATATTTTTCATTGTAGCTTTTGCAACACTTTACGTTGTGGAAACTGGCCCGGATACAGTCAGGCAGACATCATTGTTACACCCAACACAAGTTTATCAACAGTCCCAGTATTTACAAAAGTGCCACACAACCCCAAAGTCCCCCAAAAGTCCAGGCCAACACACACTGCCTTCTCACTCATCAGGCCGCCTCCTTGCCTCCTCCAGAGACCTTGTCCTGCTTCTCTCCCGAATCCAGTCCCTCTGTGAAGGGAGGCGGCCCCTTTTATATGCACCCAGATGTGCTTCCCGGCAATCTCCCACCGGCACTCCCCAGTGTGGCGGAAGTGCCGGCTGCATACCCGGAAGCACTCCGGGTTTCCCCACTTGTCTTACCCCCAGCACTTCCTGGTGTGGCGGAAGTGCTGGGGTCCAGGGCTCTCCAGGCATGGGGGCGACCACGGGCCCCTACAGGGTTGAGCTTCCCAGCTCCATACCCGTGGCCCCCAAAGGAACCAGGGCGGTCGCCCCCTCGTGGTCTGGAAGAGGCACAAGCCCTCCTCCGGTCTTCCTGGGCATCCCGACTGGGTACCACCCCCAGCCGGGTGCCACAACGTGTAAATTAATTTGTTGTTAGGCATCAGATACACTGTCACAGAGTATTTTACAAATTATTTACCAAGAATACATTATAAAGCAAATGAAACAATGCTTTGAATGCGCACAAGCATACTGTAGATAGTTTTAATACTGCTCAGCTAAAAGAGTATAAGACAAGAAAAATATTTGAAAACTTAAACCTGAATCTGAATACCTGTATTAGCCCACCAAGATCTGCTTTAAGGTGCTGAATATTTCAAAGATGAATTGATGATTGCTCAACACATATTCTGAAGTAATATTTTAGGACAGAAAAACGAAATCAGAAGTCTCAAAGTTTCTGGGTTGTTTGCTATTAAAGTTGATGGTGAACATCACAATGATACAAATAAAAGTAAAATATACTGCAAGCCAGTTGAGAGTCATGCATTCATTGTGTTTGAAATGAGTCAGTATTCCACGTATAATATATGTTAGTATAATCACACTGTAGACTAGGCTGTCTTTTTACTCATTTTATGAATAATTTATTTAACATGATTCTTTGTGATTCAATAAATATAGCATGCTAGGCTTTTCTGTCACTTATAATGTGCTAATTCTTCAAGATGCATTTCAGCATCTTCCACAATGGCATCAGTTCATCTTGTTCCTGTGTACTTCAGTGTATAATCAGGTTCAATCTAAACATAGACGAAAATGTTTACCCAGCTTTCATTCCACTACATGCACTATAATCTTTTCCAACACTTCTGTTAAAGTAGTAGATTTCCCTAAAGTCTTTTTTCTTGATATTCAAAATTTCACTGCCATGTTGCAAAAGGAAATGAAAATATTTGCATTTTCCTTTGCTAATTCTCTTCTGCTCAGGTTTGCCATGTTTTTTTTCACAGAAATGTGCCCCACAGTAGACTTCACTTTTTGAAACCTAATGTACCACTAAATATGTTTCTTATATTTGTTTATTTATTTTTCAAAAGAAAGACCGTTTCCACCATTAGTGGAAAAATGGGGAATCAAATTAGTGGCTTGACTGTTTATAGTAAGTGTGCAATTCAATATTTTAGGGTGATGAATATATAGGGTTGACTGACAATCTTTTGGATCTAAAAAAGCTTTTCTGACAGGTATCGTGGCTAGTTAATAATTATTGATACCACCAATTTTCAGATTTAGATGGGCAAAAGATTATTACAGATTTCTCCCGAAATGGTCATTTGTTTGTCAAAGAATACAACTGATCACAAATGAGTACAGAAATAAATAATTAAGGGCAAGACGTTTTTAGGTTTGCAACAAACTAATTGATTTTTTTTTCTTTCCACAAGATTATAGAACTACTAGAAGAATCTAGTGTTTTCATGCTGTATTAGAGGCATTATTTTTGGCACTGACAAAATGCGGTCTTATTCCAACTCTGTGTTGCTTGCATATCATCCAAGATAATTTATGAGTTATTGTTCCTTTAGTGTCTGTAGCACACAATAATGCCATGCTCATGAGTTTTGAGACTGAGCTTGGATGGATTAGCATCTCACCCATTTCATCTTACAGCCACTGGTGTCAGGACTGATTCTGATGCCCATGACCCTGAATTAAATTAAGTGAATTTGAAAAAGTTAATTAATTAAGAAATACAAAAGTGGTACAAAAGTAGACAGAAAAATCAGCTCTGACAAAACAGCAAGTATACAAATGCAAGCAAGAAAAATGTGCACGGTAACGAATGGGAACAGGTGGCAACACTACCCATGGATTTAGTTTTATTTACTGGAAAGATAATATTTTTAAAGTAATATAAGTTAAATGTATATATAGCATAACAAAATAATGTACATAATGTGAGGAGATACACTATATACATTTGTCAAATAGAGAGGGAGCACTAGCCCATGTAAATAAAAGGCTGTGCAATCCTTTGCAACAAGTTTAAAAGCAGCACCCATCCATTCCTTCTCAGAAAGAAGACGAAAGGCTGATAGGGTATTGGGCTATGCCATTGTTTTGCACAAATAAATAAATAAACAAATAAAAACTGAACAACTCCCTTGTTATTAGTGCTAGGGGAAAAAATAGTGTGTCCAAAGAACACACTTAAAATTTTGGAGTGAAGAGAGTTCTAAAGGGCAAACCAAAAGTACAGTAATCCCTCCTCCATCGCGGGGGTTCCAAAGCCACCCGCGAAATAAGAAACCATATGTTTATATGGTTATTTTTATATTGTCATGCTTGGGTCACAGATTTGCCCAGAAACACAGGAGGTTGTAGAGAGACAGGAACGTTATTCAAACACTGCAAACAAACATTTGTTTCTTTTTCAAAAGTTTAAACTGTGCTCCATGACAAGACAGAGATGACAGTTCTATCTCACAATTAAAAGAATGCAAACATATCTTCCTCTTCAAAGGAGTGTGCGTCAGGAGCAGAGACTGCCATAAAGACAGAGAAAGCAAACAAATCAATAGGGCTGTTTGGCTTTTAAGTATGCGAAGCACCCCGGCACAAAGCTGTTGAAGGCGGCAGCTCACACCCCCTCCGTCAGGAGCAGGGGGAGAGAGAGAGAGAGATAGAGAGAGACAGAGAAAAACAAACATGCAAAAATCAATACTTGCCCTTCGAGCTTTTAAGTATGCGAAGCACCGTGCAGCATGTCGCTTCACTAAGCAGCTGCACAGAAGGTAGCAACGTGAAGATAATCTTTCAGCATTTTTAGACGAGCGTCCGTATCGTCTAGGTGTGCGAACAGCCCCCCTGCTCACACCCCCTACATCAGGATCAGAGAAAGCGCAAGAGAGAGAAAGAGAAAAGTAAGTTGGGTAGCTTCTCAGCCATCTGCCAATAGCGTCCCTTGTATGAAATCAACTGGGCAAACCAACTGAGGAAGCATGTACCAGAAATTAAAAGACCCATTGTCCGCAGAAATCTGCGAACCAGCAAAAAATCTGCGATATATATTTAAATATGCTTACATATAAAATCCGCGATAGAGTGAAGCCGCTAAAGGCGAAGCGCGATATAGCGAGGGATCACTGTATAATAAAAAAAACAGGCCTTGAACTCATTACCGGAAGTACCAAAACCCAAAATGCTAAGTAAAAGAAAAAAAAGAAGAAAACAATGCCAAGAAATAAAAACACTTTAAATAATAAAGGTATTTTGTTTTAGGTTTTGAGTTTTTGCCAAAGCTAGGATACTTAGTTCATGTGCACGCAAAACAAAAAGAGGACAGATGTTAAACAAAATAAAAATAATCTCAAAAACTAGTCAAATAATGACACTTGTGAGATGTCAAATAGAATATTGTGTGATTATTATAAAAAGGACATAACAAAGACAGAGAAAGTCCAGAGAAGAACCACTAGACTAACTACTAATACCATATACAGTGGTGTGAAAAACTATTTGCCCCCTTCCTGATTTCTTATTCTTTTGCATGTTTGTCACACAAAATGTTTCTGATCATCAAACACATTTAACCATTAGTCCAATATAACACAAGTAAACACAAAATGCAGTTTGTAAATGGTGGTTTTTATTATTTAGGTAGAAAAAAAAATCCAAACCTACATGGCCCTGTGTGAAAAAGTAATTGCCCCCTGAACCTAATAACTGGTTGGGCCACCCTTAGCAGCAATAACTGCAATCAAGCATTTGCGATAACTTGCAATGAGTCTTTTACAGTGCTCTGGAGGAATTTTGGCCCACTCATCTTTGCAAAATTTTTGTAATTCAGCTTTATTTGAGGGTTTTCTAGCATGAACCGCCTTTTTAAGGTCATGCCATAGCATCTCAATTGGATTCAGGTCAGGACTTTGACTAGGCCACTCCAAAGTCTTCATTTTGTTTTTCTTCAGCCATTCAGAGGTGGATTTGCTGGTGTGTTTTGGATCATTGTCCTGTTGCAGCACCCAAGATCGCTTCAGCTTGAGTTGACGAACAGATGGCCGGACATTCTCCTTCAGGATTTTTTGGTAGACAGTAGAATTCATGGTTCCATCTATCACAGCAAGCCTTCCAGGTCCTGAAGCAGCAAAACAACCCCAGACCATCACACTACCACCACCATATTTTACTGTTGGTATGATGTTCTTTTTCTGAAATGCTGTGTTCCTTTTACGCCAGATGTAACGGGACATTTGCCTTCCAAAAAGTTCAACTTTTGTCTCATCAGTCCACAAGGTATTTTCCCAAAAGTCTTGGCAATCATTGAGATGTTTCTTAGCAAAATTGAGACGAGCCCTAATGTTCTTTTTGCTTAACAGTGGTTTGCGTCTTGGAAATCTGCCATGCAGGCCGTTTTTGCCCAGTCTCTTTCTTATGGTGGAGTCGTGAACACTGACCTTAATTGAGGCAAGTGAGGCCTGCAGTTCTTTAGACGTTGTCCTGGGGTCTTTTGTGACCTCTCGGATGAGTCGTCTCTGCGCTCTTGGGGTAATTTTGGTCGGCCGGCCACTCCTGGGAAGGTTCACCACTGTTCCATGTTTTTGCCATTTGTGGATAATGGCTCTCACTGTGGTTCGCTGGAGTCCCAAAGCTTTAGAAATGGCTTTATAACCTTTACCAGACTGATATATCTCAATTACTTCTGTTCTCATTTGTTCCTGAATTTCTTTGGATCTTGGCATGATGTCTAGCTTTTGAGGTGCTTTTGGTCTATTTCTCTGTGTCAGGCAGCTCCTATTTAAGTGATTTCTTGATTGAAATAGGTGTGGCAGTAATCAGGCCTGGGGGTGGCTACGGAAATTGAACTCAGGTGTGATACACCACAGTTAGGTTATTTTTTAACAAGGGGGCAATTACTTTTTCACACAGGGCCATGTAGGTTTGGATTTTTTTTCTCCCTAAATAATAAAAACCATCATTTAAAAACTGCATTTTGTGTTTACTTGTGTTATATTTGACTAATGGTTAAATGTGTTTGATGATCAGAAACATTTTGTGTGACAAACATACAAAAAAATAAGAAATCAGGAAGGGGGCAAATAGTTTTTCACACCACTGTATACTGTATAAGCTATGAAGAGGAGAAGCTTAAACTTTTAAGCAAACAGAAATGTAGACATGGCATTATGTAGGCACAAATTGAGTATCCCTAATCCAAAACATTTTGAGTGCCAACATGACCCCACAAGTGGAAAATTTCACACCTGACCTCACTAGCTTGTGTGAATTTCCAACCAATGCTGCCTCTAATTTTTTTGTACTGATTAGTGGATGTGAATAGCATATGAGCAGGTACTTAACATTTACGACTGATTTTTTAAATTCCTCTTTGAATTTCAAGTACAATGACCCACCAACACACAAATGAGAAACAGGGTTGGGGGCCTGGGGAAGATTTGGGAGTCACAGATGCATTAACATACAGTGAAAGATGTGACAACAACTGTGTGGCAGTTCAAAACTACTGCACAGCACCCACTCTACACAGAGGTAACATAGGCTCTGATGCTTTTTTGGTGTTATTTTGTTATCAACCAGACCTATGTGAATAAACCAGACCTATGTGCCATTGTTTGTTGTTGCAGTTATTTTAACAGCAAATACAGGTATTCTGCTGATGCTACTGTGCATAAACTTTGTTTCATGCTTGAAATTATTAAACATAATGCATAACGTTACACTCAGGCTATACAAGGCATACAGTATATGAAACATTAATAAATTTTGTATTTACATTTGGGTCTCATCCCCATTACATCTCATAATGTATATACAAATATACCTAAAACCTAAAAATATCTAATGTCTGAAATACTTCTAGGCCCATGCATCTCTGATTAAGGATGCGCCACCTGTATTTAAAATTATGAAAGAATCAGAAGAATAGATGTTAGCTGTTACTTTAAAATGAGTCCTTGAAATAAAACCTGAAAAAACATACTGTATATTGGACAAACAATTTAAAACATTTCTTGCCATACTGTACATAGAACATGTTACCAGATAGTCTAGTAGACAGTAATAATTTGGCAACCTTCATATCATTTATACCTAGTGAACAAGTTAGTTTCAAATAGCTCCATACAGTAAATGTATTTCTATCATTGATTCTATATATCCTGTGTTGTTTCTTGCATGAGTTCAGACCTCATATGAGCATGTCAACATGTTCTGAAACTTCTGTTAATTTTTCAGGGATATTCATTAACTCAAAAATACCAGATTCAGTACACTAGAGAATGGAGACATTAGTATTTTTTCATTCTTGGGCAGTTAACTGTTCTCTGTTTTTGGCAAAGAGAGATCAGAAGGTTGATCCTCAAGTATATCATTTTCTTCAAAAGAAAAGATATCATAACCAGGATTCTCTCAATATGTCTATACCCCACCCCGCCCAAAAAATGCCAGAAAGTTAATTTCTTGCACAAGCTGTGGGAAATATTTCAGTTCAGGACTCTAAGGCATGGGAAATGTTTTGCACAAATAAATAGGGCACAGTAAAGTACTGTCAGTTTCTGAAATGTAGGAAAAGATAAAAAATAAAAGTAATTGCAATATACTGTACTTCCAGATTTTCACCCATATAAAAGGTAAGTGTCAGACTGACATTCTACATAAGAGGGGGCTTCAATATTCAAGGCAGTATGGTGATATAGTAGTTAGTGTCTTACAGCATTGACAGAACTGAGATTTTTCCCACTTCCTACATTTTCCACTAATATAATTGGTATCCCTGTCTCTAAAAGAGCACTGTGGGGCTGGACATTAATATGTGTATGGTATGCCATACAACAAATTACTAGCCTATCCTACAAATTCTATGTTCAGTATAGGCTCTAGCTCCAGACATCATCAAAACTGGAAACAGCTGTGAGAGTAAATGCAAAAAGCAAAAATTACACAAAAAAAGAAAATGTTTCTAATAACAGTACAACAGACATGAAGATATAGGGCTCAACAACCCGATTGGCATATAAACTGCACTTTGTTTTGATTTGTATACTCTGCTGTTGGAAATTGCTGTATGATCACTCAATTAATTATCAGTTTTGCTTTTGGTAATGCCAGTAATTAATTAAAGCAATTAACAAAATGCCCACCAAGTGACAAAGAAATAATGTAAGTTGAGTAAGGGATCTTTGTCTCACTTTCCACTGGGGATTCCAGAAATACAAAGATATCTGTAAAATTTGTTCATAAATCTGCAAAATTCTACATTGATATTTTCACTTACACTGCTGTGGTTCAACACACTTGCTGCAATAAACAAAATAATGTTATTTAGGTATAACATAAGGATAATATAAGATTAAAATATACAGGTATATATACAGATATATATGTATATAGATATATAGACAAAAGACAGTAATAAACAACTCAAAACATAAAATTACAATAGCTTAGTCGAACATTTTCTGTCCCATAGAAAAAGGCACACAACTTAGGAATTCTGATCTTTCATTTCATGTGGTTAAGATGGATAATTTCTATAGTCAGTTTTCAAGTCAAGTTTCTAGAGCTGTGTTAATTTATTCACAACTAGTCTACACTGGCTCCTAACCCCCAGAGTTTATGTGTGTGCGTGCATGTGAGATGCTGCTTTGCACTTTCTTGTAACAGCTAGAACACATACTTAACAAGAACCTTTCAGTTACAGTGACACCAAAGCTCTAACACTTCAGCTGGCATTATCCTAACTACTAAGTTGCAATTAATAGTTATCGGAATCAGATACGTTCACTTTCTCCACAACTTTGGGAGAATCTTCAGCGTGCTTTCTTTCTTTGTTCAGGATCACTTCTCAATTGTATTCTTGCTCACACCTTGTGGTTGCAGGTGGTACTGCAGTTTTTTCTTCAAAGTTTTCACATATAATGTCCTTTCTTGCTAGCAAAGTTACGCTGAATGATATGAAGAAATGTCAAAACCAATTAGGTAACTGTAACCTATAACCTCTTATCTGTCTCACTGTTAGTGCTGCACCCTGCATGTTTCACCCTCTGGACCTCTATAGCCAGCTGCCTGCTAACTGGGAGTGTCTTTTCTTTCAAATGTTTCTTTTCATCCTGTTTACCATCAATAAAATACTTCATAAAGGCATCCAATCGTTATTTGTAAGGTGGTGCAAATGTAATGGAATTAGAAATGGAATGAACACTCTTACTTCTCGGCCTACTAATGGCAGTCAGACAGAGATGCTGGCTTTGAACTTTTACTCACAAGCTATATATATTTGATTCAAAACTGCTAACATTAAGTACAGAGTAATACAAAGAATCACAGAGCCTGGGTGGGTTAAACCTTCATGCCGTCCCAGTAGTAAATCAAAGACTCTGGTGAACATTCTCAAGTGCCTTCTTCTCTTTAGTTGCAAATCATGTGTTTACAATCAAAACAAAGAACAACATAGATTATAGAGGCTCTTTGAAAATGCCCAATAAGCATGTAAAACAGGACACATAATCTGCATCCAGCCCTGCAAGCAGGTCCTCCAACTGACAGGGAAAGCTTGGGGGTTGTTGGCAAGATTGGCACTTCAGCCACTGTAAGTTTTTACTGTTCCAGTGTGGTGCTGAGGTGTCACCTCTGTCCCAATACAAGTGGTTTGTCATGTGGTGGGTGCAGCAGCATGATATTAGTGCAACTCCCAACCTCAATAGCTCACTTAACAGTAAGTTCTTGTCATTGCTGACATTTTACAGTTTCTCAAAACAACTTGAAAGTATTGTATGTACAAAAAATAAGTTGAAGAGAATTTTACAAGACATCATTATCACTAAGTGCACTTATCCCACACTCAGCTCAAAGTCAGTTTCCTCATACTTGACACTAATGAACAGTTTATGCAAAATGCTCTAAAATCCCGCTTTGCATTTGCACCTCTCCCAGAGAACACTGCACTCCTGCTCAGCTTCATCAGAATCAGGCTAAAGGCACATTAACTTATAACTGTCAGCTAAAACGTTTGAAGTATTCATAATACAATGAATAGGAGAAGAATTTAGGTGTGGTACAATCACTTACAGTATGTGTTTTCTAACTTTGATCTAGAGCTGAGTCACCTGGAGGGAGAATGGAGACTTCACATCTGGCCCCTCCTCTTCATGCTCTGCACATTAAATAGAAATACTCAAAAATAATGGACTTCATTCAGCTGAAAAAGAAGATGGAAAATGGTGCACCAGTATATTATAATATACAGCATAAATTATAAAATTTTCTACCTTAAGTGCTTGAAAAGCTATTAAATGGAGTTTAGGCATCTCAGTCGGTAATGTTTTTGTTTTATAATATGTTATGATCTTATTTTGAAAGTCATCTTTGATTAAGTTTTCTGCTAAATAAATAATAAAATAAAATGATTATTAGTCACTGACTGTTTACTGTGCTTCTGCATCGCACCTGTTTTCTCTTTGCCTGCTTAACCATTGATTTCACTGTGCCACATACATCACCTCCCAAGTTTAAAGTCAATTAATATTATTATTATTAATACCATCATTATTTCGCCTGCTTTTTCTCATCATACTGTTGTATTTTGTTCAAAATCTGGGCAGTGCAACTAGAAGACTAACCTTTTTGGACATTTACATTATACATGAAATAGTAACACATTTACTCTGCTGTAATGATGGAATTACTGTTATTGTTTTCCTCTCCTTTTTTGCTAAGAAGTTTTTAGAATGCACCATATATCTGAGAATGGAGTATTGTCCATTTCCGCTGTGCCACCCCTTATGCATTCTCAGTTTTATTTTTAACCAGGGCATGATTGTTTGGATGTTTCTATATATCCCCATACACGATTTATTCTGCAGGATATAATGAATTTATTTAAAAACATATTCAAATAAAATTATCATATCCAGTTGCCTCCATGCATCAAAATCTCAAAGCAGACGTCTTCATTCCATTCTTTACTTTTTTTTTTGTATTTATTTTATTTACATGATGACCACGATCATAAAACCAAGAATTAAAAAAATAAAAGTATTGGAAGAGATTCATCAATTAACGTATAAACTAATACATCTAGGGCACCTGTGGCACTTGTCAGAAAATCTTTAGCTTTCTCACAAGCCTGTCCACTTTGAGAAGCATAGATGGACATTCTGGGGCATTGGTGTTGAAGCTTTGCAGGATTCTACGGCTAATTCTGTTTCTGACAGGAAGTCAATGAAGTTAAAGCATTTAAGTTGAATTGGGATCTGTGCATTTTCTATGATTCAGAAAGGTGCCTGAATTAGTTTTATGTTGGATTTTCACATGGTTCTATGTGTTATACATGTATCACTTTTACTGACAAGTGAAAAGCAGCTATGACAGTCCAGTTGTTAAGTTTTTTGTAGTACCTTTTCATTCGCAATGTGCCATAAACCAATCTACACAGAAAATTTGTTCTCCAGAAAACGCAAAGATAAGATGAGTAAAGTAATTTTAAGAATAAAAATATGTTACTGTTTTTATTACTATTTATCTTGTGAGATTTTGTTTTGCCATTTTTTAAATTTTCACATTATATTATAAATTAATATATCTGAGATTAATGATTCCCAAAAACAAATCAAATTAAGACCACTGTATATAATGTAAGGTTTCAAAAAACAATATATGTTTGAGTGTTTGAATATGAAGTTATTGTCAAGAGTCACCTTTTACAATGGGAAATAAAACTGCATCATTTTATTATACGTTACCGCCTGGTGTCTCAATGAAAAATGATGAAATACAGAATATTCTTAACTCAAATAGCTTGAATTTTAGTTGTACGATTTACACTGATCTAACCTTCAGTCTTCACATTCCCAAAACTTGCTCTCTATACATTAAAGATGTTGCAAAATTAAGGAAGATGTAGAATCCTAGGAACCTAGTTAATTTGTCTAAAGCAGTATTGACTTTTTATTGGCCATTTTGAAATGTGTCGTAATGCGTTTTGTGCCAAGTTTATTATAAAGGGTCTTCATTTTCAGCTGACTCATCAACAGGGGTATTACTGCAGTTAGAAGACAAAAATAAATTAGATGAAAATAGCAAATGACAGAAATTTACAAAAACATTTACATAAAAATAACCAAAATAATCAACAAAAGATAACAAAATTAACAAACTTAGCAAATGAAAACTGAGAATAGAGTCAGAATCATTTTAAACTCCTTCCAGGAGCACAAATGTAAGCATGACTACCACTGGATGTTGATGTTGTTGTTGTTATTATTATTAGAACCATTGTCAGAGGGAGATGTTTCTCCAGAACTCTGAAGGTCAAAAGCTTAACTTTACATTTGAAATCACCTTTGCCTTAAGGTGAATTAAATAGGGTTATCATGGCTGGAACCACAAATCTTCGATGTTCTCACTTTGTTTTATTACAGTGCACTGCATGTGCTTGCTGCCAAGACTTTCTTTTTTAAGTATGAGGTACAGATTGAAGTAATAAACTTTGCTGAGAAAGCTGCCCAGGTGTATTTACTGTAAGTATGCCCTTGGATCTATATGACTAACTTATGACTCTTAAATTAATGCTTCACTTATAATTGATTCATTTTGATTATTTCTTCAGCACAAAAAGGTTCCAAAGTGTTCCAAAGTAACGTTTCATTAAAATGGATTTTACCTAATCTTTGTTACATAAAGGAGGACACTATTGTTCTTAAACATTGATCATTGTACAATACTACAGTAGATTTGCAGAACAATCAAATTGCTCATTATACCATTTGATGATACATAGTGATTGATAAACTCCTACCAAAGAAACAGATTGTGCTTTCAAAGTATAAAAAGTCAGACATTTTTGATTTTGTAATTATTTTGGGGTACATAAATTTAGCTAGCTATATGGTTTTATTTAAAACTAACTGTGTAAGCCTGTGATGTAAAAAGCCCAGGCTCCTAGAAACCATGGATTCTGGCACTTCGATCAATCAATTGCATTGGTTGTGCATTAGCGGCTAAGCAAGGTTCTCTTTCCTCTGTGGTTTTGTTTTGCCAACATGCTCGCCTCACTTGTGTATTAGCAGCTAAGCGAGTTTTTCTTTTCTCGGCGGTTTCACTTTGGTGACAGAGTGTCTTTCTTTGAGCTTCAAGCTGTAGCCTCGCACTTCCGGGCCAGACAGGCAAACACACACACTTCCACACGTAGACATTTATATATAAGATGAGAAGCCCCTGTAAATGTCAAACTAGAAAAAGCAAGAGAACATGAAATAAAAGCAATCCCATTTTTATACAGAATTAAGAATGTGTATGATTTGTATACCTACTTATGGTACACGCTTGCATATGTATTTTTGGCTGTATCTTCTATAGAATATGTTGTGTTAAGTTTTATACCCACACACTTTTATGGTGGAAGAAAACTGCAATACAGCACAGTGTTCAAAAGTAAATTTGTTGCTGAGGAGCTTTTATGACACATAATTTAGAATAACTTATTATTGTTTGAATATTGGGTGTCTTACTATTATTATATCAGAACAGCATCAAACTGTCAAGGGTTTGTACAATGTGGTTATATGCTGTAATAATAAAATTGTAAAATGTAATGCTATACTTTGCATCTGCAGGTCACCTGTTTTAAATGGGATGTGGGTAAGAAGCTTTTAGTGGTGACAATGACATCAGTTTCCAGACATTCCTCAATGTGATGGATTCATTTCAGAATGCATGACTGACTGCTAATAAACACTCCATGTTTTCATTCTAGTACATACACTATAACACCATTCACATGGCTTAAAGTTCTACAGCTTTTTAAATCTTACTTAAGCCACAACCAAATAACAATTTAGTCCTGAATTCATTTCAAGTTTAAAAAAATTTCTTTAAATATTCTATATTCCTTTGTTAGTTAAAGGTCTATTACTTCATAGGCTCCTTGTCTCTAACCCCCGCTCATCTAGATTTTGGCTGTTATATGATGTGTGAATAGGATAACAAAAAGAAACACTTTCAAAGGATTTCTCCAACAGTGTTACTTACTATCCCTTTAACAGCCATTTTGGTCTACCGGTCTCTACTTTTGGACTTATTTATATGTACTGTTAATATGCTAATTACAGAAAATATTCTTTCATAATTATATCTTTGTTATGGTTTAATTGACACATTGGGACACCATCAGTATGTAGTGAAAAGGGAATTAATTCAGTTAGCATACATTTACTGTAACAAAATAATTACACTCCTTTAAGGATATCGCAATATTGTCTTCTACCTGAGACAGATGTTGCCAATAACCATTTCCTTTGACATCACCAATGTTATGGCCATTCGCCATAGGTAAAAATATCTCAAAATAGACACTCAATTCAAAAGATGGGCAATATAACAAGAAATCTAAATAAAATTCAAAAATGTACAAAAGGTAAATATACAGGTATACAAATCCTAAAATGCATTGTTGCCATTCAAAACTGAATGATAAGGCAATAAAAGATATTTTAAAATACATTTCAGGATTTACAGTAGTTTCTCAATCAATGTTTAACATTACTGTATTAGTGGATAATAGTATAAATGAATGTATGTATTATTCACAATGCTGCCTTGTTCACTTCTTGGTCAGTGTGACTGGTGCCAAGCCTGACAATGGATATGAGGCAGAAAGCATTACTGGTTGAGTTTCTAGTCCATCGCAGGAGTCAGTCATACACAAATGGAAATGTGCTTAAAAATAAATAAATAAATAAATAAATAAATATTAATATTGCCTTATTAAATATAAAAAATGATTGAACAATAATACCAAACATGTTATTTTTATTAATTCTTTTAATCAACCATACAAATCAAACAAATTAACACATTTTGAAAGTAATTAACAACTTTCTTTTTCTTCTTCTTCTTTTGGCTGCTCCCGTTAGGGGTTGCCACCGGGATCATCCTCTTCCATATCTTTCTGTCCTCTGCGTCTTGTTCTGTTACACCCATCACCTGCATGTCTTCTCTCACCTCATCCATAAACCTTCTCTTCAGCATTCCTCTTTTCCTCTTCCCTGGCAGCTCTATCCTTAACATCCTTCTCCCAATATACTCAGCATCTCTCCTCTGCACATGTCCAAACCAACGCAATCTCGCCTCTCTGACTTTGTCTCCAAACCGTCCAACCTGAGCGGACCCTCTAATGTACTCATTTCTAATCCTATCCATCTTATATTTTACAAAATATATTATAGCTATTGTGATATTCACAACTAGTTTAAAGGGTTTTTGTTCTTTGTCAATTAAAATATAAACCTGTTTGAATGCTGCTTTGTTCTGTTTAATTGAAAGATGTATTTTTAGACAGGGATGTGTGACTCCTTTTATCAAAGAATAGTTTCAAAATGACACTATAGTACATTGGATCTCTTTATTTCTAGAATAGGAAAACAACATAATTTAAACAATTATCCATTGCTTTGCAATATACCATTAGGGTCATAGGGAGTGTATTCTAGCACTGCGTGAATTGTGGGAAAATACGGCAAGACCAAAAGCAGGCTAACTTGGGTTTATAGCATACAGTGATCAGTAAGTAACCCTGTGTAATTTAAAAAGATCTTCTGAATACTTACGTTGCAATGAGCTGTATATGAAGCAAAATTGTTTTATGCTTCTAATTTAAATTCTAAAACTGAATATCAAAAGACATTTTACTGTTCATGTTCACAGAAACATACAGCAAACACGCAAGTAGACAAGTCACATTTACTGTAATTTGTTGAAAATACAACTGTTTCTATGCTCTATGTAAAGTATATGGGAAATGTAATACTGTATAAATTGTTTTTCAGCTCTTCCTAAACAAAATATTTTTTATACTTTAAGGCAAAATATAAAAAGGTTAAGGGGTATAAAAGGTACAATATAATAAATAACATAATTCAGAAGTGGTGCCTTGAATACTGTGGGAATCTGAACAAGTATAAATATGTTTGTTCTAAAGAAAACCTTGAAACTATTTTAACTAATAATTTTTTGAAATAGGAGGTGGGAATGAAGATTTATTGCTGCTTAGTATTCCAAAGGGAAAACATCCCTTTTCAGGAAGTCAGGAAAGGGATATATTTTGTGACTTTAGCAAAATAATAAACATGATGAAGATTTATTTTTATTTTAGTCAAAAAACTAAAATATGGAGTTGACTTTTTATTAAGTTTTCATAAATATGCTGAAGTCTTTGTTCTGTAACTACAAAAAAAAGCCCAGAGTCACAACTGGAGAGTACTTCCAAGTGACATTTTTTGCAGTCAGCCTCCATGAGGTAGTGTGCCCAACCTATCTAAACGCTGCCCTGAAAGTTGCTACTGTACTGTATAAGCATTTCCAAGAAGGCTATACAGCCGAGATTACAAGAATGCTCCAACAAGCCACAACAGAGGGTTTCTAGTTTGAACAGATGGTGTCTTATGTATATCATAGAGAACAGGCAGGATTAGAACTGCCAGTAGGGCCCACTGAGCTTGAATCTGACGGATATGTTCAGATAAAGGCTGAAGTGGCAGGGAGGTAATGTCAAAAGTAGACAGTGACCAATAGACATAGAAAGAGAGAAAGAAGGTGGCATAGACAGCTGTTTTGTGATTGCGGCACTGTGTTCGAGGAGGATGAGCATGAAACTGTGGCTTAAACATTTAATGAGTTAACCAGGAACACTGGGGAATCCAAGAGGTTATTTCCAAATTGCGTCCTTTGCTCATGTGGGTTCCCCTTTTGATCATCCTTCCCTTATGTTTGTTTTAAAATAAAATTTGTATTTTTGATAAACTTTTGGATTTCATGTTTTATTCTGTTTGGTTAACATACAACACATACTGTAGAGGTTCTCCCCACTGAAATATTTTACTTTAAAACTTTTGCTTTACATATTTACACATTTGGTAAATATGTTCATCTGGATGGGTAAGATGTGAAGGATTATTTTTTTCTATTTATTCTATTACACATTTGTGTGATTTTTGATAAAATTCTGATAACTAATAGGTAATTCTTTGTGAAAATTGTCATTGAAGTGCCCAACTTCATTTACATTTTGTGTACTTCCCAGTGGTATTTTTGGAATACAAATTATGGTGGGGCCATGCCACAATTTCCTATATGTGTGCAGAATTCTATAAGCTTAAACTTATATAACTAATAATGTCTGTCCCTTTTTTTTTTTTACAAGTGACTAGCGAAACATGCAAGTTCACGCAACTCTCATGTTCCAAAATATTCCTGGACATTTTTTATTCCCGCATTTCCAGGAATGAAACTGGTGTAATTCCTGGGAAAACGGGAACGGCCAAGCTCGCATATATAGCATGTAAAACTGTAAAAATCGATCAAGAAATAACAGAGTTATAGTTGAAAATAATTAAGGTGGTGCCATTGCTGCAGCATCAGAAAACAGCTTTGAACATCAACTTGAAATTGCAACGCGTCAGTCTGTTGCATCCGCATTATCTGTGCCAAGAAACTTGCTATCACAGAATGATAACAAGAAACTGGATGCATCAGTAAAAGCTGAAATGGCAGTGTTTCAGAGCAATGGCAAGCGTTGGAATTGTTTAGAACAAGTGTATCAGTATCTGATGACTGTGCTGCCTACTTCAGTGGAGGCAGAGCGTCCTTTCTCAGCAGCTGGCGTACTCTGCATGAAGGTGCACTCTTGCCTGGACGACCGCACGCTGGACACGTTGTGCTTTCTACGCTCTTATTACTGCAACTAACTAGATACATGTACTTATATCAATCAATCAATAATCAATCAATTCAATTCAATTCAATTTTATTTGTCATTTAGCAGAACATCCAAGATGTGCTGCAGAACGAAAATACGATGCACAAGACATTAATAAAAACACATAGTTAAAATCAGCCTACAATAAAATACTAAAATGCTTCATTTAAAAGACGAACGGCAGTAGGAAAAAAACTGTTTTTAAACCTGGTAGTTCTACATTTCAGGCTGCGGTACCTTCTGCTTGAGGGCATGAGGGAAAAGAGTTCAGAGGCAGGATAAGTAGGGTCTCTAGAAATCCGCACAGCTCTGGCCAGACAGCGTTGTTTTGCCAAATCTTGTACATTAGGCAACGGGGCTCCAATGATCCTCTCCGCAGCCCTCACCACTTTCCTCAGTGCTTTCCAGTCCGAAGCGCTGCAGCTCTCCTGCCACAGAGAGCTGCTGCTGGTTAGCACGCTCTCTATGGTCCCTCTGTAAAAAGTGGTGAGGACTGACTTACTGAGATGGGCCCTCTTTAGCCTCCGCAGAAAGATCAAGCACTGGTGAGCTTTCTTGATGACGGAGGAGGTGTGCAGGGACCAGGTGAGGTTGTTCGTCACATTAACTCCCAGGAACTTAGTAGACTGCACAATTTCCACAGCAGTGTTCTTAATGTAGACTGGGATGTGTATCAGCTGTTTCTTCCTGAAGTCGATCACCAGTTCTTTTGTTTTTTCGACATTCAGTATCAGATTGTTTTTATCACACCATTCCACAAATGACTTCACCTCCTCTCTGTAATCCCCTTCCCCGTCACCTCGAATGAGACCCACCACTGTTGTGTCGTCCGCATACTTAATAATTTGGTTTGTGCTGAACTTGGCACAACAATTGTGGGTCATGAGCGTGAAGAGGAGGGGACTTAGAACACACCCCTGTGGAGAACCTGTGCTCAAGGAGATGGTATCTGATTTATTCTTTCCTACCCGTACGTACTGTGGCCTATCCATTAGAAAGTCCAATATCCAGTTTTGCAGAGGTATGCCCAGTCCCAATGGGCCCAGTTTGCTGATCAAATTCTGAGGGATGATGGTATTAAAAGCCGAACTAAAATCAACAAACAACATGCGGACCATAGCGTCTCTATTCTCCAGATGTTCCAATGAAAAATGGAGTGCAATAGATATGGCATCCTCTGTGGCACGGTTGGAGCGGTAGGCGAATTGGAGTGGGTCAAAAGAGGAGGGTAGGACAGAAGTAATGTGGTCCTTGATCAGCCTCTCGAAACATTTCATCACTATTGATGTTAAGGCTACAGGGCGATAGTCATTCATGGTTGTGACTATGGGTTTTTTCGGAACTGGGATGATTTCTGAGGTTTTAAAGCAAGATGGCACAACAGCTTGACACAGAGAGATGTTAAATATATCCGTAAGGACATGTGTCAGCTGCTCCGCACATCCTTTGAGTACACAACCTGGTATCTGGTCTGGTCCCGCAGCTTTCCTTGGATTAATTCTCCTCAAAGTCCGTAGAACATCATCCGGTTCCAGACACAGTGCCTTCTCATCAGGATGAGGGGTGGCCTTCACTGGTGATGTATCATTCAATGCTTCAAACCGTCCAAAGTACTTATTTAGGTCATTCAGGAAGTTGAAGCTATCATCACAGGGGTAAGAAACTGTTTTGTAATCTGTCACAGATTTAATCCCCTGCCACAATCTTCTGCTGTTCCTGTGATCTTGAAAATGACTCTCTATTTTCTTTCCATGAGCCCTTTTAGCTCTTCTAATAGCTTTATTTAGGTTGGCTCTTGCTGTTCTAAGGGCAGCTATATCTCCAGATTTAAAAGCACAGTTTCTCTCTTTCAGCAAAACTCGCACCTCAGCAGTCACCCACGGTTTATCATTTGCCCTGACAATGATGTTTTTGGTGACGCAGACATCCTCCATGCACTTGTTTATGTAGCCAAACACAGCCTCTGCATATTCATTTATGTCTATCCTTTGATCTGTGGTAGCTGCCTCACTGAACACAGACCAGTCAGTGCACTCAAAACAATCCTGTAGTGCAGTCATGGCTTCTTCTGGCCAAACTCTCACCTGTTTGAGTGATGGTTTTGATCTGATGAGCACAGGTCTATATGCTGGGATTAGCATAATAGAGATGTGGTCTGATGAGCCAAGATGGGGACGTGGGGATGCTTTGAATGCTCCTTTAATGTTGGTGTAGACATGATCCAATATATTGGTTCCTCGAGTTGCAAAATCCACATGTTGGTAAAAATGGGGTAAACCTCTCTTCATGTTTGCCTGGTTAAAATCCCCAGCAACGATGACTACTCCCTCTGGATGTGTGGTTTGCAAATCGTTGATACAGTGGCAGAGTGTGTCAATGGCTGCCTTGGTGTCAGCGTCAGGGGGAATATAAACAGCTACTATAAGTACAACGGAAAATTCCCGTGGCAAATAAAAAGGCCGGCATTTAACTACCAAAAACTCAGTGTCCGGAGAGCAACATGTGTGGATTATTTTTGAGTCAACACACCATCTGTTGTTTATGTAGATGATGATACCTCCGCCCCGTGTTTTGCCGCTGAGACTGCTGCTCCTGTCTGCCCGATGAATCGTTAGCCCCTCCAGGCTAATAGCAGTGTTGGTTGTGGAGTCGGTGAGCCAGGACTCCGTAAAGACAAAAGCACAGCAATCCTTAATCTCCCGCTTCGATGTTAAATCCAACCGAATGTAGTCCAATTTATTCTCCAGTGAGCGGATATTTGCCACCAAGATCGATGGTAGTGGCGTTCTGCATGGATTAGCTTTAGCTTTAACGCTGAGCCCACCGCGGACACCTCGCTTTTGTTTACGCATACACCGCCGCCGTCTTGTTCTCGAGGCGCGGATAGCACAGGTAGATAATATGGGTGCTAGACTGGCCTCACCGCTCGTCCGCAGCAGTCCAAATTCTTTCAGTAGAACCATGAACTGCTTGTAGATAAGGTTAGTCTTTTATTTGTGTCAACATATTGCAGTAGTTTTATTAAAAATAAGTGTCGGTCGTTCTAAAACCGTTTACATGTGAGATGCCCGTGCACTGTGTCATCCCCGGGAGCCTGGGATTCCTGGGAATGAAATGCGGGATTCCCGAATTCCCGGGAATGGATAAACCCGTCCGGGAATGGATTCCCTAGTTTGTACTCTAAGGCTTCATCACAAATAAAAAAATACTAATTATAATAATATTAAAAGACAAAGAAGAAGAAAACATTATAAGGTAGGATATTGTACTAAACTGCATGTTATTCTTGCCACTTCATGACAGCATCAAACATAATACTATAACAAGCACCAAGACTGAGTCACACTCCGAATGCCCAATAAGAGGCATTTTTATTTAACACTGAATGATCCACAGCCATACATTCTGAAGAATTACCTTCCTGCTGTTATGGCCACGGGAAAAACAACAACATTTATTTCTACAGCACATTTTCATACAATAATGTAGCTCAGAATGCTTTACTAGATGACAAACAGAATGCTACAAGAATAGAAAAACAATCAAGATTAGACAATAATATTAAAGAATAAGTAACTATAAAACAAGGTTAGGTCAGATGGGATGACAGAAAAAGCAAAAAAAAAAAAAAATCTGCAGGGGTTCCAAGGACAAAAGACCACCCAGCCACCAGTGAGCATTTTACCTAACATAGATGTTCCTAAATCTGTCCTTTTTATTTTCATGCTTCACATTTGATGGACAGCTGAGACACCCATCTTCATTCCATCATCTCAAGGGGCTTCATGGTGCTTTGATCAGGTGGTGGTGGTGCATATTGTCACTACAGAAGAACCAGAAAGAACAGCAGAGAATAATGGGGATTAGTACAGCTTGCAGATCCCTAAAGAATATGATAGTTTTAAGCCCATATAGGCTATCAGGAATACAACTGAAATGTAGATATGAAAAGGCCATATTAAATTAATGCTTTTTTTATCAGTTTTTTAAAATGTTCCACAGTATTAGCCTGGCAAATTTCTATAGGTAAAGTATTCCAGATTTTAGGGGCATAGCAGCAAAAAGGCTACCTTATCACTTCTTTTAAGCCTGGCGCTTAGAATTATAAGCAGACATTCATTCGAAGATCGAAGGCTATGACACAGAGTGTAAGGGGACAGGCATTCCAAAATTTAGGATGGAGCAAGACTATTTAAGGCTTTATAAACTATTAGTAGTGTTTTAAAGTCAGTTCTGAACAACAACACAGGTAACCAATGTAACAACGCTAAAACTGTTCTCAAATTTTCTTTTTCTTTTCTTTTGCAACTGTCTTTCTTAGACAGTCCTGTTAGGAATGCATTACAGCATTCTAGTCGACTAAAAACAAAAGCATGAATTAATTTTTCAGTGTCTTGTAAAGTCTAACTAAGTCTAAGAAGTCTAACTTTTGCTATATTCCTAAGTGAAAAAAATGTCCTTTGTAATCTGGTTAATATGCGATTTAAAGTTTAGGTCAGAATCAATGAATACCCCAAAGTTCTTTACCTTCGCCTTGATTTTTAAAGTGAAGTAAAGTAAGTTAGATTGAAACTAACCACAACTATAAGATGTGTTTGCTCTTCCAGTGTTCCTGATCATCTTCCACTCTAGTATGCCAAGATTCTTTCCATGACTTTCCCCCACTATTCTGTGAGGCTCTATTTATCCAATGCCCTGGGAATCTATGCCTGCCATCTTGAACCTTCCCGGGCTTGTAAACTGTAATGCGAATTTTCCAGGAGGTCCTGGAGTGCAGAGCTCAGTGTACATCTGTTTTGTTGTCAGTCACTCACCCAGCCCCATCTACCTTCAGGGTAATATGCTGGCTACTACAATACAGTCTGCACCCATGACTACCTGTGTACTGATGCTGTTACTGTATATCACTTGCAATTCATGTATGTGTGCTCATCAACACTTGAGGCAATGATCTTTATGTGCGTGCTGAACTGTATGAATTCAGCAAGCTTTAAAATTACTTCATTTGACTGTTGGGGAAATGTATGAACCTGCTTATTACCTCACATGTCATAAGGACAGTCAAAGTTTGGTGTAAAATTTGACAAATAATTGATTGTGACATACCCAAATTATCACTTTTGCATGGCTGCATTTTATACATAACTTTTTAAATGTTATTTTCATTTTGACAAACAGCACATAGCTCCACCATGTAGATAAAGCAATCATGTAACGTAGGAGATGTGTTATGAATATTATTCCATCACTGTCAAATCAATAACTTTTTTTTTTACTGTCAAGTATTTTGAAAACATTCCACAGGTATGTCCATGTGCAACTCTGCATGAACAACAATTTCTGGCAGCTCCTAGCAAGTTAAAACAGCTCACGTGCATTCATAAATCCTGGTGAAGTTTGAAGTAGTTTTCTAAATTAGGAAATTTGATTAAATGTCCTGTGGTGGACGGCCGGGGCACATTATCTAGCTGGGACACCTCAACAGTGGAAGGACCGGGGGAGAAAGCTTATCCAAGGCATTACCTCCCCAGGAACGTGAGAGGGCAGTCCCCCTGACTTGCAGCAGTGCCATGGGTTTGGAGCATGGAACCTCAACCCTGCTGGTGCCTGTGGACATCGTCAGGGGGCACCTGGAGAATTGCTGAACCCTCGGTTGCATCACTTCTGCCACACCTGGAAGTGCTGCCTGAACAAGGTTATCTAGCACCTGGAGCACTTCCGGGTGCCCTATAATTGAAGCCAGCTGCCACTACTCCAGAAGCCAAAGTTGGGAGGTAGAGTACGAAGCTTTCCAGGAGGAGTGGAGGTGGACAGAGGAGAAGACGAATGAGAAACAGAAAGAAAAGAAGAACTGCTGTTGGGCTGAGAACTGTGCTATGAAGGTGGGAAACGAGAGAAAGTGTTTCCCACATGGAAAAATAAAAAAGGTGTGTGCTGAACTGGTGTCTGCATCTGTCTGTGTTGTGGTTTGGGCAGAAGGAACACTCCCTAGTGGCCACAGCTTTTACTCCTACTCCTTAGAGTAGGATCAAGATTGTATCATTCTGATATTTTTGAAGCAGTTAGGTCTGTTTTCCTACTCTTAGATACTTGATAAATACAGGTACAAATCCCAAATTAAAAACATGCAATGAAGTAATATAGAAAAGCTTAAATGATACACAGAAATAGCTTTGTATTTTATGTTGGTTATTGCAATTAAATGTAAAAAATGTCTACTTTTTCATTTTTCTACTAACTTTACCATGTTAATTTGTAGGCGGCACGGTGGCACAGTGGTAGCGCAGCTGCCTCGCAGTAAGGAGACCTAGGTTCCCTTCCCAGGCCCTACCTGAGTGGAGTCTGCATGTTCTCCCCGTGTCTGCGTGGGTTTCCTCCGGGTGCTCCAGTTTCCTCCCACAGTCCAAAGACATGCAGGTTAGGTCAATTGGCGATCCTAAATTGTCCCTAGTGTGTGTGTGTGTGTATGTGTCCTGCGGTGTGTTGGCACCCTGCCCAGGACTGGTTCCCCTGCCTTGAGCCCTGTGTTGGTTGGGATTGGCTCCAGCAGACCCCCCGTGACCCTGTGTTTGGATTCAGCGGGCTGGAAAATGGATGGATGTTAATTTGCACATGTGCTCAACTGTAGAACCCGAAAGTATAATATATTGGCTGGTATTTAAAGGATCAGCTTATATAATAGTGGAAGCGTGCATGGGGTATGTAATCTTGTATGAATGCAATTTGTTCACACACAAAGCAAAATGGTCTTAATTTTTCAGTTATTTTTAATGTATTGAAAATATTACTTTTCTCCAAAGACAGATCCATATGTGTACACAGTTTTAGAAATATAAGACAACAATAACAAAATAAAAAGCACTATGAAGCATACAGTGTACAGTACTACGAAGAATTATTTGTTCCATTATTTTCCTATTGCTGCAGATGTTCCGCTGAATGAGTGAAGATCTTTCCATGGGTGGTAGTAGTACATTGAAGACAGTCTGAGACAAAAAGGAGAGTCTTCTTTCATTTTCTGGGAGGGTTTGCAAATATTACTTCCAACCCAACCGACCTCTTTAAAGGGATAGTTAGAATCAGTTACTTGAATAAGTTGGTTTACAATTAGGCCTAATTTAGACCACAGTGGCCCAATAAATAATACTTGTCACTTCACTTCTAGTAAAAATAATGAAAGGAATACCTTGCTTTTTTAAGGCTCTGGAGTCAGTGAAACACATTATTACCAAAATGTTTAGAATAGTAGTTAATTTTTTCAGAAGTGACTGTCTTGCTTAAATCTTTCTAAGAAAGAATATTTCTTTCAGAAAGATATTATGTAAAAATAAGATCCTTGGCTTAGAAATAAGTCAGAATCTTCCATTCACTAGATGCTTTTAAGATGTATGAAACAGTACTTTGATTCTTTTTCTTTATTGGTCAAAATTTTTCTATGAGATGTTTATTTACTCCATTAACTAGTGAAGTAAATGAGAAAAAAAATTAACATTAGCTCAGTCTTTCTCACTTATGGGGACCTAGACAGAGGGATTGGAAACAACTTTTATTAAAGATCTTCATGAAAGGTATATCTGTGGTGGGCTGGCGTGCTGCCCGGGGTTTGTTTCCTGCTTTGCGCCCTGTGTTGGCTGGGATTGGCTCTAGCAGACCCCCATGACCCTGTAGTTAGTATATAGCGGGGTGGATAATGGATGGATGGATGGATGAAAGGAATATACAAAACAGACAAGTAATATACCACCTTTTGCATAAGACAGCACAACATAAAAGAGAAATGCTAGAACTGAAAGACCTTACCTGAAAGATATGCCCTTCTGACCTTTTTTAGAAACATCTCACATTCTAGATGAGTCTGATCTTTTGTTTACCAAAAATAATGAATAACAGTTACAAATACAGAGTAAAGATACAGTACATAATATAGATTTTTCAGACATTAGTTAATGTCACTGACAATACCAACATTAAAATAATAAAGAAGGTGTTTAGAAATTATTACACAACAAGAAACAGGCAAAATAGTAGTGTCTTTAGCAAATGTAACATATGAACATTCTAAAATTGATTTATCATTGCATTAATATAAGCATTATTTCAAACCTCTGGAAACATAAAATGTAAAATGAACAAAAATTATTTGTGCCTAGACTGTCTAATTAAAAAAAAAAAAAACCCTCAATCAAACCATTACCACTGATGCTACCGAGGTTGTGTGTAGCTTGAAAATGAGCGTTATTACCCAGAATGCACAAGCAGGCTGTCATATTTGTTTCTCTAAAAATAAATAAATATCCAATAAACCGCAAACTTTCTAGACTTATGTTTCAGTCAAATATGGATGACAAGGTTTATGCAAAAGGAGTTACAGTATTGAACAGTTATTTTTTCACAAGCCTTGATTGTTTTTCTAAGGGCATAGACTTTTTTAACTTTTGCCATCAATTTAATGAAATATAATCTCCTTCTGCGGTGGGATGGCACCCCGCCCGGGGTTTGTTTCCTGCCTTGCGCCCTGTGTTGGCTGGATGGATATTTTAAATGTATTCTATTACCTGTGTTCAACAGCACCGCAGCAATTAAAATATCTGATATTTAATTTCACTCACAATTAATGCCCTATACATACTGTACCTTCAGTGTGACTTGTACACCTTTCCTTTATATACTCATTGGTCTGAACCTCTCTTGCCTGGTGCTCCCTCTTTCAAGGACATTCCTCTAAAACCTCCTTCTCAGATTTTGTCATTTTGAGACGGCTTGCTTGCTTCATGTCCTGTCCTTTAATACTCACCGTGCCTCTACACCTATACTCATCCTCATGTGTCTCACCCTTTCTTGCCCAGCACCTCCCTTTAGATCAAGTCACTAAAGCCAAACTGAACAATGAGATAGCTCAGGGAGAACAAAGACACTCACACAGACAAACAGTAGTGTTTTATTATATAGTATATATTTTCAATTATTTGGATAAAAAAACATGCTTCTTTGAGGAAATATATGCCCTGTGAAAGGGTGGGTGAGTTTGTTGCTGTGAATGATTGGGTAATCTAGAAAAATTAAAGGCAGTTCATCCTGTAAGAGCTACTATAGTTAGGGGGATCCAGTCCTCTTTCTGAGCACTTCTGTGTGCTCAACAATCATAACAATCACAATCAACAATCTATAGTTAGAGCAAAAATTCTGTGGATCAAAAATAATTGACAATTTGGTACAAATACAGGTAGTATTTTACTTCATGGCATTACTGTTACAGTATTTGTTCCTTTAAAAACAACGTAATGTTCCCTCTTCAGTGAAAGTTCTATGTTTAACTTCTGGCACAAGCTTGCAAACAAAATCCTCAGCAACACTAAATGAAAGACAATCAACTTTGCAGCTTTGTGTGACATACAGACATGTCACAGTAATGTTCTTTCAATTAGTTGAGGTTTTCTTATGTTAGATAAGTTAAATGGCCTTTGAGATCTTACCAAATTTATAAAAATACGTCTTCTGTTCATACAGACTAGAGATAGATAGATAGATAGATAGATAGATAGATAGATAGATAGATAGATAGATAGATAGATAGATAGATAGATAGATAGATAGATAGATAGATAGATAGATAGCAATTTATTTGGCCCCAGGTGAAAATTTGACTTTTTACAGATGGTCAATAAATAAATAAATCATATTATATTATGACAAACTGTCTCTCAAATACACATATCAGAATATCTAAAGGGAAAGAAAGCTTAAAAGAAACAATGGAGTGGACGAAAATGTTTTGTGTGAAGGCTCAAAGGCAAGACGTAGAAGAAAGATATTTCTTTGGATGACAGAGACAGATATGAGATATTTTTTTCTTTACTGTTCATTTGAGAAGTGGGCAAAACATTACAACAGAAAACCCATAAAGACAGCAGAATATAGTTTTGTTTGTTCTTTTTGGTTTGTGTTCCCATTAACACCCCTCACGCTTGTGTTTTATTTGCTGTAATTTAAACTCATTCTTTAATATTAAAACGTCTGGGTATTATTCTGTCTGTGGAGAGAAACCAGGGGAGTGCTCTTCATTTTGCTTTCTTTATTTATGCATGTTTATTTGTATAATATTCTGCATATGTTTATTTAAAAATAAGGGAAACAGGAAATCTCTGGGAGTATATAGAGCCATGATTAATTATGGTATTTATGCTGTAATCAGTCTAATCAATTATCCATTCTCTAGGTTCAGTATTAGAGATGACTTTGGCAGTCGGCTTAGAAAAAAATATTTCAGTGCCTGTGACCTTAAGTTTACGGGCATATTTAGATGGAGACAGAGAGCAAATCTATCATGTTTTGCTTAATTTATTTAGAGTTGTACCAGTTCCAAGTGATACTTTAAAACATTCCAGCCAGTTATCAAAATGTGACGAATGAACCTGAATGTTTTGTGTATACAATGAAAACTTCACAACCTATTGAAACTTATGGGAAAATCACAAGATAACTTAGTAAAGTTCTTAAAAGAGAGCTCCTTGACATATTATTGTTTTGGATTGTTAACACTTATTTTCGAGCAGGTACTTCTTCACTGTTCAAGGAGTGGATGTAGAGGTGGTCCACTCCTATAAGTACTTGGTGGTCCATAGACAGCTTGGACTGATCTTGGAACACAGAGGAACTACATAAGAAAGACAGAGCAGGCTCTTTTTCCTTAGGGAACTGTGCTACTTTAATGTGTGAAGTGACATCTTTCACATCTTCTGTAACTCTGTGATGGCCAGTGCAATTTTCTGTGCTGTGATGTTCTGGGCTGGTAACATCACTTCAAGAGAAGCCCACCAAATCAACTAATTAAAAGGACAAGCTCAGTTACAGTATAAGATGCACTCTGGATCAACTGGAGGTAGAAGGGGACAAATTATTCAGCAAAAGTGTGACAAGAAACAATACTGGGGCTCCTTTTTACTAACAGGCTGTATAATGCCTCATTGGGACTGTAACAGCCTAGTCAAAACTTTTCTTTCTTTGCAATTTTCTTGTATTATAGTCATTCTGGTGTGTATGTATACCAAACTGTTTGGGTAGATTTATGTATTTACTTATTTATCTACCTATTTATTGTTTATTTATTTAAAGAGCTTCTGTAAAAAGCCAACATTCCTCCTGAAGACTATCTATCTATCTATCTATCTATCTATCTATCTATCTATCTATCTATCTATCTATCTATCTATCTATCTATCTATCTATCTATCTATCTATCTATCTATCTATCTATCTATCTATCTGTCTATCTATCTATTTTCCATATTCCTAAATATATGATTATCTTAATATGTTTGGCAGTTCTTAAAATATGTAATTGGTGGGAAGGTTTATTTACAACATACCAGATCCTTCTGAACAGTTCACATAGTCACTCACAGAAAATACATTTTGAAGTAGAGTAAACCACATTTGGCAACTAAAGCTCTTCATGAGTTTATTTTCTAGATAAGACAAATGGGCATGGGCAGTGCAGGCACCTGAGATATTCTGAAGCTAATGTAAGATGAGAAGACCATTTTGAAAGAAGGCATCTTTCTTAGACATAATTCAGTTATCATGCTTCTGAAAGAATATGTGTAGTCTTTGTGAATTGTAAAATAAATACATGGAAAACATAAGTTACACCCAGTGATAAACTTTTTTTTTTTTTTACCATTGCTGGTAAAATGGTTCTACTGTTAGCAAAATACAAGCAGTAAATTAGCAAAAGACTTAATCATGAAGTTATGCTCTGTGTGGGTCTACTTATCATGCTGCCTGCTTGTGCATTTTTCCATAATGTGATGGGTAAAAATGAGGAAGGAGACTGGGAAGCTTCAGAGAAAATGTTTTTTAATCTCAGGCCACTTCATACTACATCAGAATATCTCGTTACTTCCATAGTATTGTAAGCAGATCCAAAAATGTAATATTCTCAATAGGAATATAATTCTGTAAGCAATTTTGTGTTGTTTGCAAACTGATTTGCATACCAACATTTGTACTGGCAGTATTAAACATTATTTCCAGTATTAAAGAAACTGCTGCCTTTAGTAAGATTTCTTGTTCTTTTTATTTAGGAATTAAGCATCACTTTTTACTCATTTGATAACTATGATTCACAAATGCTTCCTGTGTTTTGAGTAGCAGCTCATTTCTGTTCCTAACTAAATGTTTATGTGACCCTTCTTAGGCATCATTTTTGTAATTAAAATCTCTATCTTATTGCACCTTAGTTGGCCTTTTCATTTCATGACATGTGATAATAGTACAAGTACATGCTAGTGCTGATTCATTGCCTGAAGTTTAAGTGCATGTGGATAAGTAAAGTGCAGAAGAGGAATGTGACAAAAATGAGTATGGGTCATTCCAGAAATAAAATATTCTTTGAGAGGACTGACTAGAGAAGAAAGAACAGTCATCACACAAAACCAGACGCTCCACGATATAAATCATATAAACAGCTATTGCACAAAATGGAAGTGAATCGGTTAGGGTCATTTTCAAGTGCAAAAGATTAACTTGTTACCTTTTTTGTTAGTCAGAAAAAGGTTTGATTAAGAAACTGCATCTTTCCCTGTTTGTGCCAACTGAACCAAAGAGAGAAAGCAAATCATTAAGTTAGTGTTATTCTGCATTCATAAACTTTCCAGTTTAACAAAAACTTTAAGCCTTAAAACAAGCAAAAAAGAGATTTTATTCTGTATAGAGAAAGTCAGTAATAAAACAGAAGGTGAACATTAGCCATTAGGAAAAACATTCGGCTCATATTCTCAAGAAATGAAGAAGAAGGAATTATCTTCAACAAAATAGGTGAACTACAATAAATGGCCTGTGTTAGGCTAAATGGCTTGTTCTCATCAGAGTCTTTTCTTTACTTTTCAATTTTGGTAAATCAACTCTTAAAATGTTATGAAGGCACAGAGTATATTATAGCATACTATATTAGCTATATTATTCCAAGCCAAAAATAATAATAATAAAGTCCTTTTTATATATCACTGGGTAAGCATTTTGTGAAATAAAGTACTGTAGCCATATGGATTTAGAAATCTAGCTTACAAAGAGTAGACAGCTGCTGTTTCACCAAGAAGCCATTTTAGAGATAGCTTTTCAATCAGTCAGGTATTTAGTGCACTCCTGTTTCAAGCCTGCATTTTATTTATTTTCTTTCATAAAAGTTAATATAGAGTGATAACTTAGATGCTCAAAATAGCATTTTTAAGGTAGACAGTCTTGTTGAGTATTATGTGATGTAATCTGTGTGCCTACTCTGCAATACTTGTTTGTGAGTTTAAAATTAAGTAAACTAAGTCAAGTATAAAATTTGTGGATATTCCATCATTACACATACCTGATCTAAAGTCTGTTTTGCATGTCTTGTGATCATTATGTGAGGTTAAAATTTTTTCTGCTAGTCTGTTTTCAAGGATAACTAAATATGGTAGTTTTAACACATCTTGCAACATAAAAGAAGCGGTTTATCTCTACCCAGAATATGTGTCAGAGGTTAATTATTTGAATCAGTTTATCAGTGCTTTAATAACTCTTTTCTTTGACCTATTTTCCTGTAATAAGCAATTAAATTGGTCAGCATGCAGATGTAGCATAGCATTGGCTTCAGTGAATACAAGAATATATTATGATTAATACAGATATGTATCCGCTGATAGTGCATTGCCACTCCCACCACACAACAAAGCACCTGGATCGGAACCCAAGTGCAGTAGGATGGCACCAATATTGGTACAAAGGTTGGCACTAGTCTCACAGCTACAGGAAGCTGAATTTGGTTTCCAGCCAGGTCTACAATTTGCACATTCTTCTAGTTTCCTTTCTCTGCTTTCTTCGAACATCCCAAAAACACACATGTAGGGGCATGTCTGTACAGGGCACACTACTGACTGGTACCTCTAGTTCCCAACTTAAATTAAATTCTCTCATTATAGATTAAAGCAGTTCTCAGAAATTTAATGCACTGAATGGATACTTTTGTTTGCAAGTTATTTAGTATTGTAGAGCACAATTGACAAGGGTGATTAGAATGAAATCAATTAATTTTTTTTTAATAAAATGTCAGTCAGTCAGTCATTATCCAACCCACTATATCCTAACACAGGGTCACGGGGGTCTGCTGGAGCAAATCCCAGCCTGCACAAGGCACAAGGCAGGAACAAACCTTGGGCAGGGCACATACACACACACTAGGGACAATTTAGGATCACCAATGCACCTAACCTGCATGTCTTTGGACTGTGGGAGGAAACCAGAGCACCCAGAGGAAAACCACGTAGACAAATGGAGAACATGCAAACTCCACGGAGGGAGGACCCGGGAAGCGAACCCAGGTCTCCTAACGGTGAGGCAGCAGTGCTACCCACTGCGCCACCGTGCCGCCCGGTGAACATTTTTTAATGTGTAAATAGACAAACAAATGTTTTAAATAACTTTTAAAAAATTTTGTCCAAATATATCAGTAAGGACTTTACATCTATATAGTGCTATTATAGTTATTAAGGTTGCTGTGACATATTTATAATTTTGTAAAGTATGCATGATATTTTTAATCATAGTATTAAAGTTAAACAGCGACTCATTTGCCCAATGTTACCTATAATGCAATATAATTTCAATTGAGTTTTTTCCACCACTCTTCAAATTTTTAAGCTCAGAGTAATGTACATATTTAAAATTAAGCACAGATAAAATTAAGATCAAGTTCATGTCATGTCAACACATATAATCCATCCATCCATCCATTGTCTCCCGCTCATCCGAGGTCGGGTCGCGGGGGCAGCAGCTTGAGCAGAGATGCCCAGACTTCCCTCTCCCCGGCCACTTCTTCTAGCTCTTCCGGGAGAATCCCAAGGCGTTCCCAGGCCAGTCGAGAGACATAGTCCCTCCAACGTGTCCTGGGTCTTCCCCGGGGCCTCCTCCCGGTTAGACGTGCCCGAAACACCTCACCAGGGCGGCGTCCAGGAGGCATCCTGATCAGATGCCCGAGCCACCTCATCTGACTCCTCTCGATGTGGAGGAGCAGCGGCTCTACTCTGAGCCCCTCCCGGATGACTGAGCTTCTCACCCTATCTTTAAGGGAAAGCCCAGACACCCTGCGGAGGAAACTCATTTCAGCCGCTTGTATTCGCGATCTCGTTCTTTCGGTCACTACCCATAGTTCATGACCATAGGTGAGGGTAGGAACATAGATCGACTGGTAAATTTTGAGCTTCGCCTTGCGGCTCAGCTCTTTTTCACCACGACAGACCGATGCAGAGCCCGCATTACTGCGGATGCCGCACCGATCCGCCTGTCGATCTCACGCTCCATTCTTCCCTCACTCATGAACAAGACCCCAAGATACTTGAACTCCTCCACTTGGGGCAGGATCTCGCTACCAACCCTGAGAGGGCACTCCACCCTTTTCCGGCTGAAGACCATGGTCTCGGATTTGGAGGTGCTGATTCTCATCCCAGCCGCTTCACACTCGGCTACGAACCGATCCAGAGAGAGCTGAAGATCACGGCCTGATGAAGCAAACAGGACAACATCATCTGCAAAAAGCAGTGACCCAATCCTGAGCCCACCAAACCGGACCCCCTCAACGCCCTGGCTGCGCCTAGAAATTCTGTCCATAAAAGTTATGAACAGAATCGGTGACAAAGGGCAGCCCTGGCGGAGTCCAATTCTCACTGGAAACGGGTTCGACTTACTGCCGGCAATGCGGACCAGGCTCTGGCACCGATCGTACAGGGACCGAACAGCCCTTATCAGGGGGGCCAGTACCCCATACTCTCGGAGTACCCCCCACAGGATTCCCCGAGGGACACAGTCGAATGCCTTTTCCAAGTCCACAAAACACATGTAGACTGGTTGGGCAAACTCCCATGCACCCTCCAGGACCCTGCTAAGGGTATAGAGCTGGTCCACTGTTCCGCGACCAGGACGAAAACCACACTGTTCCTCCTGAATCCGAGGCTCGACTACCCGACGGACCCTCCTCTCCAGGACCCCTGAATAGACTTTTCCAGGGAGGCTGAGGAGTGTGATTCGTCTGTAGTTGGAATACACCCTCCGATCCCCCTTCTTAAAGAGGGGGACTACCACCCCAGTCTGCCAATCCAGAGGCACTGTCCCTGATGTCCATGCGATGTTGCAGAGGCGTGTCAACCAAGACAGTCCTACAACATCCAGAGCCTTGAGGAACTCCGGGCGTATCTCATCCACCCCCAGGGCCCTGCCACCAAGGAGTTTTTTGACCGCCTCGGTGACCTCAGTCCCAGAGATGGGGGAGCCCACCTCTGAGTCCCCAGGCTCTGCTTCCTCATTGGAAGGCATGTTAATGGGATTGAGGAGGTCTTCGAAGTACTCCCCCCACCGACCCACAACGTCCCGAGTCGAGGTCAGCAGCGCACCATCCCCACCATATACAGTGTTGACATTGCACTGCTTCCCCTTCCTGAGACGCCGGATGGTGGGCCAGAATCTCCTCGAAGCCGTCCGAAAGTCGTTCTCCATGGCCTTCCCAAACTCCTACCACGCCCAAGTTTTTGCCTCAGCAACCACCAAAGCCGCATTCCGCTTGGCCTGCCGGTACCTATCAGCTGCCTCCAGGATCCCACAGGACAAAAGGGTCCTGTAGGACTCCTTCTTCAGCTTGACGGCATCCTTCACCGCCGGTTTCCACCAATGGGTTCGGGGATTGCCGCCACGACAGGCACCGACCACCTTACGGCCAAAGCTCCGGTCAGCTGCCTCAACAATAGAGGCACGGAACATGGCCCATTCGGACTCAATGTCCCCCACCTCCCTCGGGATGTGGTCGAAGTTCTGCCGGAGGTGGGAGTTGAAGCTACTTCTGACAGGGGGCTCTGCCAGACGTTCCCAGCAGACCCTCACAACACGTTTGGGCCTACCACGCCTGACCGGCATCCTCCCCCACCATCGAAGCCAACTCACCACCAGGTGGTGATCAGTTGACAGCTCCACCCCTCTCTTCACCCGAGTGTCCAAGACATGTGGCCGCAAGTCCGACAACACAACCACAGAGTCAATCATCGAACTGAGGCCTAGGGTGTCCTGGTGCCAAGTGCACATATGAACACCCCTATGCTTGAACATGGTGTTCGTTATGGACAATCCATGACGAGCACAGAAGTCCAATAACAAAACACTGCTCGGGTTCAGATCGGGGGGGCCATTCCTCCCAATCACGCCCTTCCAGGTCTCACTGTCATTGCCCATGTGAGCATTGAAGTCTCCCAGCAGAACGAGGGAGTCCCCAGAAGGTATGCCCTCTAGCACCCCCTCCAGGGACTCCAAAAAGGCTGGGTACTCTGAACTGCTGTTCGGTGCATACGCACAAACAACAGTTAGGACCCGTCCCCCGACCCGAAGGCGAAGGGAGGCTACCCTCTCGTCCACCGGGGTAAACCCCAATGTACAGGCTCCAAGTCGGGGGGCAATAAGTATACCCACACCCACTTGGCGCCTCTCACCGGGGGCAACTCCAGAGTGGTAGAGAGTCCAGCCCCTCTCAAGGAGATTGGTTCCAGAGTCCAAGCTGTGCATCGAGGTGAGTCCGACTATATCTAGCCAGAACCTCTCAACTTCGCACACTAGCTCAGGCTCCTTCCCCTTCAGAGAGGTGACATTCCACGTCCCAAGAGCCAGCTTCTGTAGCCGAGGATCGGACCGCCAAGGTCCCCGCCTTCGGCCACCACCCAACTCACACTGCACCCGACCTCCTTGGCCCCTCCCATAGGTGGTGAGCCCATGGGAAGGGGGACCCACGTTGCCTCTTCGGGCTGTGCCCGGCCGAGCCCCATGGGTGCAGGCCCGGCCACTAGGCGCTCGCCATCGAGCCCCACCGCCAGGCCTGGCTCCAGAGTGGGGCCCCGGTGACCTGCGTCCGGGCGAGGGAAAACGCTGTCCAAAATTGTTTTCCATCATAGGAGGTTTTGTTTAACCGCTCTTTGTCTCATCCCTCACCTAGGACCAGTTTGCCTTGGGTGGCCCTACCAGGGGCATAAAGCCCCGGACAACAGAGCTCCTAGGATCATTGGGACACGCAAACCCCTCCACCACGATAAGGTTGTGGTTAAAGGAGGGGACAGTATAATGTAATTCCTATTTAAATTTCTTATTAAAATAGTGAAAGCAATACAATAGCAACCAAAAGATACACTGAAAACATAAGTATTCATATATAGACTAATGAATATCTACAGTGCATCCGGAAAGTATTCACAGCGTATCACTTTTTCCACATTTTGTTATGTTACAGCCTTATTCCAAAATGGATTAAATTCATTTTTTTCCTCAGAATTCTACACACAACACCCCATAATGACAACATGAAAAAAGTTTACTTGAGGTTTTTGCAAATTTATTAAAAATAAAAAAACTGAGAAATCACATGTACATAAGTATTCACAGCCTTTGCTCAATACTTGGTCGATGCACCTTTGGCAGCAATTACAGCCTCAAGTCTTTTTGAATATGATGCCACAAGCTTGGCACACCTATCCTTGGCCAGTTTCGCCCATTCCTCTTTGCAGCACCTCTCAAGTTCCATTAGGTTGGATGGGAAGCGTCGGTGCACAGCCATTTTAAGATCTCCCCAGAGATGTCCAATCGGATTCAAGTCTGGGCTCTGGCTGGGCCACTCAAGGACATTCACAGAGTTGTCCTGAAGCCACTCCTTTGATATCTTGGCTGTGTGCTTTGGGTCGTTGTCCTGCTGAAAGATGAACCGTCGCCCCAGTCTGAGGTCAACAGCGCTCTGGAGCAGGTTTTCATCCAGGATGTCTCTGTACATTGCTGCAGTCATCTTTCCCTTTATCCTGACTAGTCTCCCAGTCCCTGCCGCTGAAAAACATCCCACAGCATGATGCTGCCACCACTATGCTTCACTGTAGGGATGGTATTGGCCTGGTGATGAGCGGTGCCTGGTTTCCTCCAAACGTGACTCCTGCCATTCACACCAAAGAGTTCAATCTTTGTCTCATCAGACTAGAGAATTTTCTTTCTCATGGTCTGAGAGTCCTTCAGGTGCCATTTGGCAAACTCCAGGCGGGCTGCCATGTGCCTTTTACTAAGGAGTGGCTTCTGTCTGGCCACTCTACCATACAGGCCTGATTGGTGGATTGCTGCAGAGATGGTTGTCCTTCTGGAAGGTTCTCCTCTCTTCACAGAGGACCTCTGGAGCTCTGACAGAGTGACCATTGGGTTCTTGGTCACCTCCCTGACTAAGGCCCTTCTCCCCCGATCGCTCATTTTAGATGGCCGGGCAGCTCTAGGAAGAATCCTGGTGGTTTCGAACTTCTTCCACTTACGGATGATGGAGGCCACAGTGCTCATTGGGACAATCAAAGCAGCAGAAATTTTTCTGTAACCTTCTCCAGATTTGTGCCTCGAGATAATCCTGTCTCGGAGGTCTACAGACAATTCCTTTGACTTCATGCTTGGTTTGTGCTCTGACATGAACTGTCAACTGTGGGACCTTATATAGACAGGTGTGTGCCTTTCCAAATCATGTCCAATCAACTGAATTTACCACAGGTGGACTCTAATTAAACTGCAGAATCATCTCAAAGATGATCAGGGGAAACAGGATGCACCTGAGCTCAATTTTGAGCTTCATGGAAAAAGCCGTGAATACTTATGTACATCCATCCATCCATCCATTTTCCAACCCGCTGAATCCAAACACTGGGTCATGGGGGTCTGCTGGAGCCAATCCCAGCCAATACAGGGCACAAGGCAGGAACCAATCTCTGGCAGGGTGCCAACCCACCGCAGGACACACACAAACAGCACACACTAGGGCCAATTTAGAATCACCAATCCACTTATGTACATGTGCTTTCTCAATTTTTTTATTTGTAATAAATTTGCAAAAATCTCAAGTAAACTTTTTTCATGTTCATTATGGGGTGTTGTGTGTAGAATTCTGAGGAAAAAAATGAATTTAATCCATTTTGGAATAAGGCTGTAACATAACAAAATGTGGAAAAAGTGATGCGCTGTGAATACTTTCCAGATGCACAGTATATACAAGATCAAATGCATCATTGTTATTACAACTAGGTGTTCAGTATCCTTGCATGCAAAAGCACATACAGTATTTGCTATCACTACTGTTCAATAATCTTTCAACCTGTGGCCCTTAAATCTACTGTTGCAAATGTCAATGGTCCTGTACCATTTGCCAGACTGTGCAAAATGGATGAGATCTTTAATATTCATGTTTGCCTTTCTAAGGTAGCAAGTGTATATGTCCTGAACAGAAATCATCTGTGTCACTTCATCACCCTCTGCGCTGCTTTAAGATCTTGAGCCAAGGAAGTGCCATAACAGGATGTGACTTCACAGTGAACCTGTAGATGGTTGTGACAACAAATGAAAAAATCCAAGCTTTCCTTAAATGTTCAGGGAAGTTGTCTTCTTGCCAAGAGTTAAAATGTGTTGTGCCCACGTCAGTTCAGCTGTGATGGTCACTCCAAGAAATTTAAAGCTACTCACCCTCTAAACACCACCCCCACTGATACGGATGGGAGTCTTTGACCAGCTATTTGTTATTGCTGACATTAATTGTGAGATTATTTTCCTGGCTCCATTTGGTCAGCAGATAGACTGGTTCTGTGTAAGCTGTCTAATCATTGGTGATGAAAAGGCTGGTGATGGTGGTATCATCAGCAAATTTATTTATGGAGTTGGAGTTATGTTTAGCCATGCAGTCATAAGTAAATAAGTGGTACAGAAGGAAGGGTGCTGCATTCTATAAACAGGACTCTGCACAGCAATTTTTATTATGTAGCTGTACCAGGATGGTATGAAGTGCAACGTATATGTTATCTTCTGTGGAGTAGTAGTGACTATGACCAACTGGAGGTGATGTGTCCCAACACCAGTCTCTCAAAGAACTTCATCACAATTGTAGTCATTTATTCAGTCCACTTTTATTTTCTTATTAAGGTCAAAGTTAATTTAAAATATTAGAATGCCTTGAACAGTCTAAGTAACATGACTGTAGTTGATTCTTCTTAAATAAATGCCTAAATTAACTTCTCTGCATCCTGCAGCAAGAGAAAACACCTTAGTTTTCCTAGGTCTTTTAACATTGAAAAACTAGGTTTTGAGATTTCAATAATAAGAGTGCTAAAGGAAACTGTAGATACTGTCAAATAAAATACCACATTTACATGCTGATTTGTCCCAAATAATGTCCAGGCCCATTCAGCTAAAACAATTACAGTGCCAATGTACCCAGGGAAAGATACAGCTTGCGAGCATTGCCATCTAGCTCCAGCCTCACCAGACCACATGCTTTGGCAGTGCATCAAATTAACAACATTTTTGGACAAAAATCTTTAAATACGTATCAGACAGCCTTGGTGTCACAATCATTACACCGTGTTAACAGTTATATTTGGTGTACTCCTGGATGGCCTTAAAATGGAAAAAGATAAATTGATCATAATAGACTATACCAAACTACTAACCTGTAGACATATCGGGCTTAACTGGAAGAATCTCAACTCACCCTTTATACATTTCATATCTCAGTGGTTAACTGATGTTCTGTATTATTTTAAATTAAAAAAAAAACAATCTAATCATTGCTTAGAGGAGCTGCCCAAAACTTTTTAAAGCATAGCAAGCCTTAATAAAAAAAAATAGATTAAGCATTTATATAAGGGGAAAAATGTTTTTTCTTTTTTTGCTTTTAACTCTCCACTCTTTGTCTTTGTTTCAGATGGGGGTTGAATTCTTCTTTTGTTAGTTTTTGTTTGTTTATTTTCTATGTTTTGTTTTTTTATTTCTCCAGTGTTCTTTCTAATTTGTTGTATGAGTTCTGCAAATTGTATCTGTTTGAGTTTACACTGTTACCTTCTTAAAATAAAATTAATTTAAAAAATGACAGTGTCTTGTTGCTTTCCACAGAATTCATACACATAAATACATATTTTGTTTTCAACAAATATAAAGACAAGGATTGTAGTTAAAGTTTTAACTCTTTGAATGATGCATTAAAGATTCACTAAGTCTGAAAAAAGCAAAAGGCTGAGCATCATTCTTATGTGAAACTTTATTGTGTTTTCGATCTAGATGCCCAATGTAACTCTGTGGGACACTACTGTATATCTAAGTCTGAAACATATTTATATAGTGCTTTCGTAACATTTCAGTACATACTGAAAATGATTTGATGAAAATGAGCTAAACATAACAGCATTGTAAGAATAGCCTTTCCTTCATCATGAGATTTAAGGATCTCTTTTAAAACATGAATGTTGTTTCTCTACTGTGGCAGATGTAGAAGCCAGAATGAAGCTTTTCAAATAGGGTGTAGTGACAGGGGTGAGACTGAAGCTGTGAAGCACATAGTTTTTCAAGAACTTTAAAAAAAAGGTATATCTGAAAATGTTAGGCTTTTTTGGGTGTATATCTGAGTTTTTATATTCAGAATACTACAGATTTGAAAGGAATTACTGATAACATTATAACCATATGCCAACTGATGTATATTGTTATCCAGAAAATGTTCAGGGTTTCTCACAATATCCATGAATGATAATTTAGCACTGGAATGTAGATAGCACCCTGTGCTGGTTTCAAGCTGTAAATTTTTTGGCAAGGGTAATTAACAAATCAAAAATAATTAAGGGGTAATCAGGGATTGAGTGTTAATTATGTTTTTAGTGGAGGAATATGCTACTGTACTTGGGCAGGCTATTGGCACAGTAGATAGTGCTGCTGTTAAGTACTGTTGTTTTGGAGTTGGCACAAGTAAACATTGTGTATATATACATACAGAGAGTGAAAACCAGGAGAAACAATGTACTTGGACTGTAATATTTTTCCCCAGTTAGTCTGGTGTGTTGTCACATTTTAATGATGTATTATACATATTATATGACTGATGACTCTAAAGTTGCCTACTACGAATTTGTTGTGTGTGTGTGTGTGTGTGTGTTCGTGTTCAGAGTATGACAAAGTAGTATAGTCATGGTCGTTTCCAGCTTTGCACCAAATGCTTCTAAATTTGGCTTTGTCTTTTAGTAAGTATGGTGTGTAGTTTGCTTTGGTTGAAATCATCTGATAAAAAATTAATTCTTAAAGTCTGAAGCCTATTTCTCTATAAGTTATCTTACTATTTTACAATCAACCAAACCAAAAGTTGAAATATTATAAAAAGCAGTAAAGAAATGTATCTGTATGCTATTTTTCTTTTTTGTTTTCATTTAATTAAAACTAAAAATGTAGAGTGTGTTTATATTGCATTGTTCAAATGGTTTTTCAGCTGCCAGTCAATTTAAAGTGTATGTGTCCACTCCAGGAAGTTGTAGTATATGATTTCACGATGGCCACCATATACAATTCTGTTAATTCTGCAGGTGTGTCATTCAATAGCATTCCACTAAAACACATGTATTATGGTCAATTAGGATGCAACAGACAAATGCAGTCATCATTATCGGATTGACCATTCCTTGAACCCAGTGTAGTGAGGGGATTCACTTACAAAGCTGAAAGAGCTTGCTGTGTTTAAATACTAGAAACTCAACCACCAACAAGCAAGCACAACAAAGAAGAGCAGGCAACATTTAAGCAAGCCTTTGACCATTGTGCAATATACCACTTTGTGGAGCAACAGGTGCTAAACAGTTGTAGCTTTGTAAAAGTTTCTAGACAGAGTAGTCTTGAATTGTTCAGTAAATGAGAATGTGGCTACGCTGACTGATAAGGCAACCAAACATGCAGTAAGGTGACCTAACATGCAACGAGGTTTGCAATGGCCAAATTATTAACCAATTTGAGGTATAAAATATATTTTTTTAATTTTTAGAGGACAAGAGTCTTATAAAATAAAATGTTATGAGTGATTATTATTGATCTTAATTGATTCTTTAAGAAATTGAAATAGTAAAATTTAAAACTGGAAATTACACTGAGTGACCATTATTATATTCATTTCCATGGTGTGTGTTTGATTAATTAATAAAATAAAATATCACTATATATAGGTTTAAAATGAACTGAAAACCTTATTTGCTTCATTAAACTAATAGCAGCAAGTACTCTTGGTTTCCAAAAGAAACATTTTGGAATTTGGAAGCTAAGACCTACACGGTATTGTTAGTCAGACAATCTGATGTGCCTTCAGTGCTGTACCATTATCATAAATGTTTTTAATTTTACCTTTAAATCATGGCCTCTGTGGCCTTTGGAAAACCATTCCCACAGTTCTATGTAGCTAATGAAGTCACTCTAGCTATGCACGTGGTGCCACTTGTGACCCCACTGCTGCTGTACAACAAATTTTAAAGGTAACATGATAACAGTTTTAGATGAAGTCACAAAGCCACACTTATGTTTGACCACATGAGCAGAGAGCTGCAAACAAAGATGCCATAGAATACAAAAGGATCATTTCAGGCCACTAGAAAGCTCAGGTACCTCGTGTGCTTTTCCTCCATTCTCTTTACATGCTCTTGGCTTTCAGTGGTGATTTGTGACATTTTTTTACCTTATTTACCCGAAACAAAAAGATTTGTTTTTACAATCTGGGCAGTAACTACACAAAGGAACTTACTATTCAGCCTTTACAAACTTCTCAGCTTTTTCAGGGATCAAGGCATGTGCGGCCTGACATTTTTGAAAGGAGCTAAATAAGTATTTAAATCTGTAAAACTTTTGAAAGTAAATATTTAGATGTTGTGTTTCGTGTTCAGTATAAATTAAAAATTATGACACCAAGAGTTTTACTGAGATCAAAGCAACACATGCATCAATTTAGGTTATCATTTCTTGATGTTTTAATGTAATTTTACTATTTTCCCATAGTGCAACTTATACTGGATATGTTAATCTTATCCATTGTTTTTATGACATACACATAACTATTGTTTCCATAGTATAAACTTTATGTAATCTTTCCTTCCTGCAGGAGTCAACTTTTTGGCCTCTTGGTGAGTGTGTGGTACAGATTATTGCAGTAGTGCAATTAAACAAAGTGGCCTGTGTCTATTTTGTAAATATTTTCTTTATATTATAAATATCTTCTAGTCATTGACTGGTCAAGGAAAATTATACAGTTTAGTTTTTGGGACACTTTTGTCTTATTGTTTATAGACTTTTTTTCTTAGTAAATACTTTTGTGGATTCTACATATTTTTGGGACTGTGTTATTGTGGAGTAACTTCCAGCTAGGATTTTCTTTAGGGAAGGCTGCCATCTATTCGTTGTAAAAGAAGACAAGACAAAGATAAAGGTTTGCGGTGACACTGCAACCCTGTATATTGTAAAGGCAAAAATAAATGCAGCTTTTCAGCAAAAGAAATGTCTCATGTCAGACTAACCAAGATGGCGACACTTCAGGTTAAATGCAAGCCGTACAGGAAGAGGAAGGATCATGTGGACAGACACCAGAAGTGACATCAGAGGTGGTGAGGTTGTCAATCATCTGGTCTGTAGAGGGATGAAGAGAAGTGGCGTTCAAATGCAGTGCCACCCTATGGGCTGGAGGGGAAAAACACCACCCGATCCTTTAAATTGTCCCCAAGGCACACATATGTGACATTGTTAGTCTGTTTTGTTTTTGGGACATCGGGATTTTCTTTGTAATTTCTGAAGGGAATCAATTTTCTTAGTTTTGTGTGTCATTGCTATTTGACTAAATATCAAAACCCACATGACACTGTGTGGGTTGATACTACTGATGATACTACTGGACTCTGGACTAACAGAACACAAAAAGTAAGTGTTAATCACTGTTCCTTCTTAACCCATCCATGGGATCATCTGAAGGCTGATGTCTGTCTTCTCTTCACTTTACCTTAAACTGAGATAACTACAGGAGTTTACATAAGGACAGACATATCCTGAATATTTGCAAATAATTCTGTCATTGTGTGTCTTCTACAAGATAAGGACGACATCGATGGCTCTATTCTGTTCCTTTTTATAGCCAAATATCTCTAAGACAAATGATATGGTTGTTGATTTTAGGTGCTCCCCTGCTCCCACTCTTTCAAGCATTATAAAAGTGTAAACTGACATGGTGGAGCAATACAAATATCTAGGGATAATCTATATACATACAAATATATACCCCCTCTCTATACACCCACCCACTCACTTGCTCATCAGCAAAAACACAATTTCCCATTTAATTAATAAGCAGAAATCTGGAAGGATAGTGGATCTACAAGATCAGTAGGTATCCACTTATATATATAAATATTTAGAAGTAAACTCCTCCCTACAGAAAAAAAATTAAATTCCTAATAATCTCCAAAATGCTTTGACTGATTTGATTGAAATTAAGTGGCATTCTAGAAAAAAGGAAAATTAGCTGACCTATGTTTTTTTTTTATTTGTCAGTTTTTGTCAATAATAATGCTGCAGCAAGTGGGTTATTTTAAGGCTCCCTTTCTTTTTTCCACTCACTGCAGACAAGTGTGACTGTCAGTTGAAACTGCCAGCGCAACAGCGCCACTAATTAATATCATAGACAGACAAGTGAACAAGTGGAGATGAAGTGTCAAAGGAAAAGAGACAAGATGATAGGTGGCATGACCTTTGAAGTGGAAGAAGGAAGGTTCACTGAAGCTGAAGCATGATATGCCTACACACTCAAGGGGCAAGATGGTGCAGGATGGGTACCCAAACAGCTTTTTGCACAAGCCAGAATCCTTTGGTGAATTTCAGCAGATTTTACTCCCTCTGCCCAAAAAAATCTCAACAATGATGCAATCCTGTAGAGGAGCGTCTATGTTCTTTTGACCTTGGCTTCAACTAGGCCAATGGCAGAGCATTGCGCTCTGCGTGTTTGAACTACCAATAAGATACTACAAATATGTTGTATTGTGTCAGCTTCTATCTGTTGTGGTTACGGCATAATTTTCAAAATGACTTTACCTTTTGATTTGCCCTCATATATAAAATCTGCATAATCAATGTATATTTAAAGTGACAGAATTAAACTAGAAGAAATTAAAATTAATAAATGGGATCACTGATGTTGATTTCTCCAATGGATTTTATAATGACAGTATACACTTGCAAAGCTATCTAGATACATGTTTAAATTACCCATGATACATACTGTAATTTATATACAACATGTACTAATCTTAGCAGGTATATTTTTGAAGTACACTATACATGTTTAAATTGAATATAAGCCACTTTTACAATCCTTTACCATTGCCAATAATGGTACATTTCCAAATTCTATCAAATGCAATGCAGAACATCATTCTATAGTTATGGAATACTATAACTGAAAATAGTACACCCGATCAGACAAAAGTTTCAAATTTTTATTACTTTATTCCTGATATTACTTTAATTACTCGACTGGAACTCAGTGGAACTTGTTAAAGACTTAACATTGCTTATTTAGCAAACTTGTTTTGCTAAAGTGCCTATTGCAGTAGCATCATTTGCTTTTGTCAATCATAGCCAGAGATTAGGCTCTGGGCTTTACAGGCAGTGTTAAATGACACAAACATACACATTACACACTGACCCTCGCCTGAACTGGCAATAAGGACTTTTCTCTTTGTCTTTTCTTGAAAAAAAAAGACTGCAATAAATATTACTTACATTGCCTTATAATAACAATAAGTTAATGCAGTATTTAACATGATGTACTGTACAATATGTTTTGAACATTACATCTTTAACAATAATTATACTTGCCATTTTTGACATTATTTGTTATCCAGAAAGAACATAAAAGAACCTTTTATAAAACCTTAATGGCTAAAGGCTGTCTTCCTTGTGGGGGACTCTCTATTAATTATTAAAGTAATCACTCATTTGTAAAACTACAGCTTAATTTTCCATGACCTTATATAAACATGAATGCAAATACAGTGCAGTTCTTAGTGGCCAAGATAACTCTGTGTTTACATAGAAAGACCACCATCCACTTGAACTATGCAATAATATAGTATGACTTTTGTTCATTAACCTTTACATTTTTCCATCCATTTCCTAACCCATTTATGTACTTCATGGTAGCAAGGAACTGCCCACCATTTCAAATATTGCCTCTGTTCCTGTCTACAATGATTTGCTTAACATGTCAGAATTTTAGGTCATTACTTAGTACCATTCATGATTACATGAAAAGTAATCTGGAACTGAGTTTAGAATTTTAAAAAGGATGAAACAGCTTTTGTGCTTCTTCACTCATATCTGGGAAATACTACTTTTCAAGAAGGAAGTTTGAACTGCTTATTGTATATTGCTGTTGTGTATGTTAGAGTGATAGGACCTCACGAATGTCTCATTTAACCAAACAAAATGTTTGTTAGCTGGGGAAGGCCAGAAGAGCTATATTTATGGTTGTGCATCTTATTTTATATATGGTTTAAATTTCTTTGCCCGCTTACAAGTTAAGAGAGGTTAGCATGGAAACTTATAGTTGCGTAGATGAATGATAACTTCTCCAATAACATGTTACTCATTGTTTCCTTTTTCCTTGTTTAAACAACTTGTCCCTATGTCGCTATCAAATATTACTCCCAGAAATAAACCTCAGATTACTTCTAATTGATATCTGAATTTTATTATTTGAAATTTTACACATGACTTGAAAAGAAGTAAGGTTATTATATAATCTAGGTTCTATAATAATATTATCTTACTACAGAAGACACATTTGCATAATAAAGACCAATCTAAACTTGGTTGGGCAAATATTTTAATATTATTTTTTTACTAGTCATTTAGCCCATTACAATAACGGCGCTAGAACAGTAGTGCATAAACATTAGTAGGAACAGTCTATATTAAATGGCAAGGGACTTTGACCTCATTCTTTTTGTTGGTCGTATTTTTCTTTCTTTCAGCCTTTCTTTTGTTGATGTTTACTTGCTGAGCTGACCGTTCTTCGTGGGCTGCCACCGTGTATTGTGTGTCTTTAATTTTCTGTGACAGTAATACTGTCTTGTACGTCCGCTGGCTTGTACGTCCATAATATACCTTTAATTTTCTCTGGCGGTAATACAGGCGTGCGCGTTGGTAATATGCCTTTAATCTTCTCTGACAGTAATACTGGCTTGTATGTGGCTGTAATATGCGTCACTGTATTGTGTACCTTTAATTTCCTCTCGCAGTAATACTGGTTTGTATTTCCGTTAAATGCCTGTAACTTTATCTGACAGTAATATCGCGCATCGCACCGTGCCCCACGCATGCGCACTTCACCAGAAGACACACACACACGGACACCTGGACACACAAAGGGATTTTATTAAAGAGGATAGTTTAAGCTATACACAAATATATACTGTATATAAAAAAATGATCTGTGATTCTGGTGTTATTATATAAGTATATGGAATTGTATCTGCAAGATTTACACTATATAGATCCATTTAGGACAACTGTGAATTTATACTTAAGGTTTTTTTTTTTTGCTACCTAGCATGAATAACCACACATGTTTACTAACAAGGATTTAATTTTATCTATATCTTAAACCTTGCAACATACTATTTTTCCTTAGTTACTTAGCTGTGACATTTTTATCCAGAAATGCCTCACTAATTCTAGACTAATTAAAAAAGTAAAAATGTCAGATTCCTATATTCATATTGAAGACAACTTACAACGTTTCAACAGACACGGCACCATGTATGCAAATGCAAGAATGAAGATAGGAGACTGAGGGAATGAACTTGGCCACGAATTAGGTGCCTTTTAGGAACAAAAATATGACATTTGTACAGCTATTGTATATTGAAATGCTGGCACATTTATTGCATTATTTACACACACGTGTACATATTGAATCACATACACATTATGGATGACTGTTTATTCTTGTTTTTGCATACATTTTGAGGTATGCAGTGTCTGTACTTTGTGATGTGTTCACACAACTTGGAATATAAAATACACAGCATGTACCAATTTGACATGTGCTGTGCTCCTCTGTGATCTGCTCTTTACATGCAGCTTGCTCCATTCACAATATGTCATCTTGTGTGTTCTCATTTCCCAAAATCAAACTGGTGTTGGCTCTGTACTTCATATACTGACAACATTGCTGCTCTCAGATGCTTGACACACTTCATCCTTTGTATTCCAAATTGTGAGGTGGCACATTGTGGATGAAGCAAGCTACATGTAAAGAGCACAGCAATAGAATGCAACTCTTCTCCAGACACTGCCTACCCAACAATGTATGCAAATGCAAGAATAAACAGACAGCTTTCTTTGCTTGTGTACATATCTGTTGCAAAGCCATGTGTGTATGTCATTCAGGGCATTAGCCAGCATTTCAATATAGCTGTACTGAAATCATATTTTTTTTCTAAAGGGTGCTTCATTCATGGCCAAGTACCACGTTGCATCAGTCCTTCCATTTTCACAAAGAAATCCGATTGTTCATTCTTGTATTTGAATACATTGCTGGGTCTGCTGTGTTTGTAGAAACTACTTCTCTCATTGCAAGCTTTATCCATAATGTGCCACTTCACATTTTCTCCTTTCCACACATCAAATTGATGCTGGTAGTGTACTTTTTATTCCAAGTTTTGTGAAAACATAGCAATGCAGTTTCAGATGACTTTATGTAATATTTTTTTTTCTGTTTACCAAACTGAAAATACTGAAGCATTGATAGTTTTTTTTCTTTTTTTACATTAACTTATCTTTTTCATTACATGTACTAAAAAAATGAGTGATTATAAGTAATATTTTTCTGTGATTACTGTATGGTTGTCAAATAGATGGATAACAATTCACAATTTATTAGTAACATGCAATACCTTCAATAAAGGTGGTTACATTGGATTTTTCATAGTGAAAATAATATGCAAATGCAGTTGAGTGCATTGTGGAGGAGACAGTCAGTGATTCACACCTGGGTGGCAATGTTCAGTTACATTGTTTGTGCCAGAATATGGGTCTTTCCGGTAAAAAAAAAAACATAGAAAAAAAAATCATTAATAACCTTTTCTGAAAAGAATTTCAGAGTTACAACAACCTGGGCTTTGGCAGTGTTGCAAAGTAAGAAATATCAAGGAGGGACAAGAGCATGACGTGAACACTGTGGAAATAATTAAAAGTTTAAAAACACAACACCAATTGGCTGTGGCACCTCTAGTGTTAAGGAATCTCTTAATATATAAATTTAAACTGCAAACAAGGATGGTAACATAACTAATGAATCTTACCAAGAAATTTGGTAAAGGAGGAAAACACATAATTTCCTACCTCATTTCTCTATAAAAAAATGAATGCTCTTGACCCCAAGAGAAAATTAACAACTAATTCTGAAATCATGTCATTGTTACTGAGGAAATGGTAAAAAAGTACAAATAAGATTTTCTCTTGTTAAATACACAACAAAGAATTATGTAATACTGGAGAGAAAAATAATACTGTGGGTTCAAAATGACTAAACAAGTAGAAATAAACAAAAAATTCAAGGAATATCAAATTTTTACAGTCAATATGCAGTTTTCAAACAAAATCTTTCAAGTTTGTCTCACATTCATCTACTTTTAGTTGGAAGAATCAATAGCATTAAAACGGGCATACCATTTAAATTGTTAATACTTTTCCATTCCATCTTTATGCATATACTGTAAATCAATCCTCCTTTAAAAAATATTAGCTGCAGCTATAAAATTATCTTGGTAATATGAAAACACCCTGACCAAACAGACCAAAAGCTATCAGTGCTATTGTTTTTCTATACATCCTAACCACAAGAAATATACAACACTAGCCAACCCGCGGTGTAGCATACGCCACATAATTATGTATTGATGGGTGAACACTTCCTGAACGACACAGTTGTCCAAATGGGGTGGGTTTGTGGATACCACTGTGAGTGAATGAAAAGACAGACCTCTGGAGAGAGCAACATATAATTGTCCGTGACTGAAAGCGGGATTGTCTGTGACGAAGAAGGCGACTCTGGTGAAAGTTACTTCATCGGTAGGGATAAGTGTCAGTACTTGTAGATTAAGGTGTAGCGAGTCTTCGTTGTTGACGCTTAATATAGCTTGCGTACTGAGATGTTCCAGAGTCACAGTTGAGAAACACTTTTTTAATGTCTTTTAAGCACAGGGGAAAAAATGAACATGTGAAACATCCGTAATGTAATAAGCCACCAAGAAAAGTAACATTGCAACAATGCTATCTACGACACAATCTCTGTAAACAGAAGTGAAAACAAAATCGAGCCCTCTGTATTCTTTAACTGCCTTGTGGCGCTGTAGTAGTTCTGCTGCTTTGCAGTAAGGAGACTGTGAAAGATTGTGGTTTCGCTTCCTGGTTCCTCCCTGTGTGGATAGCGCTTTGAATACTGAAAACACCGCTATATCAATGTAACAAAGTATTAACAGGAAATTGTCTTCGTGTAATAGTAAAAGGCAAATTATCTGCGACAAACTGTTTTACACGCTGCATACCAACCCGCGGTGTAGTATACGCCGCATAATCATGCCGCTTTTTAAATGTTTTTAAGCAGAGGGAAAAAAATGAACATTTGCAAAATCCATAACGCTGCTTTCAGTAAGTACAATGCACACGTGTTTAATTTGTCGGCCACTTTTTGCCAGACATCTTTTCTGGTTTGGGCTGCTTTTGCAGTGTTACCGCTTGTGTATATTAAATCTTGAAATCCTTCGAGTAACTAATTAACTAACTAACACCCACCCACCCACACACGCAGCTTGTGTGAAACAAATGCGCTCGTACTTTCATAATTTTGTTTCAGCCTATAGTGGAGTCAGGCACAGAGAAGGTCAGCTGCTGAGAGAGCGTCTTGACTGTTGCAGGGCCTGCATCGGTGAAGCAGGTGAGACGCTAATGAAAAAGAGGCACAGGGCTTATTGGTTTTTAAAGACTGCTTCCTTCATTGTGTTTTAACCTCAGTTTTAAAGGACTGTTTTAAGGATCCCATGGGATACCCCTCGCAAACGGTTTTAGACGCTGCATTCAGCAATTCACATCCGCGACAAACATGCCTCTTCTTACATGGTCCTGCTTTGGTGGGTGGGGAAACGTTTTCCGTGTTCCTGCAGGACCATCTAAGAACATGCATGTTTGTCGCGGATGCAAATTGCTGTATGTAGTGTGTAAAACAGTTTGCGATGTTGCACGCGGTCGTGCGTCGTAACCGAAAAGTCAACGTGGCTCAGAGCTGCATGTGGACTGTAGCACAGACAAACAGAAATGACGGCGTGTTTTCCGAGGCGTCGCGTCCGAGTTGGTGGGCGTGGCTCTGTGAGTTTTCGTCGTATCCAATGGTCTTAGAGTTGGTGGGCGTGGCTCCTTCCTGCGTGCTTTCATGGGTGTCGTGCCGCTCTGACGGCGGCTTAGAGAATTATATATATATTGATTAAAATTTTAAAATTAATCACATCTAACCCCAAATTACATGGTTAGCTATTGAAGGAAAAACTCACACTTCTTCCTTCATATATGAATTCATTTATGTGTTATGTGCAGTACATACTCTGGTTCAGAACTCATTGAATATCAGTGATCAGTACCGGTTCTATTACAAGACAGAAACACACCATTTCAAGTAACCATGTATTTCCCCCTTTCATTAAAATATTCAGTATTCAGTATGTGGCATATATTTATTATCAGAGATTTTTATGGGCATTTAGTGTCCAGTTTGCTGGGTTCACCTATCTAGTACCAAGTAGCACCCAATTTTGCTTAGAGAATGCCCTGGATTCTTAAAGGCAAGGATTGTATAACACACTCTTAATATTTTTAGGTAGTTCATGCTAGAAGCATTTCATTCCTCCTCCTCTCAAATATACTCTGTTGGATTAAGTTCTGGAGACTGTGCAAGCCATTGGAGTACACTGAAGTTACTGCCATGTTTGCAGAACCAGACAGGCATAACATGTGCTTTGTTGCCTTGCACATTGCCCTGTTGGAAGTGCTGTATTCATTTGAAAAAGGGTAGACTGTGGGCATTAAGGGATGCATATGTCTCCATCAATATTTAGATATGCTGTGGCATCCAATTGATGCTTATTTGGTATTATCTATTGTCACATTGTTGGCATCACACATTTGTTAGGATTTGCAGTGACGTTATTTTTTGTTTTTGCTGAAATTAATGTTTTTCTGTGAGACCTATTTTTTTCCTTAAGGTTTCGAATCATGCTGATTCTAGTTTCACTTCTTTGCTTCTCTCCTTTGTTTTTAGAATTCTAACTTTTGTTGTTATTAACTTGTTCAACTGCATTGCCATGTTGTCTCTGTTGTGTGAAGGCATTTGGGGGACTGTTTTCTAGGGCACTTGCATCTGTTGCCAGTTTTGCACTTCACAGAAGTCACAATATGTGAGGTCAACAATAAGCTGGCGCCACTTGAAAAACCACATCCAAGTTTGAGAGTGTTCCTTCTAAATATTCTTCTACCTAGTGTGGCCAGTTATGGAATGACAGACAGGCAACATCAAAATTTGGGACACCAACCAGGTCTTCCTGTTTAATTAGAAAACAAGTCCAAATAAAAGTAACGCCACTGGGTGGAAAAGAGAAACAACCTCTTGGGCAATTAAGCTGTCTGCTCTTTGCAAAAGTGGTCTTTCTTGGGAGCTCTGTCCGGTGAATGAGTGTCATGACAACCGCTTTTGGGTGGCTGGGCTTCTTTATAGCGCAACCACCAAAAGGGGCAGGTGTAAGGGCTGGGCGGAAAGAAGGAGAAGAAGCTAACACTCTCACCCCAGCGAGTTATCACATACTTTGATTAAGCCTGTGAGGAGGTTCTCTGATGCGCATAGGTGACACACAGCTGGACCCTGAGTTCATGGTCCCAGGACGCAGCATCAGTGTTGGCGTGGAGGGACCCCCATCAGTGCAGCTCCTTATAAATGTAGGGCTGTGGATTCGTATCACAATAGGAGCAGAGACACTACAGGGGGGGGTGGGGGGTGGGTGTGGTATGTCACCAAAGAAAACTCTCTGTCCAGGGGATGGTTCTGAAGGTGCGTGATGGCCCATTTAATGATTACAGCATTATTCAATTGCCACATATGTCATCTCCTAGACCAGCAGTTTCCATCTAAGATACATGGCAGGGTGTTTGACTCCTTCGACAACTTGGCTCAGTACGCCACCAAGGCCAGTGTCCAAGCCGTTGGTCTGGAGAAAAAAAGGTAGAAAGAAGCCCATCTGCATTCCATTAGTTTGACTCATAGGGTCAGTGGGCCACAGTATGCACTGGCTCCCTGCATCAGTAACATTGAAGCGGCAGGGGTGATCACTCTCTTCTCCTTGGGGGGTGTTTCCGATTATCTGGCGGCCACATTTCTCTGGCATGTGGGCCAGGCTCAGTGGTGTTCATTAGGGTGCACCGTCAGGTTGGCAGTGCAACGTCTTTTTATGAGCTCTGCAAGCTCCTCCATATCCACCCATTATTGTCATCTCACGGGGTGGATGACATGGTCTGGGAGGACATGAATAAGATAATCTGCCACCACCACCTCAATTATCTGCTATGGGGTGTTTTCCCGGTGGCGAAGATAAAGGGTCCAATTTGCCCTACAAATCTAAGGCCTGGGCTTGGGTGGACTGCTCGACCTCAAGGAACAGGCAACAGCCAATTACCCTACTAGGATCTCTCACTTCAGTGTGGGGTAATTGACTGCTGCCTGTTCCTTGAGGTCGTTTATGTGCATTGTGCTTCCCCCATCAGAAATGGGCAGAGGAAGTGAGCCCATTCCTGTTGGGGCCAGCTTTGGCAGATGGTCGTCTTCTCAAAGACAAGGAGGTTGATCTCCACATCGGGACAGCAGTTGGGAAGGTCCTTGTCCTCCGCTGTGGTGGGAATTGTTAGCCTTTGAGCGTGCTTCTGTCCTGATCATCTCTGCATATTGCAGTTGCAGCTGGGTTATCTGGTCCGCCAGCCTTTGGACCATGTCTGTGAGGTTGCTTGGATCTGCCATAACCTCAGCCAATCCTTCCCTCCCACTACACCACATGTGGCCGGGTACGTTGAAAATCGGGGACACCATATTGTCCCGTTTAATCTGAAAACAAGTCCAAGTGAAAATAAATCGAATAATAAGCCTCTTGGGCAATTCAGAAAATAAGCTCTTGGGTATTCACAGAGGGATTGTTCTTGAGATCTCCATCTGGTGGTTTAATCTCATAAGTGAATAACAACTCCTTTCAGGTGGCTGTACTTCTTTATAGTACGAGCACTGCAACAGGTTGAGGGGAGAGAAGGAGAAGAGAGCGTTAGCGACAGTGCCCCCTCTCACACCTGCGGGTTATCACATACAGTACCTTGATCAAGCCCATGAGGAGGTCCCCTAACACGCATGCATGACATTAGTTATTCTGACTTAATTTGTGGTTATTGCTTTGGGTTTTATTACACAATCATTTGACTTCCTAATTTTGATCTACATTAGTACTCTGATTACAATTTCATCCTTTTGTCCCTCTTCATTGTCCTTAAGGTCTGGCACTTATTTTTGTCACCTTGGCATAACACCACTGTTATGAAGTGGTGTTTTTTGAGTTTTTGTGGCCTTTAAATTAGTTTGAACAAGTCTGGCCAATGTCCTCTGATCTCTATTATTAACAAGATGTGCTTGTCTACAGAACTGCTGGTTATTGGCTGTTTAGTGTTCATTGCATCATTATCTGTAGTTTGAGAAATACCAAGAGTAGAAATGTTTCATTTTAAGCAATAATAATCCCAACATGCTTGATGTAGAGAAAGCATTTTCAGGGATTATTGTGAGTAAGAGAATTGATCAGGGGAGACAAATCACCAGATATAAATGTAGTGAGGGACAGGCTTGAGGTCAATATAGAGCAAAGTAACCAGCAAACAGAACATGAGGATCAGCCATAACTCAGAAGCAGAAAAAGGAACCGAAACCGAAAAAAAGACCTAATGCTTGGCCTACTTGCAAAGAAGCTAACTACACTGGATTTTTGTTCATTGTTTATATAATTGTGGGATAATAAAATTATGGTACTGACACTGAATTTAAGGAGGACTTCCGCTGACATAAATGGAGCTCTGATCACAGTCATATGATGTCTCAGTGACAGGCGTAACCAAAATAATAAAACGTAAACTTTGAAAAAATTTTAAAAAATTTAAACCAGTAAAAATAGATTCTCCACAGCAAAAAAACTATAAATTGCAACAAAATAAAATGAAAATTAATTAACACCATCAAGGTAGTTAAATATTCACCATATTAATTCTAATGTTTTGTTGCACAAGTAAACCTTTTGGACTCTTTACATACTACAGTATTTATACTGAGTTGCAGCCACGGTGTTTGCAGGAACAGGTTATTTCCATAAATAGCAGATATACATAATAAACAATAAATGTAGATAATATATTTGCATTTTTTGAAAGCCTTTTTTCTAAATAAAACTTTTCACAGCAACAATTTTCCATAACATGTAAACCAGAGGCTTTACTAAAATTATTATAATTCACTGCTTTGATCTTTCACCGTTATTGATTTTGAAAGTTTTACTATTGTGAGACCTGTTGGGGCCCATTGGCGAAACATGAGTGACTTGTCAGTCGAGGGTTGTTTGTCCGCTTACGAGGTAATGGCAGGTTTGTTTCACCACCAAGGCAATTACGAGTTTGCAGCCTTGTTACGTAACACGTCTGTCAGCCAAGGGTTGATGCAAGGAGTACTTTAATCTGGCCACTGACCTGGCCCACTCTTTTCTTTTTTGTTTCCTCCCCTCCCCTTCAGGATGACCCAATCCCAGCCACTGGACCAAACTGATGAGGAGGTTTATCTGTTCTTAAACTGAAGAAGGGAGCCAAGGCAGGATAACTGATAACATCACTGCTTGTTTACTGTGTCTGTATGTATTGAAGTAGTAGCTCCTGTTCCAATTAATATACTGAGTGTTCCTGTTTTGTGTTGAATAATGCTAGTTTTCCTGAAGCCCTTGGACTTGGCCTAGTTTTTTGGGTGCAAGTGAATCACGTGTCACACTATACAATATTAATACTGATGAAGGAAATATCTACAAAGTATACAGTGTTCTTATTAAAATACATTCCTATATATTACAGGCTGTCCATAGTTTAGATTTGCATAAAAGTCAGCTGTAGAATTCATTCTAGTCTGCCTGAGCCATAGTGTAATTTAGTTCAAATTTATATACAGCATACATTTCTCCCAACTTAATTTTATCAGGGATTAGAATCTTCCAGCAAGGGGTGTCTTAAAGTGCTCACCTCCTTTGGCCACATTTTCTGATTATATACTATGCTTAGTCTTTCTGGAGAGTGATATTTGCAGAATTGTATCAGTCTCATTATAATCTCCCTTTCTTTAATACCCATATTTGGTTTAACACTGGAGAGACTGCATTGTTTAATGAAAGCCACTATTACAATCTCCAGATTGATGTGTCATTTTGGTCAGTGGTTGGACTCCTAACCTGGTTTCCATGCAACAATGGCAAATAATCCATCCATCCATCCATTTTCCAACCCGCTGAATCCGAACACAGGGTCACGGGGGTCTGCTGGAGCCAATCCCAGCCAACACAGGGCACAAGGCAGGAACCAATACCAGGCAGGGTGCCAACCCACCGCAGGCAAATAATCTCCTCTATTTTATAAAATGACAGAAAATTAAATTTACTTTACAGGTAGTAATTGAATGGTTTTACAGATTAAAGTAGCTCTGTGTCAATGTTGTCTCCAGATAGACATCGCCATATACAGCAATAATCAGATTATTCATTTATCATCTTAATTCTCTGCAAAATTTGTAGTTATCACTTGTTATTTCTAATTGATGAAATTTGAGTATACAGTTTTTTGGAAGAAAATGAATATCTAATTAGAAGTAGTTACTAACATATAATGTTACAATAGTATTGACACTTTTAATACCATTGATACTAATTGATCAGTACTTTGAAAGCTGTATATATTATTACAGAACAAAATGATGTATAGATGGATGTTAATGCATAGAAAAAAAAAAAAAACTGTTGGTATATTAAAAGCATAGACAGGAAGAAAATGTTGCAATACCGACTGGAGTCATAAACAGATAATGATGAGGATGTTTGGTTTTTTAAATCTCAATAATGTGCTCTGCTATAGACAACAAACACTGATCCAAAGCCCAGAGGGCTAGTAACCATTCAACACTAGTATAGTGGCTATAAGTACTTTAGCAATAGTGCTTTCTGGGAATTTTGAAATGTGCTGCTAGTTTTTAGAGATAATTAATGCAATACCTACAACTTACAAATGCTAGCACACATCCAGCACTGATCTTAACAAGATATGCGAAGAACATTTCTTGAGGTGAAGACTTGATATGGACTTGTCATGGGAGCAACTAAGCAGTTCAATGTGAGGTCCATTGTGGAGCACTAAGCTAATGGCGTCCTGCAAGTGCTGTCAATGCGGAGTCTGTTACAAACAAGAAAGAGAAATGGAGCAGGGCCAAGAGCTGGCAGCACGGCTGCTGTACAATCACAAAGCTAACAGCTGGCTGTGGAAGGAAACTAAATAATACGTAGGTGCTGTTCACTAATTCAGCAAATGTTAATTCTCATCTTGTGTGTGTCATTTCTCCTTCTGTTTTTATATTATGCCAAGTTTTGTCCTCATTGTTAAGGTTGCTTAGATTCTCCAGTGCCAACAATATAAAAGAGTGGGAGAAACAAGAGAAAACCTGGGGAAATATGGGTTTTAAAGTATCACAGAATGTATAGAAATAGATACTGTTCAGATGTACATTAACAGAAATTTCAATAGTATGCACTTATTTTTTGTTAAAGGGCTTTTTTTCACAAAATCATCATTTTGACAAGCCTTCTTCCAGTATACATAATGTTTGTTTAGTATAACGAAAAGAACACTTACAGTACACAAATGTTTTCATGCCCCTCATATATCCTTTTGGTAGGTATTTCCAATATTTCCCAGTGTTCTTAAAGTTCCAGTTGTCAGTCATTTGCCAGTTCTCTTTAAATTTTCAATAATTTCAAAAAAGGTTGATTGTAAAACAACTGTCACGAGGAATCATTGTTCAACTATTGCTAAACTTCTGGATTGCTTTATTCAAGTACAGATTAGCAAATTTAAAATAGCTACTGGTTTCTTTCATTTTCTATTACTGTGATGGAATTGGTTAAATTTTTGGTAAATCCAGAACATCTGACAGATGATGAACAGAAGACTGATGGGAATGCAAAACATCTTGATTGTATGCCCTCGGTGTTGATCTGGATGTGCTTTTAAACATCTTGTAATAAAGCACAGTAAAATTCAGTTAATGCACTTTATGTTTTGTTTTATATTACAACTGCTACAGTATATTGTAAGCGTATACTGTAAAGATTTCAAACAAGGATGAAGTGTTCTTGTTTGCTGAAGATTTTTTATACCTAAATCATAAAGACATGTATACTCAATTGTTTAAAATGAGTCAGAATCTCATTTGTGGCTTGAAAAGTCTAACAAAAAATGACTACAGTTTATAATAATAAACCCTATATGAAGCTTAACAATATTATTAATTCATACACATTCAAATAATTAAACGATAATTCACATATTAGTTGTACTTCTGTTAACCATTTTAGCTGACAGATCAAGTGATTAGCCTTAGCCAGAAAGTTTTGTCAAGTTGAACTGGACTACAGTGTATTGTGGGAAAGCTGAAAAGCAAAGCAGGGTTTTGTATCATTAGATTGTGCAGCTTTTCATTCCCATCGGAAAATAACCTTGAGCTCAGTAATAATATTTCTGTAAAATTTTCAGTGTTTTGAGAATCTGTAAAATGTCACGGCAGGCTCCGCTCACGGAGATGAAAACAAGTAAGCCAGGTGTTTAGTGTGTGTGAGAAGGAAGGGAGAGAGCACTAAGAGTTTTTTCAGTTCATTTACTGATTCTGTGACAATTTTGTAAAAAGCTCAGTGCAGTTGTAAAAGTAGACGCTTGTAAGGAGTCTTTCTCTCTATCTATACTGCTTTGCAAACACTGAAATAAAAACTTTAATGGAGCTTTGTCTCTTACCTGCTAGATACTTGGAAAGAGCTTTCCCTCTGTCTGGCTAGAAATCTTTAACTTTTCATTTTTTGATTAAAGATGTATAATTTCCATTTATAGAAAAGAAGCCATCTGGGAATTGCCATCTGAAACTGAATGAAGACTTGACTCACCCAGGTTGTATGATTCTTTGTATCAAATATATTTGCTGCTATTGGTTTTCATACAAATAAATATATTAGTTGTGCAAAAGTTTATGTCAAGCACCTCTCTCTTATTACTATTAACTTAAGCCAAATGGTGAATTGCTTCTTTCTTGTCCATCCGTGGTCGCTTAAGGACATGAGAGGATACTCTTCTGAAGCCCTCTATTGGCTGTAAATGGTGTTGAAGTAAAGATCTGAAAGTAAAACACAGCCCCAATCAGAAGTAGCTTGCCATTGAGGCATGGGTCCTTAAAAGAAAGCCATTTAAAAGAAAATTGTTCATAATGTTCAGATATCTTAGCACTATATTTGTCTGTCATATATTCCCTTCTCATAAGGATGATTACCGTGAGCTAGCAGGTAAAGCAGTAGTCAACTGTCTTAAGCTGTCTTGCTGTCAGCAAAGTTACAATAATATACTGTATATTTAAATTAATAATACACATGTAATAAATTTGCCAAAAATCAAATGTGTATTATTAATACATTTACAAAATATCAGACAATAAGAAAAATGTAGAAATTATACAGCAATATCTGGCATCGTTGTCACACATAAAAAAATATCCTCTCAAAAATGCATGAAAATATCTGTACAGAATGTTTTTAGTTCATCATGAAAGTAGAGTGAAAAGCTATGTCTCAACCATTATGCCTCAACTGGATTGACTGGATTTAGTAAATGGATTGTTGGATGAACCTACTTCCAGTTACAGAGTTATGGTGAGCAACAGCTTATCGGCAGCTGTTGACACAGGAGACTAACCTTATTGGGAGAGTATAACACTTTCACACAAACCCCCAAACTAACTCATTGAATTCTGAGAAGAAATTAGAGACTATAGAGGAAACCCACAAGACCCCGGGGGACTCAACTAAACAAATCAACTTTGAACATAAAAGACCAAAAGAATTTAGGCCGCTTTAATATTAGGGTTAAAATATTCCCTTATTAACTGAGCAAGAACCTGGAATACATTTTTGATAACCAATGCGCTGCAGCTGAAAACTCATTGTTCAAATATGAGTGTTCATATTTTGCACTGTATTTCTCCTTAAATACATCTTATTTTAATTACAGAGCATCCATAATGAGAACTTTTCATTTCAAAATCACTGTTTTCGCTATAATCTTATATAGTTTTATCTATTTTTTGAATTGTCTTTTACTAGTGTAATGGGTAAAACCTCTACATCTGGAACAGAGGTGTCCAAAGTCATGCCTCAATAAAAATAATGATTCATAATGGAGGGGAAATAGTGGGAGAAAAGGTAATAGATACATGTGCAGCAGAACAGTTGGTCCACTTGCACACTGTCCAACATATAGTGTGGTTTAAGTATAGAACAAAGGTCTGATCCTTCTGTACAAATTCTCTTCTACTCTTAACTCAGATTCTAGGCAGACTACTGTACATTTCTGCCAGTATGACCCTTGCCCATCTCACCACTAGTCACTAAACAAGGGATAATCTAGCAGAGACTACTTTAAAATCCATGATGGTACCAAGTCCAGTGTCTGAAATGTTCGCAGAATGCCCTGTGGTTGTCCAAACAGAACTATCTTTCACTGTTAATTTCAGAGTTAATTCAGTCTTGAACAGCTATACTTTTTTAAAAGGGCCAGGAACATTTAGTGTGTCTGACATTGCCTCTCCCATGTTACAGAACTGCCATTAGGCAACCTTGGAGAATTCTATCCAAGAGGGAGCAGAAACACTTCAGAACTGAGTTAATCAGTGCCCAGACGTAAATAATGAAAAACAGTAGGGAACATCCATTAATGTACATGGAGTCTCAATTGTGATTAGAAGGAATTGTGGATTCCCAGAAATATGTAGTAGCTTCTTGGTAGCAATAAGGAGGTCCATGCCACCTGTGACAGATAGGGGGCACTCTCACTGCCTTGAACCCTCAGACACCACGCCAGACACTGGGCAAAAGTCCAATAATAATATTTATTATGACAATAATGTGCACAAAGCACCCTCCTCTCCACAATACTCATACAAATAAACAATAATCAATACACAAAACAATCCTCCACTCTCCCAGACGCGTTGCCACCCTTCCACCCAGCTCAGCTCAACGACTGGGATCTCTCACAGTCCTTTTATATTTCCTGACCCAGAAGTGTTTCCGATCCTTCAATCCATGTGATCTCCTATCACTTCTGGGTCAGATTAAAATTCCTACTCTTCATCCCTGAAGTGCGTCATTCCTCCTGTCGCTGTGACTAAGACGTACTTCCGGGTTATAGGGCACGTAAGAGTCTCTGGGCCTCCCTGCAGCGTCCTCCGTTGGCCCCCAAGGTATCCAGCAGGGCTGTAAAGGAAAACTCCACTGTCCATGATTCCCTGCTGGTATTCGGGGCACCTCCATGCTGCAGGGAAAGCTCCACCTGGCGGCCTGAGGGCATTGGCCGGGATGAACGGCCGGCCATATATCACACATCATATGTCTATGTTTCTGGAGAAATGCAGGATCTCTAGGTGTATTTCCTGGGAAAACCCTGAAGTAGTTCATGGCTGGGGCACAAAGGACACTCACATTATTTTGGTTACCGGACAGTTCATGAGCAGTATAAGCAGCCCTGTAAGCCACAAGAACAATGAGTAGATACCAGACCTCAGGGTATACCATTTATGACATCCACTTCTCTCAAAATACTCAGTCTAAAAGACTGGCATCTCATCTACTCTAACAAAATTGTACTGCAAAGTTTTTTAAAGTACAATATTCATTTTTCCAAGAATTTTCAGGAAAGTACAAAAGTTACTTTTCATATATTCAGATATACTTGTACCAAGTAAACCCATCAGGGAAAAAATCTACTTTTTAAAAGGCATGTCAGTGCTGTTTCAGCTACTTGAATTATATATTTAAAGTTTTATAAAGCATCATCAAAGATGTATGCTAATGAATAATTTTTTTTTTTACTTTTTGTTTGAAGTAATTCAAAGAATATGTATATATCTGTTTTTTCAAGTTAATTTGAGTTCCATGAAAACTTAGGATTAATTGTACAAACTTCATTTATGTGTCAATTAAAATGGTAACCTAGTCATTCAGAAACTAAAAAGGTGCTTGTGAGTGCTTCATAATCCCTTTGATGAAAATGTTTGTGTTATTCTACATGTCCTTGTAAAATGTCATTTAACTTCACGTGACCCTAAAGAAAAGTATGTTCTTTATATTGTTAATTTTTCCACCTACTTTCTGAAGGCTGGGAAACTCTCTGGGTAGTTCAGTGGGTTTACTACAGCTAGACATTATCAAATACTCTAATAGATTACAGATGGAAGAAAAGTAAACTTTGATTTAAAGTTCACATAAAAATGCGTAATCCTCTTAATTAAAATGTTTCAAAACCTAACTGCCATACTTTGTAGATTCTGAGATGAGAAAAGGTACAAGACATTAATTATCTATCTGATAGATAGCAGAACTCACAAGTCAGCCTCCAGCATGCAAAGCCAATTTTCTTTAAAACAAAGAGGTGTAGTTTTATGCTGCAGGTAAACAGCAGGCTTGTTTTTGTAAAAGAGGACTTCATGGTATTTTGCATTATTTTTGCAGAGGTTTTGTTTCAGTATTTTCTTAATTTTGTTATCCTCAATTTTATCTTTAGCAGATTACTGGAGTTGTTCTGGTATGGTGTAATATATATTAATGTTATCTCATATTGTGCATTACAAATGACAAACATTTACACATCTTAATCACAAATCCTGCTGAAATCAAAGGGAATCAATTACACCACAAAAGGGTGGGTATTTAACTTCTTAACTCACGCAAATTGGAAGTGAAGATAAAATTTACTGATTAACTACATTATATGCACATACATACATACATGTCAATATATAACAGCGGATTTAACTTTATTTACTGCTCTTCGTATGATTTTTAGGATACAATACCCCTTTATAAAATTAATTTACTTTTTCACTATGAGAGCATTACATAGCATGGTGACACATGAGTTATGGCTACTGCATCACAGTTGCTGAATCTCAGGTTACAATCCCACTCTGGCTATTGTCTCTGTGTGGCATTTCCACAGTCTCCCCGTGTCAGTGTATATTTTTCTCCCTGTGGTCTAGTTCTCCAAAGACATCTTAAAGAAGTTCGCCATATCTTATCTGACAATTTAAAAACTGACCAAATATGAGGGATTATGGAATTATGTCCTGCAATGGATTGGCACCCCATCTAGGGTTAGCTCAAAGCACTGAAACCTTGAACTGGATTAAGCAGTTTTGATGATGGATAGACAGATTTCACTATAGGCAGCATGATGGCACATCAGTCAGCATTTATTTTTACATCTCTAGGGGGGCTGAGTTCAAATCTCCTTCTGGTCTTTACCTACACTGCATGTGTGTAAGCTTTTCTAGAGTTTCTCTCCACATTCCAAAAACATGCAGATTAGATTGACTGTGGACTCTAACCTTAACCTAAGTGTGCCTGTGGTGCACTCGCATTCTATCTTGAAACTGTTCATGCCAAGATAGGGTATGGCTCCCCACAACTCAGAAACAGACAGAAAAGGCACAGAAAAAAATGGATGGATGGAGTTACACAACTTGATATGCTCTTTTGTTTATTTATTGTAATTTTCAACTACTTCACATTTTGTTAAAAATTATAAATACTGCTTTTACATGTAAAATTTCTTCGGCCAAATGTTTGGTTCAATGCAATCAATTTTCATTCCTTTTATTGGCCATGAATTTTATATGCAAGCTGCAGTATGAGCTCTTAGACAATCTGTACACCAGCCTTTAATGCGGTTTTAATTTAGTCAGCTTTACTAGAAATAGGCGGACACTAAAATGCTGTAGCTAATTAAAGTGTGGAGTTTTCTGCTTATCAATCGCTTTTTTGTCACTGCCTGCCCGAGTGAATGTCAGTTTGAGGAGTTTGTTTGCATCCTTTACTGGGAAAAATACTTAGATTATATCTTTTTAGTTCTTGCTGTAAATTATGATGAAGGTGAAGGCTGTGCTACTGAATGCAGGACTTTACAAAGTAGTTTACGTGCTGTCAGTGTGCATTACTCTCAACAAATCTTGGCCTACCACTCTCATTAAAATCTCAAAATGTCGAAAAAACTGACGGTACTCATGGTCACTTTGTAAGGTTAATGTGCTATTTAATATAAACAGTATGGTAAGCATGACTCAGTATACTGCAACATCTATATTAGTTTTAAAATACAGAGAAAATAAACATTATAAAGTTAATAAATTGTCTGTATACATACATACATGCTCATGTCTCTTTTTGTCTGACTCATATTAATACCTGTAAAGAAACGCAGACTTTAAATACAGAGTTGTCTGCACGTTACATGAGGTAATTGTTTTTGTGCTTTGACAGGGTAAAGGCCAGCTTAAACAGGGATGAATTCTCAGTGGAATCAAATCTGAATTAATTAGCATCAACAGGAGTGAAATTCTATTGTGGAAAGTCATTCACTAGGACATGTGATAAAAAAAAACAAAACGTCCATATTGAAGAAGAACTATAATTGTTGGATTTAAAGATTGTAAATGACACTATTTATTTTTAAGCTTTTTTTTCCGTAAAGTATACTAATAAAGTCTACAAATGTTCATGTTTATTAAATGATTAAAAAGTGCAAAAGGTCTGCATGTGGATTAAGACAACTGGTATTTATATACTGTATATACATACACATACATACAGTGGTGTGAAAAACTATTTGCCCCCTTCCTGATTTCTTATTCTTTTGCATGTTTGTCACACAAAATGTTTCTGATCATCAAACACATTTAACCATTAGTCAAATATAACACAAGTAAACACAAAATGCAGTTTTTAAATGATGGTTTTTATTATTTAGGGAGAAAAAAAATCCAAACCTACATGGCCCTGTGTGAAAAAGTAATTGCCCCCTTGTTAAAAAATAACCTAACTGTGGTGTATCACACCTGAGTTCAATTTCCGTAGCCACCCCCAGGCCTGATTACTGCCACACCTGTTTCAATCAAGAAATCACTTAAATAGGAGCTGCCTGACACAGAGAAGTAGACCAAAAGCACCTCAAAAGCTAGACATCATGCCAAGATCCAAAGAAATTCAGGAACAAATGAGAACAGAAGTAATTGAGATCTATCAGTCTGGTAAAGATTATAAAGCCATTTCTAAAGCTTTGGGACTCCAGTGAACCACAGTGAGAGCCATTATCCACAAATGGCAAAAACATGGAACAGTGGTGAACCTTCCCAGGAGTGGCCGGCCGACCAAAATTACCCCAAGAGCGCAGAGACGACTCATCCGAGAGGTCACAAAAGACCCCAGGACAACGTCTAAAGAACTGCAGGCCTCACTTGCCTCAATTAAGGTCAGTGTTCACGACTCCACCATAAGAAAGAGACTGGGCAAAAACGGCCTGCATGGCAGATTTCCAAGACGCAAACCACTGTTAAGCAAAAAGAACATTAGGGCTCGTCTCAATTTTGCTAAGAAACATCTCAATGATTGCCAAGACTTTTGGGAAAATACCTTGTGGACTGATGAGTCAAAAGTTGAACTTTTTGGAAGGCAAATGTCCCGTTACATCTGGCGTAAAAGGAACACAGCATTTCAGAAAAAGAACATCATACCAACAGTAAAATATGGTGGTGGTAGTGTGATGGTCTGGGGTTGTTTTGCTGCTTCAGAACCTGGAAGGCTTGCTGTGATAGATGGAACCATGAATTCTACTGTCTACCAAAAAATCCTGAAGGAGAATGTCCGGCCATCTGTTCGTCAACTCAAGCTGAAGCGATCTTGGGTGCTGCAACAGGACAATGACCCAAAACACACCAGCAAATCCACCTCTGAATGGCTGAAGAAAAACAAAATGAAGACTTTGGAGTGGCCTAGTCAAAGTCCTGACCTGAATCCAATTGAGATGCTATGGCATGAAATTTAAAAAGGCGGTTCATGCTAGAAAACCCTCAAATAAAGCTGAATTACAACAATTTTGCAAAGATGAGTGGGCCAAAATTCCTCCAGAGCGCTGTAAAAGAGTCATTGCAAGTTATCGCAAACGCTTGATTGCAGTTATTGCTGCTAAGGGTGGCCCAACCAGTTATTAGGTTCAGGGGGGCAATTACTTTTTCACACAGGGCCATGTAGGTTTGGATTTTTTTTTCTCCCTAAATAATAAAAACCACCATTTACAAACTGCATTTTGTGTTTACTTGTGTTATATTTGACTAATGGTTAAATGTGTTTGATGATCAGAAACATTTTGTGTGACAAACATGCAAAAGAATAAGAAATCAGGAAGGGGGCAAATAGTTTTTCACACCACTGTACATACATACATAAACAGTATATATACTATAGGATATGAAATATATGGCAATTAATATAATTATTTTGCACATGGTTATAATTACACCATCATTTCCGAATGTTAATGGAATCAGAAATAAAAGGCTATCACAGTTACCATCTATACTTCTGTTTTCCAGTACTTTAATTGTCATATTCCCTCATCAAAGAGCAGTTGGTGTCTTCTCATATTTAGTGGGATGTTAAAGGCAGCAAGTTCCCATTAAACTGCTTAGGCGACTTTACACAGGAGCGTGGAGGGTAGACATCAGCTTTTCCATGGGGGCAGTGGGGGTGGTGTTAGAAGGAGGTTGGCCATTAAAAGGGTTGCTATAGCTTAACAGTCATTTTCATGTGATGACCTGGGTTAAAGCTAGCTCATGTGTTAGTGTAACTGAGACTGGCAGTAATCCTGACTTCTACTCCCAGAGTGTGCCTTCTGTCTCTTTTAATAGACTAAACACATATGTCTCTTTAACAGTCGGGAGGTGACTTCATAATTAGCTTGTCACAAATGACAATTGTGAATGGTATTAATAGAAAAGGACAACTCAAAAAATGTCAAGCATCATTAGAAAACTTGATTTTCTTAGTTTTATTTTTTTAGGCTCTTGAAATTGATGTTTCACACCTCAGTAGACGCTCTTTGTAATCCTTTTTTTTCCCCCCAAGTACAGTCAAGTTTTGTTGTGACCACAAAAGAAAAAAAATGTGGGGGTGTGGTGGGGGGATTTGGGCACACTGGTTAGCCTATTGCCTCATAACTTTGGGGACCTCGGTTCAAATTCCAACCCCTCATCTGTGTGTTGTTTGCATGTTTTCACATTGTCTGTTTTATTTTTTTTCTGTTTATATTCATGTTTTTTCTCCTGTCCCAAAGTAAAAATAAAATAAATAAATAAACTGTATAAATTTATAAACTGTAAATTGGCTAGATGGATCTGAATTAATAGACTGAAAACCATAACATTGATGTTTTCTGCCTCATTCTTGCTAGGTTTATGCATCCTTGCAAATCTGTAATGGAAGAAATAGATATGGAAAATTAATGAATAAAATAAAAAAGAGATAGCTTTTACTTCATTTTCAAAGACAAATTAGAAATACAATGTTGATAGAAAATAAGTAACTGTTCTGATAATTTTACATTTTGACTTCCAAATTGACTGAAATATCTGTATGATGCACTCAAGACTCCTGTAAAAATATATCCTCTTTAATAAGCTAGGGCAGTAAAAGATTTTCACTTACTTTAAACAGCAGCCATGGGATTTTTTCAGGGTCCCTGAATGAACTTGGCCTTGCCCTCACTTTATTGAAACTTTACACCCAGAGAAAGATGGTTGATATAGAAGAGGCTGAAAGTTCAATCTGGTGGGATAGGGATTCATTTCAAACCCATCAGTGTCAGTTATTTCAGTAAGTGGTGACATAATCACAATCCCATGTTCCACTGGGACTGTTCTTGGGCTGTCTCTCATTTGCTGACTTTACTCCCAAGGAATGTCAAATCTAAGGCTAATTGAGAAAAGAAGCTTTAAAGGACTGGTTGTGATTTATAGAACAGTATCAGATAACAATATAATTACAGTCTCTAAAACCTTGTTTTCTTTTGATAATTATATATTAATTTTTTACAAACATGAAACTTTTTGCACTTGTTAATATTTAATATAATGGTATCCAGAGCATGATTTAATATTTGTATTATAATTGAAGACAAACTTACATATTTTTTATACAGTATGTTATATAAAATCACTGTGAATCTGCAACAGAATAGTTAAAAAATGTTTGGTAGGATACATAAGGGATGCACAGATGAATTATTAATACATTGTAGATAGATAGATAGATAGATAGATAGATAGATAGATAGATAGATAGATAGATAGATAGAAATAACAACAGAAAAAATAACATCCAAAGGGGTGTAGTGGGGCGGCACGGTGGTGCAGTGGGTAGCGCTGCTGCCTCGCTAGTAGGAGACCTGGGTTCGCTTCCCGGGTCCTCCCTGCGTGGAGTTTGCATGTTCTCCCCGTGTCTGCGTGGGTTTCCTCCGGGCGCTCCGGTTTCCTCCCACAGTCCAAAGACATGCAGGTTAGGTGGATTGGCGATTCTAAATTGGCCCTAGTGTGTGCTTGATGTGTGGGTGTGTTTGTGTGTGTCCTGCGGTGGGTTGGCACCCTGCCCGGGATTGGTTCCTGCCTTGTGCCCTGTGTTGGCTGGGATTGGCTCCAGCAGACCCCCGTGACCCTGTGTTCGGATTCAGCGGGTTGGAAAATGGATGGATGGATTGGGTGTAGTGGGAAAGGCCCATTTATTCTTTGGATTCCCCCCTTGCTGGTGATTGTTGACAATTGCAGTGAGCAGCAGAAAGATGTTGCTAGCCAGAAAGCAACAATGGAGTATTGGTTTGGAGACCTCAAGTGTTGGCACCTTTGCCCTAATTGGCCCAAGCACCCATTTTTGCTGGCAAAAAAAAATCCAGCCAATCACCAAATTTATTTATTTATTATGTCACATTATGTTTCTGATTCAGTATTTATTGTGGATTTACTACTACTACAAACAGTAAACAAAAGCACAATGGCCCATCTTTTATTTGTTGTATGAAGCAAAAAGAAACACAGCAATATGAGAAGATACACTAATTTTTTGTGAAGGACTATACAAAAGTAACGCACTAGGGATGCTATAGCAAACTCTTTATGAAAGATTATTTTCATTCACCTAATCTAAGTCTGTAAACCAACCAGTTCACTGTGTTGTATAGCAGTCTGCTACCTTCATATAAGGAGCCCACAAAATATTACAGTTTTAGGCTGGGTTTGAGTTAATTTTATATTATATGAAATTAATTTTATCATTTTTATGTTATAAAGATTTGTTTTTATTGGAAGAAATTCACTTTTTTGCACTTTAAAATGTGCTACCAACTGACTCATCAATGATGTGAATGAGAGGACTCTAAATCTAAGCATTAAACTGCTGAATTTGTATTCCCTAAAGCAACATCTAATGCAACTTTAAAGAAGTCAAATATAGCTTTGGGCCCTCAACGGCGTTCGTTTCAATAGTTAACTCATTGCAGTGATAAATCTGCTAAAATCCCTCTTGAAGCATAGTATTGACACACTACAACAACACGATCAGACACCTCCCAGGGGGGTCCTCATACACCACTGCGAGAGTATCTGTAATGAACATCATTTTTTTTCGTAAGGATAAATGTAATGAAGAGGATTTACACATCTGGAAGTAAAAAGCAGGAAAAAAAAACAAGAACAGGAGGAAAGCGGACGGATGTAAGTAGTAGGAAATCTGTAATGTTGATTCAGTTAAGTATGGGCATACAGAGATTAGAACTAAATTGCGGAATCAGAAGGAGTGTTTCACACACTCTGAATGATCTGTTTTACAGCAGCAGCAGAGAATAGCTTGATAACTTATCTGGAGCGAAACAATTAGTAAAACAATAATTAAAGTAGGAATAAAAGTTGACATCCAACTAGGACAAGAAACCAACAACCCAAAATCAATTGTCCAGCCAGAGGTGAAAGCTTGAACAGAAGTGTCTCACAGCAAACCGGCTAAACTCTAAAGGTCCAGAAGCAGCTGAAAACATCTAGATAATAATGAACTTGGAGTTAACCCTAATTTCAGTTTGATCTCTGTCTGTAGAGGGCATATTTCTATGTTGTGTGTTTTGACTCCCGCAGCATATGCACCTTTGGTTTTAGGTCTGCAAACAGCAAATTTGAAAGTTACAGTAATACCTTTAGGACACACTTTTAATTTTTTCATATTCCATTACATGTACTTCATTTATTTTTTTATATTATGATGTACAATTTGTATTTAGTTTTATTACCATGTGCATCTTATATTTATATTGCATTTTATTTAATTTTTTACTTAATTAGATTTTTTAAAATTTACTTTATTCTATTATTATTCTGTTTCTGTTGTCTATATAAATGTTTTTATTGTGTTGATTTATTTATATAAATAAATATATATATTTTTTCAAAGTAAAAAGAAAGTATTGGTGTTTATTAAATTCTCCGTTGATCTTATTATTTTAGACTTTGCACTAAAATAATGGAAATAAATTTTACCATGTTGAGACTCCATTAATTTTTTTGCCTAAGGCCACCAGAGTCCCTAAAATTGCCTAATTGTTGGTAACCTGGCTCATGCAGTCTAAGCTTTTGCTAGATTGACCAGGAAAGTTTGAATGGGTAGCAAGGTTGTCTTGGGAGTGCAGAGTGCACATATTTCGGATGAGTTTAACTGTCATCACTGGAAGAGCTTACGATGGATGTCAGAAGTGCCTGGGACCATGAATTTGTGAATTCTGTCACTTATTCATCAGTGGCCAAAAAGTGGCTGGTGCCTGTCATTATACTAGGGTTGAATAAAAAGAAATAAAAAGTAAGAGTAAGTAAAGTAAGAGCCAAGTGTTTGAATAAAGTTTTAGACCATCTACATTAACAGTGACACCTATGGTCATGCACCGTGGGAAGTGAAAAATCTGAAAGAATGAGATCACAACTAAAATTGGTCAAATTAAGGTTACTTTGCAAGACACTTCCATGACAGAGTGGAAAAAGATCTTTTGTCTTACCACTGATACACTGGGGAAATTTCCTTCACATAGCCTAGCGAAGTAAAAGACAGCTTGAGTAAACAAATCACAAACACTTTAGTAGTTAATTTATCAATTTTTAATAAATGAAGTTATGCAATCCTAGAAAAAGTGCCCTCTTTTATCCCCTAACTAGTTAAGTCTCCTTTAGCAGCTATATCTGCAGTAAGACTCTTCCTGCAGGTAATAATCAGTCACTTACAATAGTGTAAAAGGATTTTCCCTGTGCCTCATTACAGAACTGTGTTAGCTTGTTTCATCTTAGTGGGCTGCAACTAGGCTATTCTCAAAATGTGATTCTAATGTAGACTTGATTGGTATTTCAAATATTGTACTCCATTTTCAGGTAATAGTCTGTAATTCTCCTGGAAAATTGCCTTCTAGTGAAAAGAATTCATAGTTTTGGTAAATTGTCTGAAAACTGCATCCCCAAGCCACACTTGACTGTTTGTATACAGGTTATTACTTTGCTATATTAGCTTTTCATTGGGCATAATGGGTCACATGTCAGCTCACAAATTGTTCGTTACTGACCCACATGGCTGTAAAACATTGATGGCCATTAATTTATATTTTGGCAAACTTTACTCATGTAATCATTTTCTTATTAACAAGAATTATTTTACAGATCATATTTTTGAGGTTTCTGATTTGCATTAATGGACAATGACCCAAACTGCAGCATTTAATACCTTCAGACCTCTATAATGAGTTTTGTTGCTCTTTGTGACATAATGAAAAACTCTGCTCCTTTCTCTTACAGAGAGATTTTGCCAGGATTGTCACTCCTAGGAACTGCAACCCCAATTGATCTCAGTTTTCATGATCTAAACATAACTGTTGAAAAAGTCCCAAAAAGTCTAAAATGCCTTTGTAATTCTTTGTCATACAAACATTTTGTTTGGAGGTTTTACTTTTTTCAGGGTATAATGTGCAGTCAAAATCTCTGTGTTGATTTTTTTTAACTCTAATAGTTATTGTCAAAGTTAGCAGTGTTATACTGTGCTGGACTGACCTATATCAAGACTAAGTGCTAACCAAATAATTCAAACATCTAACCCTGACTGTTGGGACTGAGGTGTTTGGAGTAGATACCATTTTTATATTTGTTGACTGCATGTTTGATTTTCTTGCTTATTAAATTTATGAAAATAAATAAACTGCGGTGTCAATGTTAAGCTCTCAAACTCATCACTATATACTACTAAAAACCTCACTGAAAAATCTAATAAATTCACTATGAAATATATGCAACAGTTCAGAAAATTAAAGAAGTAAATAGTTTTTCAGAAACTGCACTCATTAGTGTGCAACTGCACATGTTAACGTGTGAGCGCGGGCTAGAGGTAGACTGTAGCAGTGTCCAAAAGAATGTATAAGGGTAAATACTGTATATGTATAAGAAATTAATCAATAGCTCAGATACCATCAAATGTTTGGGAAGCCAGGTGCTACCTCATTTATTGTTGTGGGTGCTACAGTATTAGACAATTTAAGAAAAATGGTAAGTTTTCTACAATGTGCTGTCCGTATTCTCTCTACCTATCTCTGACTCTGTCTCCCTTAGTCTCTCTTCGAGTCTTACACTACTCCTTCTGTGGCCATCAACAATATGGCAATGACCTTGAAAAATCAAAAAAGGTGCTGTCCTCAATAAACAAAATGTCATTGTGAAAAATAAATAAAACTGATATAAATTAATAACATATCCAAAATGAACAAGGCGGTACATACCATTAAAAACAAAGATTTTCAGGACCTTGATGAACTCACGCCGTCTAACCATAAGATCAAAAATTCCCTCAAAGTACAGATGATTGTTTTGAGGAATCCATGCAAATGAAATATTTCTTTTATAAACATATTTTCAATGAATTTGGATGATGTTCTGCAAAAGAAAAAATATAATCCTTAATGTTTTGTATTATGCATACCAGCCAAATATATTTCCTGGCAAGTTTGGTGTTTTGAATTATACCTGGATGGCAAAACGTTACTGAATTATGTGACCAGTGGAGTACTTCCCCTCTAACTGATTAAGGAGCATGTAATTTTTTTTCAGGGATATATTCTAGAATATTTCAGTTAAAATTAGCCTTATGAACAACAGAAAAATTATTTTCAGGATCCATCCACTATGAATTGCTTTAGGGTAGAATATTCTCAGGTTCACAAGAATTGTTGTTTTTATCAAAATCAAATTCCACAATTAAACTGACTGAAGAACAACACTCATCTAACTTGTCAGGAATTTAAGAGTTTCACTGCCCAGCACCCTCAAGCCAATAGTCCCAAAATGATTTGTATTTCTAATAGTTCTAGATTACCTACATTATAAATCTGTTTAGTACTAGCACATTTTTTGGAGACAAAGCACACAAATGAAGTTTGCCTGTGTCTGGAAAACACTGAGATAATAAACAGTAGTGCTAACACCAATACTGGAAGCTTCTACTTTGATTTTAAACTGTAATCATATATGAGCGAGATGCAAAAAGTTCTCATCTTAAAAGAATACTCAACCAGTATGTGATATATTTTATATGTTACTTACCCAGTATAGTTTAATCAAATTTTTCATGTACAGTGAGGATAATAAAAAATGTATGATAGAATAGGCACTTATGGAGACCAGCACTGGACAACAGGAAAACAATATGAAAACGTTCATGACAAAATCTCACGTCTTACTTGTATTGCATAATCCATATGTCAAGTAATCCAATATGGTAAAAAAAAAAATGTGGGATTACTAAATGGCTTGATAAATCTATTCTGGAAATGTTCTTTAATCTAAACGTCCTTGGCTTCAGATTCATGTTTAGACTAAGCAAACAGGAGGGCTCCTGATAACAGACCAATTGTGTAGACTTATTCCCTATTAGAGAGCTTTTCATTAAAAAAAAATTAAATATTCTTATTGAGGAGGGCATGTTTTTATAGTGCAAAATGAAGTTACTTCAAATTTTATCCTTTGGCAGCAGTTCTTAGAGCAAAAAGTAAAAAAGCAAAAAAAAGGCCAAACTAACTAGTAGATTGTGTTTTGTAAGTGAGTGGTAGTGTAGAATTAAATGAGTAATAGTGGTCTATTTTTTTAAGAAACTGATTTCTGAATGAGGACTTGCTATGTGTATTTTAATTGTGTAGCTATATAGTATTCATAGATTAAACCAGTGTTTCCCAACCTCAGTCCTGGGGGCCCACTGTGACTGCAGGTTTTTGTTCCAACCAGGATTCCTAATCAGTGACAACACATGATAACACTGATCTTGTTTAATTAGCTGGTTTTATTTTTCTTTTATTCTACATTCAGAAAAGCACAGCAACATGATTTTTACATTTATAAGACATTTAGAAATATTTCTGCTTTTACTAGAGATTTAAATGCTTAACTCTCTTTTGTTGATTTAATTATATTTTGCCCTTTCTCTGTGCAGTTTTCCCCCTTCATTGTATCTTATTAATGACAATTTAAAACGAGCAGAGCAGACACCCAGGCAAACAACACTGAATAATCAAAGGCTGCAACTACTTTAGAGTCAGACCCACTAATTAGTAAATAATGGATTAATTAAACAATTAGAACACCTAGAAAAGTAGAATGAAAATCAAGATGAAAATATTGTTAAAAAGAAAAAAATACATTATTCCCATATAACTGCTTGGTACATTTTAATATATATACAGTATATATTTTTACCAAACATAGTTTTCTAATTTCTGTATTGTTCGCAAAACACAGAACTTGGGAAATAACACATCACTTAATTAGCCCAGGAGTCCAATTAAAAATAGAAGCTGGTTGGAACAAAAACCTGCAGCCACAGTGTGCCCCCAGGACTGAGGTTGGGAAACACTGGATTAAACTATCAATGGGGCCATTGTCAATTGAAAGAACCTGAGGTTTACACTAATGAGGGATCTTCCCCCATACCTGATTGTTCAATAAGCACTGAACTAATAATATTGTGTGCTCTACCAGAGTCCATCAGTTAATCATTTAATTAAACCAGAATATGAAAATAATTTTTAACTGATGGATCATTTGACGGCTCAGTTCCGATAACCCTAACCAGAACTGCACTTCCAATTCTTTTAAACACTTTAGATTATCTGCTTAAAAAAATCCTGAATTTCCTCAATATAAGCACAGGTGTCCCAAAATGCACCTGATTCTCTCGTTTGCCTGATTTGTTTTCTATTTGTAAATCTATTGCATCTTTTCCATTTTCTGAAGGCTTCCATTTTTAAATATTTTTTAAATTCTGCAATTCACAATGCATCTAAACTTCTTTCAATAAAAATGCATTCATTTTAGAGCTCATTTAGTACGATATAGGGCACTTGACACTTCAACAGACATAATGAATAAACCAACTCTAGAAGTAGTTTCTTTCGAAAACCCACTAAAATCTAACTTGCATATCTTTAAGATGTTAGAAGAAATCTGTGTACCCAGAAAAAAGGGGAGGAAGAGAGAGTAGGCTTGGATGCGAAAATACAATGAAATTCTTAACAGGGATTTCAAATAAGGGAATTTGTAGTTTGGGTTGAATGGTTCCACCTGCAATAGGTGCATAGGAAACAAAGTATCCAAGAGGAACAAAAAGGGAAAGTTCATGGGGATCTGACAGGTTGTGTGCCTAAGCTATTAAAAGAGATGGTTGTTTCAAGGTTAGTGACTTGCACAGAAGAACTCAAGCGTACATGTCCTCCAAGTTAGTAGTTACGTAGTTTAAAGGGCTTTCTGCACCAGGGTCTGTTTCATTCTGGAGTAAAAATTTGTATCTGATGTAAAAGCTTGATGTTTTTGCAAAGGCTTTCATTATGTGCCAGACCAAATAAAGCAGGATAAGTATTCATTGTGTTTTTATAAACTACACTGTGTTTTCCTTGTACTTATATCTCCACTTTGTATTTGGAATTTTTAATGTGCTAGAACTGCATCATTTTTGATAAATTTATATTTGTCTTTTCACACAGTGACACAGTGTCTTGTCTCTGGTATGCTGCTCTGAAATGGTGCATGCCACAGCCTAATGTCTTGTCACATCTTTGGTTTAGGACCATAAATGATAAAATGTTCAATATATTGGTAAAATTTGTAAGAAGATGAAAACCAAGGAGACACTGATAGTAGATTCAGTTTCAATTAAATTAGTTTTCATAATAAAACGGATTGAACTAAATGTTTTTAAATGTTATAACTATTCATGCTGGATCCATTACTGTTTATATATATATAATGGTAAATACTACAAAATACATTTTCAACAGTTTAAAATAATCAGTCAGACTTCAGGATGGGACATTCCAGTGAGATCAGTGTGTTTACTGTTGTGAACACGTCATGGCAAGCTAGAGCACCCAGCACGCTTCTGTCCTCATCCAACTATATCTCACTTCTACCTTTGACACGGAACTACCAGATCCTCCTTGCTACCCTTTCTGACCTTAGCATCACTTGGACTGCCCTCAACTAGTTTAAGTCCTACCTTTTGGGCAGTTCCTACTGTGTGTTTTGGCAAGGAGAGCTTTCAAGGGTGAACCGGGCAAGCAGGGGTGTACCCCAGGTTTGGTGCTGGGCCCTCTCCTCTTCTGTCTATTCACTTCTTCACTATGCCCTATTATTGTGTTCCATGTTTTTTCATATCAGTGCTATGCCAATAATATGCAGCCATACCATTTGTTCCCTCCATAGGACCACATGGTATCAGCTAGAGTCTCTGCATGTCTTACTGATTTTGTAACCTGGATGAAGGAGCACTATCTACAGCTCAACCTGGTAAACATTCTGTTCAGTTGGCTCATTAGCATTAACACCTGCCAGGGTGTACCTGTCCTTTAGGGACCATTTTGCTATGGTCTGTTGGTCTTGCAGACTAACTTTATACAATCACACAAATTCAGACTGCATCTGGCACAGTATGCAGCACAACTCCTAGTCCAGGCTTTGGTTCTGTCATGCCTGGACTACTGCAACTTACTGTTTGCAGGAGTACCAGCATAGGTCACCAACCATTGCAAATTTTTTGAAATGCATCAGCACATCTGGTGCTCAATGAGCAGGTGGGCACATGTCTGTCCTCTTTTCAGATCACTACATTGGCTCCTTGTAGCAACATGTATTAATTTGAAATCCTTGATGCTTGCCAACAGAGTAGTCAGTGGGTCAGTACCTATATATATGGAGACAACTGTGAGGTGCTATGCTCCTCCTTTACCACTCAGGTGTATGGATGAACGACATCTGTTGATGTTAGTTTTATGTGGCATCAAATTTCAATCCAGACGTGTAGCTCCTAGCTGGTGGAATGAGCTGCCCATCTCCTTTCAAAGTTCCCTCAATGTGGATAACATGATATAAGGGCAATAAGACCTTTTGTTAAAGCTTGTATTAACTCTCTGATAGTTTTGAATTCTATTGTATTACCAGTCTGAATAGCTTCTTTTCCTTTCTAAATCTTTTATCGTAAATACACCACTGAGGAAGGATATATACTCCGAAACATCTGGTGTTAGTTTGGATTTCATTTGTTTCTATCTTTCTGTTTTAGTTTTTCTATTTATTCTAGAACTTTCCTGTCAACTTTATTATTTGAGAAGCCATTCATTTGGTGTATAATATAAACGAGTATTATTAAAAGATTTGTGAATATATATATATATATATATATATATATATATATATATATATATATATATATATATATATAATTGTTTTGAGAATAAGAGGATTACTTTCAATTTCTAAAAGAAGACCCCTCTTTTTTGGAAAGAAGAATTTTTGCAAAATATAAAAAAAAAAATTTTTTTGGTGGGTAAAGTGGTTTTGACAAAGAAGCTGGTGTGGGTTGGGGCTAAAATAAGCTACTTTATTGAACCGAATAAGAGATAGAAGGGATCCTCTTATTGAACATGTACATATTTAAAGAACTTAAACATATTACTGTTTATACATATTCTTTTACTTGAACATAGAATAATAGCATAATTCTCTTTCATTTACACTTTGTTGTATTGTATAATCTTTTGTGGACTCGGATATTATAAAGAGCATAAGATTGGATATTTGGTTCTATTATCTTTATTGATTTGTAACATAAATTAGAATTAATCTTTAAAACAGAACATATATAAATTTCTTTGGTAGATTATATTGCACAAAAGAAAGTAGAAAGAATATCTTTTTTATTTTATTTTGGTTTCTTTTTGATAGGAGAAATATATGCATATATACTGTACATATGTAAATTCAAAGTTTTCGGAACAAAGTATTTCTGTATATAGAGAGTACTTGGGTTACAACGTCTCGACATATGACGTTTCGAGTTTACAATGCTTGGCATAAGTATTTCATTTGAGATGCTTTGTTTGGTGACATTTTGGCCCTTATCATGGCTCCTAAATGAAAGTCAGAGTCTTCAGATAGTAGTGCTTCGAAGAAGAGGAAAGCCATCACTATGGAAGTGAAATTAGACATTGTAAAGAGATCAGAAGGAATAAAGGTAAGGAATTTTTTCTTACACTAACGTTTTGTCAATTTTCTGTTACTACAGTACACAGTACAGTATATTTATGTCCTTTTCCTTTTTCTGTGGCTTAGTTGTGTTTTTATGTTCTAGATTATCCATCCATCCTATTTCCAACCCGCTGAATCCGAACACAGGGTCATGGGGGTCTGCCGGAGCCAATCCCAACCAACACAGAGCACAAGGCAGGAACCAATCCCGGGCATGGTGCCAACCCACCACAGGACACACACAAACATACCCACACACCAAGCACACACTAGGGCCAATTTAGAATCGCCAATCCATCTAACCTGCATGTCTTTGGACTGTGGGAGGAAACCGGAGCACCTGGAGGAAACCCACGCAGACACAGGGAGAACATGCAAACTCCACGCAGGGAGGACCAGGGAAGCGAACCCGGGTCTCCTAACTGCGAGGCAGCAGCTCTACCACTGCGCCACCGTGCCGCCCTGTTCTAGATTATGATTTTGCAAATGTGTTAGGTTAAGTAAGTGACTTATGCTAGGGTATGTTTCGACTTACACCAAAATTTGGGTTACATCACTGTTGTAGGAACGGAACTGTGTCGTAACCCGAGGACCCCCTTTATGTATTTTTGTAATATAAATTAAACAAGTTTTCTTGTGTATATATATTTTTTTTGTTATATTGTTTAACTATAAAATTAAGAAACACATTTTAATTTGGCATAATTGTTATATTGTAAAAAATATTTTTTTTTCTTTCTAAAAAAATGAAAGACTCATTATAGTAAAGACTATGTACTTAAGAGATTTTTTTCTTGTGGTTTTCTTTAAAATCTTCATAGACAAACATTCATTTGGGGATTGACTATAATTGATTACTCCCACTAACAAACATCAATGCATTTAATTTGTTTTAAAATCAATATCGACAAACCTGGGAGAAGAGTGAGGTGGGAGAGGAGACCAACTGAAAGAGGAGGAGATGACATGGAAGGGTATACCAACAAACACATAGAACATGCAATGTTGGGCAAGGAAGGTAAGGGTGATAACACCTACAAACATGACATTGACACTCATTATCAACAAGATGATTACCATCTGAACAGAGATTTTGAAACAATAGATGAGGACAGGACAGACAGATGGAGTAATAGACAATGAATGGGATAAATCCCATTGGAAAGAATGTAATAACAGGCTCTATAGTGAGGGAATCCAGGGACAAACCGAAACAGGATAATGCAGAAAAACAGTTACAATGGGAGACAGAGACACATGAAGAGGTAGCTTTAGAGGAGGAAGGAAAGAGAGAAACTGAATCAAAATTTAATTTGACCTTAGAAACAGAGACTGTTAACGACACACAGAAGGCAATAGACCAATTGTTTGAAGCTGAAATGGAGGATCCAGACCTGTCATTAGAAATTGACATAACTCCACCAGCTAAAAAAGGAGTTACCACTCTGAATGAAATACAACCTGGAACTTCCTTATTAGATTTGGACACAGATGCCCTGTCTGTGGGGAATCAAGAGGTTTTATCTTCCTTTCTAACACTTCCCCAATGAGGTCCATAGACTAAATAATTGGTGACCTATTACCCAAAGAATCACAGGATTTCTTGAAAGAAAAATCTTGAATGGAAAATAGAAATTAAACATCCCAATATGATTATGGGTGATTCCAACTAAAGATTAGTGGGGGGTCATCACTTAAAGACTTTTACAGATGGATTGTTATCCTGGGGCCAGGATAGCAAATTTCATTTCATTATTTAAAAAGGTAAACCCCCCAAATAGCAAAGTACAAAATGTAATCATTTCGGTTGGCATTAACAATAAAGACATAATTCATGAAGAAACAATAATCAAACAGACCCAAACAATGCTAAAATTGGCTGGTCTAACCTTGCCCCCCTCTACCTCACTCAGCTACTAGCTCCTTACACTCCTTGTTGCTCTCTCAAGTCCTTGAGCAGTAATCTCCTTACTGTCCCACACACCAGACTCTCCACCTTGGGAGGTAGGTCCTTCAGTGCTATAGCCCCTCAACTCTGGAACTCTCGTCCTCAGTCTCTCCGAGATTGTACCATTTTCTGCACTTTTAAATCTCAACTGAAAACGTTCCTCTTCTACGAACTTTTGCCACCTGTGAAATTTTTTTTTTCTCTGTAAGCTCAACAAATGTAACTTATTATTATTATTATTATATAAAACATATTGCAGTTCTGTAATATGTAAAGAGGGTATTCAGTGACAAACTGAGCAGTAAAAATATTTCTTGAAAACAATACCATTTCATATGAGTTATTCTACAGTATAAATATATAAATCAACACTGTAAAATAGAAAGTGCCTAGAATACCAAGCTTTTTAACTACGAGTATACAGAAAATATTCAAAATGAATGCTTTGATATCCATATTTTAGTCATTTTAATTTTCATAGACAGAAGTGAATATTTCAGGTCCTATAACTGCGCATTTTTTCCAAGCCAAACATTTTAACTTCTAAGAATGTATTTTCTGATTTTTTTTAACCTTTTGTGCATGTAGAATAATGAATCACTATATTTTTTCAATATGACTTGGAAGTCAACGAGAAGTAAAGTTACAAAATCTTTAAACAACCACAAAATATCAACATGAATTTTGTGTCAAACCATATTTTCTTATAAAACAGAGTCTCTCTTACCATGTCACCTTCAATAATGCAACAGATATAAGACTGTTGTAAAACAAAAACTGTGAATGTTTTCCAATTAAAAATTGTTTTCTCTGTCTGGTGTTTAGAGTTGTATTTCCTAATTAAATTAATATTACCAAGATTATTCAGACTGTTAGGAAATTGATTTGAGTAATTGAAGTAACAATAACAGTTATTCATCTGAAATATTTATTAAACACTATACATATCTGATATTAATATACCATAAAAATGAATTTACGAGAGTACGGGGAGAACATTTCACAAGTATATGTACATTCATTTCTCATCTCTCTAACTATTTTGTTATAATTTTCTGATAATTGATTTGTATATTAAGTGATAATTTCATTAGGTAACTCTACCTAATATTAAATTCACCCCTTATTTGCCAAGACAACAGTGTATGAGGTATCTACTTAATAACTTGTACAAAGTGTATCACAGAGCTGCAGGCTTAAATTAACTTTAATGTGTTCCATAGCTTCTGCATATGTGCTACTAGACAAACTTTACCCAAATAACATTTTTTCACTCTCTTGTTCCTGGAATCACTCCAGGAATCCTGTAGCGTTGTAACCAATACTGACCAATATTATGCAAAAAAAAATAACATTTATAGATGAATACATCTACATGATTAGCAAAGATGTTCAGATGGCAAGTGTAATTTAAATTATTGCTGTACAAGTGTCAACAGATTAAATATGTGTGTCAAATATCATCATTACACTACAATCAACAGGCTGCATTGCTGACATCTTCTTGAATGGATCCGTATACTTAAACCCAAGTAGTCACATGAACATGAATCAGTAAGAACAAGAATTCATTAATTAACATTTTCAAACATCGCTTTGTCCAATATTTGTGTTCCTTAACCTACAACAACTGTATCTTTTTGTGTCATTCAGACAAGAGTGGAACTCTTTTGGGTCTTTGGTTGCCATCCATGATAATGTCAATACTAAGCTGTTAACTGGCAAACTGGACTCTGCGCATTACTCTGCACGTCTTGTCTGCCTGTGCTGGACATTTTCATAGATGGTGTTACCGCTACTGCTGGTACAGTATGTGTTGGAATGTAGGGATACAAATATGACATTTTTATGTGTGACAAAAAACTTACTCTTCCTCTTACCTTTAAGCTATTTTGTAAACCATGCTGTTGTCAAAGGTCACTCAGGTATTTAGCTTTGCTCGTTCAGTCCTTAAATATCACAACCACAAATCTGCAGGTTGTCGTGAACACTACTGTCTATGCATATGATACTGTCATTGATTGAATAGTCAATTGCAATGTGCAGTCACACAGTCAATAGATCAAGTTTTTGGGTGGTGACAAAATACAGAATGGCTCACCTGTAGCATATGATGCATTATACTATCACAAAAATTTAGAAACATTGCAGAGACAAAAATTCTAGATATAGGGACACAGTCCATTCTTCCAAACCAGGCTTACATTCTACTAAAGATACCAAAAATGGAAAAGTTAACAAAATGAGTTAAGTAACGATTGAAAATTAATTGACAGTTTATGTTTTCTATTGAGGTTTTATGTATAGACAGCATGTTTGGTTTCTCTGTCATGCTTATTTTCTGGCTCACACCAATACCTTTCTTTAGGCACTCCAAATAATTCAAACAAAAATATTTCTATTACCACAGGAATCTTTTCCCTTCTCATCATCCCAAGCCACCATTTAAAATTTCTTTTCCAGTCCTATATGTGGATTTGAATTTTCTTTGTCTCTCATTTAAGTGTCATAGATTTAGAAAACCTTCATGAATGTGATGCGTGACCTAAATTCTAGTAGGAAATGATAAATTGTGTTTAAATGATGGCAGTATGAGGCAACCTGAACATAATTTGTGTTTTAAAATTAATGTTGAAAAAGTATAAAAAACCTGAATATGAGAAACTGTTTGATGGTAACAAAAGGAATAAGGATAAGTATTTGAGAGGGATACACTCAGGTGCAACTTACTTAAGCATCAGTTCACAAAAAATCAATGCTGATGTTTTAGGATACTATAATGAAAATATTAATTTTGACATTAAGTCATTTTTTCATAACATACCCATTTTCTTCAACTGACCATTTTAAAACAATGGCAAGTGACTACTATGGATAAAAATATCAGAAACGCTGACAGTTGCTCAGAGTTATGAATAAGTGAAAATTAAAGAGTTACACGTACAAAGATCATTTCTTCTAACACCACTTGGCCCAAAAATTAAGAAGAATCGAAGGGTTAGCAGCAGTGACCCAGAATCAAGATTAAGCAATTAAAATGCCATCCACTGACTGATACATGAATCTCCTCGGTGATTAAACACAAAGCACAAAGGCAAACTGCATTAAACAGTTATATAAATAAATAGGATTTAAGAAAGTGCACATAGCTGTAGTTAACAATTCTCAGATAACATGATGCAGGCAATCTGAATGTCTCAATAGACCTTGGATGTCCCTAGTGATTATGCACGAGTGCTCGCTATAAAAAGAACAATATAATGTAGAAATTATGCAAGAATATGAACTTGACAACCCATCTAAGAATTCGCATAAGTGAAAGTGGGGGGCTTGGGTGAGTGCCTAAATGAAGTTCAAATCTAGACAATAAAAGAAGGAAAGCCACAAAAACAGTATTCTTGTTGAAGAAAACCAAGCCTATGATTCAATAAACTCCATAGCAAAGGAAGAAACATGCCAAAGGTGAAACACATAAAAAAATTATAAAAAATTTTAATTTTAGTTACTAATATAAAGCGTAATGAGAAGAGCATCCTTTAAGTATCTCCACAATATGTAATAAAATGAAAAATAATCCTAAAATATACAGCACTCCCCCACTTCTGAAAATAATCAAGGTGAAAATACTTAAGGTGAATTTTGTTATGCGAACACATAATTACCTTTAATTTAAAAAAACGTGTTAAGTGTTCCTTGGCCCCCAAAAAATAACCCTCATTTTTACTCAGCTAACACCAAAACTCATGAAAATGGAAACAGGTAATTCAATAATGACGGTAGTCATGAAAGCAAACCAGAGTATGATATTTTCCCATCATTAATTACAGTTTAAGTAAGCTGTTCATTTGCTTTCATCTTTACACTTGTTTATAGGTTTGGTGCACAACACGTGCAACAATAGTATCACACATGTAAATAAAAGAAGAAAATATAACAATTTAAAAAACACAAAATTCGATGAAAACAATGGATAATTTTATACAAGAGGAACAGCAGTAGCCTAATAAACTGTTTTTATACAATTAATACTAACCGGTGCAGAACATGCTTAATCACATCAAGCTCACAGTCAAAGAAATGGCGTTTTGATCTCCACTTCTGGAGTCCAAAGTCATGCTAGATGAACTCTTTAATATTCACATGAACCCCACACTTGACGAACATACTTAATTTGATGCTTAGTATCTTAATAACTGAAAAAATTTCAAGTATATTATAATTTATAATACCAAATGATTTGTCATTGGGGACGTTGTTTTGAAAGTCACCACCTGTGACAGTTTAAAGGGAGCTGCAGTTCACTTTCCCATATACAAGGTTATAGATAAACTCCCTCAAAATTTAGTTATTGATTTTTACTCATTAGCTTTTTCCGTCTTTTTACCTTCGTCTTACACCTTTGATTTAGGATTTTACTTGGCCTTCACAACAATAAATTTTTCTGTTTTTGATTTTGACTATGTTTTATCTTCCGGTCCCATCCCATTTAAAAACCTACAATTTCCGTCTATGGCAGTATCAAATTAACTTGAGATCACAACCTGAAAAAGAAACAGAAAACTCCACCGTTTTGACAAAGCTTGTTTTATTTCTGACTGATAAACATGGTGGCTTGCCAACTTGTTCAGCTCTAAAGAAGCACAGAGGAATTCTATCTCTTATTCTCTCTCCTTCTGCTTTTGTCTTCTCTTATTTAAACGTGAACCCTAAAGACCATACTGAAGAAGGTACTACATGGAGGGTTTCTGGACAAGTAGTCAAAAGCTTCCTTCACTCGCCAGTCCTATAGAACTCATTGTAATCTCCTGCTGAACAAATCAGGTTCTATAGACCATATGCCTGAACAAGTACCAAGTAAAAAAATAGAAAAACATAACAAAAATAAAACACAAAATAAAAAAATGGCAATATGCGGAATAAGTCTAAAGAAAATAATAAACACAGAATTAACAACCTAACTGTGAAAACGAGTTTTCTTCTCTGTGGTAAATCAAAAGAGCTGGTGGCCCGAACCATGGCATCCAATAACAGGGAAAATGATGAAATATCTTATGCTGACTATCATAGTCATGTCTAGTGTAATGTTTAATGTTTATCCTATCCAGAAATGAAAGATGGACAGCCAGATTAAACATAAACAAGCAAAGAAAATGAATAGTAAATGTAAAAAAAGTCAAAAAATAAAAACATTATGCGCTAGAATCTAAACTATCAATCTCAATCTATGTCACCTGCCTGCTTCTTTTAGCCTTTTAATTTAGCACTTAATTTCCACAAACCATTTGCCCTTTCACCTGCTATTCTGTTATGACCCCACCTCTATTGCCTTTAAGTCCATATCTTGCCCCATTGGTAAATTATGTCTGTTTTTCAGCAACTGCTGTTTTGTGTATAGTCCCCAATTAGACATTATAAACTGGATGAATATTATTTTATAGCTTCTTATCTGTGTTTTAAATGGTCTTAATTATCTATTTGTAACATGTTCACTTTAATACAAAGCTGTGAGTTACTCAATCTAAAGTTAAAAGTAATACATAATACTCATTTCCCCCTTCTATAGGGCCATCTAAACTAATCAAATGACTGCAGCTTTAACAGAAGAAACAATGTAAGAGTTTTGTAGAACTAACCTGGCCATTATTTAAAAAAAGAAATGCTTACAGCTGTAGGAGACAGGGCACAAACCCTGCCTGGTCACTGACCGGGGTTTACATGTTAGCTCGTTGTTTTAACAAGTTATTCACCAGTTTATGTGTTTTTTTTTTATTTATTTTGCCCCACATTGTCAAACATGTGCAAGTTAGGTTGAACTGCAACTCTGAACTGACCTGGTACATAGTACACAAGAGTGCTTCTGTCCCTAGTGTCTGTCTAGGGTTAGCTGTTTGCATCCACTGCTGCTGGAATTGCCTCTGTTCTCCCTATGAACCTGTATAGGGCATGTGATTTCAATAGTTTAAATTAAATTGTGCATAACCACACAATTTATTGTAAAGTGTGGTAGAGCATAATGAAGGTTCCAATTTGCCTTTGCCAATTCAACGTGGTAGCTTCTGCTGTAAATACGAATAATTATATGGGAATTCTATGCATACTTCTTCTTCTGTGAAGGTCTAACACATTGTGCAATTAATAGCAGCAAACAAAAATTGAGTTTTGGGACAAAAATACATTGGGTTCAGAAAAATTAAAAAAGAATGCATATGATTGTTGAAAGAAGGGGGCATGTCTTAAAAGAACAATTACAGTTAACAGATTCATCAGCCCCATCTCATTTTTCTGTCAGTCATCCTTTTCTGAAACTTCTTTATTGACTGTTGTCTCTTCATCATGCAGTATGGCTATAGCAGGATATTTGAATTTTATACCAAGATTTAGGAATGAATGCGATCTCTCCACAGTCCTCAGTGTGTCTTCGTTAATGTTATATAACCGTTAAAACAGAGCATTTAAATTTTTTGTTTATGAGTCAGACTCTGCACATTGATTCATGGTAATTTCTACAGAAATGCCTCCAAATGCAAAGACTCCATTCATCAATAATTATCAACAGGACTAAAAATTTTGTAGTTGAAAGAGTCGTAATTTGCTTTTATAGTAAAGAATGAAATGGATAACTAAAAATTGCTTGTTTCAGTGAATAAATGTAATGTTGAATTATTCTGGTATAGAACCATGAGAAAATTTTAGCCTCATCACTGTCATAATCTAATTCAATGGATTCTGTGGCTTTTCTGAGGATTATGCCTTAGGTAAGAAAGAGTGTACCAGCCCCTACTTGTGATTATTATCTACAGGAAGAATGGCATCAACACAGAGAATCTCAAAAATGTTGTTTCTGGAGTGTTTATACCAGTTTCTGTTTGCAATCTGATTGTGTTAGTGGTTACTAAAGAATTCAGATGAATAAGACGTATATTCCTCATATTTCCATTATTAGTGTTCACTGGTAAACATAAACATTTTTCATTAATTAAAATAATTAAAAAATGCCATTTGAACTATTTATGTGAAGTCAAATAATTATTAGTATCACAATGTTGTTTTTTAAATTAATTGATGTATTCATTATGTATTTATTTTATTTAAAGTACCATATATGTTGTAAATGCAAAAGCTCCCTTAGCCTCACAATTATTTTTTTTCCCACACTTTCGTGAGACTGTGGCAACATGGCACTAGGAAAACAATGTCATCCATCAAAAACAGAAGTAGCTGAGTGGGTGTGCTAAGTAACCAAATAAAATATTTGTTTTTTCCTTATTATCATTCCACTTGCCTCTTATAAACAAATCTGTAGTGATTGCTTTTGTTTTGCTCTTGGAATATCCGCAAGAGAGGATCCACCTGCACAACACCCACTCCATAATCACATTGATCTGATGCAGAAAACTTCCCAAATTGAAACAGAAGAAGAAATTAGGTCTGATATCAGAAAATTAAAATGATACCACGATTGAAAGCTCTGCTACAGCCAGTAATATTTCATTAATAAAGTTCTAGGAAATAAACCTGGCAGTTTGTGTCCACTTTAGTGCACACTTATTTTTTTTTTTGTGGTTTGGCAGCAAGTTGTTCCTTTTCCCTTTTTTGTTTCTCTATCAGCGTCTGTAACACTACTAACAAGACAACTTGATGGCATGTCTTCTTGACTGAAGCTTAATAATCATTTTGTTTTTATTGTGCCAGGTATGCTCTTTCCATAAATATGACTGATGTGGAGACTAAATTGTTTGTTAAACAGCTGTATGGCTTGCAGGCTGTGTGGAAAGTTAACATTGGGGACAATTTTGTCTAATAATAGTTTTCATCAGAGACTACCCCCCACCCACAACTTCAGCAGTGATGGAAACCAAACTGCTAATCTCTCATATTTTGTTTATGATAAAGTTGTGCCTGTGTTTTTATTTGACCAAGTGTCAACTGCATTTTACTCTACAACCATTTTTGTTTTCTAATGACTGGGCACATATCGTATTTATTGAGCCACTGTTGGTGTGTAAACCGCTGAGGTGGACAATGACAACTTTAAATAACCACTTTTTCATGAATTCTTTGTTGAGTTTCTCATTTTATATTCCCTAAGAGACATTCATGGCAACCAGCTGTCTTTTAAAATTGATGCAGCTTGTTGAGTTTAACTGATTATAAAACACTTGCAACTGAGAAGTCATTGTATGAGGCCACCCTCAGTATCCTCTGTATTTAGAGGATTTTCAAAGGATGTCCATAATGGAATAAATTTGAACTAGGTGATTCTCTTAAAGTGTAATTCAGTGGTCATCAGTTAATGAAGATTATGTGACACTTTTAGAGCTGGCTGCAAAATACCTCATCAACTATAAATGTCTGCAAAGCAGTGAGCAGACTCCTGTGTCAGATCTTCTGTAAGTACAGTTCATATTTCAGCATTCTGCCAGGAATAATAGCATTTAATGTCCATTACTTCACATAGGGATGTTATGTGTGTGGCATTTCATTTACTCTCATTTACTGTGTTTTTGTTCTTTTAATATGAGTTTAATAGGAAAGCTTTGATATTCTCATAGATTTTTGTCACAAATGTAATGTAAGAAGTTCCATGCCAATACTAACTTGGATATTTCAGCCCATAAGATTATTGCTTCTACCAAGAAGAATTGGTCAACAAAGCCTGTTTAACGATGAAGCAATGACTAAAGTTATTGAAGACCACAAAAGTAGAATGTATCACAATACTCTGTCCCATTTTCAGAATAATATAACCAAAAGTCCTGTGCTTTGAAGAAATATTAATGTCTTGCCTTGCACAAGATGCTTCTGGGATAGGCTATAGAAATTGAATTATTTTTGTGCATGGGGCAATGACTTCTACAACCAGCTCAAAAGTACAATTATTCAAGAACTGCCATTGAATTTAAGTAATGACAAGGTTATAGAATGCAGAAAACAGCATGAAGTGTAATCCCTAAAAGGCTCAACCACTAGTTGGAAAAAAGAACTATTTAGGGCTCACAGGAACTTTGTACACTCAGTATGGGCACCTACCTTCTAAATGAGAATTATAACATGAAAATGCTAGAAACATTGAAAAGGTAAAATTCTTATGACAAATAAAGCAAACACATGCACAAGACCACAAAACATGCTTAAAATACAAAACAGAATAATTTGCACAAAGCACTGGCACTGATAAAAAAGATGAAAATATTCAAGTAACCGAATGCCAAATATCTTTTTTTGGTAAGTGCAGTCTTTAGTGTCTGCTGCTGTATTCATAATAACATTAGTGTTCATCGCTTCATATTTTCTTCTCAAAGAACATTGTTTTCATAAAAATAAATGTATTAGCCTATTATTATTATTATTATTATTATGCTGTATAGTTAAGTATTATCTTTCAAGGTGATCTTCTGAAAATGGTCTTCTGAACTGAGTTATGAAATGAGCTTCTTCATAACAAGCTCAAATTAGGCTTTGTTTTTATAGGTAAACTGTTTTTGATGAGTTGTTAAAATACCCTTGAAAGAAAGAATAAAGAGAGGAAGGCACAGGCTTTGATGAAGAGACTTGATGGCAAGAGATGTAAAGGTGCTGGGCAGAGGGTGCCGAGAGAGGGACAAATGGACAAAGAGGATTTTAGACTTTCTTGTCACTTATGCTTCACTCTGATAACTTCAATTTTATGTGTAAAAGAGTTTAACCAAGAGTTTTGGTTATGACTGCTGCTTTGTTTTTGTCTATAAATCTGTCAGGCACCTGGTTAAGCAACAGTAATCCTGCAAGCATAATGTGAAAATAATTGTTTAAGCAGCTGTCTATATTTTGACAGCTTTTTTTCGATTCTTGACCTTGTCAGGGAAATATGGCTGGAGCCATAACTCTATTGCATATTTCAATGTGACATCAGAAATGCCATTTTTTATATAATTGTGAATTTTCCTGTTTTTCCAGCTTAGGCAAAGTCAAAACTATGCTTGTTTCACTAAAAGCAACACAAAAAATCTAGAAAAAAGATATCTATTGATTTAAAAATCCAAGTTAGCTTTACCCCGTGACCCTGTGTTCGGATTCAGCGGGTTGGAAAATGGATGGATGAAGTTAGCTTTACCTTTTGAATACAATCTCGGGTTCACCTTTGGCTTTGATGAATGGGTTTAGTGACTGTTGTGTGGTAATGATGTCTTTTTCTATCATTTGGAAGGCAAATCTCCGCTACTTAGTTTCACAGTAAAACAAATTTTCTTAAATTCAGAAATTATTGACATAGCAGTCATTACAGTAAGTATAACGTGTTAAAGCTCATATTAGTCAATTAACAACATAAAAAAATGTTTTGAGGAAAGAAATAACCATTCATCACAAAATAGCTTGTCAAACTCTGTTAATTTAATGAGCTACACAATATTGTAATTTAATTCATATATTTGGGGTTCTCTTTGAGAGTAAATACTTTTAACATTAGTGGGAAATTCTTCCTTTAAACAGCTTTCTTCTGTGCCTCTGTGATCTTGTTGATTAACTCATTTTAAAGTAGTAGTTGGCACTGCCCATCATGCTGCTTCTTAATATCTCAAACTGCAAAGATTCAGCTTCTTTAATCCTTCCTCATAGATCATACCCACCAAATCTAAAATCAACTCAGGGGAAGTTATCTGAACTTCACTTTTCTCCTCTTTATAAATTATTATTATTTTTTTATATAGAAAAACCCATACAGGATCAATTTCAGATTGTCTAATAAGGACAGCTTCAGGGATGTGGGAAGAAAACTGGAATATCTAGAGAAAAATGGACAAAGATTCCATATACTGTAGGCAACATTCGGGAATAGAATCCAAATGTAAGAAACTGGATCTGTGATAGAACAATACTAATTAATGCAATTCTGAAATTATTTTTATAAATTAAAAAAAAAAAACAGTCATTGCACTTTTAGTGACCCCACTTATTCAGAAGAATCACACAATATTATTTTTTTCACCCCCTTTTGCAACTCTCTATACTCTGTATTTTGAATTCCTACTTCATGTGATCGTTTTAAATTATGTTAGTTAATATTAATAACTTAACAATGAATCTATGAAAAGTATATGTCACACAAAGAGGAGATCAACTCAAAACAGACAAAGTGGAGGGACACCAGAACATTGCTGCTTAGGGTCCATTGGAGGACTGGCCTGCTTAATTGCCAGCCATAACAAGTAAAACACCAGAACATCCTCCAACTTATCATCTACCTCACTTTTTCTTTCTCTCTCTTGTTCTAATTTTTTTTTTCATTTCCTTACTCTCCTGGCGTGGGCCTTCACTCCAAGCTTTTCACTCATCTTAGTTGAGGTTTTGCAAATGTCATTTCCATGCCAAGTCTCACATTTCCAAAATCATTGAGAGGTGGCCTTGTATATAAGGGTACCAAACTAGTATTGCCCCATATAGACCTTTGGAGAGTGTCTCTGCACTAATTAAAACATAACTTTCAGAAACAAATGGTGACCAGTCCTCTCCTTATCCAACCGTATCTCTTTAAGTGCTTGGTCTCAAAGATAGTTCTCTCTCTATTCATATTTAAACGAATGAATCCTTTATCATGAACACTGAGTAGGGGAAAACTGGGACTACAGTTTGTCTTCTCTTTTCATCTTCCTCCTCCTCTTACTAAAGGGACAGACTCCTGTGGCCTCTCCTGGTTTACATGGCCCTAGCTTTCCTGGCTAACCTTTTTTGGACTATATCCCAGGTACCATATTCTTTAATGCTTTTAATGTTCTTGCAGGTTTATCATACTGATTCAAGCCCTTGTTCTTCAATACTCCTATGCAATGCTTCCAGAGTAGTTCTTTCTTAGTGGTGAAGGTTTCCTTCAAGTCTATAATACCTTTACCTGAGCCATCTCAGTGGTGCTTTACAATACATCATACAATATGCAGTTTATGAAATGTGAAATATTTATTCTATTGTCAACATGTAAACACTGTTTGAATTGTCTTTTGCAATTCAAACAATATGGTAAGAAAAAATGCAACTGAAGTGAAAACTTAAGGTATCACAAGTGGGTTTACATCCTTTCTATCCTGTAAAGAAAGGAATAAGTCAGTATCCTGGCTCTATAGCTCATCAAACTTTCTCAATAAGATGCTGGCCCATCACAACATATAATATAGCAACCCGTCACATCCAGATTGATACCAATGAGGTCAAGTATGAAAATTAGATTTTTTATTATTAATAAAAGTACATATAGAGAGACAGGAATAATGGGAGAACAAAAAGTACAAAATCAACATACTGAAGAAATGACCCTACAGCCTATCATTCATCCATTTTTAAGGTTATTTTGGTATCCATTTTAAGGTACAATTTAAGCAGACTTTGAGGCATGGACAGATTGCTAGCTTATCAGATCTTTTTGATGGAAGACTCAGTTATTTCATGATTTGATTACTTAAATATTTTAAAGCACTTTTTTTCTGTGCCTGTGCTTTTTTGTATTATTTTTACTTCTGTTTTTGACTGCATGTTCTTCCTTAAAGCTCTTCTTTTCTTGATTAAGGTCTGTTACCATTTAATTTTTTAGCACTGTGACATTTTATTGCTTATTTTGGAGCTAGTTAAATTAGACAGACGCCTGCTCTCACTGCGCTAGAGCCAGAGGGTGAAGGAAAGGTCTTGTTTTCAAATTAAGTGTGTAATCTATGCCAACTTTTTTTTTTATTTGTATTTTATTGTTAAAGACTACATATTTGAAAAAGAAGAAAACAAACATGCATTTAGAGTATTACCTTGTGAACTAAAATGAAAAATGTATATAATAAATTAACTTCCATGTCTGAATAAATTTCATTTGAAAGATTGAGGAGTAAAAAAAAATCTATTATTGGTCATTTTTAGTTGGTTATCTGAGAACTTGGGCATGTTGTTTAATGAAAAAAGGAGTGAAATTAAGAGCAGGGACTGGCCATAAAAAATAATGCATATTTTGAAGGAAAACATGCTGCTCATTTGGAGTCAGGTCTGCCCACAATGTGTGCTTTACTCAGTACATTTGATTCAATTAATAAAATGAGTAGTACCCATATTTAACTTAACACATTTTTTCTTTTGCAATTTGGTGAGTCACAAAGCAACTGGCATTTACTCTGCAATACTGCAACCAAGATCGGGTTTACCCCTACCTCAACCACCAACATTACTGTCCCATACCAGAGATCTTAACCCATTTGTTTTCAGACTGCACACACAAAGTGAGTGAAAGAAAGGCTATTGCTTGGGCAGCTAGCATCATTATTTTCTGTTAAGGGAATGTTTTTTTAATGTCAAACATTGTTGGAAAAACTGTCCCCATTGTTTTACTGAAGTATCTGTTTACCAGTAAATAGTATCTTAGATGTCCAAGACACACAGATTTCTAAAGTGACAATTGGGACTGAGCCTAACCAGTCTATGTGAGTCATCCAACCAACAGGTGTAGTTCTAGGAGTGGACCACATTATCCCTGTTCCCATCAGTGTTGTCTTAATGTGTAATTAGAGCATGCAAACAATTTATTGTTCCTTGTGTGTCCTCTCCACTTAGACCCATTTTTTATGGGTAACCCCTGTCAAAAACACGTATTTATGGAAAATATACTTTTTCCTTTCAGGTATACAAGTCATCCCTCCATGCCAAAGTTATAGTCTTAGGTGTTACATCTCTTTTATTTGCAGATGATGTCATCCTCTTGCTTTTAGTAGACTGCACATGTGCACTGGAAAGAATGGTTTACAGCTGACTGTGATACGGTTGGGGTGATAATTAGCAAAATCTTTGCAGAGGTTTTACAGATGTTGTACTGGACTATGAGGGTGAAGAGAATGCTAAGTTCAAAGATGAAGCTGTCAGTTTACAAGACAATGTACATTCCCATTCTTAATTATGGTCGCAAAATTCTGTAATCATAAGTACAAGCTGCAAAAATAAAAATTCTGGTGAAGAGCTCAAGAATTTAGGGATACCTTAGTGCAGAACCTGATGTGAATTGTTTTATTTTGAATTTTTCCAAGATTATGAATTCTTTCAGACGTTGTGTGTGTATTTTATTGTATTATCTTTCCTGTCAAATATTCTTATGACCTGTAATTCGGATGTAGTGTTTTGGATTCATTATTTGGGTTATTTTGACTTACTGGTTTTTAGTCTCATGCTAGTTATGTTGATTCCAGATCATATCCTGGTCCAAAACTGTTATGAAGTGCCTTCTCAACACTCTGTGGTACAAAACTGCAGGGACCTGTCTCAGGGAATTAGGCCACTTAGTTAAGATATCCCATGATTGCATTTAATGGGCGGAATGTAAAAGGCATAGCCAGCTTGGAGAAGACTAAGAGGCAAACTAAGGACATATTGGAGGGATTATATTTCTTGAATGTCCTGGCAATGTCTGGATATTTTCCAGGAAAGTTTGGAAAAAGTTGCTGGGGATTGTGAGGCCTGGTCCGCAAAATTCATTGTATTGTTACCGCAATCTTCACCAACAAAAATTGAAAGAAAATGGATAATGATGATATTGTTTACACAATGGATAGATGCACAGATGTATAAAATAAACTAACCAAGCAACAATCATTGATGCCATCGTAAAATTATTTGACAGCCTAATAAGGCAGTTTGATGCATCTGCAGTATCATAGACTTGATAAATTTGCTAAAACATATCAATAAAAATATATATAAAGAATATCACTAGACCTCCTCCTCCTTTCATCCTTACACGGAGCAACTTGATTAAATTTGATTGGTTACGTACAACAGTTTTCTGCAAGAATGACTTATTGTCCCCCTCCCCAAAAAAACTACTTTTCTCGCATAAAGAAAAACACATAACCTTCCACATAACATCTCCTCCGTTAATGATTCGAAACATGGAATATTGCTGCATCCTGTAGACAGTCAGTGGCAACAAAATCAAGAGTGAAAGGACATCTGAGTTTTATTGCTGTGCATTCACTCTGATGTCATCCTTCCCATAAAATTTACTTTTTCTGTTCTTTGTGAGTCTATCTCATTTTCTATGCTAACTCTGTTGAGCTTCATTAAGTTTACTACAAAACACTTCTGTATTAATTTAGCAGAAGTAACCAGTCCAGGTCCGGTTCCTGCCTGATGCAGTTCATGACAGTAGGAGTTCTTGCTCCCTTTGGCTCTTTATTTAAATCAGCAGATTCAAAAATGAATACTTGCATGAACATTTTAAAAATGTATAACTATTAAAGGTACAAATGTCACAAACAGAAAAAGAAGAAGAGAAAAATTGTAAATTTTGGCAAAAAACTAATTAAGCTATAGAAGATAACCTTAGTCTTCCTGCATGCATTAATAAGTTAATTTTTCCTGATAACGATAAGCTTTGCATTTGTTTAAAATTAGCTACAATTGCACATTTAAATAGTGTAGTATAAAGTACAGAATATAGAGAATCTACAGCTTCATAGAGTCTACATCCATGGATAATTTTTATAATATTCATTTCAATAAATATATGTTGATACCACTCATATAGCACATAAAGTTTGATGTAACTATATTTAGTCTGGATTTATTGGCTTACAGAGGAGAGAAAACTTAACTTACAAAGCTGAAACTGTTGCTGGTAATACCCCAAAAAAAATTAAAAGCAAAGAACAGGAAGAGTAAAAATTTTGACAATAAACTTGAACTTGATCAGTAATATGCTACGATGCCCACAACCGACCTCCTCAGTTCTTGAGCATGCCAAAGGTGGCCACTTTTGGCTCCTTAGCAGTTTCACAAAGTGTTATTTTTGACAGCTGGTTGGCTCACAGATTCATTCTTCAGTTCTTGACCCTGCCAAAAATGGCTGCTCCTTGGCACTTCCACAAAATGTTATTTTTGATAAAGTGCACAATTCCAACATTGTGATGCATGACAGTTTAGTGTGCACTAGAAAAAGTAACAGAAGACTGCAACAGCTGGCAAAATGTGGAATGAGTTCACTGAGGGTCACAAGCATCCAATATCAAGTCAGCAAGGAAGTTCATAGCATTGAGTCGCAAAGCTTGTTTGGTCTGTTTATATATAGCTATTAAACATGAATAAAAATGTGCATATACTGTAATGCAAGGGGCATTAGCCACTTATAATAAGTGAAAGAGATTAATGTAAATTATACAATGATTTATTGATTTGTGACTAAACAACATTTCACTAATTCTTGCTAAAAAGGTTGCACCTGATACAAGAGCTAAATTAAACATATACAGTACATCAGGTGCCTGGTTCCAGTAGAAGAGGTTGTTTTAGGTCTATAGCGATGCCGATCATGGTATAACTAGGTAGTCAAACTGCTTTGTTAGTCAAATTTAATCATACAGTGATCATACTTATGTTGTGATAAAACAATTTTTCCCTGCTGATGAAGTAAAAGTGCTAGTTAAACATGTATAGCAAATTATCACAATCCAAGGATTCCATTCCTGTAGATTCCCTTACCCTTCTATTATAAAGATGTAACCCATTTTGCGACAGGCTAATTACACCTGTTCGCAGATAAGGTCCTCACAGTGAGCCACAGGATGGAGGGGAGATGGACATCGGAAGGTTGTATCCACGTATCCAGAGAGGCCTGCAATCCATGTGAGCAGAGCAATAACAGGTCTGTAATACCCTTAGATTTGTGGGGCTGCATGTGTGCTACACTGAATATTCAAAAGTGTGCTATATGAGGCTTGGATAAGCTATTAAAACCCGTTCATGATGGTGACCTGGACTTGAAATTGTTCCCCATGAACGAGGAATTCCCAGTAAGTGCAATTCATAAGCTCACAATGATTAAATCCCTGCCCTTTGTACACACCATCTGACACTACTGCCGATTGGATGGCTTAGTTAATGTAGCTCCTTAGATCAACCCAGATGTTATCGTTCGCAGCCTATGATGAGGCCTATCTGTCTGCCCTACCTCATCTTCCTCACTAGAATCTAACCCTATTTTCTCATAAAATTAGTATCCAAATTTTTCATATCTACAGAGATTTCAGGAATGTAACCCCCACGGATAACAAGAATTGACTGTGCATGTTTTCAGAACTGTTTATCATTTTTGAGAAAAAGTCATCATGTTTCTGGATTAATATGCATAATATGAAGCATAAATTCCATTTGATTGAAGCTAGATACAGTACTTGAGTATTATCTAAATTCCCACTATCCTTACTTTAAGAACAGTGTGATTTCTACATCTTCCCCATTACCCATTAGATCAGACTTTACACCCTGGATCCTCCTCATCCTGCCATTGATAATTTTTGTCATTTGGTTACTAGGGATATAGAGATTATTGAGAATAACAGTGTGAGGCATTGCTTTTATAATATTTTCTCATGTGAGGTAGAGCCTTACAAAAACATAAACATGATCTTTCCATTATTATTAGACAGATTGATAAAGGTCAAGTAATAATCTTAACTGGAATGCAAATACAAAAAAATATTTTCTAAATGCAATCAGCGTTTATTTCTCCTCTGTAAACTCAACCTATTTAAAGTAGACAAGGACCTCATGTTGCCTTTTTATTACAGAATGATTTAGTCTATTATCACTTTCAGTTTCATTGCCTGGTTTAGTTGTCTGACAAACCAAATTTTAAAAAGCTCCAGCAGATTACTATGCATGTAGCTAAAGTTATTGGGGCTGATGCAGATGATTAGGTAAGTGTGTGTCAGAAGACAGTGCTAAAGAAACTGGAAATCATCTCAACTGATGACAGAAATCCATGTTACATGTAGAACTTAACTTCAATAAATCAAGAAGGGTAGTCACTTTGAAAACCACACAAGTCACTCTAGAAATTCCTTTTTTCCTTGTGCTATATGATTTTTTAATAAGTAATATTAAGGTTTGATATGTATCCTGTAACCATTTTTGCACCACCAAACTACCTTACCTTAACCTGTATTGATCTGTTTGGTTTATTTTATTTCTTTATGTCTTGTTATTAGATGCAACTGAGAAGGCAAATTTTCCTTTTCTTGTGTAAACATGAAGAAACGTTGAATGTTAGTTTTTACTGGTTTATCACACTGTTTCCTTTACAAATTCTGATCTCTTATCTTGCTTTTGAATGGTAACTCTTGTGTGCATAATACATTTTTATTTTTGTTATTTTTGTTTATTGGTAGTGTGGCTTGTGGAGGGAGGACACAAGTGCAACATGCATGCTTTTATTCTTTTCTTTTTCACATTTCCCACATGTACAGTCACAGTCTCTCTTTTTCTTCTATTTCTTCACCTCCACTCCTTTGTCCACAGCTTCATCTTCCCCCGTCTGACTCTAGCTCCCTGAGTAGTGGCTGCTGGCTCCTTTTATAAGGCACCTGGAAGTGCTCCAGGTACTCGTAGACCTTCTTCTGGCAGCACGTCTAGGTGTGGTGGAAGTGCTGCAACCAAGGGCCTCCCCATGTGACGCCCACAGAACACCAACAGGGCTAAACCAAACTCCAACTCCCTTGGAGCCCTGCAGGAGTCCAAGGCACCGCTGCAACCCTCTTCCAAGGTCCTTCCAGTGTAGAGGCGCTCCAACCAGGCAAAAGCCCTGATCGTACGCCACAGTAGTAAATGACTTATGTTGGCTGTTGTACTTGTTACATGCATCAGCCTTTTCAGTTTGTTGTTACTGTCAATTAGTTGTTTACTTTACAATATATTGTAAATTGTTCTTGTAAAATTCATGAAGAAAGTGCTCCTGATTAACATGGACATAGTGTGTCCAAAGCAAAAAAGAAGGTGATTGTCCTCAGTAAGAGTCCAAGTAAATTCTTCAGGATCCTTTCCCTCATGTTTATTTCCAGTACCTCAGATTCTGGAAAGGTAGAGCAGAAGTAAAAGAAGAAAGGGGATACTACCATGTTTCAACAATGAAACATAACAGAACAGGGGAACACAATTACAAAATTATATGTCATCAGGTTTTCATAGCATATATTTCTGTAAAGGCCTGTAAAATGAAGAGCAGATTTTCTGTTGGTTACCTGAAGATGAAACTGTTTGGTGGGCAAAGTAAATTTTTATCTCAGGTAATAATGAGTTGTTACTATGTTTATGGTTAAAAAACTTGTATATCAGACTGAACCAGCAAAAAAAAAATTTACATAGTTAGAAAAGTGGAACAGCACCTTGTGTGTAAACCATTTTCAGTGTTTTGAGAAAGTACAAGCTCTTTTAGCAGAAAAAAATCTAGTTGTGTGGGCTTAATTTGAGTGAGAGAGGGGACAGAGAGAGAGGCATTTTTTATTAGATTTTTTCAAAAAGAGTTCCCTCCGTTTTTATCTTTAGTTTAGTTACCTCTTTGTCCCAAAATGGAGCTTTCAGTTCCTTTTTGACAAACATATAAACAGCTCAGCTCAACTGCAAACATGGACACTTGAAAGCATCTATGTACACTTTCATTGACAATTGGAAAGGAGCTTGGTCTCTCGAAAGAAATCTTCCTTTTTATTTTTTTGATTAAAGATATATAATCTATAACAGGTGTGGCCAACTCTGATCCTGAAGAGCCACCGTAGCTGCAGGTTCCATTCCAGTTGCTTAATTAGAAGCCAGTCCTCACCAATAACAGATCTTATTTTATTTCATGGCTTGTTAGTGTTTTAACTCAGCCATGTCAGTTCATTCTTAAATCATAGATTTCCTTCCTTTCTAATGATACATGTATCATCCAAGTGATTTGAAGCCTAATTTTTAATTCTTCACTTTCTCTTCAGTTTCCGTCTAAGTACTTAAAACAAATATAGGGTGAGGCAGAAAGGACGGACGTTTTTTACAAAATCACAAAATTGTTAATTTTTTCTTACAAAGAAATTTATTGAAAGATTTGAGTTCATATTGAAATAGCATTTGACAAAATCAAGTGTGGAAAACAACATCTCCCAGGTGGTGTCCGTTATCACTGATGCATTTCTGAAGGCGTTCATGGAAGTTGGCCTCCACTCTTTTCAACATCGCTCTGTCGATTTGGGCGACTTCCACGTGAATGGCTTCCTTCAGTTCCTCCAATGTACGGGGCTTATGCTCGTATACATGTGCTTCGAGGTGACCCCACAAGAAATAATCGCACATGGATAAGTCAGGGGACCGAGGAGGCCAATAAATGTCACCAAACCTGGAAATGAGGTGACCAGGGAAGAGAGGGCGAATAACATCCATTGATGCTCTAGCTGTGTGGGTTGTCACCCCATCCTGTTGAAACCACACACGTCGGATGGGAATACGTTTTCGTCGTAATTCAGGTAAAAAGAAGTTGTTTATCATCTCGATATAGCTCTCTGAATGATTACTGAGGCCAAGTTCAGAAGAATGCTTCCGAGCAGATCGACTTGGACTGTGCAGCAGGGCTAGTCGTACCCTTTCCACATTTTCAGGGGTATGTGCTGTCTGTGTAGCCCCCGGCCATCTTTTGTTCATTAGTGTACCTTGTGTACGAAGTGCCTTAACACAACGTAGGATAGTGTTACTAGCGGGAACAGCTTTATTTCTGTAGATATCGAAATGGCAACGAAACTCACACTGAACTGCGGTAATAGATTGGTTGTTCTTGACAAAACAGTCGTACGCAAAAATGCGGTGTTCTATCATCCACAGCTCCATGGCTTCAACTAAACAGAAAATAAAAAAATGCTAAGACTTCGCGAACCTAACCCCACCTACCGCACATCTGTCACTCCACCTAGTGGTGAGTTCTAGCCATTTCAAAGACGTCTGTCCTTTCTGCCTCACCCTGTAGTTAATGATGAATACACAATGGTGGGAATGGAGACAAGCTAGATGTACAACTGCTGGTTACTTTGTCATTTGCATCTTATTGCTAATAAGGAGCATTTAAAACAATAAATACAGCTGTTTAAGACTAAAATAATCAAGGGATCAAAATCTTAACAAGTGAGACAACTAAAATGAAGCACAAAAATGCAACTTGAACAATAAGTGCTTCATCAGCAGTGAATGGTTTCTCACGAAGAAACTAATTTGGAAAAAAAGCCTGAAGCCACTGCGGCCCTCCAGGAGAGACGTTGCTCAGCCTTGATTTAAAGTCTTAAATAGGAAATTAATTAAATAGAGTAAATTAGTAGCAAAAACTAGTCACTAATTAAGAAAATAGAATGAAAACCAGTAGTCACTGTCTCTCTCCAGGATTGGAATCGGCTTTCCTGATCTATAACTAAGAAACTGGGCAGGGAATCTAGGAAATGTGATCTGGGACTGAAGACTGCATGAACTCACACAGGTTGTATAATTTTTTATTTATCTATTACATTTGCTGCTATCAATTATCGAGCAAATAAAATAGATTTTTAAGTAAACACTTAAACTCAGTAAGAGATAAATCTGAAACAAAATAGATTCAAAATTGGAAGAATTTGATCATTTGTCTATTTTAAAAGGGAATCTTCTGAATAATTAAAAATTGTGCAAAATTATGTATGTCCCCAGATCCTAATGACCACCATAGGTGTTATTTAATAGATTGCTAAGCTTGGCCCCGTAATGACAAATGAACAACTATCAGTCAAAGAATCATAATCTAGAAAGAATTGGATTACAGCAATTGGAAGGAAATATATGGATGAATTGGTGGTTTGTTGTTAGGTGGTGGTTCCAGATGTTCATTATGTTAAAAAATAATTTAACCAAACATCTAGTGATGCTGTATTATGAATTTGAAGGGAATTTTTGGGTAAACGCTTTACAAATTTGAAAGGCATCTGCCTTGTACTTAACCTGTGAAGAATAAAACATGATGATCTATGAAAAAGAACTATCCATTTTTTTTCTTCTTCTTCTTTATTTTTATTTTCCCATCTGAGCAGGTATGTTGTGGGATGATATTAATACACCAACCAACAAATTTTAATTTAATTACACTGAAATACTTGATTTGGAAATTTAGTGAAACAAAGAAAGAAAACTGATTTAATAAGTAAACATCAGTCAAAAGAAAAGAAAACAATAATAGCTAACTATTTACTGCAATTTAATAAGGTTTTACATAAAAGATAAAGGATTAATTTAGTCTGTTCCTCCTAGGCCTCTGTGCCTAACAGTATTTGCGACATGTAAGCAAAATAAAAATTATACAGAGCATGTCCAGAGTGTTACTTATATGGTATTGTTAGGACTAGGCTCTCAGTGGCTTGCTAGTACAACATGGATTCATTTAGGGGTCTGTGCATTAAAAAAATGCTTTCCTTATTATTTTTAAAGCCCATAACACTATCAAAATTAAATAAAACTGGTGACTGAAAATTGGAAGTAAAATAAAATGTATGTTATGCCAGCTATTACATTTGTGTTTTGTAAGTAATAAATAGCATTCATTTGTATTTCCTTTTTGGTAATTCACTGTTATTTTTAAAGTCACAAGAGGCCACTTAATAATCCTGAAAATGCTGCATTCATGCACAATGGCATGACTGACCTCATTAATGATCTTCAGAAACTGAATGCTTAACTTTAATATTGTTGGGCTATCAAAGCAAAGAGGGCTCCTGAATCAAAAAAAAAGGTTTTTCATTTATATTTTTAATACTTGCACTTAATTCTAAATCCTGCACTTTTTAAGGCAGTTAAGAAAGTTAGCTATGTAATACTTTTTGTGTATTCTCTGTACACAGAAGTGATGGTTTTAGCTACATTCTGGGAATGAAAACCTTTCCATTAAATTACTCGATTAACGAACAGAGCAATGACAAACAGACTACTGAAAAAGTGATAGATATCAGAGTCTGGGAGTGTATAAAGGTCTTTTTACAATTTTGTGTTGTATTTTCTGTCTATTTTAGCACTTGCTCAGTTGATTACCTTTGTTTTGTTTTTATTATAGTGTTTTTGACTTTATCAGGAAAGACATAAATAATGTGTTTGCTCTATAGCAGGTATCATAACCATGAATGTGCATGAATGCCAATGTGTAAAAATAAAAGCATTATGTGAGATATGTTTATTAGTAGGGTGGCACAGTGGCTCAGTGGGTAGCGCTGCTGCCTCTCAGTTAGGAGGCCCGAGTTCGCTTCCCGTGTCCTCCCTGCGTGGAGTTTGCATGTTCTCCCCATGTCTGCGTGGGTTTCCTCCTGGTGCTCCGGTTTCCTCCCACAGTCCAAAGACATGCAGGTTAGGTGCATTGGCAATTCTAAATTGTCTCTAGTGTGTGTTTGGTGTGTGTGTGTGTGCGCCCTGTGGTGGGCTGGCGCCCTGCCCGGGGTTTGTTCCCTGCCTTGCGCCCTGTGTTGGCTGGGATTGGCTCCAGCAGACCCCCGTGACCCTGTAGTTAGGATATAGCGTGTTGGATAATGGATGGATGGATGTTTATTAGTAACAAGGTACAATATCAGTTAAGGTGAAAATAAGTCAATCAGTCAATAAATCAATGCAGAAAAGCTGAGGATTTTGTAAAAGTGTAAATACGGACAAAGCATTAGAAGACAGGACTTTAATTTAGTTGCTTTGTGTAGGGAATGGAATGGGTAGGAGAGTGAGTTTAGAATTTAGCAGACTCTTGGACTGGTCAAGGAGTCATGTTAAAAGGGACATTGATACAAGTGATAATATGAAAATGGTAATTTAAAACAAAAGTAACCTATTGACATGAAAAATTGACTTTGCAATTGTTTTTTTTTTAATGGGCAGTATGGTGGTGCAGTGAGTAGTTCATCAGTCCAGTGCCCTGGTTTGGGTGGAATTTATTTGTTCTTGCACTTGTTAAGTGTGAGTCCCTGTCTTGTGCCCCAACACACGAGGCTGAGTCTCAGTACTTTAGCAAAACCAGCTTTATTCAGCCTGATAACAGCAACAGTGCGATTATTTATTGTAGCAGGAGCTACCACTCTCCTATACACAGACACAGCAATCAGGCATGGTTGTGGCCAAGTAATACTATTCCCTGCATTTATAATGTTCCTTACATCACCCATCGACCACAGGCACTTATAGCGTGAATGCGATTGGCTTGGATTTGATTTTCCTGCGAGCCGCTACAGTGCTGGGAGCCTGCGGTTGCCCTGGCAACTGATCAGCTATCTTCCACAGATACAGCAATCGCGCTTCGGGATGCTCTTTGGCATGTCGTCCCGTTGTGGGGAGTCCCGAAACAGTTTAAAACCTTACACACTATATAAAATGTATTATTATTATTATAATTTCCAGTTTCTCTATAGGCTTTCCTCCAAATACTCTGGAGTTCATCCCTCACCCCCAAGCCCAAAATAATTTGACTGATTAGTAATTCCAAATTTGACCTGTGTAAATATGAATGTGGATATGCATGACTGGGCCCTGTGTTGTCCAGAGCTTTTGCTAGTCTTCTGCTTAGTTCATCTAGGATAGGGTCCACTCAACAACCCTGCATTGGATAAGTGGGTTTGAAAATATTATGTCTTACAAAAATCAATCACAAGCAAACAGATAACACAAATACCTGATTTTAATAGAACTTAATGTTTAATGGACAATTAAATGGTTACACTTCGCTTATCCCCCAGAAATAAGGACTGTAAATTGTTTAAGCTTAAAGTGAAAAAATGTCATCCTAATATGTGTGCCTTCCCTACAAACATAACACTAGGTTCTTTACATCAGATTGATAGTGATGTTGTTCACTCATATACGTGACTGATGATCTTTTTGCAGGGGGCCCAGCTCTGTTTTCACTTGGGGTCTGAGGTGGCTGCGTTCATGTCTTTACAAGATTTCTATGATAGGTTAAGGTTATAGATCTATAGAAATTCAGTTCACCAGTCGCCTTTCTTTGCCACTCTAATCAAACCGAATTTCTTTCTCGTGAGTGGTTCCTTTCTAGCTTGATACCATGATTAAATATGGCCACAAAACTACACAAAATTGGCTAACACACCTAAAACTCCTTAAGGTTGATTCCATCAAGGCATGCTGTCTTGCTTGTATAAAGTCCCAACAAACAATAATGGATAGTATGTGGGGGTCTTCTATATCCTTGAAAATGTGTTCTAGGGTGAGGAGCAAGGGGTTACACATAGTGAAAATTAGCTGAAAACTGTGCACCATACACATCTTTATCAATACAAATTGACAACATGTGCCCAATAGAATATTCTGCTTGAGATGTCTTAAGATAACTGGCTTCCATGGTTAGATGTTTTGAGGATGTCGTCTGATTCAGCCTGATTGGATAAAATATTAATCAGCCTGAAAATCACAGTAAATTCTAATCATTCGAAAAATCATCTGTTTTGCTACTATGCTGTTTCATCTTGTTCAAATGAAATAATTCATACTTATCTGTAATAACACAATGCAAAAATTATGCATTATTTTGTTTAAAATAAAAAATCACCTCACAAGAACCTTTAGTATTATTATATTTAGTAGCTCAACACGCTGAACCACTGCAAACTATTAGTATTTGTGAACAATTACCTCATATTAAGTCTTCCACTTCCACTCTCTTCTGCTAAGAAGTAGCAGGTGTCACTGAACATAAAAGTTGTCTGATCTTATTATTTCAACCCTATGCTGTGCTATGAAGTATATTTTAGAGGAACAAGAAGAGTGACATGCAGCACTAAGCCAGCAATGAGGGGATGGGGATGTTTAATTGTTTAACCCATTTACCTGGGTTGCTTTATACCATTCATTTACCTGACTGCTTATAACCAGTGGTTCTACACACAGTGTCTATACTCATCTCCTTGAAAGTTTTCACATTTTATTGTTATACAATATTGAATTGCAGTGTACTGTATTTAATTTGGCTTTTTTGACACTGACGAACAGGAAAAGACTCTTTAATGTCAAAGTGAAAACAGTTATCTAGAAATTGATCTGAATGAGTTACAAATATAAAGCACCAAATAAAATTCATGTAAGTATTCAGCTCCTTTAGTATGACACACCTAAATCATCACTTATGCAACCAGTTGATTTTAGAAGTCTCAGAATTAGTTCAATACAGATCACCTGTCTGTTGTCAAGGATTTCAGTTGATTGTAGTATAAATGCACCTGTACAGTATCTGGAAGGCCCAACTTTTGGTGAGTCAGTTTACTGATCTAATCTAAACAATGAAGACAAAGAACACCCCAAGAAACTCGGTGAAAACATCAGACGAAGGACACAATAAAATATCAAAGTCACTGAATATACCTCCATTATAGTTAAATTAGTCATTAAGGAATGGAAAGAGTATGGCCCAACTCTAAATCTACTTAGAGCAGGCTGTCCTCAAAAACTGAGTGATCTTGCTAGAAGACTGACGTGTTGGTGTCAACTTTGAAAACGAGAGAGAGGCTGCTGAGAGTTTTTGGTGTTTTCTGTGGTGTGAGTGTTACTAAAAAAATACATTTTGCACCTATAAACTTGGGTGTTGGTTGTCTCTAAGAAACCGTGCAGAAATTTTGAAAGCTTTTTTTTCCCTTTAGAAGGGTTTTTTGCTTTTTTTTTTTTTTTTTGCACACACAGGAGCAAAAGAAGCTGGGTGTTTGGAAGTACGCAGGTAAGTGGCCAGCGTTAAGACCCTGATCAGGCACAAAGAGCTGTAGGAGCAGATACAATAGTAAGAAAAAAACCAGCAGTAGATATGAACTAAGCAAGTTTTATTTATTTATTTATTTTAGGTTGAGCAGTTCTTAGCAGTCCAGAGGTAGAACAGTTATGTGGGCAACAGTGTAAGGCTTCATTAGTATTGGGGAATACAAACAGCGTGGGAAATGGAAAGCTTTTAAGTAAGGAATACAAGGAGGTGTAAGGTAAAGGGTGGACTGTCTAGGGGCATCAACCCCCAAATTAAAAGTGTCTGCTTTCAGTTCTTTATGGAGCTGGACAGTGTCTCTGATAATTCTGAGTTGGTAGGCAGGGATGATGACCCCAACAGGCCACTTAAAACCAGTTCCCAGAAAGAGAGAGGTTGTGATAGTTTGGGACTCAATCATTAGGGGGATTGAAATGCAGGTTTTCTCCAGAGACAGAGAGTCTTGCACGGTGTGTTGCCTTCCAGGTGCACAGGACCTACCTGGGAGGGTGGATAGGTTCTTGGCCAGAGTATGGGTGGATCCAGTTGTCGTTGTCCATGTTGGAGCAAATGACATACATAAAGGTAGTTTGTCAGTTCTTCGATCCAAATTCAAACAGGTAGGTGCCAAGCTGAGGAGCAGAACTGACAAGGTAGTCTTCTCTGAAGTTCTGCCTGTGCCACGCGCCAGTCCAGGTAAGACTGAGGAGATTAGAAGACTTATCGCATGGCTCTAATCTTGGTGCAGGGTAGAAGGGTATAGGCTTATGGGGCATTGGGACTCCTTCTGGAAAAGATGAGAGCTGTTCTGCCGCAACGTGTTAAATCTGAACTAAAGGGGTGCCAATGTTTTGAGGGGGGGGTATGAATAGGCTATTCAATGATTGTTTAAAGTAGGGAATGGGGAGCAGGGAGTTTAGGATAGGCTAGGTTTAGAATTATACATGGAGGAACAAACAATGTTGTAGAAATAAAAATGTGTAGTAATGTAAATTCTAACCCAAGATTTAAATGTAGAAGGGGTAACACATTAAAAATAGCTTGTCTTAATGCTAGAAGTATCAAAAATAAGGCAAGTGAGTTGAAGCTGTATGTAACAGAGCTTAATTATGATATTATAGCAACAACGGAAACCTGACTAAATAACAAAGATGGAGATGAGTATAACATAGAGGAATACACATTTTTTTAGGAAGGACAGACGGAACAGAAAAGGGGGTGGGATTGCTGTTTATATCAGACAGAATTTAAATGTGAGTCCTCTTCAGTTGGACAATGACCCCCATCTTAGTGAAGACATGTGGCTTTGCCTGGAAAGCATTAAGGAAAGAGGCCTTATTAGAAGTGTGTTATAGACCATGCAAAGCAGACAGTAATTTCAACACATATCTTTTTAGTAATATTTAAAAAGGCAAGTTTACAGGGGGATATTATAGTCATTGGGTCTTTAACTACCCAAATATTAACTGGGCTCAACTTGCAAACAGTGAAGCACAAGAGCAGGACATTTTTGAAGTAATTGGTAACTGTTGTTTAACACAGTATTTTAAAGCACCAAAGTAAGGGGAAGCCAGTCTGGATTTAGTACTTTAGAATAATCAAGATAGAATTGAGGGTGTACAGTAGAGGTACTAGGATCACTAGGTTCAAGTGACTGTAATATAATACAGTTCTCAGTGTTTTGTAAGAGTGCAAATGCACTCTAAAATTGTTAAGTTTAACTTTGGTAGGGCAAATTTTGAGCAGAGTTTGTGGCAAAGTCTAAGGAGGATAGACTGAGATAACCTTTTAAGTGTGTTGACAGTCGAGGAGCAGTGGAACAGGTTTAAAAATGTTTTACATATAATGCAGAACAGGTGCATACCTAAATTTGGAATTAATAGGAAATTAAAAAAAAACTCCACAGTGGGTTAATAAAAAGTTAAAATGAAACTGCAAAGGAAAAAAACAGCTGTGTAAGGCATATAAGACTAATAACTCCAAAGTGAATTGTAGGGTGTTTGAGAACATGAGGGCAACCATCAAGAAGGATTTTGGAGAGGCTAAAAGTCATTTGGAGAGGAATAAAGCTGATAAGGTGAAAGACAACCTTTAAGAGATTCTTTCAGTATTTTAGTAGTAAAAGAACAGTCAAAGAGGTGAAGTGCATCAGAAATAGTAAAGGGGGAAAGAAAGGGATGAAGACAGTGAAATAGCGAACACTCTAAACTTGCTTCTTACTGAGGTCTTAACAAGTGAGGAAGTGGATAACCTCCAAGCTGTAAACAGGACTACTAAGCAGGTACAGAAGGATTTGGAAATTGTAGAGGAAGAAGTAATGTTCAGATTAAATAAGCTGAAATCAATCAAGTCATCAGGACCAAATAATATTTATCCTTGAGTTCTAAAGGAGGCTAGCAAGTACATACATAAACCCTTGACACATATTTTTAGGAAGACACTGAGCACTGGGGAGATTCTGAAGGACTGGAAAATGGAAAATATTATCCCATTATATAAAAAGGGTGACCGGGCAGATCCAAGAAACTACAGGCCAGTATGCTTAACATACATTACAGGAAAAGTAATGGAAGGAATTATTAAGGATAAAATTCAGCAGCACATGGCAAGTTCAGGAGTTTTTCTGAACAGTCAGCAAGGGTTCACAAGAGGGAGGTCGTGTTTTACTACCATGCTGAAATTCTATGAGGAAGCAACAAAATGATATGATCAAAGTGGAGTATATGATATTATTTATCTTGACTTTCAGAAAGTATTTGATAAGGTGCCACATGAGAGTTTGGGCATCAAACTAAAAGAAGTGGGAGATCAGGGTGATGTTTTTAGATGGGTGCAGAATTGGCTCAGACACAGGAAGCAGAGGGTGATGATGTGAGGAATCTTATCAGAGTGGTCTGATGTTAATAGTGGTGTTCCACAGGGGTCAGTTCTAGGACTGCTGCTATTTTTAATACAGGGTGAGTCAAAATTATGTTAACATTTCAATAGCGGAAACAGTTTATTTATAAAACATACTTCATATGTGCAAGATGATTTACAGGAATGTCTCAACCTGTTCGCCATCATGTTCAACACACAAAAAACAATGAGCAACAGTACCATATAAACCCTGACACACATTTCACAGGGAATAGATGATACCACAGTCCATATTCTGTCCTTCAGGTCATTGGTACACACAAACTTCCCTGCTATACACACCCTCCTTGTCAAATCAGGGGAGTGTGGAGGCCATGGTCCACCACAACCTATCCATCGACCTGGAAAGATGTGGTCGATAAAAATAATCCATTAGTGTTAACATAATTTTGACTCACCCTGTATATATAAATGATTTAGATAGAAATATAAGTAATAATCTGGTTAAGTTTGCAGATAATAATTTGGAATCCATTAAATCATTACAGAAGGACTTGGATAGTATTACACATAGGAAGTAAAAATGTTAGGTTTGAATACACAATGAGAGGTCTGAAAATCGAGAGTACACCTTATGAGAAGGAATTAGGAGTCATAGTGGACTCTGAGCTATTAACTTCCAGACAGTGTTCAGAAGCCATTAAGAAGGCTAACAGAATGATAGGTTATGTAACACGATATGTGGAGTACAAGTCCAAGGAAGTTATGCTCAACCTTTATAATGCACCGGTGAGGTCTCATCTGGAGTACTGTGTGCAGTTTTAGTCTTCAGGCTACAAAAAGTACATAGCAGCGCTAGAATAGGTCCAGAGAAAAGTGATTAAGCTAATTCCAGGGCTACAGGGGATGAATTATGAGGAAAGAAACAATTAAAAGAAAAGAAAAATTAAAAGAGCTAAGCCTTTTCAGTTTAAACAAAAGAAGATTAAGAGGTGAAATGATCGAAGTGTTTAAAATTATGAAGGAAAGTACAGTGCTTCGAGACTGTTATTTTAAAATGAGTTCATCAAGAACACAGGGACAAAGTTGGGACACTTGGAACATTTGGAATAAGATACCAAGTAGTGTGGCAGACAGTAAGGCTTTAGGGACTTTCAAAACTAGAATTGTTTTTTTTTTAGAAGAATTACGTGGATAGGACTGGTGAGCTTTGTTGGGCTGAATGGCCTGTTCTCATCTAGATTGTACTAATGTTTTAAAAATACTATTGAGTGAGATGTGACATAATTACAAGCAAAAGTGACTGGGATTGAAAAGACCATGCATACAACAACTGTTGCATAAGCACTACACCAGCTCCAGCCTTGTTTGGGGTAAGACAAACACTTCTCATTATCCAAACTCTACCACCTCCACCTTGAAGCATGGTGGTAGCAGCATCATGTTGTGGGGATGATTCTCTGTAGCATACCGTGGAAAGCATGTGAGTGTAGAGGGTAAAATGAATGCAAAATTATACCAGGAAATTCTGGAAGGAAACCTGATACAGTGCCTAAAAAACCTTCACCATGGAAGACTGGTTTTCCAGCAAAACAAAAACCCCAAGCACAAAGCCAAAGCTTCACGGGAAAGGCTTAAAAACAACAATGAGAATGTCGTAGATTAGCCAAAGTCCAAATTTGCAGCAGGACTTGAAAAAGGTGTCTCACTCATGATCTCTGTGCAACCTGACAGAGCTGGAGCTGTTTTGCAAAGATAAATATGGGACAATTGTGGTGTCCATATATGCAAAGCTGATAGACACCTGTGCACATTGCTCTTTTGCCATGCTAGGGTTCTTCAGTGTGGTATTTGCCTGGTTTCATTTTCACCCACCATCTTAAAGTTTGAAACTTTATTGGTGATTCTAAACTGTCCTGTGTATTTGTAGCCTTTTTTATTGACTAGGGTTTCACAAGACACCGAAACATGCTTTGATGAATGATTACTAAAATTAATGTCTACTTTAAGCTGTTGTTTGATTGTCAAATGCTTTTTAATGCATGAAAATAAACACCTTATACATAAGCACCTTATCATTGACCCATGTAGTTGCAATGCATCTTGTGCAAGGGTTGATTTTCCTTTCAGATTATATCATTCCAATTATTTTAGCCTTTTGCTTATTTCTCTTCCATTTCACTTCAAATATGTTATTAAAACAGATACAACAGACAGAAAACTAGTCAATGGCTCCAGACAAGGGTAGATTGTGAGCTGCTTGTTCCTTCAGAATTTGCATCTCATTGTTAATTAGCAGCTGGTTTAAAAAAATGGAACACTAAAAAAAGTGGATAGAGCTGTTTACACCTAAAAAAAGAAATTATAGGTTTTGAGTCTTAACTAAAAGGAAGCACAGAAATATTACTTGAGCTATAAGTGCTTCAGTAGCAATACATTTCTTCAAAATAAGAAACAGGGCTGGAACAAAACCCTGAAGCCACTGATTTCCTCCAGCACTAAATTTGGGAACCCCAGCTCTGTGGATATTTTATTTGCTTTCATTTTATGTTTTCTTCAAATTTTCAGTAATATATTTCACAAGTGCTATCTTCTGTCTATCTATCTATCTATCTCTCCATCAGTGAATTTTCATTTATAATACAAACGTTTTACAACTTTTGTAAACTGTTACTCTTATTTAAAATTAATTAAGTGCAAATTCTCATCAGACATTTTTCCTTGAAATGGTTCCTAAATGCATTAGACAGCCTGCAATTAAAAGTAATCGTATATAATTTTCTGAAATGTTTTGACGCTGGAGGCACCAGCAGTGTAAGGGTATTGTGGATTCCCAAATATTAGGTTTTTTTCAGCCAACAGAAAACAGTTAAAAGATTATTTACAGACAGTAGAGACTGATGTGGATATTGCACTTTGTGCACCAACAGTGAAGAATTATCACAGTTAAAATTTAACCTTAAAAGCTAGTTTTAATGAAATACACCTATAATCTCTTCTACTTAATACCTAGCCTATGATTTTAATGTAGGAGTTAAGGATGGGGTTTTCAATATTTTAATTTTGTTTTCTCATGAGTGGTTCAGAATAAAACTGAACAGTTGATATGGCTGAAACAGTTAGTTCTTTCCCAAGCACATTGCAGAAAGGTTTTTGGAAAGCTAAGTAGAATAAATAAGCCATTAGTCTTGGCTTTGAAAAGGTCAGGAGAATGGCAATAGGTCAGCCAAATGGCCTTTCCCTTTTTAACTTTCTTAAGGAAAAGATGACATAAATAACTGTTCAGTTTTTTTTTTGTCTTTTTTTTTTTGAACACCGGAAAGATAAAATGTGGTTGCTCAATACAGATTCTCCCCCTCCTTCCTTCAGCCATGTGAGTACTTTTTAAATGTGTAAATCTGGCAAATTTTTAAAGAGAACAAAAAAAGAAAAAAGCACGAGGGGACTGTACATCGTTAATCTTCGTAAATGGCAGGGACATGTAGTGCTGTGACTGCAAACTCTTGCAACCACACTGGTATTCTGTGATGAGTAAGAATAGCTTTTATAAAATGACAAACTAGGAATCTGTTTTCTATGAATTTTCAAGTGGTTGAAGAAAAGAATTTTCACTATGCATCATTCTTTCATACATAGAATCACATATTTTTTCTGAACAGATTGCTCATTTTTTTAAGTTAATAATATTTTCCTCTCCAATCCCCAGAATATTACTAATTTTGTGTTGTAAGCTGGCTGGCTTCGGTGATCTGTCCACAATGCTTTTGAAGATTTTCATTAAACTAATCAGAAAGAATGAGTTCTAGCTAGTAATAGTGTTGTAAAATTACTAATCCAAATTAAGGAATTTTATTTTAAGCCCACTTAAAAGATGTGATTAAACATACAGTAGAAGAATGATGTAAAAATCTGGAAAGTACAAATTTGTTAATAAATGGTATGCTCTAACAGTGCAATGATTACTGATTTACCAATAGCTCTAGGAGTGTGTGATGCTGTAGCATTTCTATACTCTGTATAGCCCTGTAGTTGCTTCTGCTTCCCATAGTTCCTAGCTGACTATATACACAAAAACTGCATTAAATAACCTGACAAAACAAAATACAGTTTTTTAAAAAGTATCACAATAATTTGTGTAGTAAGGTGACTAAGAGCAATATAATCAGGTAAAAGTGTTTAAAAAACTCATTATAAACATGCCAAATACCATGCCAAGTATTTTGTTCATAATTATTTATTCATTTTCTTAACTCATTTATAATCATCAAACGCCCTTCCAACCAGCATTGGGTGCAATGCAGGAACCAAACCTAAGAGGGGTGCCATTCCAGCAAAAGCACACTCAGTAATTTATACCAGAATGATTTAAAGTCACTACGCTTTATTGAACCGATGGGGAAATCTGAGTATAAACTACTGGAAAATCAATTTTGACGGAATCTAATTCAGGTGAACTACCGTATGCATAAAGAATGTGGTTGAGATGATTGACGTAACAGGACCTTCTGCCCCTTTGTAGTGTGCATGCTGACTGCATGTTATCACCCTATCAATGGTCTCAAGTCCCACTCAGAATTTCTCAGAACAATCATGCAGCCTCCAGAACAGGGGTGTTCCAAACACTCTTTTAATTAGTAACCAATTACTGCTTCTGAGAGAATATCCTTCCTTTGCCTGAACTTTTAATTAATTTGCATTTTAAGAGTCATAAACCGTACCTGTTTATTTTTCTTTAACCAGCCCAGTACCAATAATGTGATACAAAGAGAAACAATATATGGTAAGCTGACTCTTTTCTATCACAACTCAATCTATCTCCATTTTTCTATCTCCAACCAATTTCTAAACAAGAAGCCATTTCTATCTGTATTGAAACATGTTATTTAATTCTATGGCTTCTAAGTGTTTTCATTCTGCCATACCAGACTGTTCAGTTTGTTTTCTGAGAACGATATCAATTTGTTTAGCGGCCCAGAACAAATTAACATTTCTCAGACCTTCATTATTCTATTTCAAAAATGTAATTGACACAGGTAATTTATAATGGACACATACTGTATGTGCAAATGGGATCAAGTTAGCTGATTATCGGTTGGCTCTTTTTGCATCTCATTACTATTTGGCAGAAACAATTAAGGATTCTGAATCTTAAAGAGCAACCCCTTTAAAATGAAAGCAAAGAAGTAGTTTCTACTAGCAACAATAATTGATAAGTATAATTCAGAAAGTAGTTGGACAAAAAACCTGCAGATACTGCAGCCTACCAGGATCTAAGTTTGCCACCTGTGCTCTAGTTGTCGCATTCTCTATAGACTCTGGCAATTTTAACAGCTTTAGCACAGTGATTTTTAATATTTGTTGAAAATGTTCAGGTTCCCCAGAGTTCTGCATTTGAATGACATCTTGGTTACTGATTATGTGAAGTTTTCACATTCTCCTAGTGTCTCTCTGGATTTTCCACTGTGGGATCAAGCTTTTCTCCCTCATTCCAACTTTAAATTGGCTCAGAATGAAAGAGCGTGGATGTGTATGTGAGTATGCCCTGTGTGCCACTCCATATAAGATTGGTTTTACCTTTGTGCTCAACATTGTCTGGCTAGGTATTGGCTAATCGTGGTCTGAACTGAATAAGTGGATTAAAAAATGGACATTTTATATATATATATATATTCGCCCCCTGCTCGCTTCACTCAACAACCCCCGTGTTTGGTTTTCCAGATACACACTTTTAAGATTTTTTTTTTCTTTGAATTGTTGCTATTTCATTAGTTTCACTTTTATTTCAGAACTTCTTTAAAAACAATATTTAGAATCTTTCGAGACAGTGAGACATATGTTTAATGACTTTGTACCATAATTCAGGATAGGTTTCTCTGTTTGGAATTTCAGCATAGACAAACCGATCCACATCATCAGCCATTAATAATTTTTTTGCAAAGTCCCCAATAAATGCATGTGAGGTAAACCCCGTTTTTGAAATTCTCTGACTTAAACTTCAAAGCTTTGCAATATTTACATACTTCAGACATATATCCTATGTCAATATATTCGATCTCTATTCGCCTTTTCGTTATTTCTCCGAGTAATAATTTCTCTTTGTTTGCGCTAATGCAGTGTTTACTTTCTTTGTTTTGACACTTTCGTTTTTTTCTGCTTTGATATTCTGTATCTTGCTCACGTTTTTTTTGAGTCTTTTGAATTCCACTGTTTTCATTATCTATAACCTGCTCTGCATGTGTTTGGCCCCCTTGTTTTTTAACCTCTGTATGACATTTTACTTTGTTTTATACTCTGTCTTTTATTTCTGACCTCGCTTTGTCCGGCTATTTTTTCAATTACACCTGATCCGTGATGATTATTTTCCCTTTTTTCAAGTAATAATTTCCTTTTGTTTGTGCTAATGCGATCTTTACTATCTTTTTTTGATACTGTAGCGACCTCCGTGTCCGGCTCAAAAAGAGAAGAAGTAAAAAAAAAAAACAGACAGATGTAGTAAAGTCTCACAAAAGTTTTACTTGAACAATCAGGAAAAAGAACACCGACTTCGTAACCCCAAACACAACCTTCTAGCACCTTTTCCAACCCTTCTTCCCGTCCCAGCCCCCCCCCCCCCCACATCAATCACTACCCCGCTGTCAGTCTTTCGTGCTGTACTCCTCCCTCCCTCAATCGAACCTAACAGTCACTCCAAAAAAAAAAAGGCTTCAACCTGGAAGGGACGCTACAATATTTTCGAATTTTCCTGCTTTCATATTCTTTACCTTTCTCTGCATGTGTATCGCACCATCGTTTTTTTTGAGCCTTTTGAATTCCACTGCTTTCATAATCTCTAACCTTCTCTGCATGTGTATAGCGCCAACATTTTTGAACGTCTTAATGAAGTTATACTTTATCTTTTAATTCTGAGCCCGATTGGACGTGCTTTTCTTCAGTTCCACTTGTTCTGGGCTGATGATTAATTTCCTTATTTTCTGAATTTGCACCTGGATTATTCTTTTTCTTTTTTGCATTTTTTTCTCACCATCACTTTTGAGTCTCTTTTCTCTGCGCTGCTCTTTCTTCTTCACTTAGTTGTCGACGTTTCATCTATAACGTATTGTCCTTTTACACTTTATATGCACTGAGAGCCCTGGATCTGTGTGTGCTCAAAGCCTTGACATGACTGAGTGTTTTGCTGTCCGTGATCTTATTTGATATTGGTTGTAAGTAGGGCGTGTCTTGCAAGAATCTGATGTTCTACGTCATCGCGAGACGGTCCTGGGTCAATCTCTTGGCACAAAGTTTAATGTTTAAGGTCCCCGCGAAACACTCCGTGGCCAATCTCTTTTGTCTCACGGGTCTTTTAAGTGTCTTCTGTGATCTTAACATGATGATGACGTCTCATCTCCCTAGTCATTTTCTCACAGGATTTTTTTTTTACAATAGATATATATATATATAGGAGGATCCCCCCCTGCTGGCTTTGCTCACCAGCCACTTCACGTCTCTGCCACTTGCATTGTGAAGAGGGGGGCTGAACGCACCCCAAGGAGACACAGTCGTTCCTCCAAAACCCCCATTTAAATGGTGATACAATGGGAATAAAATAGTTTCTTTTACCTCCTCTTTGCTCAATCAGCTGCTGGCTTGCTGCTGCCGTGCCGTGTGATCTGCATCTCATGCGGAGCTTCAAACATTTAAAAGTCTGTACAGCAGTTGTCCTACTATTTATCTTTTATTTCTGGCCCTGGCCGTGGTTAAATCTCTCGGCACAAAATCCCATCTCGCAGGACATGAGTTCTTGATATTTTTTAGTTTATAATTTAAACATGGAATAAGAATCTGAAAATCTAACAACATCACATTAAAGTTCGATAAATATGTAGGTTTTAAAGTAAGCCCAATTTAAAGCATGACAAAAATCATGACATAAAAACGTCACTGTTGCACTTTTAGGCTCTAGAATTTTATACATATAGAGAGTAGATATATATATATATATATAAATATCTGGGAGTGCAGCTGGATGATAAATTAGACTGGACTGCCAATACTGATGCTCTGTGTAAGAAAGGACAGAGCCGGTTATACTTCCTTAGAAGGCTGGCTTCCTTCAACATCTGCAATAAGATGCTGCAGATGTTCTATCAAACAGTTGTGGTGAGCGCCCTCTTCTACGCAGTGGTGTGCTGGGGAGGCAGCATTAAGAGGAAAGACGCCTCACGCCTGGACAAACTGGTGAGGAAGGCAGGCTCTATTGTTGGCATGGAGCTGGACAGTTTAACATCTGTGGCAGAGTGAAGGGCGCTCAGCAGGCTCCTATCAATTATGGAGAATCCACTGCATCCACTAAACAGTGTCATCTCCAGACAGAAGAGCAGCTTCAGCGACAGACTGCTGTCACTGTCCTGCTCCACAGACAGATTGAGGAGATCGTTCCTCCCCCAAACTATGCGACTCTTTAATTCCACCCGGGGGGGTAAACGTTAATATTTAACATTATACATAGTTATTGTCTGTTTTTTTCACTGCATTATTATCATTCTTTAATTTAATATTATTTATTGTATCAGTATGCTGCTGCTGAAGAATGTGAATTTCCCATTGGGATTAATAAAGTATCTATCTATCTATCTATCTATCTATCTATCTATCTATCTATCTATCTATCTATCTATCTATATATATATATATATATATATATATACAGTGTATATATATACATATATATATCTATATACACAGACATAAATAAATATATATATATATATATATTTATTTTATATATCTATATATATATATATATTTATAGCATACCACATACTTTTTTCTTCTATGTGTGTGTGCATGTATGTGTGTGTGTGTGTCTTTGCTGGTATTATATTACAGTCAACTATTCTGAGAGGAAATGCAAGTAAGAATTTACATGTACCATGTGCACTATCTACTATATACACATGACAATAAACATGAATTTACACTTGACAAACTGGTACCTCAAGCCATAATACTATAAATTATCTATTTTCATGTTTTAAAAATTGAATTATGATTATATAGGTATATAATTATGTCTTGTGAAAGTTAATTGCAAAATGATATGTTACAGTCTAGCCTGAACTATTTAATAAACAGGACTACAGGAACATTACTGCCTAGATCTGATTTCAACAAGTCAAGAATACTTTCAAACTCAAAAATTAAATTAGTACTCTTCACTGATAAGCAGTGTGCCATAACAGTGTATGAAGTACAGTGAACACCAAACAAGTGTCTCCCTAAACTCAGTTTACTATAAGTCTGCTCAGCACAAGCATGGATGTTTCAGACAATTACAAATGTCTTCATTGCAATTTTGTGGTTTACTTTGCATTTTAAAACTGGCAGTGCTATTCAATCCACTGCCAGCAAACATGCATTGAAAGCAGTCATCATTTAAATCAGAAACACTTTAGCATTACTTTAAATTAACACATTACTTGATTCAAGCAATAATTACTGCTTACTATTTGATTCTGAATTATCTTAATTTCAACAGCCCATAATGCAGGCTAGCCTACAAATATTATTCTGAGGAAAATTAACCATATTAAATAATTTTAAAAGTTACTTAACTGTTTTACAGAACCTGTTATTAAAATATTTTTAACATATTCTGTTAGAGTTTTACATACAAAACCCAATGTGATTATCACAATTTTTCACATTATTATTTAATAAAAAGTCTTTGGGAAATGTGTTTATTGCTGTGGAGTTTAAAAGTGAGGCTATAGATTTCTTTTCACAGCATGTTCCAATTGTATGACCTTTGAAGGCACTTATTTTATATTTATATTATATTCAGTTGAATTCAAATGCAAGCCAATTGCAGTGTAGTCGTTCAGTTTTAAAGGCATTTTTTCTGTAACAGGCTTGTACAAGTCTAACTTTTTGTATAGCACTCTTCACTGAGGTCAGGAGGAAAGTGCAGTGAACAAGTCTCACTTAAAATAAAAGTATACGTTATACTAAATACTAAATACAGAACTGGTAAATATATATATACAGATTTGTTAAAACACACAAAGAATAATGTAGATACTGATTTAACATAAGTACATAAATATATGCTTGTGGAGAGTCAGAGACTGTTGTGGCAACATTGTGGGCAAAAAACAAACCAACCCTAGTTGTGTCATAGAGCACACTTGCCAGTTTAACAAAAATGCAATCCTTAGCATGAGTGGAAACAAAAGCTTCTGAAGGATATCCATGCAAACTCCACTTGCTGTAGATAGTGACTGGACTAGACATTGAACCAAGATTCCTTAAGAGGCAGCATTACAGACTACTGTGTCACCCTTCCACCCCATAACTTTAATTCTTTTGATGTTTATACATTTTATCAAGGCGGTCATATACATACTTAGTAAGAATATGCATATTTAAATTTTTAGGGGACCAGTCATTCATTCTTTGTTTTTTAACCGTTTTTTCCTTCTTTCGCCTACGTACATCAAGTATCATTCACAGCTTTCTTTGTTGATACAACAATGAAAAGGGATGTGAAAAAAGGTATCACTTTGATTTGAGCCTCATCCTGTACAACACACTTTATGGTGAATCTTCTCATGCTTTGTTCAAAAAAGAATAATCTCTGCCTGTTTTTAATCTTGACATTTTGTATTGCCTCAACAGAAATGTCTGAAGTTAGTGCTATATTAAACCAGTCTTTGTTTCGTTTTGAAACAGCCTGCTATTCTTCAAATCATTGTACAGTTTATGTTAAGAATTATTATTAGAGCCATTGGTTATACTGATAGATAGATAGATAGATAGATAGATAGATAGATAGATAGATAGATAGATAGATAGATAGATAGATAGATAGATAGATAGATAGATAGATAGATAGATAGATAGATAGATAGATAGATAGATAGATAGATAGATAGATACTTTATTAATCCCAGGGGGAATTAGGATTACTATTTATAGTTATATTTATATATATAGTTATATTTATATTGATAGGATTACTATAATTAGGGAATTAGGGGGAATCAGGATGGCTGACCAACCACTAGTCCCCATCTGGTGCCCAGCTGTCCCTTGTGGCTCCTTCTAGATGTTTGTGTGTGGTAGCTGTGACATCCTTGGCAATGGCTTTGGCAGTCTGGCTATACCAGGTAAGGGTTGCAAGGGAGATACAACCCATTGGTGAAACAGATTTGTTGCTCATCCCTAGCATGTAAAGTCTGCTCTGTTTGATTTGACAGAAAAATTCAACAGGATTCAACAGCCATGAAGACAGTACATCAATGCACAGTGAAATGCACAGGGCATGTCTTGAGCATGTGAAAAGACCTGGCTATTCACTACAGCCAAGGTACTCATCAGTTCTGAGGATGATGAAACGTCCCTCATCCTGCACACTGCTGCAGCAAGAATTATTATAAGAACAAGAAAATACAAACATATAACTCCAGTTCTTAAATCCTTGCTCTGGCTCTCAGTTAAGTTTAGGGCAATTTTCAAAATCCTTCTTTTAACATATAAAGCCTTAAATGGCCGAGGTCTGCCTTACTTATCTGAACTTATCATGTCTTACAAACCAGAACATACATTAAGATCTCAAGATGCCAGTCTGCTTATCATTTCAAGGATTAATAAAATAATAATGGGAGGTCGAGCTTTTAGTTACAGGGCCCCTAAACTTTGGACTGGTTCACCTGCAACTATAAGAGATGCCCCTTCGGTCTCAGCTTTCAAATCCTGGCTGAAGACTCACTACTTCAGTTTAGCATATCCTGACTAGAGCTGCTGATTAACTGTACAGACTGTATCTCTGTTATACCTGCTAAGTAGTTTTGCCTGCCTAAGGTAAAGTCATCTCTGATGGAGGATCACAGGAATCTTTGGGTAGAGGGGTCCTTTCATCGAATTGGCTGGCCCAGCGCTATTATTGCTCTGAGATATCTGGAACGGAGCAACACCAATGTCAGGATGATATTCATTGACTATAGCTCTGACTTCAACAACATAGTGTCCTCCAGCCTGGTATTTAACCTCAGAGACCTTGGTCTAAGCAGCTCTTTCTGTTGCTGGGTGTTTGACTTCCTGACAATTAGTCCCCAGTAAGTGAGGATTGGCAAAAATAATTCATCCACACTATTCACCAACATCAGTGCTCTGAAAGGCTACTGCCTCAGCCCTCTACTATACAGTCTAGTTACATATGACTGTGTAGCATGATGGCAACAGTATTATCAGACTTGTGGAAGACACCACTGTGATTGGACTCATTAATGACAATGATGAGTCTGCCTACAAGAGAGAGGTAAAAGACCTAACTGTATGGTGCAATAACAACAACTTCTTCTTGAATGTCGACAAAACAAAGGAGGACATTGTTGACTTCAGAAAGAACAAAAGACAGTCATGCTCCACTCCTCATCAATAGCCTCCCAAGCCAGACATGTAGTAGCTTCAGGTTCCTGGGTGTACAGATTACCGACAACCTTTTGTGGTTAGTCAAAACCACCTGCATCCTCAAAAAGGCTTAGGAATTTTTTTTCATGGGGAGGATAAAGAGTTTTTGGGTAGGAGCCAAAACAGTGATTGTTTACTGCTGCACTTTTGAAAGTAACCTGACCGGATGCACCATGGGGCGGTTTGGTAGCCTGACTTTTCAGGATTGCAGACTCCTAAAAGCATTGGGGCTGACCTTTTACAGCTTCAAACCATCTACTCAACCAGATATCTGAGGAGACCTGAATCCATCATCATTGATGACAGCCATCCAGCTCATCCACTTTTTCTCTTCTGTCATCTGGGATGCGCTACTTACCATTCACTCCACCTGGTTTAGGAACAGCTTCTTTCCCCAAGCCATAAGTTCACCGAGCTCCCAGTAACTTGATCCTAACTGCTCTTCAATTTGTCCTGTACTCACCTGCTGGTTTATGTGTAAGTGTACTGTGTGTTACTTTTTTAAGTCTCATCTTTTTTACTGTGTTTATTTAATGCTTTATTTATATGTGCTGTTAATTTATTTATCTTCTGATTCTCTTATATATTTAAGAATCACTGCAACTGAATAACAGGAATTTCACTATTCTCTTGTAGTGTATGTAACAGTAACACAGAATTGTGCCACTGTATTCTGGGTTCTATGGCCAAAATAATGGAACTCCCTCAGTGGAACAATTTTCTCACCTTAATCTAAACAAGCACATACTTATGTGCCAGCCTTCCTTAGGTTCTGTGGTGTCAGGAGAGGGGTAAAGTAACACATAGTGGTTAATTTTGGCAGTCGTTCCAACCCTGCACATAGGTGGTCTGAGGATCAGTGGTTGCTCTTGAACCAAGGCAACAGTGGAGTTCGACAGTATCCCAAACAGCTGAACATCCTTTTTAAAGCCTAGCACTGCTCATTCTAGTCAAGGGAGGGGACTAAAAACATGTCCTAAACATTGTCTAAACATTATAACTTAACCCAATTGTTTGTTTGAAAGAAAAGACAACTTATTTTACATTTGTGGAATGTATGCAGAGTATTAGACTGAGGTGACTTGAAATAACCCCAAATTGGGACTTCCCTTATTACCAGTTGAACTGGATTGATATAGAGTAGGACAAGCCTTGTAGATCCATTGTGAACCACAGCCAGGGTACACATTCTGATGGAAGGACAAAGCAATAAACAATGCTAGGATACATGGTCTTGGTTTTGCCATCCATAAAGCAATCATGTGTCAACTCCTAAATCTTCCAACCAGGATAAATGAGTACCTTATGCAGCTGCACTTCACTCTCAGGAAATTCAGACACATAGCCATCATCAGTGTCTACTCTAACCAGCAGCAACCATCACATGGAGACATAGTATCAGAACTTGTACTCTCTTGTTAAAGCCATCTCAGCTAGTAACAAGCTTATGATACTTGGAGATGTTCATGCCAGCTTATGAACTGTCTATGTAAACTGGAAATGTGTTATAGGACCACAATAAATTGGGAAGATGGATATCAATGAGTTGCCGATTCTAAATAATTGCTCTCTGTGGCGCGAGGGTGTTTAAGCGCATTTCACTCTGTGGTTAGCAGAGGCACTGGCTGTCCGCACCACATTCATGAGCAGAGGCAGGCAGGTCAATCAGGAGCCTCCATGCTACCAAGGAGGGAGCAGTTCCTTGCACCTGTACCCAATTAGATTGCAGATTTAAAAAGAGCCTGCACGGGTCAGAGGGGGAGGACATAGGAGGGAACATATCAGAAGAAAAACTGCATTGAAGGTTAAAGGGATAATTGAGAGCAAAAAAAAACTGACGACTTGTTTGAGCAGTCCAGCCACCTAGGGAGGAAAGGCAGTGCAATCGTGGGCACTGAGAAGGAGCATAGGATTGGTGTTTCACTGGCAAGTTCGCCCACTGACTAACTGAGTGGAGTGGGAGCAAGCATGGAGGTGTCCTCCTCAGTGATCCGAGGTACGACTGCGGGTGCGTGAAGGATGACCAGAGGAGGATCAATTCCAGATGGCCAAGTGGGCAGCTTAGACAGGAGTCAGGTGATGAAGACCGCAGCTGCTAACATCTCCACTGCCTGTTCGAGTCATGGATAGCCAGGGAGACAAAGAAGGAGGTGAGCTGGGACTTCCTGCAGTAAAATGAACATTAGGACCAGATGACTGTGTGTTTTAACCTCTGTTTTTAATGGATTTATTTATTACAAGTTTTTAATTGCTACTGGCACCTTCATTTTATTGGATTATTTATTGTGGATTACTATTGGCACAGTTTGTTTTGGCCTTGATCTATACTAATAAAAGGCAAAGCCCTCACTGACTCACTCATCACTAATTCTCCAACTTCCCGTGTAGGTAGAAGGCTGAAATTTGGCAGGCTCATTCCTTACAGCTTACTTACAAAAGTTAAGCAGGTTTCATTTTGAAATTCTATGAGCAATGGTCATAATGGTCGACAACGTTCACCATGTCTATACTAATAAAAGGCAAAGCCCTCACTGACTCACTCATCACTAATTCTCCAACTTCCCGCGTAGGTAGAAGGCTGAAATTTGGCAGACTCATTCCTTACAGCTTACTTACAAAAGTTAAGCAGGTTTCATTTCGAAATTCTATGCGTAATGGTTATAACGGTCGACAACGTCCGCCATGTTAAATAATAAAAGGCAAAGCCCTCACTGACTCACTCATCACTAATTCTCCAACTTCCCGTGTAGGTAGAAGGCTGAAATTTGGTAGTGTAAAAACATAAAAAGATGTAATTGAACAAAATGTATGTGTGTACAGAAAATAGGACAGAATGATGAAACTTGTTTGTGTTTTGCGTACGTGACAAGAAGCATGTATACTTTCTGGAAGTTTTCTTTTGATGATGTGTGTGACAAGAAAATATACCTTTAGGGTAATGACTTTACAAAATTGGAAAAGTACAATGAGTCAGGACGCTATTTTTTGCTTATGTGGTCAACGATCAGGAGATTAGAAAGGTATAAAAGAACAAGGACATCTGCGCTCGAGGCAGATGAAGCGCGGTGTCCTAGGACTGTGTTTCTCTGACATTTTACCTTTGTCTGGTATGTATCAATAAAAGGTTTTGACTAATTTTAATTTTCTTCTCTGTCTTCAGTCACAAAAAGTGTCCACAGTTTTTGGCGCCCGGACGTGGGGCAAGAGACGGCCGGTCGACTCCTCCAGCGAGACCATTTCAGTGATCCGTCTTACCAGCGGACTGCCGTCAACTTGAGTACTCCGGCAGCAGAGCATGCAGCTCCGGCAAAAGTTAGGACTGCCCTGTCCTGAAACAGTTCTTGCGTGAGGAGTCCCTGGTCTCCTCTTTGCTACATCCACAGTGACTGAACGGATTTCCAGACAGAGCTTGCACACTTCCAGACTGGGGTAAGCACCGGGGGATTTCCGAACATTTTTTTATTTTCTAAATAACGGGAGGGCGAGTTTCCTGTTGACCGTCTAGTCATACTCATATCTCAACGGGTTGCTTAAGGTGATGGAGACTTGACCCAAGCAGTTTGACGCATACGAAAGGTCTGACGAAAGGATACTGGCCTCACCCATATCCTAGACTCGGCTGGACGTATTGATGTAGTATTCTGCTGAACCGAATCGGACACGAAGTCACCTGAGCTGGAATCCGGGGATGTGAGCGGACAGGCTAACGGGACGAGTAACGGGGTGGTATATATATGTATGGAAACATAAACAGAAAAAGAGCACAGATTGCAGGATTGCTGTTAGGACGGAATAAATAAATCTACATACGGAATAAGCAACAATACCGTGTTCTCCTGGGAACTGGGACAGGACCGATAGTTAGGTGTCTCCCCTTGGGACTAAAGAAGGGAACAGTAAGGGAATAGTGAGTGGCACACTTAATACCTCGCTGATTCATACGTACAAGGGATTAGGCGAATCAGTATATAGTTGGAAAATTAAATACAGAACCCGGGAGAGCAAGGGGACATAATGGGAACTTATAACAGTAAGCCTGTTAATCGCCGCACAGGGGGATCAAAATCATTAATGCTGGAAGAATTATTTTCGGAGGATCAACAGACGCCCCGTAAAAATGGGTCTCCTAGAAAATTTATAGAAAAGAAGACAGGTTTAGATTTCAAGAAGGCATGTAAGAAATGGAATAGACAGAGTGGTGGGCGTTGGCCGATAGAGGGGACAGGAGATGTAAGTGAAATACAGGAAACTAGGAAGATCCTGTGTAGGAATAAGCAGGGTTGTTATAATAGTGGACCGTATCGAATGGATATGATCGATAGAAATTTAGAAGCAGTACCCCCTTTATCCTATTATTTTTTCCCCTCCTCAGAACCAACCTCAGGCACCTCTATTATCCCCTCCTCTATTCCCCATTCCGACTGCCCCCCCCCTGCACTACAACTAGCAGAAGTTTCCCCTGATGATTCCCCAGGCACAGATCACTATGACCCCTCAACCCATCGTGATGACCCACCCTGTACTAGACAAACCCCCGTCTCCAAATGCACTCGAAGTCAAACCTCCACTCACAAACCAGCTCCAACTTTTTTCTCTTCTGATCCTTCACCTTTACTTACTTGCCCTTTAATAGAAGTTCCCAATCCCCATTATAACCCTGCCCATCCAGCTGGACCCCAAAATCCCACAACAGTTATGATAAATCGGAATTGGGACATCCAAGAATTAAAAGATGTCGTGAATGCACTTCCAGATCCAAAAGAAGTAGGAGGACTAAAATTTGTTGAACAACTTGATCAGTTAGATAGCATGTATAAGCCTAATGCTGCTGAATGGACCCAGGTACTTCGTCGAAAGCTTGGGACCACATGGGCCACTGTTAGCAGGGGTGTCCGCAATGACGTTCCATGGGTATGGAACCCAGCTTTAGCTCGAGGACAGGGGATAGGTGGAGAAGGCGAATTTAACCCACAATGGGAGGCGTTGAGACAAAATATTGCAGAAAAATATAAAAAAGGAACGGACTGGTCCCTTATTTCTGCTGCAAAACAAAAGAGAGACGAGACGGTTGATGAATGGGCACATAGGATTCAAGACCTTATGGCTAATCACTCGGGCTTGGGAAATGCTGATGACCGCACCCGAGCTGCACTTTCACCTTTTGTTTCCGGTTTGCGCCTTGATATACAAAACAAAGTCCGCACTTCCTGTATTGAGTGGGAAAGTGCCACGTTTGATGAAGTCAAACGACATGCTGAACATGCCGAATCGAACTCTCATGCCAAATTATTGGCAGCACAGATGAACTATTATACCAGGAATACTCCTGACCAAGGTCGAGGATATGGCTTTAGAGGAAGGGGACGAGGACGAGGAAGAGGACGAGGTGGTTTTAGAGCTCCTCCTGTTGACCACACTAAGAATCCTTTTATTCCCTCTCCCTTAAATTCCAATGCTAATTCCTTCTCTTGCTACGCCTGTGGTGAAACTGGACATTTTCGTCGGGAGTGCCCTCACAGACAGCAACAGCCCCCACCTCCCCTTATTCCACCTGTTTTCTCTGACACCCCTGACTAACAATACTGGCCATAGGAAAACGCTGGGACCTCCAGCCACTCTTTTCAACTACCTTTGCTCACCCATAATTCTGAGACTGATCCTTTACTGACATTGTTCGTTGATGGCACTGAGACTGTTTTCTTAATCGACACTGGTGCCACTCGATCTACCCTCTTGCTGGCAAAGGTCCCTGCCTCAAACGAAACTGTTACTGTGCTTACTGCTTCTGGACAACCTCACCTTCTTCAAGTATCAAAACCTCTTCAAGTCCAGTCACGTCCTGGCGGACATACTTTGTTCAACCCCAAAAGTTGTTGTGTCAAATTACCCCTTACCCCAAACCCTCTTTTGCAGCATGGACTTTAGATATTTCCCCACACACCATTCTCCTCAAAGCCCTACACTCTTTTTCCCCTTGTCTTTTTCCCAATTTACAGGCCCCTGACATTTTACACTGTACTGCCCAATACTTCCCTATAGAAGCAGACACCCCCTGCCTAGAATCTTTCCTTACTTCTGGTACTTGCCCCGAAACCCTTCACATCTACTGTGTTTTTATTTCATCCACAAAGGTAGCTGCTTCTGTTCATCTTACATGCTCACAGCACATATATTATCTTGGCGGCACAGTGCCTCATATTTCCTTAGCAAAATCACGCACTGTTAAATGGGAGAAAATAGGACCATGGGTGAAAAAATGCCTTGAAAGAACAGACTGGTTACAAGTTACTCCAGGTATTTTTGATACTCCTGACCGTTTAAGGATAGCCCATTGTGAGCCTCTGGTGATCCACCCGAAATCCTCCTTCCGCCCGCACCGTGCCCAATATCCTCTGTCTCCCGAAGCAGAGGCTGGCATCTCCGCCGTACATCCCGATCTCGTCAAACGCGGTACCGCCGTTAGACATGGACCGTCATGCCTCAGGGATACAGAGAAGCCCTTTGTGTATATGGACAAGCTCTTGCCCAAAAATTTAGACGGCGTTTGGCCGGAAGTAGTAAATTTAGACGGCGTTTGGCCGGAAGTAGTACATTGATACAGTATGTAGATGGAAATGATATGTAGCGCTACGGAAGAAGATTGTACAATAGATACCCAGAAATTGTTGCTGTTTTTGGGGGACAATGGCCATAAAGTTTCTAAAGTTAAGCTGCAGCTAATCAAAACAACAGGTTCTCTCTAGCGATTGCATTACAGCCATCCAAAATCTTCCTAGACCGGTCACAAAACAACAGGTTATGTCTGTTTTAGGTATTCTGGGCTACTGCAGACAGTGGGTTCTAAATTTTACTGAAAGAGCACAGCCGTTGCATGAACTGGCTGAGAAGGCTCTCTGTACCCTCAAAACTGCTCTTCTATCTGCGCCCGCGCTAGGTTTGCCTGATCATTCTCGTCCATTCACTTTGTTCGTGGACGAAAAGCAGGGATTTATGAATGCAGTACTGACGCAACAACATGGAGATAAACAAAGACCGGTAGCTTATTTTTCTAAAAAACTGGATCCAGTGGCCGCAGCACTTCCTCCGTGTCTTCGTGCTGTGGCTGCAACAACAGAAGCTGTATTAGCAAGCACGGATGTAGTTCTCATGAGCCCCCTAACAGTTAAAGTGCCTTACGCTGTACATTCTATCCTAGTACAAGCCAAAACTTCACATCTCAACTAGTTACGCAGTGGTCCAAGGGGACCGCCTGCTGGAAGCAAATCGAATTTCATCAAGCTTAAGTGCACAAACAGCTGAACTCGTAGCACTCACTCGAGCATGTCAGCTGTCCGAAGGGAAGATCGTAACAATTTATACAGATTCCAGGTATGCTTTTGGAGTCTGCCATGATCATGGAGCACTATGGAAACTAAGGGGATTTAAGACCAGTACTGGCAAACCATCCAACATCAGAAATTGATCGAATCCCTTTTAGAAGCCATAACCAAACCATCGAAGCTAGCGATTGTTAAATGATAGCTCACACAGGATCCTGTTAGCAAAGGAAATGAATTAGCTGACCACTTTGCTAAAGAGGCTGCATATAATAACACACCAATTTCTTTATTCCAACAGAGAAATGACCAGGACCCTGATAATCAAATTATTTCTTTACAGAGTGCAGCCACGGATATCGAAAGGAGAAAATGGTCCAAAGAAGGGTCCCTCTCTGATGGAGTCTGGACTCATAAACACACTAACAAACCTTTTCTCCCAAAAGCCTCTTTCCCAGGAATGGCAAAAATCGCCCATGGCCTCGATCACGCAGGTAGAGATGCCATGGTTCGAGATGTTGAAAAACATTGGGAAGCTGTAGGTTTCTCTACATATGCAGAGCAATTTTGCAGACGCTGTGCAATATGTCAAAAGTTTAATGTGGGAAAAGGTACCCAGGTAAGTCCCGCCGTTACCCTTAATCCAATGGGTCCGTTTGAACACCTCCAAATGGATTTCATTGAACTAACCCCGTCTAAAGGGTACCGATATTGTCTTGTGATTGTCGATGTGTTCTCCCGATGAATAGAGGCTTTCCCTTCAAAACACAACGATGCCAAAACAGTAGCTAAAGCACTAATTAAAGAGATTATTCCAAGATGGGGTATCCCTCAAAAGTTACAAACAGATAATGGCACTCATTTTGTGAACTCAGTTATAAATGAATTAACCACCTGGCTCCAAATTAATGTGCACCATTATTGTAAATACCATCCTCAAAGCGGAGGCATCGTAGAACGATGCAATGGCACTTTAAAAGCTAAACTCGCAAAAATTTGTGAACAAACTAATTTATCATGGCCGGATGCACTACCCTTAGCTTTAATGGGACTAAGGGGACGGACACACCGACAACTGGGACTATCGCCGTTGCCCGTTGGCATGGTTGTAGGAAATGTGAATTTGCATACTGTGGACAATGATCTTTTCTCTAGTCTTGCAGGTTTACGAACCTCGTTGAAGGAAATCCACCAGCAGGTTAATCAAGCCTGGAGGACCAGCCCCCTTTCCAAGGATTTACCAATTCCTTTGGGCACCTGGATCCTGGTTCGAGATACTCGGAGGAAACACTGGCATCAGCCTAGGTGGAGAGGACCATTCCAAATTCTTCTATCCACACCACACGCCGTGAAAGTTGAAGGACTGCCTGCCTGGATTCACGCCTCACATTGCAAGAGATGGCACCCTTGATTGCTGTGCTACTATGCTTTTCTTTTCCCTTGTCTACTGCCCTGGTCACCTTGACTTTCCCGTTAGGAATTACCACATCAGTGCAGTTTGATTTCTGCTCTATTATCAACTGTGGGAACCAACAACGTTTCCTTAACTTCACCAAAGACGCTATTGAAGGCATACATGAACAGCTTGATCGTACTTCTCTGATGACTTGGCAAAATCGTCTAGCCCTGGACATGTTACTTGCGGAAAAGGGAGGTGTCTGTGCTATGTTTGGTGATGCTTGTTGTACATATATTCCAAATAATACCGCGCCAGATGGATCAATAACTCGTGCATTGGCAGGCCTCACTGCTCTCTCTAAAGAACTTTCCACTAATTCTGGCATTACAAATCCCTGGGATCAGTGGTTTGCATCCTCCTTCGGATCCTGGGGACAATGGATAAGATCTGTTTTCATTTCTTTGGTTGTGACATTTTGCCTCCTCCTCCTGGTTGGTTGTTGTATTATCCCTTTGTTTCGCTATATAATATCTAAGTACTTTACCGCCTCTATGGAAAGGGCATATATGCTACATGAGGAGCGCATGTCTCGTATAGCTTCTTCCATTTTCTCTCCCCCTTCCCCTTCATCAACCATTTCAAGATAGAATTATATTGCCCACATCATTTTGTTCAAAAAGGGAGGAGTGTAAAAACATAAAAAGATGTAATTGAACAAAATGTATGTGTGTACAGAAAATAGGACAGAATGATGAAACTTGTTTGTGTTTTGCGTACGTGACAAGAAGCATGTATACTTTCTGGAAGTTTTCTTTTGATGATGTGTGTGACAAGAAAATATACCTTTAGGGTAATGACTTTACAAAATTGGAAAAGTACAATGAGTCAGGACGCTATTTTTTGCTTACGTGGTCAACGATCAGGAGATTAGAAAGGTATAAAAGAACAAGGACATCTGCGCTCGAGGCAGATGAAGCGCGGTGTCCTAGGACTGTGTTTCTCTGACATTTTACCTTTGTCTGGTATGTATCAATAAAAGGTTTTGACTAATTTTAATTTTCTTCTCTGTCTTCAGTCACAAAAAGTGTCCACAGTAGGCTCATTCCTTACAGCTTACTTACAAAAGTTAAGCAGATTTCATTTCGAAATTCTACGCGTAACGGTCATAACGGTCGGCAACGTCTGCCATGTTAAACTTTCGTATTTATGGCCCCATCTTCATGAAATTTGGTAGGCGGCTTCCCTGCGCTAACCAAAACCGATGTACGTACTTATTTCGGAAGCTGTGAGAAAACAGTAAAAAGGAGGTGTGTCAGATGTCGTCATACATTTTCTGATGCAGCTGGACGGAAGCAACTTCGTGACGCTGCCGCCAAATACTTGCAGAAAAATCCAAAAGTTCATAGAGACGCTGTCGCTAAATACTCGCAGGCAAATCCACAAGTTAATAGAGCTTCTGTTTCTAGGTATGATCCCAATAATGAAAAGTGTCTCATACGAAAACAACAAAACAGTACACATTGGATCCATGGATGTTGACTGTGAGTATTGTCAATCTCATAGGTGGAAATGCGAGTCTCCTGGTTTGTGATGTAACGGTGGTAAAGTCTCTCTCACTCCTTTACATAAGCTTCCTGACCTTCTTGAGGGCCTGTTAAATGGCGAATATCCTCAAAGTGAGCATTTCTTGAACAACAGACGAAAGTACAACACCGCATTTCAAATGACATCATTTGGTGCTAACCAAATCATTGAGGGAAATTTTATGCCTTCATTTAAAGTCCAGAGACAAGTGTATCACTTGATTGGCAGTCTTTTACCTATGCTGACTGAGGAACACAAATTTATTTCGTCTGGGACGATGAAAAGGAAGTACAAATGCGGTGCGCTAATAGGCTGTCCGTCGCTCTGGTCTCTTCATTCTCTTTCTTGCTTCGCCACGGTATTCACGTCTCCCTGCTGATAACTGCAGCCTTTTTATTTAATCCATGGCTTCTCCGCTGTTTTATTGTTCGTTTATTAAGATTATAGTTATTGTGTAGGTATTTTAGGCTTAGTTTACATTGTTCAGGTACCCATATCGTTCCAACTGTACACCCATTAACATGTCTATCGAGGTGATCACCATCGATGAAAGAACTGTAACTTACCGAGTGGTTTCCATGCCCAGAGATGGCGACTGCCTTTTCCATTCTCTGTGTTACATATTGCACGTTACATATTGCATATATCAGGCTCACTCTTGATATCCGGAGGAACATTGTGTCTTATGTATTGACTGACTGGGACATTTTCAAGGTGTGAACTGATGACGGTACAGGAGATAATTATACTACACAGGAGCACCATAAGAGTGAAATGCTTAAGCCCTTCACCTATGGTTCTGCATGTGAGTTGATGGCTGCCGCTGAATTGTTCGGTTGTCGCTTTCAAGTGTACCAAAATGGCCAAATATTACACCTTTGGACAACCGCCAATGCCTCTTAAACATCTTAGATTCACAGGTGACGATTTGAGTAGTGGACACTTTGATATTTATGAATGTTTAAAAGCTGGATGCGAAGTTATCGATGAAACCCATTTCAATTCAAACGCCTCCAATTTCCAGTAAGGCTCTGCTTCGCAATGACAATTAATAAGTCTCAGGGACAGACCCTACAAAAGGTTGGCATTGATTTCAGGCAAGATTGCTTTTCACACGGCCAACTGTACATTGCATGCTCAAGAGTGAGCTCAGCGCACAGCTTGGTCATATTACAACCAGAGGGCCAAAGTGACAACGTGGTATACAAAGAGATCCATCCATCCATCCATTTTCCAACCCGCTGAATCCGAACACAGGGTCACGGGGGTCTGCTGGAGCCAATCCCAGCCAACACAGGGCACAAGGCAGGAACCAATCCTGGGCAAGGGGCCAACCCACCGCAGGACACACACAAACACACCAAGCATACACTAGGGCCAATTTAGAATCGCCAATCCACCTAACCTGCATGTCTTTGGACTGTGGGAGGAAACCGGAGTGCCCGGAGGAAACCCACGCAGACACGGGGAGAACATGCAAACTCCACGCAGGGAGGACCCGGGAAGCGAACCCGGGTCCCCAGGTCTCCCAACTGCGAGGCAGCAGCGCTACCCACTGCGCCACCGTGCTGCCACAAAGAGATCCTTAATAAATAATTATTTGTATTTTTTCCCTGTTTAAAAAGGTTTACTTTTCTTCTTAATAAAAATTTTAAGGCGAAGCGCGGGTATTTTACTTGTTTTTAATAAAAGTACTTTGGCAGTTTTTCACTATCTCCTTGCTTTGTGTGAGTGTCCTCATGTCCCAGCTCATCTGGTCATGACTTTTGATGGTGTCAGGTTCAAGAGGCTCCCAGAACGGAAGTGGGAGCTGGAGCTGACCTGCACCATTACACTTGAAGCTGCAGGGCAGCATAGCTCAGCACTGTGCTCATTAAAACATTAAAAATGTTGAATAAAAATGTTATATTTTTATGTTTTTCAAAATGTGTATGTTGTTTATGCTTCAAATAAAAATTAAAATAGTCATATGTAGTGTCATGGATTTGTACTGGATGGTTTGAGATGAGCAAAGCCACTCTGAGATGAGAGGGGGTGCTGCTGCTAATGGTATCTTCTCTTTATACCGCAGTTCAGACAAGAAGACTGATGAGGATACCTCACCCATACCACCAGGAATTGATCATGCCCTTACTGCCTCAGTCTCTATAAAATCAGGAATTCCCCCAGAAGATGGCATTAGTTTGGACACAGCACCATAGTGGACAGAGCTCCCATTGATACTACCAAACTCAAGATTAACCTGCTAAGAGACCTCCTGTTTTGTGCCCCCGGCACTGCTTTCTTTATATTTCTTTATATCTTATAAGCTTTTTATGAGCTTATTAAAAGGGGTAGCCGTGTAGATGCCACAACATTCATTTTTTGTTGGACTCAATCTGTTCCTTGGTCACGTTGGTTAATTTATTATTTACTAGCAAAATACCCGCGCTTCGCAGCGGAGAAGTAGTGTGTTAAAGAGGCTATGAAAAAGTAAAGGAAACATTTTAAAAATAACGTAACATGATTGTCAATGTAATTGTGTTGTCATTGTTATGAGTGTTGCTGTCATATATATATACATATACACACACATATACACACATATACAGATATATTATATATACATATACACATATATTTTTTATATATATATTTTTTATATATATATATATATATATACACATACATACATACATACATACATATACACACATAGATGCACTTACAATAACATAGAAATCAATATAAACAACATTAACATCATTATCATATGAGAATATGAAGTAATATATAAGAAGCACATTTCATATAAATATAAATAATTAAACAGTAAAATCTTCTTGTATAATTTTCTACCGTGGCTTTTCGTTGGTCTGTCCAGGATATTTAAATCACCTGTAGCTTGCAAACTGTTTCACCTATTGACTTGAAATGTGGTACACATATAATACGTCACGTCTGCTATCCGCTTTATGGGTGATGATTGTATTACTCTTTTTATGTTTATTTTATTTTAGAATCAACTCCTATCTGCGCACACCAGGGCGGCCGTGGGCAGATGCGTATGGTGTATTCACTCCATGTTATCGTGCATTGCGCTGTCACTGATATTTTGATAAAAGAATTTGAACAATATATAAGAAGCGTATAAATTATTAAACAGTAAAACATTAACATTTAAGAAGTAAAGTTACATTGAGTACTACTGCAGTGCCTTCGGGTATACCTCATTTTTTGTTTGCCCATTACATGCTTAAATGTATACATTTTTTGGTGTACCTACCCGAGAACACGCGACATATAACCGACCGTGGGAGAAGCATGGATTTTAAAGAAGCGTTGAGTTCATCTGCTGGTCTCCCTCGTGGAATAACTGGTAATGTTTCACTAAAATCTACAGCGAGTAAAACGACATTACCTCCTTTTTTTTTTGTACGATCTCTGAGATGTTGCTTTTTTCGGTTCAAGGCTTCATAAGCTCTTTTATGTTCCATGGTGTACTTAATAAGTACTAATTATCCCAAACCATCATCTTTGAATGTTGCAAGACTTTCGCCTTGTATGTAGATCGGGGTAATTACATTCATTGCATTCCTAGTCTGAATCACAATCTGATTGTATGGGTGGTTACCTGGCACTGTAGGGTTGCCACCCGTCCTTTAAAATACGGAATCGTGCCGCGTTTGACAATGAAATTGCGCGTCCCGTTTTGAATCAATAGTGGACGGGATTTATCCCGTATTTTTGTAATCATTTTTTTTTTAAAGCAGCGTCTCATGCAAATCATCCCACACGCATTTTATGAAGATGCCTCCTTTCCTACTTTTGATTGGGTAATACTTGATGTCATCGTTAGTTTGATTGGTGTTTTTAACTGTCCAGTGAGGAGGGCGTGTCTTTTAAGTACAGTCTGCAAAGTGTTGGCACTGAGATGTGGAGTCAGCGCCATACTTGAAGCCCCTAACGTTGCGGTCAGCAAGTCGGCTAACATCCGCCATGTGCCGTCTTTCAGTTGCGAGAAGCAGATCATAGAATGGTTGAAACTGTTGCCCCTAACGTTGCGCCACGGCGTGTGGTTCGTTTATACCTCGTGTCTTCTCATTAAACTTTTATCTCGCGAATATGTTATTGCAATCCGCAGCGGGAGCGTTTCTATAAACTTTATTTAAACTCACGTTTTACACCGTGGTTTGTTTCCCTTATGAACATGCTTGTATGCTTAACTCGCTCCGTTCTCAATTGTTTAATAAATTTTTTGCTCTTCGCTGTTTGCGGCTGTTCCTCCATTTCCCCCTACTTCGTTCTTTTATCTCGCGAATATGTTATTGCAATCCTTAACGGGAGCGTTTCAATAAACTGATTGAAAATAGTTTTGCATTTACCTTTTTAGTAAAAGGCGAGCTTTTAAGCCTGAGAAATCACCCCGTAAATGCACACGTTTAATTGCACATGTGTTAATATATATGGTTACACAGTATTAAAAGACAGTGAACAACGTCAGTTACCTTTGTTCCCGCGTTTGATAAAAGGTGAGCTTTTAAGCCTGAGAAATCACCCCGTAAATGCACACGTTTAATTGCACATGTGTTAATATGTATGCTTACACAGTATTAAAAGACAGTCAAAAATTAACGTCATTTACCTTCGTTCCCGCGTGCGACTCGTGCTGTAAATCTCTTCCTTGTTTTTAGTTCACGTGATTACGTAGGAGGCGTGATGACGCGATACGTGACTCCGCCTCCTCCATTACAGTGTATGGACAAAAAATATGTTCCAGTTATGACCATTACGCTTTGAATTTCGAAATGAAACCTGCCTAACTTTTGTAAGTAAGCTGTAAGGAATGAGCCTGCCAAATTTCAGCCTTCTACCTACACGGGAAGTTGGAGAATTAGTGATGAGTGAGTCAGTGAGTGAGTGAGTCAGTCAGTGAGGGCTTTGCCTTTTATTAGTATAGATTGGAACTGTGCCAAGCATACCATTCTTATATGAGTCAAGTGTAGTCCATCACACAACTATCATTTTCTGAAGATGATATTTCTAAAAGAAGGTTTTGGGGACTCAAAGCCTATCCAGGCAGCATCTCGTACAAGGAAGGAATGAACCCTAGACCTATACCAGTCAAAAACTTGGCACATTCATGTCCACACCCACACTCATATTGGGACAGCATCCAATTAACCAAATATTTAGAATATGAGTGTACCCAATGAAAACCAATATGGACAGAAATTTTGTCTTGGTTGGAAAATGGAGCCAAACGTCATCATTTGTACCATCCACTGTGGCACCAACAGAATATTTATTTATTATATTACAGAACATTAAGGTATAAAATAAATATTATGAATTCTTAATTTGCACATTTTCCTCCATGAGCTATACTGTACTTTGCATATATTGTTTATTATTTTTCTAAAGCCGCAGTCTCCAAATGAAGGCTGCTAGCACCATTCTAATTAGTATTGAGATATTTTTTCCATGTGTTCCTTTGAAGCAAGAATATGTTATCATATTGATCTGAGACACTGACCTATTAATGATCAATCAAATACCACAGTTCTATAAACATTAAACCACATCACAAGTGACTGCACTTTGTTCTGCAATGGCACTAAGATGTGGAGGTGATCTCCTGTCAGCACCATAATATGTTTGTCATTTTTCAGTTTAGTGCTATTATGATACACTGTAATTTGCCATTTAGCTACACATAATCTATCAAAATAAGCAAAATATAGATTAGGAACCACAGAAAAGACAAAGTATACATGTTCATTTCATTTATGAACACAAAATATGTAGCACACGTTGCCCTATCCATTTGATCTGGGTAATCTTTTTACCCAAATACACTACATTACTTTTTGATGTTTAATGATTCTTTAACTAAAACTAATCATGTTCTTTGTTTGTAATGTCTTTCATAATTCGGTCAGTTCTTATCTCATTATCCTCATTTCAATATTAGCTATATGCATTTTAATTAAACATAATTAACTTACACAACATTACAAGGAAAATCTTTCTCATTAAAAGTCAGCAATTGCCTATATGCTTGGCTTAAGAAGATTAAACTATTACAAGCATGTTGATACTTAAAAAAGGAAAAAGTGAAAGACATTCTTATCTGATTTGTTTAAAAAAGAAAAAAAATGAGTGGAGGGCAAGGTTGCAAATAAAGAGTTTAGAATGCCTCAGCTACAAGGTTTCAATTTTGCAGAATGAAGTTTGACTTTAATGCTCCACCAAATGCAGCAGCCTGTACCGCGATCAATATCTTCAAACTATTATCACTTCTCTTCATCAGCAATGATCACTATCTATATATTCCATTAACAAAACCACTTTTCTATTTTCTGTGTGTATCTGCAAACATTTTTAAACACGGTGCACTTTTTCATCTGTGTGTGAGTCTATGTATGTGGTAACATATGCTGTCAAAAATCATATAAACTACAGCAGCAGAAATGTAGCAGAATCACCAGCAGAATGGTTTATTCTATAAAATAGGATTTTTATATAGTTAATGTTTTTCTTTTTTTCAAATTCCAGCCTGAAACACTTCACTTAATAAAGTGTCATATAACCTACATAAAAAGGAAGGGTTAGGAACAGCTTAAATGATATATAAAGCAGTCGAACTGCACCATATAAATGAGTGAAGGAGTGTGATTGTTTCAACCCTCAGGCAGAGTAGCACCCCGTCCAGAAATGGCTCTCTAAGCATCAAAGTATAGGACCAGGCTTTAGCTTGCTGTAACCATGTAGAGGAAAGTTTGGGTTGAAATAATACTGCATGCTAAGTGTGTTTGACATATCTAGTTTAAACAAACTATTTGGAAAAAGCAAGAATAATAGAATTGGCTGGGCATATTTTTCTCATGCTGTGGATGAACACTTCCAGTAATTGCAAATATTATGACCCAATTCCAACCCAATTACGAAAATTAATTTTTAGTGGTAAAGTTTTTTCTGTATATAGACATTTTTAATTGATGTGCTCCTGTCTGGACTTTCTTTGAAGGTTGTTTTCATCCATTCATCTTTTATCAGTCAATGTTTTCATAATACAAGCTATGCTTTCATTACACAAAAGTACAATATCCTGATAAAACAAGCAGATAGCTGAAGGTTTGTACAAAGTCATATCTCATCAGATGATTCTGACACTGCCGTGTCAAAGGAAACTTCATGATGACGTAAAGTGAAAAGTTATGGGTATACCTTGTAATTTTAAGAAAGGTTATTGTATAAAAGAAGAGCTGATGTTATCCAGATAGACTTTTTCTTTAAACTTACAAAGTTTTTCAATGCAGTTCATGTAAGTTACATCCGCAAATTATTTTAAGAAATTAATACATGTAACATGTTTTATTTAGAATACATGAAGGCTTTTTATTTACTGGTAGCTATTACAAAAATTATATTTTTATGCAAAATGTAAGCCTTTCCTTACCGAGTAAAAAACATGTGAGTGGGAAGGAAAGAAAACAGGAAACATTAACGCTAAAGCTGAACTTAAAAAAAAATGGAAAAAAACATAAAAATATATCTGAAACACCCATGTGCTGGACTAGGCGGGTTCAGAAAACGAATGACAAAATGAACGAACATTTAAAACAAATACAAACAAAAGCAATAGATATTCACTGAGGATAGTTATTATTTTTTGACATGTACGATTAATGCTTTAAATTAACGTAGTGCCTTGACAGCTGTTGTGATAGTCTGACATATTGTAACATACTTTTAATAGAATAGTGTAAAATGTGTCCTGTAAGTAGTTTACACAAAGTATGAAAAATTCACCTCCATCCCACAAAAGGTCAGCAATAACTTTTAGTTTCATAATTAATTGTCATTGCAGACTTGTGGACAGCATTTTATTAAAAATGCTTGTGTGCTAAAGTAAAGCATACAGGCAAGTCAAAGAAAGTAACAAGAACAAACTAAACAAATAATAAAAATTTTTAATGAAAATAAAACACTTTTGTTCCCAAAGTATTGTTACATTCCATGTTAAATTAAGGAGAGATATAGGAAATACACCATTCTCTTTAAAACATAATATAATAAAATATATTCTCCAATCTTAATATTTACAATTTATTCAGGCTGACTTTGACAAACTCCTTTGCTGATGTGATACTAAGATCTGTCTTCCAAAGACCCTGAAAGGAATACAAGGGAATGAAAATGAAAGGATGGATAGAAATGGCATGTTTAAAATCAGTATATATACAATACAATATCTTAAGAAGTAAATTAAAGTAAGTACTGCACCACTTTCAAAATGTTTAGTTTTAAAAAGTCTTACACCTTACCTCACACAGCCATCAATGTTATAACACACTGCAGTTCAACTCTGTGCACTTCACAAGATTACCCAATAGGCAATAAAAGACATTAAAAAAAAAACAAAAAGCAAAACAGTGTGTCTGAATTGTGTACTCTGCTAATACTCCAGTAATAAAAACAAGAAGAAAATAAATGTTTTGCTTTCCTGGGATTGAGTGATCTGGTAACAGTTACTAGTGATTGTTACAGATTTCCAAAGAATACACACTGGTAGGATATTTTAATTAATGGGTGGCATTGTGGCTCCAAAAGATGTGGTTCAAATACCAGTTCTGTCATGTTCCGTATTGAGTTTACATATTCTTCCAGAATAAGTACTGTTTTTTGTTTTGTTTTCTTCCATCATTCAAAAGATATGAGTATTGGATTGATTGACAACCCCAAAGTGGATAAAATTAGGTTATTTGCAAAAGTGTGCCTTGCAGTGCACTGGGAACTCACCCAGGGTTGTCCCTTGCTGCTAGGATAGGCTTCATGAGAGAGGGGCTTTGAAATTAAACTAAGCAAGTTCATTATATAATTGTTTTGATGAATACTTTAAAAAATGTTCATTTATTTTTTCCCAAGACATTGTTGATATGTTTAGCTCATTTTTCTCCTAACATTCTTCCTTCATTTCTGTCTCTGCAGTAAGTGAGCATCAATTTAGCTTTCTTTTGAAAATGTTAGATTAGGCTGCTCTGTTGTACCAATTACCACCCAAATGTACTTCACCTTTGTAAGTTTGAAACATGAAAGGAAAAACCCAAAGTCATTGTTCCATTCCATTTATAATACTATATTGTTGGTATGCAAATTTCAGATTTCCATAACCTAATGTGTTATTGTACTCAATAATCTTCAGACTTACCATTTCCACACCAGTAATGGTGAGAATTGTAGTCCTGATTCAGTTGTGTATAACCTCATATATTTTTACTGTTCCTCCACTAAAACATCTTGTGGACATACAGGTGAAATCTGCTTGTGTGAATGAAACTGTTAGAAGAAATACAGATTAACTAAATATAGTAAACTGCTAGGCATATTGCCAAGCTCTTGATTAGCCATGAGGACAAAGAACTTGCAGAATTGTAAAGGGGGATTTTTTCAAACTAGAATCAGCTCATATACTGTACCTCTTTTACTAGTCAGATGTGAATAACCAGCTGTTAAGATGACAATTTCATAATACATACGGTAATGAATGTAACACACGGCTTAGCCGCCTTCCAAGGCCTACACACACTTTTGTTTAAATCTTCAGGACATTTTCTAAAATGTGTTGGGGTTATTCAAAAGCAAAACGAGGTCATGGTGAAATATAGAATGTCAAATCTAATGACAGAAACATTATTAAATCTCATATATTCAAAAGAATATATTTCAACCTAGTCCATACATGGCTAAGCTTACGGCTGCAGTGCATGCTGATTTCTAATACTGCTGTCGTATAACTAAAATGTTGAAATACTGAAGCAGCTAAATTGCTGTGATGCACTAGAAGGATTCACACTGGAACTTTCACATTTCTAAATGTTGACTTTATTCATATAGTCATCTCAGGGCCAGTCCGAGTGCAAACGAGGATGTACATATCTAAATAAAGTAAAATCAGATATGGAACACAAGGAAAATGACTTCATCTCAAGGAACAACAGAAATTCTTTCTAGAAGTTGATTTACTGAGTGATCTAATGTTTATGGAACATATGAACTGGGCTGCCCTAAAATTAACACAAGGGTGAAGCGATCCCAGTTGTCCAAATGCTGAAAACATTTAACATTCATTACTCTGTATTTTTTTAGTAATAGACCCAGGATAACAATTCTGGGCAGCAGCTCATTTTAACAGGTAAAATATGCTAAATGATGGCACAGAATTGGTGTATGACCCTCAACGGAGTCTAAAGGTCTTTATTTGACAGTTCACATAGTTTATGTGAGGAGGCAGTAGGCATAAGTAAATAAGGAAGGCATGCTACGATAAAGTGTGATGGTCTGGGTATTGAAGAGTACACAATACATAATATGAATAAAAAAATAAAGAGAAAGACATGTATTTTTTGCCTTTGTTTCTGGTCAACAATTATTTTAAACAACTCTGCAAACTTTCATATCTTGCACTTGATACTTTCCATATTACTGTTTCAGGTGTTTTTTTTTCCATACTCGTAAAAGTTTGGAAAAAAAAAAATAATAAAAGTTAAAAGTTTTTATGCATGAAATAATATAAATATCCAGTACTCAAACACGAATCTATTAATTCGACAAACCATATTCATTATAATTTGGTAATTTATATTGTTTATTTTGTAATTTTTTTTTTAAACAAAAATAATAAATCATTCGTTTAAACTATTTCAAATTATTTCATGACAGATAATTGCAAAAAATATTAGCTTTTTCAATAAACTAGCTTCAATGTCATATAGTCACCAAAAATCCCAAAACTATGAAAAAAAGAACTTATGAAATTTTACACACAATACATTTTTTCAAAAAGTGGAGACAAATAAAAAATTGAAAGCAAACTCTGCAACACCGCTTCAATTTGAAACAGGCATATCAATACAGAACCACTGAGTGTGTTTCCAACAGTTTATTTTGACTCCTTTGTTAAATACAATACAATTATACCTAAAACACTGCATATACCATATCTGGTTCATGTGCTTTTAAAATATGTTGATTGCCTGTGTCAATTACAGCTGTGATGGAAGCAAACTTCAATCTGTAAGTATGTTTATCTTTATAATGTATTTATTGAACAGTATCGATTTGTTGGAAGATTATTAAATAATATATTGAATTGGCGCATGTACTGGACTAAGTGAGCTGAGGAAATGATTGGGAGAAGCACTCATATGGTAGATTCACTTGCTTAGAGTTTTGCTGGATTCTCCTCAGTATTCCCTTGTTAAAATGTTAAGCTGTTTATGGTTAACATCAAGACAGCAATTACACAGAGAGACATTGTCAAACATTGTTTAATTGAGTTAAATTATTTTTGATTGACAATTTCAGTGTTATATACTGTAATTAAATATACTAATATGCATTTTCTCTTTGTAGCCATAACATACTGTATATTTAGTACTGATTTTATCATTTTTAGCTTCTTATATAGCCTGAGTTAATAATTAATTCTATGAAATCTGTGGTAGATGAAGGTAGTGGGTGAGAAGGGTTATGTTATTTCTGACTTTGTATTCCCCAAAGGAAAATTAACATTTAAACAAAAGCATTGAAATCAGCAAGTGTTATGTTTAATAAATCTATATCCAAAATCAATACGTTTGATTAGATGTGTATTGCATGCAAAGACAATCTACTATCACAGAACAGAATACTATTTATAAGTAGATTATTTTATAATAATTCTAATGACATATGCAATTAACATTTTTTAAAATAAGTTAATTAAATAAAATAGGATACTGTCAGTATCGTTGCACTAATGAAAAACATTTTACAAGGATGTGAGAAAAACACATTTATGAAATGGCTTTGCATTTTTATTCTGCCTGTCCGAAACAGTTCATCATTCAATACAAAATGCACCATGTACAGTAAAATTTCCTTGATCACAGATAGAAGTAAAATTTGATAAATATAATGACAAGCATAATTTCAATTACACATTCTAATATTAAATCAACAACTACTAATACAACATTCAAACCAAACATTTTCTGAATACCCCTAGTTGACCTGTATTTAGACATACAATATTACTTTTTCTGGATAGCAACTCAGCAATTATTAAACAAAACACTAGTACCTGAGGAAAAAAGCTCAAGTTTCTTTCAATCAATCCATTAGCTTGCCATCTGCCTTACGGGTTAAATAGGTCAACAGTCACTTCCTTGAGGCTGACATGTTCAAAGAAAATTCAGACTTAAAAGTAAAATCTTTTTATCAAAACTAAAGATTTTCTTTTAATTGTGAATCTGAGCTTGTGCAATATGCATTCTCTGGATTTAAAAAGAAACAAACACCTCACTTGGATATGAACATCATTAAATATTCTGGAATTTTAGCAGAAAATGCTCTGTATTTGTGAAAGTGGATGTCGTATAGCTTTTACAAAATTTTCATACTAATTTATATGGATTAGGTGATCCTATCAGACATACTGTATATTATACAATAAACAAATTATTAACATCTAAACCAGAAAGTAAATAATAGCACTAATGATCCATCCATCCATTATTGTGTAATCCCCTTCAGAGTCATGGGGCTCAAGCTAATCTCAGCAGCCTCAGGTGCAAGGTAGCAGCTGATCCCGGATGGGGTGACAGTCCATTGCTGGGCACAATTATTCGCACACCCACACTCGCCCACAGTAAATGTTAAATGTAACTTTAATAAAATGTATTGACATACCTTTCTTTGAGATTCACTCTATTCTAAGCATGAGACATACTGTACAAGCTTTACATCTTCTGCCTGTACACTTAACTGGCAAGTTGCTTTGCTTAAATACTTACAGGAGACATTATGTCAACATAACATTGTATCAAATACCACACATTATCTACTGTTTGATTTTCGCATCTTTGATTACATCTAAATGTGATATGTGTCATACATTCTTGGGATATTACATATTCTAAGAATGTTTTTACATTAGTCCAAAATGATACTTTCATGTTCTCACTTCTGAAAACATGTACAAGTGTCTAAAATTAAAAGCCTAAAAAATAATTCTTAGAATTTAGGAGGCCCTGTAGTTAATCACCAGAAATAATTTGTTAATGAAACTGGAGAGATTACAATGTCTGTTTAATAGAGTTACAGGGTGGTGAGAAAGTTGATCAAAAGAATAAAGACTTATTTCTTATAACCTTTTATCTTACTCAATAAAAGCGTCAAAGTAAGTTACTCATACTGTGAAGAAAAAACGACAAGAAGGTTTGTGAATGCTCCAGACAATTAAGGCTATTCTAAGATCAAAACTGGAGCCCTTCAGTTAAAAAAAAAAAAAACTGCACAAAAGAAAGAAGTTTAAATATGAAATACCTGAAAATATTAATTCTGAAACAGTTTGCTTTAAAAATTCTAAGAAAGTGTTAGCCATTCTCTAGATTTCTCTATGTGTCACTCTGTTTCATGTTGAAAATAAAATGTGTTCGTTTTGTCATTTATGACTGTGATCTTCCATATTTAAAGTCAGAATTATGTAATCTTAATACTGTATAGTTTATAAAGGGCCTCCAGGAAAACGTGTGGCATAGTGTATCCTGCAACAGGAAGCATTTGCATACAGTGTGAATATGTGTGTGAGTGTAGGTGGGTGTGTGAGAGTGTTGGGCTAAATCATGAAATGGTGAAGCAAAAAAAAAACACAAATTCAGAGAAGCAGAATTTCCAAAAATCAAAACATTCCAGCATAGTTTATTTTGAAAACAACTAGATAGCATTCCAAAAATCTGGGAAACTCCAGAACGCGAGATAAATACATATAACATAAATAATATTTTTTGTTACTGACTCAGATAGTACCAGTACCAGTTTTAGTATTAAAAGAACAGTCAAGGAGAAGGTCAAGTGCATCAGAAATAGTAAAGGGGAATTAAAAGATTCAGACAATGAAATAGCGGATGCCCTAAACTTACATTTTTCTGAGGTGTTCACAAGTGAGGAAGTGGATAACCTCTCAGAGGTAACAGGGACTACTAAGGAGGTACTGAGGGATTTGGAAATTGTAGAGGGAGAAGTGCTGCTCAGATTAAATAAGCTGAAATCAAACAAATCACCAGGACCAGATAATATTTATCCTCGAGTTCTTAAGGAGGCTAGCGAGTACATATATAAACCCTTGATACATATTTTTAGGAAGTCACTGTGCACTGGAGAGATTTCAAAGGGCTGGAAAATGGCAAATATCATCCCATTATATAAAAAGGGTGACAGGGCAGATCCGAGCAACTATAGGCCAGTAAGCTTAACGTGCATCACTGGAAAATTAATGGAAGGAATTATTAAGGATAAGATTGAGCAGCACCTGGCAAAGACAGCAGTTATTCTGAACAGTCAGCATGGGTTCAGAAGAGGGAGGTCGTGTTTTACTAATATGGTGGAATTCTATGAGGAGGCAACAAAAGAATATGATCAAAGTGGAGTATATGATATTACTAGCAAAATACCCGCGCTTCGCAGCGGCGAAATACTGGCTAAATATTTTAATTAAGAAAAAAGTAAACATTTTTAAACTGAGGGAAAATATACAAAAAATTATTTGTTAAGGATCTCTTTGTATACCACGTTGTCAGTTCGTCCCTCCGGTTGTAATATGACCAAGCTGTGCGCTGAGCTTACTCTTGAGCATGCAACATACAGTTGGCCATGTGAAAAGCAATCCTGCCTCAAATCAATGCCAACCTTTTGTAGTGTTTGCCCTTGAGACTTATTAATTGTCATTGCGAAGCAGAGCCTTACTGGAAATTGAACGCGTTTGAATTGAAATAGGAGATTAGATGGTATAACGGGGATGCGAGGAATAAAAACTGTGTCACCTGAGGCACAATTAGGTTGTTTTGTAGAGATGTGACCTGAAGTCTCGTGCCGTTACAAAGTTTTGGTGGCTGTAAGTTTCTCAGTAACATTATTGGTGCTCCAACCTTCAAAATGAGATTATGCTCAGGAGTGCCTGGAGGATTTAGAGTGTTGAGAAACTCTATCGGATAATGTACCGCGTCTTCTACTTCTACAACTGAATCAACAGATTGATATGTTTTTGGTTGTGAAGGTAGTTCTTGAAGTAAAATGTGGTTTATAGTCATAGTCATGTCATTTTTTGGTGTCAGGATAGCTCTCTCTCTTAACCATGACACGTCATTTTGGTGGAGATTTTGTAGATCGGGGTAAACATTTTGAAGAAGGCTTTGTAAGGTATTCACGATGAGACAGAGATTTGTAGGAATATTTATTTTACGATTTTCTTGTATGAAGGTGCCATCACCTATACTCATCAGAAGAGCAGAGAACTCCTCGGCTTTTTTGTCGCCTTTCAAATGAACTCTCATGTTTATTTTTAAAGTAACAACATTGATTTGTGGCCATAGGTATGAAGATTTCAGAGATGCTTTAACGTCATCAGCGCGTGTTCCTCTGGACATGACTGGTAGGGTTTGGCGGAAGTCTCCAGCCAGTAACACTGTCAAGCCTCCCATAAGTTTGTTGGTGTTTCGGATGTCTTGGAGGGTCCTGTCTAAAGCCTCAATACCTGCTCTGTGTGCCATAGTGCATTCATCCCAGACAATAAGCTGACAATGTCGCAGCACTTCAGCCATGTTGCTCTGCTTTGATATGTTACACATTGGGGATTCAGTATGGTTGAGGTTCAGAGGCAGCTTGAAAGCAGAATGAGCAGTTCTGCCACCCTCTAGAAGAGTTGCAGCAATGCCAGAAGAAGCCACAGCTATGGCAATGTTACGTTTTGCTCGGATTTTTGCAAGGAGAAGGTTTATTAGGAATGTCTTACCAGTTCCTCCTGGAGCATCAAGGAAAAACACCGTGCCAGTGGCTGACGTAATGCTGCTCGTGATTTGGTCATAAACTGACTTTTGGTCACTATTTAGCAACCGCTCGTTATTTGTGACAATATTGGCAAATTGCGAGGTGTTGTAAGATGTCTCTTTCAAGTACTCGGGATTTGACGTAAGTTGTGCCAGTTCTGTTAAAGGTTAAGGCAAACCGTAATGATGAAGAGATTGACCTCCAATACCAATTACATAGTTTTCAAGCAACTGTAGACAGTTGTTATAGATCAAATGTAACCACTGGTGGACTTCTGTTTGTATATGATCTCTTTCAGTCTGTCTCCTAATATCTTCTGCTATGCTGTCTTTATGTTTTTCCCATAGGTTTAAGGGGTTTTCCATTTGGCAGAACACCAACATGACAGCAAACAGTTCACAGATCTTTTGAGGTGAGCGAGACAGAGCAGCTTCCTGTAGAGTCTCGTCCCAGTTGATATCGTCATGTAATAAACCGAGTGCCCTGCAGGCTGACTTATAGGTCGGATGTAGGACACCATCAACTGTTCTGAGAGATTTGAAAGATGTGAGACCTGTGATTTTCTTGAGCAGCAGTCGAAGATGGTAGCATTCAGAGTTACTCAGGTGTACAGTGTAGACCCGTCCCAGTACATTATCCTTTTTCACTCCCGAATGTCCTGGTATAGGGTTGCCCTGTTTCCTTCGACGAAACATGTTGTTTGCCCATACATAATATGATGGAATTTCATTATAATGAAGTTGTTTTGCAAAATCATCGTGTTTACAAAGGTCAAAGAACGCTAAAAGGGTGGTTTGTGGTGGATTGTGTACTCTATCGGCAACGTTGCCTTCTGTGAAATAAATTCTTTGTCCGTTCTCAAGATGCACAGCAAGATGAACGACCAGGGGGAAATGTTCGTGAATGGGAAAACAGAAAATGTGCCAGGCTGCTTCAGAGCTACTAATGTAACGACCAGCTTCGTATCGAGATACTTCATCATTTTCATTTTGTATTGTAAATACTGCCTGGTCACTTCCCTTGTTAACATACTTGCAGATGTATTTGATTGATTTTTACTGAACTGCAAAATTCGACATTGATGTGAGCATTGAAGAAGCGGGACAGCACAGGACTATAAGGGACCACCCATCTGTTGTCGATATCTACTCCTTTGATGTTAATTGTATGACCTCCATCAGCAGGTGCGCGCCGGCGGTACTGAGGGTAACCATCTTCTCCGGTCTGAGTTTCTGAGATGAACGGACGCGGGTACTTCTTAGTGCATATTCTGTTGATCATGCAGGGTGAGTTGATATTATGAGGTCCACATGGGCCGTGAATCATGGTGGATTTTACTATTTTGTGTAGGGCAGGGTCAGTCTGTGGATCAGGAATTTCCGCACGGATGACTTGATCGATGAGAGCTGGTTGAATCCTATCTTTTAGCCACAATAGAATGTGTGCATGGGGAATACCTCGCTTTTGCCACTCTATGGTGTACATGTAGCAATTTGTACAGCCGAAAATGTTACTCTTCGTGAGCAAGTCTATCATTTTGCGAATCTTGAGATGAAATACACGACTGATAAGGTCGTGGCGATCGTGAGGTTTTTGACGTGGATGGAGAATTTCAGTGATGTCAGGCCATTTAGGATTGCAAGTAAATGTGATGAATAAGTCAGGGCGGCCATAATGACGTATGTATGTCATTGCGTCTTGTGTACGCTCGTGCATATAGTGAGGTCCTCCAGTGAAGGAAGATGGTAATATCACAGCTTGACCAAGTTCTATTAAATCAGTGTCGTTTTTGTCAATAGCATCTTTTAAGTGAACGTAATTTTCAGCTCGTAGTTTTTTCTGATTTAGTCTGATATAATTTAGTCTTTCGGATTCAATTTTTGTGTACATATCAACTAAAAACTGATTTAATAAAGTTCGGAAGAAAAGGATAGTATTATCATGATGTTGTCTGATCATAAGCCGGTATGAATAGAAGTTTGCTGCAGAGACGGTTTTGTTCATAGGTAACTTACTGGTAGCATGAACTTGAGGTATAGACACAGAATAGCCGTCTTCACCATAGCAGAACATGAGAGGATATTGAAGTGCATCATAGGATCTGTGGGTTTCCTTAATGCGTTGTAGTTTATTGTCTCTGGTTTTCAAGACAATATCTCTATTGTTGAACGTTTGCCCAACGATGACAACACCAACTTGATGAACTGTGGGTTTATTAAATCTGCCTTTGTGTGCATGTAATGGTTTTTTGTCTGCGTGAATGACAACTTTGAAGTCTTTGTCATCATCTGAAATACTGTCCATTGTGGAGTGGAAGTCCTGGATGTAAGTGTTACAGTCATGGAGCATTTTTTGTAATTGCTTGACCAGGGGTATGTTAAGTCCAGAAAAATTAGCGCAGCGGATTTGTGCTTCCTTTTCATCGTCCCAGACGAAATAAAGTTGCAAAAATTTGTGTTCCTCACTCGGCATAGGTAAAAGACTGCCGATCAAGTGATACACTTGTCCCTGAACTTTAAATGAAGGCATAAAATTTCCCTCAACGGTTTGTTTAGCACCAAATGATGTCATTTGAAATGCGCTGTTGTACTTTCGAATATTGTTCAAGAAATGCTCACTTTGAGGATGTTCGCCATTTAACAGGCCCTCAAGAAGGTCAGGAAGCTTACGTAAAGGAGTGAGAGAGACTTTACCACCGTTACAGCACAAACCAGGAGACTCACATTTCCACTTCTGAGCTTGACAATAGTCACAGTGAACATCCATGGATCCAAAGTGTACTGTTTTGTCAGACTCATAATGTATGTTTGGGTCGTACGCAAATCAACAATTGGCTTTTTTGAGCCAAACCTGTTGTTTTCGTATGAGCTGCTTTTCATTATTGGGATCGTTTCTAGAAACAGAAGCTCTATTAACTTGTGGATTTGCCTCCGTGTATTTAGCGACAGCGTCTCAATGAACTTGTGGATTCGCTTGCTAGTATTTAGCCACAGCGTCCCTATTAACTTGTGGATGTGCTTGCGAGTATTTAGCCACAGCATCCCTATTAAGTTGTGGATGTGCTTGCGAGTATTTAGCCACAGTGTCCCTATTAACTTGTGGATTTTTCTGTGAGTATTTGGCAGCAGCTGCACGAAGTTGCTTCCATCTAGCTGCATCAGAAAATCTACCACGACGTCTGATACCCCTCCTTTTTACTGTGTTCTCACAGCTTGGATTGCTGCTGTCATAATCGGCTCAAGCTGGATATGTGTTGAACTGACATTCGGTATGTGTCAATCGATATAAGCATACAACTGGCTTCATCAATAACTTCGCATCCATCTTTTGAGAGTTGAAATATTCATAAACATCAAAGTGTCCACTACTCAAATCGTTACCTGTGAATCTAAGATGTTTAAGAGGCATTGACGGTTCTCCAAAGGTGTAAAATATTTGGCCATTTTGGTACACTTGAAAGCGACAACCAAACAATTCAGCGGCAGCCATTAACTCACATGCAGAACCATAGGTGAAAGGCTTGAGCATTTCACTCTTATAGTGCTCCTGTGTACTATAATGATCTCCTGTACCATCATCAGTCCACACTTTGAACCTGTCCCAGTCATTTAATACATAAGACACAATGTCCCTGCGGATATCAAAAGTGAGCCTGATATGTCCGTGCAATATGTAACACAGAGAATGGAAAAGGCAGGCACCATCTCGGGGCATGGACACCACTCGGTAAGTGATAGTTCTTTGATTGATGGTGATCACCTCCATAGACATGTTAATAGGGGTACAGTTGGAAGAATAAAGGGAATGGGTACTTGATCAGTAAACAAAATATAAAATACCTACACAATAATTATAACAATTGTAATAAACGAAACAGTAGAGAACCGCGAAGCAAGGGGAAAGGACGGCCTTATATGGGGTATTTGGCGGCACCTGCACGAAGTTCCTTAAAACAACAGCAGAGAAGCCGCAGATTAAATAAATGAAATGGGTACCTGAACAGTAAACTAAGTGTAAAATACCTACACAATAACTATAACAATCGTAGTAAATGAACAATAAAACAGCAGAGAACCCGTGGATTAAATAAAACCTACACAATAACTATAACAATCGTAATAAATGAACAATAAAACAGCAGAGAACCCGTGGATTAAATAAAAAGGCTGCTTCCTTGGCGAAGCAAGGAAAAAGGACGGCCTTATATGTCGTTCGTTTATAAAACAGTGTTTAAGCTGTGAAAAGGCTGCTTCCTTGGTGAAGCAAGAAAAGGAATGAAGGCACCGCAGCGAAGAACGGCCTTATATGGGCAGGCAGTCAATTACGTGGGAGGCGTGCTGATTTCCGCAGCAGCCACACTTATGAATATGTTAAGCACAATCCTTCACCCGCGAATATTTACCTTATATGGGCAGGCACTCAATCACGTGGGAGGCATGATGATGCAAGACGCAACCGCCTCACACGGCAACCGAGCTGCCCGCTATGGCCGTATACAGTATATGAAAGTAGGTTCCAGTTATGACCGTTACGCGTCACCTAACTTTTGTAAGTAAGCTGTAAGGAATGAGCCTGCCAAATTTCAGCCTTCCACCTACACGGGAAGTTGGACAATTAGTGAGTGAGTGAGTCAGTGAGGGCTTTGCCTTTTATTAGTATAGATTTATCTTGACTTTCATTTGATAAGGTGCCACATGAGATTTTGGGCATCAAACTAAAAGAAGTGCAGGTTCAGGGTGATGTTTTTAGATGGGTGCAGAATTGGCTCAGACACAGGGAGCAGAGGGTGATGGTGCGAGGAACCTCTTCAGAATTGGCCAATGTTAAGAGTAGTGTTCCACAGAGGTCAATGCTAGGCCGCTGCTATTTTTAATATACAGTAATCCCTCCTCCATCGCGGGGGTTGCGTTCCAGAGCCACCCGCGAAATAAGAAAATCCGCGAAGTAGAAACCATATGTTTATATGGTTATTTTTATATTGTCATGCTTAGGTCACAGATTTGCACAGAAACACATGAGGTTGTAGAGAGACAGGAACGTTATTCAAACACTGCAAACAAACATTTGTCTCTTTTTCAAAAGTTTAAACTGTGCTCCATGACAAGACAGATGACAGTTCAGTCTCACAATTAAAAGAATGCAAACATATCTTCCTCTTCAAAGGAGTGTGCGTCAGGAGCACAGCCTGTCAGAAAGACAGAGAGAAAAGCAAACAAATTAATAGGGCTATTTGGCTTAAGTATGCGAAGCACCGCGGCACAAAGCTGTTGAAGGCGGCAGCTCACACCCCCTCCGTCAGGAGCAGAGAGAGAGAGAGATAGAGAGAGACAGATAAAAAAATCAATACGTGCCCTTTGAGCTTTTAAGTATGCGAAGCACCGTGCAGCATAGTTAAAAGCTGCACACAAAAGGTAGCAACATGAAGATAAACTTTCAGCATTTTCAGACGAGCGTCCGTATCGTCTAGGTGTGCGAACAGCCCCCCTGCTCACACCCCCTACGTCAGGATCACAGATAGTCAGCGCAAGAGAGAGAGAAAGAAAAGTAAGTTGGGTAGCTTCTCAGCCATCTGCCAATAGCGTCCCTTGTATGAAATCAACTGGGCAAACCAACTGAGGAAGCATGTACCAGAAATTAAAAGACCCATTGTCCTCAGAAACCCGCGAAGCAGCGAAAAATCCGCGATATATATTTAAATATGCTTACATATAAAATCCGCGATAGAGTGAAGCCGCGAAAGGCGAAGCGCGATATAGCGAGGGATTACTGTATATAAATGATTTAGATAGAAATATAAGTAACAAGCTGGTTAAGTTTGCAGATGATACCAAGATAGGTGGATTAGCAGATCATTTGAAATCCGTTATAACATTCCAGAAGGACTTGGATAGCATACAGGCTTGGGCAGATTTGTGGCAGATGGAATTTAATGTCAGTAAATGTAAAATATTACACATAGGAAGTAAAAATGTTAGGTTTGAATACAAAATGGGCGGTTAGAAAATTGAGAGTACACCTTATGAGAAGGATTTAGGAGTCCTAGTGGACTATAAGCTATCGACTTCCAGACAGTGTTCAGAAACCATTAAGAAGGCTAAGAGAATGTTAGGTTATATAGCGCGATGTGTGGAGTACAAGTCCAAGGAGGTTATGCTCAACCTTTATAATGCACTAGTGATGCCTCAGCTGGAGTACTTTATGCAGTTTTGGTCTCCAGGCTACAAAAAGGACATAGCAGCGCTAGAAAAGGTCCAGAGAAGAGCGACTAGGCTGATTCCAGGGTTACAGGGGTTGAATTATGAGGAAAGATTAAGAGAGCTGAGCCCATACAGTTTAAGCAAAAGAAGATTAAGAGGTGACATGATTGGCAGTATGCTTAAAGAACTAATCAAAAATGCATTATTGCATGAATTTAAATTATATTAATTAACTTTCAGAAGTGTGCACACCAGACCTTCACTGCTGAAAAGGTCTTAAGTGCAATTTGTTTGAATGTTCAGAACCTGTATGAGCAGAGGTATTTAAAAACGAGCCTGTGTAAATTCGGATTATCTGCTCTTTGAACATTCTCAGTTTTTGTATTTGAAAGTTTTGGTTGTTTTAACATGCTGCACTTTGATCCTTATCAACAATATTCCACTGATAAGTATTAGCACCAGTGCCATAGATTTGGGAGTTGACGGCCCAAGTTGGAACTGACACATCCCTCAGCCATTCTGCATGATTGAAGAGAGCTTGGTAGGATGATGTGCTCTGCCATCAAGTTCCAAATGAGTTACATAATCATTTAAGGAGCTAGTTTAAGGTGCTAATAATTTAAGGTGCTATAGTTGAAGAGGATATGGTCCCGCTGAGTAGCACAGCAAAGGACAGTTGGTACATTTGATCACCCTTGCTTAAATGACTTGCTAGGTGATCCCTTTTTTGCCTGTACAGTATAAACCAGCCAGCCTTGAACTAAGAAAATATTGAACTCAGAATATTACATGTAAGTATGCTGCCTAAAAGATGGAGAGCTGTAAACATTTGGGTGAAATTACTGTGCTTTATAAGTAAAAAAAGTGTAACATAAGCTACAGTAAAAAAAAAAACAGGAATTTAATTCACCCATTTCTTCAGAGGCTTTATTGCACCTGTAGCAGCATCCCAAATGAACAAGCCAAAGAAATTATTCCAAGATTTTTTTTGTGAAGGCTGCCTATCCACATCTCCCACTGCAATATCCATTATTCTTCAGTTTCCCTTCACAGGCCATCTAATGTATATTCCACCTGAACAAATGGCTACTTGTAACATATTACTCAATGCTGTATAGCACAAATTGCAACTGTATTTTGCTTTTCAAATGTTTCTTTTTATTCATTCTCTATCTCTTGTACATGCTTTCTTATTCAATATTGGATATTTTCCTTTTACTTTGTTCAGTTCACTTCACTACCATTTCTCCTAGGTTTACTCATTTCTTTTCCACTTCCACCTCTTCCAAGCTCGCCCCTTTTAGCCTAATTGGTCTCTCTTCATGTCTCCCCCTTTCTGTCCTGATACTGTTTCTTAGAGTCTCATCTCATTTATTCACACAAATAATTCATTCAGTCTCGATATATGCACTACTGCAATCACCCTACTCAAAGTTACATAATATCAATACAACATTTTCAAACTCTCTTTGTACTACCACAAGATGAAATTTGGGCAGAAAATGAGTAAGCAGAGTGGACAGGGAGATAAAAAAATGTCTTAGCCAACTAAGTCAAAGTCAGAACTTAAGAGCTTAAGGTTTGTAACCAGAAGTATTGAACAGAGAGAATAAGTTAAAGAGAATATGCACAATCCTGAATGAAGCTGATGCCGCTGTACTCCGCCAGTGATGATATCAAACTGTGTCACTTTTGGGACATGCCCTCTAGCAAATGTCTGTTGTGTTGTTGCGTCGGTGAACCAGAAAATGTCATTGTCAATAAGAAAATGAAATGGCATTGTGATATTTTCAAAACATAACACTAAAATTAAACAAGTTCAACCTGAAATTACCCATAGAAAGTGAAGGGAAAATGGAATCTCCATAATTTAAAATTCCGTAATAAAAATAGAAGATGAAAAAATATCTCAAATCAAAATTAAATAAAATATGCATGAATTAACATAATACTCCCTTTCTGGATTATTTGGGGGGTGTGGTGGCCAGAGGCTATCCCAGCAGCATTGAATGAAAGGCAGGAATCATCTCTGGAATGGATGCCAGTACCTCACAGGGCCTATTCACTCAAACTTACACAGAGCTAATTTGGAATCACTAATTAACCAAATACACGTCTTTTGTGATGTGAGAATAAAATCAAAGTAGACCATTCTGAGGAAAACATGGTGCAGACACAAGGGAAATGTGTAGACGTCACATGGATAGCAACTGATCATAGGATTCAAATTCAGGACATAGATCTGTAAGGCACCATGACACACCCCTGAATGTTCTTCTCATGTCAGAATCAGTAGTTTAGCTATGCATTTCATTTCTAGAACCTCTGGTCATTCAACCCATTCCTCTAATTATAAATTTTAATTTTACACATGCTGAGACAGCTCACTTTTTGAATCTTCCATCATCATCTCAGTAGAACCTTGCTTCCTCCATTTCATCAGTTTTGTATAACTTTCTCATGTGAGTCCTTTGTTACTACTTTTGTCTTAGTGAGCCTGTCTGGCTAAATCATTTGTTTGTAAGCCCATTTTGCCTTATTGCTTTTTCTGCATTGTAAGCACGTCTCTTTTCAATATCACAACATTCAGTTTGGGAATTTTACTTAAATGTCTCCCCTGGCTTTTCCTCCCTTTCAAATCAGCTGAAGCTTTCTTCTTGTAATTTATTCTTGCTTTTTATTATGTCTTATCTTTGAGCTCTGCTTCATGTTTCTTCTTCTTTTAAACATATTTTTTCCTACAGTTTTGATAAAACAGAAACTGGAGTTCATGCATCCATTTTCTGACCCATTTAATCCAAAGCAGGGCCAAAGAGTTAAATCATTTTTCATTATTTAAGAAAAAAACTACTCCAGTTCTATGCTTGTTGGTTGCCATACTGTATATCGAATGGATCAATCAATCTAGCATATAATATTAACAATATATCAAGTTTATACACTGTGAAGAAATGTGAGCCACAAAGTTGTGTGTGTCTGAGATTGTGAAAGCACCCTAACTAAATATCTGCTTTTAATGTTATATCTTACCTTTGCACAGTGTTTCACATGTTACTGTATTGATCCCTATATTGACCTGTATGGTTACCCTAATCATATTCTCATTTTGTGTAATGATGCTGTTACATATTGTAAAATGCCTTATTTTTGTAATTCAGTTCAGCTTATTTTATATTCTGCTTCTTATTACAGGCTCAGATATTTACACATATTTACCAATTTAGTAAGAAAACATTAACATACAAGGCCTTACTATATTTACATAAGCACACACATACATAAAGGTAAGCAAAGAATAAAAATAAATCAGTCTCAATAGTTCAATATAAATAAAATGATCCAGCTAACATAAGAAGTGAGATACAGTCTGTTGACAATGAAGGAGAGAAAAATAGAATCTTCCATTAACAATATTTCTGAAAATAATAAACCTCCAGTGATCCACAGTAATTTTAACAAACAACATTGCAGCTTTGCAGGCCTGGGTCTACTGGCCCCTATCCACTTTTAGACATTCTACAATTTCATAAGCACATGCTAAAGACCACAGCTATTATAGTAGTAGCCTACTAGCCGATGCCCGCTGTTACATACGGCAGTGTAAGAATAGGAACGGAAAACGGTGAGAAAGGAATTCAGAAATCAAGAAGAAATAAATACTTCTTGAAAGACGCAGTGTACATGTAGAATTTCCGGTGAAGCAGGATTACATGTGAAAGTGATAAATAAATCAGGCTTTCTGAACTTACATACTATGGCCATGGCATCCTGATAGTTTTGTTGCATGTATCTTGGACTTCCTGGAAATGTGGATTGTAATATGATCATTTTGCCTACTTGTATGTTGTTATTTTCAGCATTTGCTGGCAATGCGTCTGATAGTTTCACGTGCAGATCTTGTTGATGTAATCTGAGATAGTTGAGACACGTGCCCTCTGTTTTAACATATGCATCTACGACGTACTGTTGGAATAGTTTGCCGCTGGAGTGCAAAATACTAAATGTATTCCTCATTGCTAATCTGTACACATAAAATTGGCATTGAGTAAGCCTTATTCGCTTGGTGGTTCTTTTATCGGGATCATGTTGTAAATCTTTGTGCCAGCCAATGTCTTCCTAAGGGAATAAATGTGGGTAAACCATAGGATCGCAATTCTTATTGAGCGTGGAAATCTGTTTACAGGAGTTGCCTATGGGATAGATTCAAATGTCCCTTTCGGCAGGCGTTTCGTCATCTTCTCCGACGAAAATCGCTGCAACATCGCTGTGATTTGTCAGGGCATTGTATCATCGTAAATCCTGCCTAGGGTTTCCTTGAAAACCATTCGTACAGATGCTGTTGGATTGGACTGAGCGATTTCATGCATGTGTTTGTATGATTTAGTGAAGCAGTTGATGGTTCTGAGCATGGAAACTAGCTGGAGAAGTACATTTTCACTGTATGCAGAGTTTGCTTTATTTTGTAAGCGTATTTCAGTAACTTGCGCTGTGTCAAAAACATACAACAATGTGGAAATACAACTGTCCATATCCTGGAGAGGTAGAAGTGTTAGTGTATAGTGGAGAGATTTGGTGATAAATTTGCCCGTGTATTTTAAAACAGTATGGTCCGTGGCCAGGAGGTTGAGTTATCTGTGCAGCCATGGAAGCAAACGCTAGAGAAGAGTTGTATTCTCGAATGTGTTCACGATAATTTTTAGCTTCTGATGTTTGCTATGTAAGAAGCTGTTGTAAAGACACTGGTGGCTCCCGCAAAGGTGGTAAAGCTACTTTACAGTTATGCCAGCTCCTCGAGTACTTGTTGGATGTATTACGCTCAGCAGGCCAGTACAGTGCATGACATGGAAGAGGACGAATAGGAATTGAGAAATGCCATGTCGGCGGGACCGGTTTTGAAGTGGAAGCAGAACGAACCAGAAGAGAAATATATATAAGAGATTAGCATTATGATATGCAAAAAGTATAGTGAAGTTCTTAGTTGTATTTCCAAACAACAGGCAGCAAATCCCCACTGTCCAGCTTTATTTAAAATGCAAATTAAAAATTGTATAGAAATTTGAAGAAGTTTTAAGGAAACACTTATCAGTAATACCTGCACATTTTGCGTTAAAACTATATAAACTGAAGCAAAATAAGAAGAAAACACTAAACATTGTGAGGGACGGCCAGCGTCCTTAGCCAGCTGAGACACCATTAGGATGGAAGGACAGGGGAGAGACCGCTTACACAGGGCTTAGCCTCCATGTGGACACTAAGATGACAGTGAGCCCAGGCTTGGATCACCACATGGGTGCCCGCAAAGCAGGCCGGGTATTGTAGTCCCAGGGGACAGTCCTGTTGGGTTCTGTGGGGGTCACCAGGAGGAACTGCAGGATTTGGGAGTCCCTCCCTATTCCTTGGGGCTCCAACCTCACCAGAAGTACTTTGGAGCTGTAGCATCATACCACCGGAAGCACTCCAGACTCGGGAGATGGTGGACAAAGCTTGCGTGGAGGTGTGGAGCAGGCAGCAACCAAGAGAGAGAAAGAGGGAAGAGAGAGGACAAAATATTGTGGCCTTATTGTGCTTATTATGCTTGTGCATACTTGTGGCTGTAGTAAAAACGCTTGGTTCAAAGAGTTTCCCACGAAATAAAGACTCTTGTGCTTTGAACTTGTGTCCTCAGCCTGCTTGTGTTAGGTGTTTGGGAAACTGGAGCGCCCCCTTCTGTCCACAACATGCATAGCAAATAATAAATAAGCAGAAAAATATTAACAGAATTTACGCAATGAACAAAAATAAATTAAAAACACCTCTGAAATAATGAAAACACCAAAAGATTTGAAAATAAACACAAGCTACCAAGAACACCCTGGCTTAAACATAACAATAAGCCAACACTGTTGCTGGTTTTTGTCTCCTGTAAAATGGAGTCCAGCAGCACTTTCTCTTTATCCACAATCACACCCTTTCTACAGCTACTTTCCACATTCTATGACTGAAATAACTGATTTGTCTGTGAACTTCATCACATGTAGTGAAACACCGTTAGCAGGGCTGGATTAACCATTAAGCAAAATTACCATGTGCTTATAGGGCATCAAAGGAATGGGGACACCACAAAAAATTTCCATTGCAGGATTTACCATGGATCATATGGCGCAAAACTGCAAATGGTACAGCTGAAACAGGTTCCACAAAAAGGGGCTCCCACATTAAATGAAAAAAGTACATTCCTATATATACAATAATAAAAATAATAACAAAATAGTAATAGTAGAGGTTAATGATATGTATTAATCTTGGAAATACAATGAATTTAGAATCTGGTAACTGCCACATGGACCACCGAGCCTCAGGTGATAGTTCTTGTCTTGATCATGTCCTGTTCTTTCATTCACCAAGAGTGAGTGCAGCTTATATATATGGGGAATCTTTTAAGTGTTTAGGGCCTCTAAAGGTCTTAATCCAGCCCTGACTGTTATTCATTATAAGTGTGGCATTTATTCAGTGGTTCTTACCTGACTGCTTTCCGAAAAGTGACAGCAATTGACAATTGGGTAAGAATGTTCAATAATATCAATAATAGTGGCATGATGAGATTTTTCAAGATAAAAACGTTATGTAGATACAGTCAAGTACAGATCAAAGGAGAGAGGCAGCGATTCATGTGTGAGTACCAACCATTGCATAGTGTTACTTGTGGCAGAAACGGGTGTTCTTTGGAGTAAAAAAAAGGAAACATTCATCAATCACTTTTCTGAATGGAATTTTGGAGTGAAAAAAACATGGGCGATTAGTAAAAGTCAAGAAAGGATAGGAGCAGGAGTCTGATGTCTGAAATAATTAAAATTGTAAAAGAATTAATTTCCATTCTTATGGTTAACCATGCTTCTAGTATTAAGTGTACTGAGTGTACTGAATGACTGGAAAATGGATTTCATGGTGGTGCAGTGGTTAGTACTGCTACTTCACAGTTACAGACTCCTGGATGTAATCTTTGACTCATGTGATGTCTATATGGAGTGTGCATGCTCTCTCTGTGTCTACATATGCTATCCGTCATATATTTCTGTGTTCCTCTTGCATCTAAAAGATGTCCATTTTAGCGTAATTGGTCTCTCTAAATTGGCCTGATTTGAGAAGTGTGTCCTGTGATAAACTAGGCCAGGGCTGGTTCCTACCTTGTGCTCAATGCAGATGGAATTACTGTACTTTTGACCTCTCAGCCATGCACTGGATTAACAGATTCTAGAATTGATGGACATATAATTAAAATACTCTAGACGCCAATAGAACCAAGCCTAGAATTCTAGGTGTGACTCCTAATCCCATCTGTACTTATAGTTGTTTAATGATGGGAGACTTATATTTTAAGCCTTCACCCTTCTTAGAAGTAAACTAAGGAATAAATAAAGCTGTTCAAAGTATTTCTAAATGTACACTTTTTTGGCCGCTCTACTTGCCCTGTATGCCTGTAAGGATATGATTGCCTGGCCTTGATTCTTTCCTTCTTATTTAGGATCACTTAGACACAGACTAAAGGGCTTTTGTACACTCTTTTGACCAATAATCTGTATCCAGATTATTGCTTAGAATGTGGATAAATGTTAATACTTCTTCCTTTAGGTTGTTCACATTAAACATTTTCTAGATCAGTAATAAAAGTTTAATAATTTTATAAAGAAATAATTAAAAAATATGCCTTGCAAAGCGATTGGCATGCCTTGAAATGTTTTAAAAATTGAACTCCAAATGCATTAGTATAAAAGCCAAAAACACAATGAAAAGTTAATGTTGATGTAAAATGAAAATTTCTTAATAAATTGTATTGTCTAATTTTGCAATGACTATATTTTTCAGGTTCCATTTTATTTAAAGGTTAACTTTCTCCAGAGGCTCATAAGTATATGGTGTGTCAATAGGGGTATTTCCTAAACTGACCTCTAAACTAATAATTTGTATATCTCAAATGGTATGTTTTCTAGATACTTAAAATTGCTTGAGTCATGAATTTTCCATTTACCCTCTAAACATGAACCATTACAATAGTTATCTTTACAAATCTTGTAAAATGCATTGTGGCAAAAGACATTTCAGTTTGTCAGGAAATACTTTGTACTTTAAAAATCAGACCCGTGCTAAACCACATAAAACATCACACCAGTCAAACCGATTGACTATACAATTGTGTTTAAAAGTAAAGCAATGCATTTTATAATGGTGTGATATGAAGAAAAGACAGGATTTTTTTATGTTCTTGGGATGTTTAGAAAGAAACAAAAAAATTCCACAGAATGTTAAAGCAAACCTAAAAACTGGATGAAGATTTTTTCCATGAATAGATTGTAAAAGTTTTTAAAATTATGCATAAACTGTTAAAACATCATCATTTTTAATGGTTTATCTTCATATCAGAAATCCATCCATCCATTATCCAACCCGCTATAAATCCTATCTACAGGGTCACGGGGGGTCTGCTGGAGCCAATTCCAGCCAACACAGGGTGCAAGGCAGAAAACAAACCCTGGGCAGGGTGCCAGCCCACCGCAGATATCAGAAATTTGTCATGATAATTTTGTCTATTTAATTATCCTTTTTCAAAATAAGTGGATCCGGAAAATGAATGGATGGATATTATTTTCATTCCATGCTACACTCTGATAACATTGTACAACTTAAATGTATCAGTTGCTTTTCATTTGGCACAAATGAAGGAAAATGTAATAAGTAATTACAACACAAACACTGATTTAATCAGTTTTAACGCGATAAGATGCCAACAAAAGAAGAGAAGAAGCGGGCCGCCATGGTGAAGAAAAGAAGAGCTGCTTAGGAAGCAGCAAGTGCATCAACCTCTGAGCAAACAAATACTAAATGTACAGAGAAAAAGCATGAAAACTATGAATGCTCAAGTCAAGTGTATTCGTGCAGTGCACCATTACTGGTATACATATAATATATACAGCATATACCCTTATGCGTACATACCTTATGACCTACCCTTTCGTTAAGTTATGACCCATAACAGATCCACTCCGATACCAAATACTGATCTTCTTTGTGTGACAACCTTTCCTCATCTTATATACTGTGTATGTGTGAAGTCTGTTTACTTCTTAGTCACATGACTTTGATGTGTATTTTGTTTAACACTCAGATTTATAGTTATCTCAGAAAACAACTAAGATCCAACACTACAGTAAACTAGTGGAAAATAAAAGCTAATGTATGTATTTCCACTTATACATGTTCCTTAAATATATTATGCAGGGTTGACAATTAGTAATAAATGGTATTTACAGTACATTTCAGAACTGTGGACAACATCCTGGTTACATTTAGAACATAAGAACAATTTTGACATAACAGTCCATTCAGTCCAACAAGCGTATTGACCTAGTTATCAATCCTATTCACCTAATTTCTCCATAATTACAAAAAAATTGAGTTTTAGATTTCGAAAGTCAACAGCTCACTGCTATTGCCAGGTCCTTCTCATAAGGTGTGCCTTCGAGTTTTACACCTCCCAGTGTGCATTCAGATGTAACATTTTACTTCCTACATGTAATACTTTACATTTTACTTACAATGAATTTCGTCTCCCACAAATCTGCCTAAGCTTGTATGGTATTCATGTTACTCTGTAATGATTCAACTGATTCTGCTACAAAACCTATTGCTTCTCTGACCATATATTTACAGGCTTTCCCTCTTTCAGCTGTGTTGGGTGCCTAAAGCACTTACTCTTCAAACCACATACATCATCTTCCTACTCATCTCCCTATTCCTTTATGCATCTCTGGTCTCTTCTTCTCCTTCTGCCCAGATGAACTGTTGCCTCTTCTCCACAACCAACAGCAAGCTTACCATGGCTGATAACTGGAAAGGCCTTTTGAACCATACCTGGAAGCTTTTTTTGGGCAAGGCTCATGGACCATTTCAATGATCAAGAATGCTGTACAGAATTCCTGAGGTTTTACTGCCAAGAAATCCACCTGGTGGACCAAGTTGTTGCAAGTCCAATTTCTAAAACATACTTATAGGGTTACCTGTGCCCACTTCATTGTCTGAGGTGTTTTCAAAATTTCCTTCCAGTAACATTTTTTGTCCAAGGAGTGAGTATCTACTGAGAAATTACTAGATTTGGACATAGCACTCCATTTCAGTGTTCCCATACTCCCACTAGGGCATTTTAGGACCCAATATCCTGCCATGCATCTCTCCATTTGCAGCTGTTAAAACCTGCTGTACACAGTGTTATGACACAATCTCAGAAATTATTATTTGTACAAAGTGTGCAAATACATTTAGTTAGAAACGATGAACGTGTCATGGTGCTGATGCAAAAATAAACATCAAAAGAAAGAGATACAGGATGAGTAAAAAAAGGCATTTAGGAAAGATAAGATTAATACATATGCAGTCTTCACAGTGCAAGTGATAAAGGCTACCTGCCTGGAGTACAATAAGTTAAAACTGAAATAAATGTGGAATAAATGTATTTACAGTACCTCTGTTTAAGAGTAGAAGCTCATTTTTTTTCTTCTTCTAATGGTCAGAGGAAGAGCAGGGCTTAAAAACATCCACAGCCAAAAATCAAAACTGCTGAAAACCTATTATGATTAATTTGAAACATATGTAATACCCTAAAAATAACAGTATAAGCATTTTTGACAGAGATACAACTGCTGGGCAAAGACTCTAATTATGAAAGCAGTGAGAGGATGCTTAGAGAGCATCTTATTTTTAGAATGCATTCACAAAGAATGAGAGAGAGAAAATACTAAATGTCAGGCCTGAGCTAAAACTGTAAATGCAAGAGATATTACCAGGTATTATAAAATAACACAAGCTCAAATTAAACAACAGACAGAAGCTTAATCAGCATGCACAAAGTCTGCATTCACTGAGCTGACAAGAGCAAAATCATAATGCACAAGTAAACATAATGTCGAAGAAAAAAAATTATCACGTATAGCTAGATCGGGGTGCTCAGTTACGTATATTCCAGTAGGTCTGTAGTGGCTGCACTTTTCTACTTTAACCCGTTTCTAAACTAGAACCCGTTTATTTACTAATAAAGCAATATTTTTGGGAACTTCGCTTTAGTTAACTTGCTTGTTACAATTCAAAACCCTGTTTGCCTATTTTAGTTTTAAACTGCTTCATTTAGGTCTTGATTGTTGGCCTGTATTCTTAGCCAGCCATCAGTTAATAAATGAAGTGCAAATGACAAAGGAACCACCAGCTCTCCAGCTGACATGCTTCCGTTTAAACCCATGTACATGCATCATGAAGTATCTGTGTTAAAAGAATGTTTTGAAATAAATGACAGACAAGTGAAGGACCTCAAAACGTATGAATAAAGTTCTCAGAAAACAAAAATTACACAATTTTTGTCTTGGAAGAATAAAATTACTAATAAGCAATATAATTAAATACCATGTTTCAATATCTATTAGGCCTGACTTCTAATTATAAAACTGGTTTGAATGAAAACCTGTAGCCACTGTGGACCCCCTGGACCGCATTTGAATACCCCTGAGCTAGATCAAGGATCAGCTATTATGATTATTAGGTTAAAAGCAAACAGTATTAGTGCCCAGAAAAATCCAAGGAGTACTTGAAATACATTAAATGAAACATTATGTGTGTGTGTGTTTGTGCCCAAGAAGTACCATGTGTTATAAGAGGTCATCAAGAAGATAATGACAAGTTGTTTTAGCAATGCAGAATCACAGAGAAACAAAAGTAGATGGTAAGCATGCAAACAGAAAAAAAGTGATTAATACCAAATTGCATATGAGTGTTCAACTCCATACCAGCCCTTTACACCATTCCTATTTCAACTCAGAGATAGCAGAACAGCCAATGTATCTCAAACTGTCAAGTTACGGTAGAGAGTAGCTGAGGGTTAAGAATGTGCATACCCTAAAGAACAAACACTTTTGGTCCTGAAAAACAAACAAAGATACTTATGGAGTAGTTTGCCAATGTTTTCAGAGGATTCATTTAATTTAGATTGGTCTATGCAGTAAGTATTTTACAGGTTGGTCATTCTGAAGAAGCATGGAGCAGTTCAGGCATCTTTAAGAGACTTACAGTGTTAGCATAAGGAAATAATGCACAAGCAACAGCAGACAAACCATAAGCAATCGGTCTCTGAGTACTCTATACCTCCACATGAAAGACTGAATGTTAGCACCACCCCTAACAAATGCAAAGAGTAGAGACAAACTTGAAAAAGTGCTAGGCATGATAAAGATTTGTGCTTATTCGCACTGAATTCAATGCTTCTTTTTGTCAAATTGAAATGGCCCTGCCTGAGATGTTCAGTGCAATGTATAATTTCAAAGTATACTTTACCACCAGAGAACCATGTCCAGGGTGTCATGCATCAGTGATGGTCTTGCCAATCACCACAGCTCAGCAAAACAGATAAAATGGTTATTGACTTTCACTGCACCAAAAAGCCTCTATGTCCAGTCACTTTCCAAGAAGTGGATGTCGAGGTGGTCCATTCCTACAAGTACTTGGGGATCCACATTAATGACAGGCTGGATTGATCTCGGAACACAGAGGAAGAGAAAAACCTCTTTTTTTTAGGAGACTGCGTTCCTATAATGTGGGTAATGTCCTTCATATCTTCTAGAACTCTGTGATGGTGAGTTCAGTTTTCTACACTGTGGTGTGCTGGGCAGGTAGCATCACTTCAAGAGATGCCCACTGAATTAACAAGCTAATTAAAAGGGCATGCTCTATTAAAGGATGCACTCTGGACCCCCTGGAGGTAGTAGTAAAGGAGAGAATGAAAACAAAACTGAGTGCCATTATGAACAATGCTACACATCATCTCTTTGACACACTAACACTGAGAACTTTCAGACAATGAATTACTCAGCAAAAGTGTGACTGAAATGCTCCTTTATACCAACAGCAGTATGTCTACATAATGCCTCACTGTGACTGTGAGAGCCAAATCACAAGTTTTCTTTCTTTTTTAATTTTCTTTCTTTATAGTCATTCTAGTGTGTGTTCAGACCTAAGTGTGTGTATTTATTTATTTACATACTTATCTACCTCTTTATGTATTTAATTATTTAAAGAGCTTCTGTAAAAATTTAATTTAAATGTAAATTTCCACTGGGGACAAGTAAAGTTCTATTATTCTGTCTACAGATAGCACCATAAGTATTTGGACAGTGACACAATTTTCATAATTTTGGCTCTCTGTACCACCACAATGGATTTGAAATTAAGCAATCATTATGTGACTGAAGTGTAGACTTTCAGCTTTAATTTAAGGGATTTACCAAAAATATTCTATGAGCTGTTTAGGAATTACAACTATTTTTCTGCCTAGCCATCCTAAATTTGATATGAAGTTTTTTTCTGTTTATACTTCTCTAAAAAGATCACATCAATGTCACATATGAGTAAAAAAAATTGTAGTCTAGTCAAAGCCACTTATGATAAAAGTTTGACTGAATGAGAGAGAGTGTTATTAATCTAATAGACTACTGCAACACACTGGTTAACAACTGCAAATCCCCAACAGTACCTCTAACCAGGTACGACCTGCACCTAATACTTACAGGTACCATCTATTAGCATCAAATACAATGAGATAGAAATAGAAGACTCTGCAACCCCAAAAGAGGCCAGTCAGACAGCATTCACAGCTTAATTAAATTGCAAGCATCCGGACCCACGAATACTGGAAAACAGCATTTGTTATCCAGTTATCTAAAACTGAATGATTGTATCATATGCCCAATGGAAAATGACTGGCGAGTCATTGATGGTATACCTATGTGGTGCATGTAAAAGAAAGAAAAAGTGATCAAAATGCTTTACAAGATGTCAAAGAAGTACTTAGATGTAAAGAAAAACAAATTAAAATTAGATAAGAATAATAATGCATAAATAGTACAGCATATAAAAAATAAATAATGCACACTTACATAAGATAGATACAGTGGTGTGAAAAACTATTTGCCCCCTTCCTGATTTCTTATTCTTTTGCATGTTTGTCACACAAAATGTTTCTGATCATCAAACACATTTAACCATTAGTCAAATATAACACAAGTAAACACAAAATGCAGTTTTTAAATGATGGTTTTTATTATTTAGGGAGAAAAAAAATCCAAACCTACATGGCCCTGTGTGAAAAAGTAATTGCCCCCTTGTTAAAAAATAACCTAACTGTGGTGTATCACACCTGAGTTCAATTTCCGTAGCCACCCCCAGGCCTGATTACTGCCACACCTGTTTCAATCAAGAAATCACTTAAATAGGAGCTGCCTGACACAGAGAAGTAGACCAAAAGCACCTCAAAAGCTAGACATCATGCCAAGATCCAAAGAAATTCAGGAACAAATGAGAACAGAAGTAATTGAGATCTATCAGTCTGGTAAAGGTTATAAAGCCATTTCTAAAGCTTTGGGACTCCAGCGAACCGCAGTGAGAGCCATTATCCACAAATGGCAAAAACATGGAACAGTGGTGAACCTTCCCAGGAGTGGCCGGCCGACCAAAATTACCCCAAGAGCGCAGAGACGACTCATCCGAGAGGTCACAAAAGACCCCAGGACAACGTCTAAAGAACTGCAGGCCTCACTTGCCTCAATTAAGGTCAGTGTTCACGGACTCCACCATAAGAAAGAGACTGGGCAAAAACGGCCTGCATGGCAGATTTCCAAGACGCAAACCACTGTTAAGCAAAAAGAACATTAGGGCTCGTCTCAATTTTGCTAAGAAACATCTCAATGATTGCCAAGACTTTTGGGAAAATACCTTGTGGACTGATGAGACAAAAGTTGAACTCTTTGGAAGGCAAATGTCCCGTTACATCTGGCGTAAAAGGAACACAGCATTTCAGAAAAAGAACATCATACCAACAGTAAAATATGGTGGTGGTAGTGTGATGGTCTGGGGTTGTTTTGCTGCTTCAGGACCTGGAAGGCTTGCTGTGATAGATGGAACCATGAATTCTACTGTCTACCAAAAAATCCTGAAGGAGAATGTCCGGCCATCTGTTCGTCAACTCAAGCTGAAGCGATCTTGGGTGCTGCAACAGGACAATGACCCAAACACACCAGCAAATCCACCTCTGAATGGCTGAAGAAAAACAAAATGAAGACTTTGGAGTGGCCTAGTCAAAGTCCTGACCTGAATCCAATTGAGATGCTATGGCATGACCTTAAAAAGGCGGTTCATGCTAGAAAACCCTCAAATAAAGCTGAATTACAACAATTTTGCAAAGATGAGTGGGCCAAAATTCCTCCAGAGCGCTGTAATAGACTCATGGCAAGTTATCGCAAACGCTTGATTGCAGTTATTGCTGCTAAGGGTGGCCCAACCAGTTATTAGGTTCAGGGGGCAATTACTTTTTCACACAGGGCCATGTAGGTTTGGATTTTTTTTTCTCCCTAAATAATAAAAACCACCATTTACAAACTGCATTTTGTGTTTACTTGTGTTATATTTGACTAATGGTTAAATGTGTTTGATGATCAGAAACATTTTGTGTGACAAACATGCAAAAGAATAAGAAATCAGGAAGGGGGCAAAAAGTTTTTCACACCACTGTATATAATTAAGAGAAATAGGGCCCTTAAATATTGAAGTCTCAAAATGCCAATCCGATGATAAGATCAGTTGGCCAGGGTGGACATAAAAAATAAAAATCCCTCCAGTTAAGCTGCAGACAAATACAAAATCTGTAGGGGTTCCAGGCCCAAAGACGACCCAGCCCCCACTGGGAATTCTGCTTAACATAAATGTTCTTAAATCATTATTTTTTTTTTTTATAGATTCATCTTAGACAATTCAAAGCAGTGGGTCTCGTCACGGGTTCACAATAAAACCTTGCTTTTCTCCTTTTTCACTGTAAGTGACCATACATTCATAGATGCTGTGCCTCATCTGTGAGGAACATTTTTATCATTTAATATTCCTCTCTTTCCTCTTTGACTCACACGGATCATGTAAAGTTTCTTTCTTCCATTTCTATATCCTACTATGAACTCATTCCTATTCATTTCTGGCAATGAAAAAGATGCACGGGACACAGGTTAAAAGCAATAAGAAGATATGTATTCTTTCACAGTGTTCTTTAAACACCACAACCTCCAATAGACAATTAAATAAACACACTTATATTCACAGCTCTGTCCTACACCTCCTGACTCTGGCTCACTTGCTGGGTTCACAGCAGGCCTTTATATAGTCCTTGACCCGGATGGAGAACTTGCTTTTTTCTTCAGCCCAGAAGTATCCCCATGACTTTGGAGTACTTTAAGGCTATGCAGACAGTAAAAACTCCCAAATCCCCCTGCAGGAGAGGTCCCTCTCCTGGCGGTACCCACGGTACCAGGCAAGCTCCAGATCCCATGGTACCCTGCGAGAATCCAGGGCACCGCTATGCTGCAGGGAAGACACTATCTAGTGTCTTGGGGGAGGCAGTGTCCTAAAAAAGCTGTCTTCCCCCTCCCTCCATCTCAGGGGTGTTCCGTCTATTTACAGCAACTCTGACCCATGCATACACAGCATTTTGGAGAAACTGGGAAATGGCGCTATACATTTGATAAAGTAGGGAAATGCAGCTAACCCAGCTAAATGACCACTCACATGCATTATTATATCATAATTATAACATAATAATGCTTTATTTATATAAATTATAATTCATATCACAATGTTGTTATTATGTGCGTTAATGTGACAAACCTATTAAACCTCAAAAGTGATGAATATGATGTACAGACTGTATTTTTTTCCCTTTTAAGACGGTCAATGCTGCGCATTTTCTCTAAAAAACTTTGTTGTTTTTTGTCAGTCTATATCAGCTAACTGTTGTCACTTCTCAGAAAACTGGCCAGCATGTCAGCAATACCTCAGCCAAGTTTCAGTCCATCACGCCCACTATGCTGAAAGTCATTAGCTGACTAGGGAGGCACTACATCCAGTTTTATGGTGTGGGCATACATTACGTAAAACATAACATATTTTTGCCTAAATAAAATAGCAATTTGCAGCTGTGTTCGGTTCTCTTAATGTAATCAAATCACTTTACTAGACTCACATTGCAATTAGGGCATTTAGCAAAAATTAACCTGCTTTTGTTAACTATAAGCTGTTGCATTATATTAAAGTGCAAGTCATATGTTGTGCCAAGATGAGACTGACAAACATCACATGTCTGTGGCCTCTGTGAACCTGTGATTTATTTACGTTTGGGCATACTAGCTTTGGCAGATCTTGGTTTTTCATATGTTCTATACTATTCATCGTATCAGCAATCATGCCATTACATGTGCCAAAGCAATCGTGCCATTACATGTGCCAAGTAAGAGACGCTTGCACCATACACCTTTCCCAGACCCCCAAAACAAGGAGGAGAGGTACTATAATGCCACACATGATCTTGTGTGTTCAGTTGCAGGGCGCAGGTGGTGGGGTCTCAACACGTCAGGAGAAAGCCTGCTGTACCAGCCAACGAACTTCTGCAGCATTGTGATTGCTTATGTATGAGATTGATTAGCATTGAAGGGTGTTCACAAACAGACATTTACAAGGTGATTGTCATTTACAAAGGGTAAGCTGCATAGAAATGTGTGTATACCAGTAGTTCTAAATCTGATTTTTAATTGCATATGCATTTTCATGTTTTTTTAGTGTGTGTATATTTTCATGATCAAATCAATACAAAGTTTTATAAAATGAGGACCCAGGTCTTTACTATCTTACTCCACATCTAGAGCTAGGTTTTGTCATTTCACAGAATTTTGCAATTCATTTATGTCTCTTTATATTTCATTTAATAGTTCTGATATTGGTTTCTATACAATATTATTTGTGGGCTTCTTTCTCTATACCTATTTAACTTCTAAGCCCTTTAGACTATCTGTGAAGTATATTTTGCTTTTTGTTTCATCACTTTGAATGTTTTGAAATTTTTTTTAATCACCACATACAGTGCATCCGGAAAGTATTCACAGCGCATCACTTTTTCCACATTTTGTTATGTTACAGCCTTATTCCAAAATGGATTAAATTCATTTTTTTCCTCAGAATTCTACACACAACACCCCATAATGACAACGTGAAAAAAGTTTACTTGAGGTTTTTGCAAATTTATTAAAAATAAAAAAACTGAGAAATCACATGTACATAAGTATTCACAGCCTTTGCTCAATACTTTGTCGATGCACCTTTGGCAGCAATTACAGCCTCAAGTCTTTTTGAATATGATGCCACAAGCTTGGCACACCTATCCTTGGCCAGTTTCGCCCATTCCTCTTTGCAGCACATCTCAAGCTCCATCAGGTTGGATGGGAAGAGTCGGTGCACAGCCATTTTAAGATCTCTCCAGAGATGTTCAATCGGATTCAAGTCTGGGCTCTGGCTGGGCCACTAAAGGACATTCACAGAGTTGTCCTGAAGCCACTGCTTTGATATCTTGGCAGTGTGCTTAGGGTCGTTGTCCTGCTGAAAGATGAACCGTCGCCCTAGTCTGAGGTCAAGAGCACTCTGGAGCAGGTTTTCATCCAGGATGTCTCTATACATTGCTGCAGTCATCTTTCCCTTTATCCTGTCTAGTCTCCCAGTTCCTGCTGCTGAAAAACATCCCCACAGCATGATGCTGCCACCACCATGCTTCACTGTAGGGATGGTGCCAGGTTTCCTCCAAACGTGACGCCTGGCATTCACACCAAAGAGTTCAATCTTTGTCTCATCAGACCAGAGAATTTTCTTTCTCATGGTCTGAGAGTCCTTCAGGTGCCTTTTGGCAAACTCCAGGCAGGCTGCCATGTGCCTTTTACTAAGGAGTGGCTTCCGTCTGGCCACTCTACCATACAGGCCTGATTGGTGGATTGCTGCAGAGATGGTTATCCTTCTGGAAGGTTCTCCTCTCTCCACAGAGGACCTCTGGAGCTCTGACAGAGTGACCATCGGGTTCTTGGTCACCTCCCTGACTAAGGCCCTTCTCCCTCGATCGCTCAGTTTAGTTGGCCGGCCAGCTCTAGGAAGAGCCCTGGTGGTTTCGAACTTCTTCCACTTACAGATGATGGAGGCCACTGTGCTCATTGGGACCTTCAAAGCAGCAGAAATTTTTCTGTAACCTTCCCCAGATTTGTGCCTCGAGACAATCCTGTCTCGGAGGTCTACAGACAATTCCTTTGAATTCATGCTTGGTTTGTGCTCTGACATGAACTGTCAACTGTGTGACCTTATATTGACAGGTGTGTGCCTTTCCAAATCAGGTCCAGTCAACTGAATTTACCACAGGTGGACTCCAATTAAGCTGCAGAAACATCTCAAGGATGATCAGGGGAAACAGGATGCACCTGAGCTCAATTTCGAGCTTCACGGCAAAGGCTGTGAATACTTATGTACATGTGCTCTCTCAATTTTTTTATTTTTAATAAATTTGCAAGAATCTCAAGTAAACTTTTTTCACGTTGTCATTATGGGGTGTTGTGTGTAGAATTCTGAGGAAAAAATGAATTTAATCCATTTTGGAAAAAGGCTGTAACAAAACAAAATGTGGAAAAAGTGATGCGCTGTGAATACTTTCCGGATGCACTGTAACAAGGAGCCTTAAGGCCTGCTTTGCATAAGCCAACTAGTTAATTTCAGACCCAAGGACCATGGGGCACATCCTACAGCTGTAATTAGAAGATAAACTTTTATAAATGAGTCTTTTTTTAATATTGTGTGACCTAAGCAGTATGCTTAAATATTGTAAAAAAATACAATTTAGATGTAAGGAAACCTCTAGAAACTTTTCACATTATTCGATTTAATCTGTTTCACAAGTGCATCAGGATCACTTTCTGGGCTCATTAGAGGTATGTAATAGCACTTCGGGACAAGAGGAGGCACTGCCACTAACCATATCATCTCTTTTCTCATCCACAGCACAGAGAAGATGTCCAATGGAGGTAACTGAACCCACCACTCCCAGTCGGAGTCCTACTAAACCCAGGTGTTCCCAAATGGAGGTGTCTATTTTTTGGACCTGAGCTAGCCACAAAACAGAACTCCCCAAGACTGACTAACTCTATTGAGCTGTACTATTTAGAGAAGTCAACCTAGCTAAAGACTGTCTATTTGTTTATGTCATTTGTGTGCCTGGTTATTTGATTAAATTAAATGGGGCAACGAAATTGGCTCTTCAACAATTCTTTGGGCTCCTCCAGGGTCTTTCCTTGTCCACAAATCTTATTTAATTTGCCATTGTATGTTCTTCATAATTCAGACTTTTTCAGATTATTCAATCATAGAGTTCCTTATAGATAGATAGATAGATAGATAGATGTACTATGTACTGGAGTTTGATGCAGCCCTTGTGTAATGTTCACTTTAATACTGTGACATGAGATATAACACCTGTGTAACTTTGAAAAAATATCTTGTGCTTTTTATTTTGATTTAGGAAATTTTATTGCATGCTCTGTGAAGTGTTGGAAAGTTGCATATAATAACAGACCTAAAAGAATAATGTGCTAGGATTCTCCTTGTACTAAAGAGAAAACTTCCTTATTAACTCCAACAATATTCTTTAAAATGAAAACTGCAGCACATTAATGATTTATTGATATTCTGAGCACCTTAAATTAAATCTTATAAATAACACAACCTGTAGGGGACACAGGATTTTGCGAAAGGAAACTCAGAATGGTAAAAATTAAACTTTAACCTGAAAAATAAATATAACAAGTTTACTGGTATGGTGGCAAGGTGGTGCAATGGTTGGTGCTGCTGCCACTCATATATAATGAACACAAGTTTAAATCCTAGACCTTCTTGATGCTGTCTCTGCGCGTTTTCCTTACACAACACCCAGGAGGTGCATTTTAGGTGAATTTGGGATTCTACAATTACAATTACCAAATTGGCCCTTTGTGCATGAGTAGATCCCACAATGGACTGGCAACTGTGCAGTAATGGGTCTTGCCTGCACCCAAACGTAAGAAATAAGGTTCTGGCTCCTTGAAACTCTGCATTGAGTTAAGTGGGACTAAGAATGTCAAATTTATCAGATTGCATTGACCTGAGTATTAAACAAAATAGGACATCCTAGTATAACGGTTGTCTGGTTAATAGACAAAGTTTCTCTCTTGCTTATTCCCTTGGTGTTTATCATCCTGACTGCCATTCCTCTGTGCCACACCATTAAAATGATTAAAAATTCATATAACTCAAAGTTACTGTTCATATGTATCTACCACTTTAATGGTATACTGTACATAGTTAAATTAAAAAAAGAAAGTAAAAACCTTAAACAGGCAACCTAAAAAATATGCAAATTCTCAGAATATCTCTGCAAAATACCACAAAGAGTGGCACAATATACAATAGAATAGTTAACATCAAGCTATGTCTTGGACTATTGCAAAAAATAAACTATTGTATATGCAATGAAGAAATAATATGCATGAAAAACCAGTGTTTAAGGGCACAAGGTAAGGAATGCATCTTCATCTTAGGTGCAAACGTTGAGGGATTTTCAACAGGGAATGCTTTATTTAGTAGTTAACTGTTATAATGCAATCATAAAGACAATTGAAAAGTAAATTGTTACAGCTTAGATAATATTAGGTAAACAGAAAGAATTAGATAATAACAACTGCATCCAAGAGAATAAGAATAGAGCTGTAACAGCAATTCAAAGAAGGTAGTTTTTGGCAACATATGGGAAGAGCCATTGGAGTCACAATTCAATCCCTCGTCAATAAAGTCCAAAATACTTTTTGAGAATTGCTTGATCCTACAAAAATTAATTTACTGATAGTTAAAATATCTAGGCATTTTATTCCTAAGGAATATAGAAGGGGACAGTGGTATGCCAAAGTCGGTCCTGCCTGCAACAGATGGAAGACCGTGTAAGAAAGAGTAGTTACAACAGGGATACACCTTAGATAATGTGATACAAAAGTTCAAGCATTTTATTGTAGTTGTTGTTCCCTTTATGTTGTGACTATCTTTATTTGTCTGACTTGCATAGGTAACCTGGTATACAGGTTGGGAGCATGCACAGTGATGGACGGCTGGGGATCCTGCCCAGACGGGGCGCCCTTTCCAGGAGAAGACCGGGAGAATGGGTGTACTATCAGGAGCACCTCCCCTGGGACACGAGAGGGCAGCACCCTTGGTTTACATCGGGGCCATGGAATTGGGGCCTGGAGGCTCAGCCCAATAGAGGTCCGTGGCCGCCACCAGGGGGCGCCTGGACAGCTCCAGAGTTTGGATATGCAGCACTTCCGCCACACCCGGGAGTGCTGCCAGAAGAAGAGCGGGGTTCCGGTGCAGCACTTCTGCCACACCCTGAAGTGCTGCCGGATGTTAATCAAGGCACACCTGGAGCACTTCCGGGTGCTCAATAAAGGAGGCCGTCTCACTCCATTTGGAGGCCAGAATCGGGTGGAAGGAGGACAAAGCTGTGCAGGAGTGGTGGTGAAAGAGAAAGAGAAGGACTGAGTACTAGTGCTGGAGGCACTGTGTTGTGTGCAGGTTGTTCAGGAAAATAAACGTGTGTGTTTAGGACATATGGTGTCTGTCTGTCTGTCTGTGCCCGGGGCCTGGTCTTCTACAACAGATTATGCAAGAGTTAAATGCAAGATATTTTTCTAGTGGTATTTAGCTTTCTTTTGGCAATCTGCAAGTAAAACAAAAACCACATACTGCAATAACTTAAAAGAGGAAATGATGCAGAGTGGTTGTGCTGGTAGTGTAAAATAATCTCCCATTTTATGTGTATGCATATTCACACACTAGCAGCATGCCATATTCACTAAAATTTAATTTTTATTTTTGCCATTAGTACACAATTTAATTTTTTATGGAGTTTAGTCAGTCTTGTGGACCAATCAGGTTATTATTTACAGAAGGTTTAGATTCTAAAACACATCTTTATGAATAGACCATGATGTTATGTCATGAAATCAAGTAACTAAGTAGATATACTTAAGATGCCCTGGTTTTGCATGTCACAATATAAAAAAGCCATCATTCTGTAATTTTCAGGATGTGTATTGGTCGAAGTACATCCTATTTGTATATGATTACATTTGCAACTAAACTTGGAGTTTGGCTTCACAAAAAATTAATAACACCAAGATCTGTGCCATTCTGTTTTAGGGTATTTTCCTGCACAAATTCTGCCTATAATTTCCTGTGATACTCACATATAAATTCTTCAGAAAAAAAAACATCAGTCATTTTTTGTAACCTGTAGACATTTTGTTGAACTTTGTGTTGGGGCTGTTCAGGCAGTACAGTTCCTGTTTTAATGACAAATTTGATGATTGCAATCATAAAGATGTGATACTTGGTACTTTGTCATGCAGTGCGATTTCTTTTGAGTAAACATGGTAATGTGCACAATGATGGGTGCTGGTGTGTCCTTAGGTAAAAAATCTGCATTTTTTTAAAATTCACTATACCTTAGGGGGCAAATATTTCTTACTTTCCACCTAAAAAAACTTTAAAATACTTAAAAAAACTTCTTTTTAGTGAATTTGGCATTTTGCAATTGCAAGATTGCATACAAAATGAATTTTAGCATCATTTTTGAAAAACAGTGTGTCAAATGAAGCTTGACTGTTTGGTTTATCATTACCTTACTAATTGCCTTACCTTAGCTTGTTTTTTTGTTTTGCAGTGGAATCTCCAATTCCAAAAATGAAAAAATAGTATATATTTTTTAACAAACATTTTTGTCAAAGACGTCTTAGATAATGTCAAAGACAAAAATATATGTCTCTATACATTTTTATTCTGTATTTCAAGCAACTACACTGCAGTGCCATGCATTTGTGGCATATGGATTAAAAAATACAAGGGAAATCTTTTAGAACTTATTGGAAAGTAGAGTGCCTTTTGTTGAATGTTTTTCACAGGTGTTTAATCTTAAGATATTATAAGTCAAACTCATAAAAAATGAACATTTGATTAACCACAAGCCATTTCCATTTCTAACTGTTAGCATGTTTCTACATTTATAGTAACAGAGGCCGAAAAGAAATAGCCACAAAATATTAACTATTTTGAGGAGATGTGCATAACCATGGTTTGGGAGTGGTTCAGAGAGTAGCACTGCTGTCTCCAAGTACTCTTGGTTTGAACCCCATACTTGGTCATTGTCTGTGTGTAGTTTGCAAGTTGTCTGAGAGGGTTTTCTTCTGGGTTCTCCTCAAAGATATGCAGTATGGATCTATTGGCTATTCCAAAATTACTTTGTGTGGATGTGCGTGGGATGGTTAGCACCCAGTCCAAGGTTTTTTGCTACCTTTTTCACAGTGTTAGTGGGTTTGGGAATTTTACTGTATGTTATGCATAATCACTAATTATTACTAACTGTTATATAAATTTGGGATTAAATTTACACATTATTATTTGTTCAGTCTCAAATAACTGATTTTTTTTCTGTACTGCTGAATATCTATCTTTTGTGGTTCATACACAGAAATACAACAGAAAAATATACAACTTGCACTTCTTTCCATATTTTCATTTAAAGAAGTCAACACCTTGTAATTTAGCACTTGCTAGCTAGATACAGAATCAGCCAACAAAACATAAAGGTTTTTCACACAAATTACCACTAATTGTTATATCTAGTACAAGCATCATAAAATGAAAGCATAACCCCCTGGCTGTGGTTTTAACACTGTGGTAGAAACAGTTATCTGTACATTTACTGATTATAAAAAATATATATATATATATATATATATATATATTGTGACAGATGTCCGGGGCCTATGCCTGGCCAGGACGCCCCTTCACCACATCTGCCAGGGGGACAAGGGTGGGAAGCCCAGTATCTCCCCCTGGACGCTAGATGGCAGCCTCCCTGGGTTGCAGCCATGCCTCGGACTCCCCCAGGGCTTCATGGGGGTTGGAGTTCTGTTCAGCTCTGTGGGGTTCCGCAGGCGCCACCAGGGGGTGCTGCAGCAGGAGCTGCTGGCCCCTTTTGGGCACTGGTTTCACCTTACCCGTGCAGCCGGATGTCACCAATCAACCACCTGGAGCACTTCCGGGTACCCAATAAAAGGGAGCCAGCGACCACCACTCAGGGGCCAGAATCGGAAGGTAGAAGACGAGGTTGCCAGGGAGGAGTGGTGGAGGAAGAAGAGAGTGTTTACTTGTGGTGATTTCTTAGTGTACTATGCTTGGGACTGTGTTGTGGCTGGAGGGATTACGAGGAAGACGTGCCCTCCAGCTGAAGAAAAATAAATAGTTTGTTTTATATTACCCATGCCACCGTGTCAATCTGTGTCGAGTCAGGCGCTATATAGCGTCTTCTTATATATATATACAGTATACATATATATATTGTCACAGGTGGCTGGGGGGGGCAACCCGGCCGGGATGCCCCGGAGGACCGGAGGAGGGCTTACGCCTCCCCCAGACCACATGGGGGCGACCGCCCTGGTGGCTATGGGGACCATGGTTACAGAGCTTTGAAGCTCAACCCTGTAGGGGCCCGTGGTCACCGCCAGGGGGCGCCCCAATGCCTATAAAGCCCTGGACCTCAGCACTTCCACCACACCCGGAAGTGCTGGGGGGAAGAGGATTGGGGACACCCAGAGTGCTTCTGGGGAGTGCTGGCGGAAGATTGTCGGGAGGCACCTGGATCACATCCGGGTGATTATAAAAGGGGCCGCCTCCCTCCGTTAATGGGCTGGAGTCGGGTGAGGAAAAAGACAAGGTCTTGGAGAGGCAAGGAGGTGGCCTGAAAAAAGAGAGGCATTGGATTGTTGGCCTGGACTTTTGGGGACTTTGGGGTTGCGTGTGCACTTATGTAAATATGGAGAAGCAAAATAAACGTGTGTTGGGTGATGTAAAAGTGTCCGCCTGTCTGTGTCTGGGCCGAGCTCCACAATATATGTATATATATATATATATATATATATATATATATATATATATATATATATATATATACAGTATATATATTGTCACACACGCGCGCATAGGGAGCCGCTTAAAGACCTGATGAGCAACGTACTATATTGTGCCAGGGGACATAGGCGGGGTACTAACCTCTTATTTCCACAGAAACACCGAAACAACGCCGCCTTGAATTTACACGGACTCCCTAACCACGCACTACCACTTCCGCATTCCTTTCTTCCCTCTGGTCAACTTCTGATGACGTCATGACTCCCATCTATCACCACGGTTCCTTCCCAGCATTCCATCTGCCTATTTCCGGTCCCACCCCATAAATTGCCCCCATACGCCTTTCATTCTGTCGGTTGTTACACTTGGAAAGCGAAACTGACCTACAAACTTACAGTATACGGGGCCAGAAAACCCCAAAACTTTATGCTTGTTTTGTGTTTCTTTTTTATATATATATATAAAGGAATCAACCACTGTTAACTTCCAACAAATGCTAAAAAAATGCTACAATAAAGAAATGAATAATTCTTTATTAGGAAAAACTGTGTAACCATGAGAAAATTAATTACATTAAATAATTCAACTAAAAAAATCACAGGCCAAAAAAAGAACAACAAAAAACCTACCCAAATCCAATGGCTTTACATGGCTTACCCTTTCTTCCCTTTGCTGTTCTTTTATGTTTCCTTTCTTTCTACCCTGCAGCATTTTGCTGGAATAAGCACATTTTTACAAATGATCGTTAAAATTACAGCTTTGTTTTCCACTAGCCATGGTACCTGTCTAAGATGTGTAATAGAATAATTTAAAAATATTTGCTATCTTTTGCCGTATGTTTACTTTCACTGCCTTTCCTCTGTATTCACATGTTTCTGAACCTCTCTTTACCAATATCCTCTTTCTTAATTGTGTTCTCATAAATTCTGCTTCAAGGAACCTTTCTTGCCTCCGGTTCAGTTTTATACTTTCTGTCTTTGAAGGCAACTCTCTTAGCATGTTCCTTTACTTCTCCTTGAGCATCTTTCTCTTTTGTTGTATCACCCAAGCCAAAGTGACCAATCATACCAAAGCCAAACTGATCAATCAGATTGATCTGAAGGACCAGGACACACAAATCTTAGTGTTTTATTAGATAGATAGATAGATAGATAGATAGATAGATAGATAGATAGATAGATAGATAGATAGATAGATAGAAGTGTGCAGGTATAGATGGATGAATGGATCTTTATAGGCGGTCAGCACATTTGAATTCACAGTTGGACTCATTGGACTCCTTATAATCACAAGTAAAAATTGCAATTATATTATATATTGTGCCCCAAACATTATAAACATTAAAAATATTTTACACTATACCACAGGTTGCCATTGGTATTAATTGATATAAATTAGATTATCAATATGATTTACATGATTAAGATAGAGGGTAAAAAGTGATTTTCAGTTCTCATTCTCTGCTACCAACAATCCATCTGACATTTAAAATATAAAACATTTGCACCTGAGATGGATGGAACCTTCTTTCATGGCACAGGGCCTTATTATATTTATGTTTTGTGTATGCTTCTTCATCCTTTGTTAATAATATCTTAGATCTTTGTCTTTTTGAAAAGATGTGTTCTATTAGATAGATAGATAGATAGATAGATAGATAGATAGATAGATAGATAGATAGATAGATAGATAGATAGATAGATAGATAGATAGATAGATAGATAGATAGATAGATAGATACTTTATTAATCCCAATGGGAAATTCACATTCTTCAGCAGCAGCATACTGATACAATAAATAATATTAAATTAAAGAATGATAATAATGCAGGTGAAAAACAGACAATAACTATGTATAATGTTAAATGTTAACGTTTACTCCCCCGGGTGAAATTAAAGAGTCGCATAGTTTGGGGGAGGAACGATCTCCTCAATCTGTCAGTGGAGCAGGACAGTGACAGCAGTCTGTCGCTGAAGCTGCTCTTCTGTCTGGAGATGATACTATTAAGTGGATGCAGTGGATTCTCCATAATTGATAGGAGCCTGCTGAGCGCCCTTCGCTCTGCCACAGATGTTAAACTGTCCAGCTCCATGCCAACAATAGAGCTTGCCTTCCTCACCAGTTTGTCCAGACGTGAGGCATCTTTCCTCTTAATGCTGACTCCCCAGCACACCACTGTGTAGAAGAGGGCGCTCGCAACAACTGTCTGATAGAACATCTGCAGCATCTTATTGCAGATGTTGAAGGACGCCAGCCTTCTAAGGTAGTATAATCGGCTCTGTCCTTTCTTGCACAGCGCATCAGTATTGGCAGTCCAGTCTAATTTATCATCCAGCTGCACTCCCAGATATTTATAGGTCTGCACCATCTGCACATCTGCACACAATCACCTTTGATGATCACTGGGTCAATGAGGGGTCTGGGCCTCCTAAAATCCACCACCAGCTCCTTGGTTTTGCTGGTGTTCAGGTGTAGGTGGTTTGAGTCGCACCATTTAACAAAGTCATTGATTAGGTCCCTATACTCCTCCTCCTGCCCATTCCTGATGCAGCCCACGATAGCACTGTCATCAGCGAACTTTTGCACATGACAGGACTCCGAGTTGTATTGGAAGTCCGATGTATACAGGCTGAACAGGACCGGAGAAAGTACAGTCCCCTGCATATCATATGATAATCCTTTCCTTTCTGAGGTACGATGATAAATATTCAAGAGCATTCTATTAATTATCCTGCATTTTCTTATAAGCTTTAGGATGGAAACGCCCATATTCTTTTTTTCAACGGGACTTTTGTATTGTGCAACAGAGACATCTGTAATGCAGGGAATCTGCAGTAGCAAACAGTTTTCACTGCTAGTTTCATGATTCTGATAGGGATGTGGTTCTCTCTCTCTGTGTCTCCTAAAGTCCACAGTGAGCTAGATCTGCATTCTCTTTCCTGTATGGAGTCATCAGCTCAAGTACGTTCAAGTAAGAATGTAACTGTACTCTGTACAGCTTGACATCCTGAGATAAAGAATCACATCAAGTGTCGGCTTTAAGGAATGCTTGAGAGCTAATGTTGGACCCAAATGACAACCTAGGAGAGCAAAGTGACAACAAATAAGGCATTTATTAACACAAGTAGGAATAATTATATCATGGACTAGAATATAGAACACCAAAAGATAGAAGCAATAAATACTATAACTTAAGGGCCTAACTAAACAATGAAAGACCATTACACACGTCTCTTTACCAGGAAAACAAACAGATTGTGTTGTTTCATCTCTGGCCTTCCTTCCACCCACGAGAATAGCCTTTGTCATCAACTACCTCCTAACTTCAAGCTCATTGGGCCACTTATTGGAAGGGGCTTTTAAGCCCAGAGCTAGTAATAGTTTCATGTAACCTGTGTGAACTACTTCTAGGTTACTCAATGGCTATTCAGAGTTCTAATGGAGCCTAAGTGAAGCTTCCACTAGTGGCCCCAGATATTTCTGCTTGATCTTTATATCATACAGTTGTGTCATGAGGTACCAACCTACCAATCCTCCTGAGTAGCTACACACACACTGCCAACTTGTGATCAGGGGAATATTAATTTTACTAATAAAAAATTAAAATTTACTAATAAATTTTTCTTTAATACTTTGTTCTTGTTTGACCCAAGTCCCCCCTGGTGCTGTTGACTCCTTGTTAATCTGTGTGTTACTACAATGAAATCTTTAACAACAGTAATTTGAAGAATATGTCTTAGTATTCTTTTTTAAAATTGGTTGTTTGGAGGATGTTTGGGGAATGATAATTACTGTTGTAGCTGCAATATAATTTATAGCTATACTGATGTTTTTGTATAGGTTTCACAAAATAAAATTCCACGTAACTGTTGTTTTCATGGCATAAAGTATTTACTTTCTAAGGAGTACGTATTCTTACTTTTCGGTAAAGACTTTTATGAAAGAAACTGGGCAATGTTCTGCTGCATGTTCATTGTACCAACTGACCAGGATGAACTCTGTTAGCACTTCTGATGCATTGTGCTGTATTGTTATTTTTGTGCAGCTCCTGAACCAGTATTTTGCCAGATAGAGAAACATTTCAGAGAATAGTTTAAGGAATCAGGTAATGAAACATCACGTGTTACTGAGACGACAAAGTGTTGGGTTGTCTAAGGTAAAACACTAGACTATCTTCAAAGTCAATGATCAAAAGCAAAGACTCATGAATCAGATGTTATTGAAACAGCAAATGCATGCAAAGATGTTTCTGGTATCTACAATCTTGGATGACCAAGCAGTTGTCTTTGTGATATCATAAACCGCACACATCCGGACATCCATACAACCATGTTTCCAAAAAGACAATGTTTGAAATGTAAATAAAAATAGAATATGATGATTTGCAAATTATTTAAACCCACATTTAATTGAAAACAGAACAAAGAGAACATATCAAATGTCTTCCTCTCTGCCTGCTTACACTACTTGTTTTATTGTTCTACCATGTTAGTACATTTTATGCACAATAGATGGAGACATCTTTGAAAGCATTTTTTTTTACATTTTCCAGGAAAGCTGCAGAATCAGATGGCCTATCTAAATCATATTTAGATGAACCATCAGAAAATTATTTGGAGCAAATTTATTACTCTAACTCTGTTACAACCCACTCTGTTTAAAGTGTGGCAATGGCATCCTGCTTCTAATGCTAGTGCAAAATTTCTATTGCTTTTACAGCGTTGCCAGCACAGCCAGCGAAGATTGCTTTTTTTAGACTAGTTTTTGTTTGTTAGAACATCGTTAATGCACTGACTGTTGAATTCTCTTATTAAAAAGTAATCATTTTAACATGTAGTTGATGTAGTTATGAAGCTAGATTAAGCAGTATATGTCAGGTGTAGGCTGTTATAAAATTAATTTACCTCATTATTGCTTTTTAGAAGGTGATATGATGAAAGCGTTAATTATTTCTGGAAATAGGACCATTATTTCAAGCAACCTGTAGGATATTTTCTATGGTTGATAAATGGTTCACTATTCTAGGAAACCCTTTACCTTCTGGCATGGCTTACATTATAACACAATGTCAAGCAGTACCAGGTAGCTTTCCTCAAATATAAAGCAAGGTAACTCCCTTTCAATCTTTATGTCTTCTGAAAAATATCAAAGAGGATCTCTTCTCTCCATTTTTATATCAAGTAGAAGAAAGGTCATGAAAAGAAAGTACAAAGGTTGTTTCTTGTCAGGAGGTGGTTTTCAGAATGTGTAGACTCACAAACATATTTTAGATTACAAAAATTTACCTTATGAAATATATGTATTTCTTAGCTAAATCACTGATACAATTATCACAAGCATTAGATAAACAAACTTAAATATTAGCGGTAACATCCCAAATATCTTTGTCTTACTTTAACTATTCAATAATAATATTGTTCAAAAGAAATCTCATATAACTCGATTAAGCCATATTATGTAATGATTTAATCTTCCTCTCTGCCCTGTAAGAAGAAAACAAAACAATAACTGGAGTATAGGAGGATTCTTTTTCACAGCTCTTAAACGTAATAAATTCTCAACATGAACAGAGCACCTATCCCTGAAAACACTTGATGGGCACAAATCAAAAAGACTTTGAGGCAATTTGATGTGGGATTGTGTAATGCACCTTGATACAAATATTCATTGTGAAATGCACTGTATCACAAAGGTGTGCCACCATATGGTTTATCTGCCAAACACTCAAATACAAATTTTCTATCTTAATATAGCTTTTTTCAGAATTTCCTCAAAAGTGCTATGATTTCTTCAAAGGAAAATTAAATGGTTGAAGCCCTAGGAAGCATAATGGCAATGTTAAATCTGCAACTGGTAGATTTGTGGACCAGTGTTCAGTTTCCTGCCTGTGATATGTTCTTCTGTACCTTTATGGATTTTCATCAGATATTCTGTTTTTTCCATATCCCATTTAAACATCTCAACTCATCGTACCATCCACTTCCCTGGGCTGAGGGTTGCGTTGGCAGCAGGCCCAGCAGGTCAGCCCAGACTCACCTGTACTCAGCTACAGATTCCAGCTCATTCTGAGAAACTCCCAGGTGTTCCCAAGCTAGCCAAGATATATAATCCCTGCAATGTGTCCCGAGTGTGCCACAGAATCTCTATCAAGTGATAGATAGATAGATAGATAGATAGATAGATAGATAGATAGATAGATAGATAGATAGATAGATAGATAGATAGATAGATAGATAGATAGATAGATAGATAGATAGATAGATAGATAGATAGATAGATAGATAGATAGATAGATAGATACTTTATTAATCCCAAGGGAAAATTCACATACTCCAGCAGCACCTTACTGATATAAAAAAAACAATATTAAATTAAAGATTGATAATAATGCAGGTAAAAACAGACAATAACTTTGTATAATGTTAATGTTTACACCCCCGGGTGGAACTGAAGAGTCGCATAGTTTGGGGGAGGAACAATCTTCTCAGTCTGTCAGTGGAGCAGGACAGTGACAGCAGTCTGTCACTGAAGCTGCTCTTCTGTCTGGAGATGACACTGTTTAGTGGATGCAATGGATTTTCCATAATTGATAGGAGCCTGCTGAGCACCCGTCGCTCTGCCACAGATGTCAAACTGTCCAGCTCCATGCCAACAATAGAGCCTGCCTTCCTCACCAGTTTGTCCAGGCGTGAGGCACCTTTCTTCTTAATGCTGCCTCCCCAGCACACCACTGCGTAGACGAGGGTGCTCGCCACAACCATCTGATAGAACATCTGCAGCATCTTATTGCAGATGTTGAAGGACGCCAGCCTTCTAAGGAAGTATAACCGGCTCTGTCCTTTCTTACACAGAGCATCAGTATTGGCAGTCCAGTCTAATTTATCATCCAGCTGCACTCCCAGGTATTTATAGGTCTGCACCATCTGCACACAGTCACCTCTGATGATCACGGGATCCATGAGGGGTCTGGGCCTCCTAAAATCCATCACCAGCTCCTTGGTTTTACTGGTGTTCAGGTGTAGGTGGTTTGAGTTGCACCATTTAACAAAGTTTTTGTTTTTTTGTTTTGTGTTCTTTATTTTGCCTTATACAATTTCTTGTATTAGGAATTTGTTAGTTTTCGCGTACCCCTTGGGGTCAGAGCGCAGGGTCAGCCATTGTACAGCGCCCCTGGAGCAATTACAGGTTAAGGGCCTTGCTCAAGGGCCCAGCAGAGTAGGATCTCTTTTGGCAGTGGCGGGGATTCGAACCGACAACCTTTTGGATACCAGCACAGATCCTTAGCCTCAGAGTCATTGATTAGGTCCCTATACTCCTCCTCCTGCCCACTCCTGATGCAGCCCACGATAGCAGTGTCATCAGCGAACTTTTGCACGTGACAGGACTCCGAGTTGTATTGGAAGTCCGATGTATATAGGCTGAACAGGACCGGAGAAAGTACAGTCCCTTGAGGCGCTCCTGTGTTGCTGACCACAATGTCAGACGTGCAGTTCCCGAGACGCACATACTGAGGTCTGTCTGTAAGATAGTCCACGATCCATGCCACCAGGTATGAATCTACTCTCATCTCTGTCAGCTTGTCCCTAAGGAGCAGAGGTTGGATTGTGTTGAAGGCGCTAGAGAAGTCTAGAAACATAATTCTTACAGCACTACGGCCTCTGTCCAAGTGGGAGAGGGATCGATGTAGCATATAGATGATGGCATCCTCCGCTCCTTCCTTCTCCTGATATGCAAACTGCAGAGGGTCAAGGGCATGTTGAACCTGTGGCCTCAGGTGGTGAAGCAGCAGCCTCTCCATGGTCTTCATCACATGTGATGTCAGAGCAACAGGCCGGAAGTCATTCAGCTCACTAGGACGTGATACCTTTGGGACTGGGGTGATGCAATATGTCTTCCAAAGCCTCGGGACTCTCCCCTGTTCCAGGCTCAGGTTGAAGATGCACTGTAGAGGACCCCCCAGCTCCAATGCACAGACCTTCAGCAGTCGTGGCGATACTCCATCTGGACCCGCTGCTTTGATGGCACGAAGTCTCCTCAGCTCTCTGCTCACTTGCGCTGTTGTAACTATGGGCGGGGATGTCTCTTCTATGCTGGTATCAGCAGAAGGATGTGTGGAGGGTGCAGTACTCCGAGGTGAGAGTGAGAGTGGGTTAGGGTGGTCAAACCTGTTAAAGAAGTTGTTCATTTGGTTTGCTCTCTTCACGTCTCTCTCGATGGTGGTACCCCGCTTCGAGCTGCAGCCAGTGATGATCTTCATCCCATCCCACACTTCCTTCATGCTGTTATTCTGCAACTTCTGCTCCAGCTTTCTCCTGTACTGCTCCTTCGCCTCCCTGAGCTGGACTCGGAGTTCCTTCTGCATGTGCTTGAGCTCATGCTGATCACTGCCTTTAAAAGCTCTTCTCTTCTGGTTCAAAAGGCCCTTGATGTCACTTGTAATCCATGGCTTGTTGTTAGCATAGCAGCATACAGTTCTTACTGGAACTACAATGTCCATACAGAAGTTGATGTAGTCAGTAGTGCAGTCAACAACTTCCTCAATGTTCTCACTATGTGATCCCTGCAGGATATCCCAGTCTGTAGTTCCAAAACATTCTCTCAGAGCCTTCTCTGCCTCAGGGGACCACTTCCTGAATGATTGTGTGGTTGTAGGTAGGACCTTCACTTTTGGTTTGTAGTGAGGCTGAAGCAGAACCAGGTTATGATCTGCTTTCCCAAGCGCAGGCAGTGGGGTGGCGCTGTATGCATCTTTAACGTTTGCATACAGTAAATCAATAGTCTTATTTCCCCGGGTGTTACAATCCACATACTGGGAGAAGGCAGGTAATGTTTTGTCCAGCGTCACATGGTTAAAGTCTCCAGCTATTAGCACAAGCGCCTCAGGGTGCTGCGTTTGTAACTTAGCAACAGCAGAATGGATGATGTCACTCGCTGTCTCCACGTCCGCCCGAGGAGGGATGTACACGATGACAACAATGACGTGTCCAAACTCTCTGGACAAGTAATAGGGACGCAAACTTAACAGCCAACAGTTCCATGTCCCTGCAGCAAGTGGAGACTTTGACGTTAACATGTCCAGAGTTACACCACCGTGTATTAACATAGAGAGCAAGTCCTCCTCCTTTGTGCTTCCCGCATGTACTTGCATCTCTGTCCGCTCTAACTGTGCTAAACCCGGGTAGCTCCACGTTAGCATGTGGGATGATGGTAGTTAGCCACGTTTCGCAAAAGCACAACAAACTGCATTCTCTGTAGGTTCTGACATTTTTCACCAGCGCAGCCAGTTCGTCGATCTTATTTGATATTGAGTTCACATTTCCCAGAATCACAGAAGGCACTGAAGGCTTAAAACGCCACTTTCTTGCAAGCCGCTTCATTTTTAGCTTAGTGCTGGCTCTGCTGCCACGATACCGCCTTATTACCTCGTCGGGGAAATAGGGAACCATACCGGCACTGGCATTTGTTCTCAGCGCTCGAAGTTGAGTACTTGAATAGACGAGTCTCTGCGTGTAAAAATCCATGCCCACGTTGTAAAAGTAAGTGTGTCCAGGGAACTAATCCACATAAAATAAAGTGATAGGAGTGATCAATAAAAAAAAGAGAAAAATAAAGTAGAAAAGTAGAAAAAATAAAGTCATACACATACAGTCATACACTGAGCTGCTGAAAAGGCTGCCACTCTCAGCGGCACCAGAATGTGGGACGTGCCTGGAGCAGCTCCAGAAGGAGCCCTCTGGAGTGGCATTCTTGTGACATGCCCAAACCACCTCAACTGGCTCTTCTCAATCTAAAGGAGCAGCGACTCTGATCTGAGGCAATCCTGAAATCCAAGCTTCTCAACCTATCATGGGGTGTAAACCTAGGAGAAACCTGCCGCTTATAATTGCAATCTCATTCTTCACACTCGGCAGCTAATCATTCAATTGTATGCTGATTGTCACAGTCAGATTAGGCAAAGATATCCAATATCCCAAAGATTTTAATTCTGTGTTAACTAGTGGTGTTAGATTATTCTGTTGTAAATGCACATGTCAGACTAAGTGAGTCTGATCCGGAGTTCGCTCTACTTTTACCAATTACTTCTACCAGGATAGGCTACAGTCCCCCACAACTCTTATATTGAATTAGCTAAATACTTTCACTCCATGAGCTTTTATCCCCGTTTGCCTCAGTGAAGAGTCCCGGATAAACACAGTTGTAATTGAGACAATAGAACATGAGGCAGGTCTAAACTGACTGCTATTTCATCTGAAAAAGTACAGCAGAATGATTTCTGATCCATATGGATATGACAGGGAAACAGTAAGTTAATAAGTGAAATTACTGAGACATTTCCGTCATTACCAATTTTATTCAAATTACAGGCATATTTTGTATGCAGGCCTCTAAATGGTCTCTCTCAATATTCATTACATTAGTTGTCATCAATTCACTCATCCAATTTCTACACCCACTCTCTCTATTACATAATTACAGAGAGCCAGAGTATGCCTCAGCACTATAGTAAATAAATGAACCCTATATAGGATTCCAGTCTATCACCTTCATATACAAGCCCATGGGTCCTATTTAAAGTTGACCAAAAACAAAGTATGAACACCTTTAAAATGTTTCAGGAAATCAAAGTACCTTGTGAAAATGAATGCAGATACAGAGAGCAATGAATCATACCTCTAAACAGACAGTGTCTAGAACCAGATTTAAAAACCAGTCCCTAGTATTCCCAATAAGTTAAGGTAACCGTAATAACTACTGTACCTCTATGTTGTTACATTACTGCCTATGTACAATAAATCAAAATTGAAAAATGTCATAAAATGTCATAAAAATAGCTGAATACAATATTATTTATATATATACAGTGACATGCAAAATTATGGGCATCCTTGCTTAAAATGTTTGTTGCTGTGAAGAGTAAAGTGAGCAGAAGATGAACTGATTACCAAAAGGCATACAATTAGGGTTAGGGTTAGGTTAGGGTTTATTGGAGGAAGGTAGGGTTAGCATTTTCTTTCAGCATTTTATGCAAGATTAGTGCATTGTTTTTGTTTTGCACAAATGTACAGTGAAAAAAGTGAAAAACTTTTGCGCACCATGCAAAAGTTTGGGCATCCCAAGATATCTGAGGTCTCAGATAACATTTTTCAAGGTCTCAGACCTTAATTAGCTTGTTAGGGCTATGGCTTGTCACAGTCATTATTATGAAACCCCAGGTGATTCAAATTGCAAAGCTGCATAAATTCTCTGACTCCTCAAATCTTCTCCCAACAATCAGCAGCCATGGGCTCCTCTAAGCAGCTGAATAGCACTCCGAAAAATAAAATAATTGATGCTCACAAAGAAGGAGAAAGCTACAAGAAGATAGCAAAGCGTTTTCAGGTAGCTGTATCCTCATTTCATAATGTTATTAAGAAATCGCAGTTAACGGGAACGTTAGAGGTCAAGCTGAGGTTTGGAAGACCCAACAAACTTTCTAAAAGAATTGCTCTTTGGATTGCTAGAAAGGAATATATATGAAAAAAAATCCTGCAAAAGACCTTTAGAAAGATTTAGCAGACTGTGGAGTTGTTTGCACTTTTCTACTGTGCAGTGACACCCGAACAAATATGGTGTTCATGGTAGAGTCAGCAGAAGAAAACCTTTTCTGCATCCTAGCCAAAAAATTCAGTGCCTGAAGTTTGCAAACGAACACCTAAACAAGCCTGATGCATTTTGGAAACAAGTGCTGTGGACTGATGAAGTCTAAATAGAACTTTTTGGCCAAAATGTGCAAAGGTATGTTTGATGAAAAAAGAATGCCAAATTCCAGGAAAAGAACACCTCTCCAACTATTAAGCATGGGGGTGGGGGGGGGATTGATCATGCTTTGGGCTTGTGTTGTAGCTACTGGCATGGGGAATATGTCATTGGTAGAGGGAAGAATGGATTCAAATAAATGCCAGCAAATTCTGGAAGCAAATAATACATCATCTGCAAAAAAAAGAAACTTGAAGGTAAAAAGAGGATGGGTCCTGCAACAAGATAATGATCCAAAACACACCACAAAATCTACAATAGAATACCTCAAAAAGTGCAAGCTGATGGTTTTGCCATGTCCCTCACAGTCCCCCGACCTAAACATCTCTGAAAACCTGTGTATAGACCTCAAAATAGCCATGCATGCAAGATCGCCAAAGAATCTTGTGGAATTAGAAGCCTTTTGTAAGGACAAATGGGCAAAATACCCCAACACTACAAAAAGCGTTTACAAGCTGTGATACTTACCAAAGGGGTTGTTACTAAGTACTAAGTACCACCCCGCTGCCTGCGCTTGGGAAAGGAGATCATAACCTGGTTCAGCTTCAGCCTCACTATAAACCAAAAGTTAGAGTCCTACCTACAACCACACGATCATTCAGGAAGTGGACCCCGGAGGCTGAGAATACTCTGAGAGAACTTTTTGGAACTACAGACTGGGATATCCTGCAGGGATCTCATAATGAGAACATTGAGGAAGTTGTTGACTGCACTACTGACTACATCAACTTCTGTATGGACATTGTAGTTCCAGTAAGAACAGTACGCTGCTATGCTAACAACAAGCCATGGATTACAAGTGACATCAAGGGCCTTTTGAATCAGAAGAAAAGGGCTTTTAAAGACGGTGATCAGCATGAGCTCAAGCGCGTGCAGAAGGAACTCCGAGTCCAACTCAGGGCGGCGAAGGAGCAGTACAGGAGAAAGCTGGAGCAGAAGTTGCAGAATAACAGCATGAAGGAAGTGTGGGATGGGATGAAGATCATCACTGGCTGCAGCTCGAAGCGGGGTACCACCATTGAGAGAGACGTGAAGAGAGCAAACCAAATGAACAACTTTTTTAACAGGTTTGACCACCCTAACCCACTCTCACTCTCACCTCGGAGTACTGCACCCTCCACACATCCTTCTGCTGATACCAGCATAGGAAAAACATCCCCACCCATAATAACAACAGCGCAAGTGAGCAGAGAGCTGAGGAGACTTCGTGCCAGCAAAGCAGCGGGTCCAGATGGAGTATCGCCACGACTGCTGAAGGTCTGTGCATCGGAGCTGGGGGGTCCTCTACAGCGCATCTTCAACCTGAGCCTGGAACAGGGGAGAGTCCCGAGGCTTTGGAAAACATCTTGTATCACCCCAGTCCCAAAGGTATCACGTCCTAGTGAGCTGAATGACTTTCGGCCGGTTGCTCTGACATCACATGTGATGAAGACCATGGAGAGGCTGCTGCTTCACCACCTGAGGCCACAGGTTCAACATGCCCTTGACCCTCTGCAGTTTGCATATCAGGAGAAGGTGGGAGTGGAGGATGCCATCATCTATATGCTACACCGATCCCTCTCCCATTTGGACAGAGGCAGTAGTGCTGTAAGAATTATGTTTCTAGACTTCTCTAGCGCCTTCAACACAATCCAACCTCTGCTCCTTAGGGACAAGCTGACAGAGATGGGATTAGATTCATACCTAGTGGCATGGATCGTGGACTATCTTAAAGACAGACCTCAGTATGTGCGTCTTGGGAACTGCACGTCTGACATTGTGGTCAGCAACACAGGAGCGCCACAAGGGACTGTACTTTCTCCGGTCCTGTTCAGCCTATATACATCGGACTTCCAATACAACTCGGAGTCCTGCCATGTGCAAAAGTTCGCTGATGACACTGCTATCGTGGGCTGTATCAGGAATGGGCTGGAGGAGGAGTATAGGGACCTAATCAATGACTTTGTTAAATGGTCCGACTCAAACCACCTACACCTGCACACCAGCAAAACCAAGGAGCTGGTGGTGGATTTTAGGAGGCCCAGACCCCTCATAGACCCAGTGATCATCAAAGGTGACTGTGTGCAGATGGTGCAGACCTATAAATACCTGGGAGTGCAGCTGGATGATAAATTAGACTGGACTGCCAATACTGATGCGCTGTGCAAGAAAGCACAAAGCCGGTTATACTTCCTTAGAAGGCTGGCTTCCTTCAACATCTGCAATAAGATGCTGCAGATGTTCTATCAAACAGTTGTGGCGAGCGCCCTCTTCTACGCAGTGGTGTGCTGGGGAGGCAGCATTAAGAGGAAAGACGCCTCACGCCTGGACAAACTGGTGAGGAAGGCAGGCTCTATTGTTGGCATGGAGCTGGACAGTTTAACATCTGTGGCAGAGCGAAGGGCGCTCAGCAGGCTCCTATCAATTATGGAGAATCCACTGCATCCACTAAATAATGTCATCTCCAGACAGAAGAGCAGCTTCAGCGACAGACTGCTGTCACTGTCCTGCTCCACTGACAGACTGAGGAGATCGTTCCTCCCCCAAACTATGCGACTCTTTAATTCCACCAGGGGGGGTAAACGTTAACATTTAACATTATACAAAGTTATTGTCTGTTTTTTTTCACCTGTATTATTATCATTCTTTAATTTAATATTATTTATTGTATCAGTATGCTGCTGCTGAAGAATGTGAATTTCCCATTGGGATTAATAAAGTATCTATCTATCTATCTATCTATCTATCTATCTATCTATCTATCTATCTATCTATCTATCTATCTATCTATCTATCTATCTATCTATGTCAGGTGCCCAAACTTTTGCTTCAGACCCTTTTAAATTTTTTAGTATTTTGTACCTGTGAATGATGGAAATAAAAAATATAATCTTGCTTAAAATATTAAAGACCAGTAACAGCACACTGCACAATAACATACAGTGAATACACTTGACTTGAGCATTCATAGTTTTCATACTCTTTCTCTGTACATTTAGCATTCGTTTGCTCAGAGGTTGATGCGCTTGCTGCTTCCTGAGCAGCTTTTCTTTCCTCCACCCTAACGACTCGCTTCTTCTCTTCTTTCGTCAGCATCTTTTCGTGTTAAAACTGATTAAGTCAGTGTTTGTGTTGTAATTACTTAGTATGTTTTCTTTAATTTTTCACTTAAGCTGGCACTTAAGTTTTCAATCTGCCTCAAGAATGATTTAAGATATGAAGAGGTAGGGGAAGTGACGGTGAAGGTGGTAGAGATGAGAACGGTGCCCGTACGCATGCACCGCATGGCCACTCTGCTGCCCGCTGCCAACAGTAGATTCTACAATAAAATAAAATAAAAATAAAAAGAGGAATAACCTTGGAGGTCAATCATACTCACGTAGTATATGTATACCAAATTTCAGGTCAATAGGTCAAATGGTTTGTGAGCTACAGGTGATTTAAAATCCTGGGCAGACAAATGAACAGCCACTGTAGCATATTATACAGTATATAAAGAAATCTGTCATTTTTAACTTTGCTTTTAGGTAATCACATAACTATTCACAGTAATGGACAAGTTAAGCAAGGATGCCCAAACTTTTGCATGCCACTATATATAAAGAGAAAGAATGAGTGAGGAACCCAATAGTATCCCTGACAGGGTGGCTCCTGCTGCCTTGGCTGGCCAGGAGGCCATAGGATAGCAAGGGCAGTGGGTGAGCATTGACATTCCCCTTCCATACCAGGGCATGACATTGACAGACGCTGCAGTAGCAGCTACACTGGGACTGGCATTCCAGCAACCATAGAGGGACACTCTGTTTGGACTAGGGAACCTGGAAAGACAGGACAGTGGGTGACTGCTTGCGATGGACAGAGCATACCCCCATACATTGGCTGACAGATCCCATCTGGTGAGGCCCTAGCATGGAAGTCACAGGTCAGCATGGGAGTTGTAGCCAAATGAGTCTGCCTGTTGAGTTCTGTGGGCGCCATCAGGGAGAGCTGTCGGATGTTGACAGCACAAGGATTGTTAGGGTCCTTCCCAGAGTCGACAGATTAAGTACTCCCAGGTCCAGAGTTTAAAAGAGAGCCTTCCACTTAACTCACAGTTCACTGTGCTGTGTTGTCAGGTGTTTGAATCCTTTATGACAATTTGTGGAAGAAACCTGTGAAAGGTATACTTGTTGTAAATACAATAACTGGCAATAAAAGCTTAAACTGCTGAACAGAAATGCAGGTTTTTACTGAAATAGACTTTTTTTGAGGGGCTGTTAATCTATAAATTAGTAAGTTTCATATTTAGGCTCATAATATGCTCTTCTTTGCTTTTATAAGATCCAGACAATCTCAGAAATGGTTTTGCAGAAAATATCTATATAAATTTGAAAAAGTATGCACATGTAAAACTGGTAAGATTTAGTCTGTCTCTTTATTTTGTGGCTGACTGCTACTTTCTATCTTTTTTGGTAAAATGGTGTGGTCGTATATTTTTATGTAGCACCCCTGAAAAGAGTATATTTGCATTTCAGACTTTTTCTTTTTATATATCAATTTAATTTTAGACCAGAACGGAAGAAACTTAAAATACTTTACCCTACACACGTGATTTATGGTACTAACTATAGAGTTCAGTGTTGGTATACATTAAAATATGTGGACTGTGAATGCAGAAACGGCTGAACAGAAAAGTTAATTGGTAAAGAGGCTCTTATGTAGATATCAAATTAAGTAAAGGTTTGGTTGAAACAAAAACCTGCTGCTGAAACCCTCCAGGATTGCAATTCTCACTGCTAGTTTATACTGTTTTTTTAGGAAACCTGAAGATCTTACATTTGCAGGTCCCCAGGATTTGCATTTTGTATACTCAGTTAGAGGCTGGCATACACACCTGCTTGTATGTAAGTACAATGAGGGTGGGTGGCTGCAGCTGGGAGGGGAAAAATAGCAACAGAAGTTCTAAGAAAATCAAGTGACTGCTTCTTGTTTGGGAAGTGTGTGATCTAATTATAGTTCTCTAAAGGAAGTGGTGGGTAAAATGCAAGGACTTTAGATGTACTCATTATACAGTTACGCATTTTAGTGTAAACTATGCCCCCTTTACAAATCCTACAGCAAGCTATGTGTTTAGATGAAAAAAGAAAACCACATACTGTAGGTAGAACCTTGCCATAAATATAAAAGAAAGTTGATTATATAACATACTATAAAAGAATTCAAAATAAATCAACTTTTTTAATCAAACAATTTAATGTTGCAAACCTGTTCCTTTGTGTATTGCACTAAATTGTGAAATTAATTATGTTAACATTTTAAGCTTTAACGGTAAACACAGAGCAGGGTAGAACCTTTCACAGTATTCTTTAAAGTGTGAGTGTGACAAAGCCTTTCTTTATAATGACTGCACCCTAGTTAAGCAATTTTACTTCAAAATAAGTGACACTGCTGCTGTTCCGTTGTCATATAAGAATTAATTTTATAATCAGCTAAATCCCTCACTGATCATTCAGCATACTTGGTTTGAATCCTGTGCCAATTCATTGTATGGAGTTTCCACATCTCCCCATATGTGCCTGGGATGTCCTCTAATAATAATAATAATTCTTTGCATTTATAGAGCACTTTTCTCACAGCACTCAGCAATTGAAGGTTAAGGGTCTTGCTCAAGGGCCCAACAGAGCAGAGTCCCTATTGGCATTTGCAGGATTCGAACCGGCAACCTTCCCATTGCCAGTGCAGATCCCTAGCCTCAGAGCCACCACTCTGCCTCTGGGTAGTTCTGGTTTTTCCCCACTCTGCATATGACTTGTGTGTGTTAAGAATAATAGAAATTTCAAAGCTGATCATGTCTGAGTAAAGTGTGAACTTAATACCTGGGCCTTCGATGGACTGGCACATCCAGTGTTGATTCCTACCTTGTGCTTAATGCTGATTGACTTCCAACCCTAGTGATACTGAATTGGATTAAGCATTTCTGAGAATGCATGAATAAAAATTAAGTGTCTATGCAGGTATATAAGACAACTGGAATTGTTAAATTAAAAAGGCAAAGGCTTGGAAAACCTGTCTGTGTAAAACAGTAATTGTATCTTAACTGTTTTATATATCTGAAGAATGTGAAATGTTTAATTACATTCAGCAGCTCAGATTTGGTATGAATACACTTTTATCTAGTAATATTAATATTCTTTCTATCTACAGTTCAGCTTGCTTGAAAACCTATGACTAGTCATAGTGCACTGAGAGCACTGTGATACACTATTTTTCATTTTTAATGTGCACTGTTTCACCACTAGAGGGCTTCTAAGTGTTCAAATACAATGAAAAATGTTAACAGGAAAAGATCAAAATGAAAAAAATACTTGTTCACCACAGAATAATAATCATCAATCATTAACTAATGAGCATCTTAATATCTTCATATCTTCATGTTTTTAAATTCATTCCTATTTACAAGTATATAGAAACTTTGAAGTGATCTCAAATTTAAATGTCTATTTTCTCAACATTTAACATTCTAATAATTCTGACCACTTCTGTGTATCATACAACTTCATATAATATGAATGATTAGAATTATTTTAGGGGTATTTGTTGCTTGATGAGTGCTGCCATTCTGAGTCATTGTATGGCCACAGGTGTATTGTTTTTAGCTGCAGAGTCCATTGCTACCACGTGGTCAGTGGCAAACTGTATGTTGTGCTTTCTGGTAAGTTATTTAAGATGATGGCCTACATACCCAGCCATTCTGTCCTTGGATCAAATTGCTGTCTCAACTTTCTATCTATGACTTACTTTAGTATCAGAATAAAATGTGTTCCCAAGATAAATATAGCGTTAATACTTTTCTGTTCAGTTTTTTCAACGTAATTTTGTGTTTTTTTCATATTGGTTCTCATTTGTATGCCATGACTCCATGTATGGCCCATGACTAGAATTGTGTTTGACCTTTATCTCCCTGTTGTATTTAAAATACTACCTCTACTACTACTATTAATACTACTTTCTTACCGTAGAGCACTTTTTCCTTTATGATGTTCTTAACATATAGGGTTCAAATGGAAGGCACTCCATGTGTCTTTGCAGTTACACACATTGTTAAATGCATACAAGTGTCAAATTATCAAATAAATTATGTTGTGTTTAAAATTGACAGCTGTGTGAGCACAGGAAATGCTTGTACCAAAGGACTAGAAAAAAATTTTAGGATCTGAAAATGAAGCACCGATTAGATGGCTTGAAACAGACAACAACAAAATAAACGGTCAGGAAAATGTAAAAGTAAAATGGTGTTGCGATTATGTCATGAACAATACAATAAAACATAGCAACATTATTTAATAATAAATAAAACAAAAATAATGTAACTAAATTAGTCCTTGGATCAGAAAACATAAACTAATGATAGAGCTCTCCACACAAAGTGGATAAAGAAAAATTAAAGTGAGCAACCTGTATATTCTTAACAGAAACCCATGAGTGGTCTTCATTACCATAACCCTTCCATCTAAAGGACTAAATAACACACAGCTGAGCCCACTGTCTGGAATCCAAAATTCCCATACCCTTCTCCATTGATTAAAACAGAAGGGGGAGGTGATACCATACAACTATAATGTCTGAAATACACGAGTTTCAGTCAGGAATATGAAATATGGGATGAACCTTAAAGTGTGTAGGAAGTGCCAATTTATGCAATTTTCAAACATAATGGTCTGGTAGAATATAAGATCCAAAAAAACCTCAAGGCCAAAGTCTAAGACAGAATTCTCAGTCAGAATTCTCAGTCAGATGTCCAGTTTAACAAAGGTTCTCACAGTCAACAGATTCCTTCTAATTATGTATCAGCAAGGTTAAGAATTCCATCATTCTGGTCATAGAGGAACTGATTGTGTTTATGGGTATAAGAAAATGTTTAAAATAATGAAATTATTAAAAAGGAAACAATAATATATTTCAGTTAACTCAGTTAAAAGAAGCAACCTTTACCAAATCATTCAAGGAAGACCTTTTTCCAAATGCTGGTTAATTCTCCCCATATGGTCGTTGCTTTGGGAATGGTAGTAAGAGGTAAGGCAAACTGCTATCGGCATCCCCTCAGAGAAGCAGTTCCAAAAACAATATGCAAATTGAGATCCATGATCAGAAATAACAGATTTCAGGAAAACATGAGGATGATAAATCTCACTTAAAACTATTTTCACACTTTATTTATTAGATGGAATTTTCTTTAATGGAATAAAGTAAAAAAACATCCATGATTACCGAAATTACAGTATTCCAAACAGAAAAGGGAAGGCCTATAATAATATCTATTGAAATTTTCCTCCATTTAAGACTGGAAGGGTTGCTAAGTGCTAACCTAAGCACAATTATATATTTCAAAAGCCTGCACATAAGACTTTTTAAATCATCATTCATAGAAAGCCACCAGAAAGATCTAATTGATTTAGAAATTCTCCCAAGGCGCCCTGCAACGATTGAATCAAATCCCCAAAAAAGAGCTTTTCTCCTATATAATTCCTGGATGAATTGTAAACCTTTTAGGACAGAACTTGGATTTGTTACATGTAATCTTGTTTCTTTTTTCTTTTAGATGCAAAGACTGACACTCGAAACAGCAACTACAAAACATAACTCAAATGATAATATTGATGCTTCAAAAGTCTCGCAAGGACAGACATGATTCTTAATATCTTGATGCATGTCTGGATACAGCGGTGGGTTGGCACCCTGCCCAGGATTGTTTCCTGCCTTGTGCCCTGTGTTGGCTGGGATTGGCTCCAGCAGACCTCCGTGACCCTGTGTTCGGATTCAGCGGGTTGGAAAATGGATGGATGGATGTCTGGATACAGTTTGTTAAAATGCTTTTATTGAATGACATTCAATAATTTTATTGAGTGAAATCCATTGCTGCAAAGGCTACGCCCACAGGGTTTCTTCCTTAAACCCCTCCCCCCAATTCCTCCAGTTTGTGCAATTTAACCTACCAGGGTTGCAGGGAGAGAGCAAAAGAAACTAAACAAAAGATTTAAAACTAAGACAAAATAAAAACTAAAACTGCTTCTATCCATTCAGGAACTCAATAGCACAAGGAAATTGAAGTTCAATGATTATTTTGTTCATTTTAATCACAGCAACAGAAGAGACAGACATACGAGGTGCGATTCAAAAGTTCCTGGAATGCATTTATTCTGCAGCCAGAAGGGTTTGGTTATATCAATCGCCGCTAGATAGCAGGTCAAGTTGTCCTTGAGAGCTGTTATCATGCGTTATAACGTCGGCGCAGTTGTTTTTCAAGTCGCAGTTCTCGTTTAAACTTCGGTTGTGTCTGTGAAGGGTTGTTCGTGAAAATGAGTGATTTGAAAGAGCAAAGAGTGTGTGTTAAATTCTGTTTTAAACTGGGAAAAACAGCCAAAGAAAGCCATGAAATGTTGCAACAAGCATTCTACAGGGATGTATTAAGGTGTTTGTGAAATCGAATTCGCCGAACACGTCCTAAGATGTGGGCTGACAAGTCATTTCTTTTGCATCACAACAATGCACCAGCTCACACATCTCTGATTGTGCGCACATTTTTGGCTTCTATAAAGTTTACTGCCATTCCCCACCCGCCGTACTCCCATGATTTAGCGCCGTCTGATTTTTTTTTATTTCCTAAGATGAAGATGAGGCTCAGGGGACACAGATTTGAGACGATGGAGGAGATCCAAGCGGTAACAACCGACGTTTTGAACACACTGACAAAAAATGACTTCCAGAGGTGCTTCGAAAGGTTGAAATCTCGCTGGGATTGGTGTATCAACTCAGCGGGTGACTACTTTGAAGGAACTGTTCACCATTAATTGTTATTTGGTGTGTATGCTTTTAAATAAATGTATTCCGGGAACTTTTGGATCGCACCTCATACACACACACACACACGTGGAGGCCTATGTAGGTACTCGGCTCCAAGCGTTTGAAAAATACTTCTGTCTTCTAGGATATTTTTCTGACATTTTTACTATCACATTACTATATGGTTTAGCAACAGCAAATAGAGTCTCAATAAGCTTTGTGATCTTTGTATATAATACGCATTAAAACGTTGCGGTTATATTCTAGCATTTTTGCATTTCGAATTAGACAATAAAGTTAGCTTCTGTTAGTTATTAGATACAGTGCAGACTAGTCCATGCTTCTATCGATGTCATTAGGCATATTTAGTGGTTCGGGTATTTTGAGTACTGAAATCTGCATCTCCATTGGCTCTTCGTCATCAACTTTCTTAATGACAGTTCATTTAAACTCTTTTTGACAGGATGTGAAACATTGTTTATTTTTAATGCATATCTTGCCTTTCATATTCTTCATGAACATAGCTGCCAATGCTTTCAGCCTTACATCAAGCCCCACACTCTTGTCATAACTGAACAACAGGGAGCAGACACTGCATTTGCAAAAAATATTCACTTTTACCATTACTCCATTGATGTCTTTAAATATCAATGTATAATTTGATCTTACAGAAAGGTATTTGCCTTGCAACAGGCTATGCTTATTTTTAACATATTGAGCATACCGCAGTTCACGTGACACACAATTGTATGTTTAATAGGTACCTTTTCAGGAGACTTTTCGGCTGTAGACGGTTTATTTTAATCAGAAGTTTGCTCTCTGTCGGACCTGGCTTTTTGCAGTTCAAAATCACCACCCCTCCCTTGAGTGACAAATCTTTCTGTATTATGATTGCAACAAAAAGGTTGTTCCTGCTTATTTTGAAGATGAAGAGTAAAATATGGAAAGTCATAGATAATTAAATAACAATTTTCTGCATTTACAATAAAACCTATTAAATAAAAATAAGCTAAGATATAAGTTTTCTAAGTATTTCAAGATAGCAATGTACAGATGCATTGTAGAAATTGATTAGGAAACTGTTTTATAGTTTCTCCTCATTTGTCTTGTGTGATCATTTCAGCAAAACAGTAAAGAAAGTACTTAGGTAGTGTTAGGTCACATAGGACAGTGAGGGAAATTTTATTTAAAGTATTGCAAACAGAGTTACCTACACTTGCAAGCGTCACCTCATGACCATCAGAGTAAGAACATTTATTTTGATCAAATGACCTAGAAACAAACTAGGACAGAAAAAGATCAAATGACTGTTAAAAACAATTGATACAAATGTATTTCATCATTAAATCTATTTTACATTTGTAATCTAACCCAGATTGTACCTTACTACTTCTAACGCATGTGTGTTGACAGAAGCAAAAGCATACATTACAGTTTAAAAAGCAGTATTAAAAGTAATATTATAAAAGCATATGACAAAAATGACACACTCAACAGAGACTGTTTAAGAAATGAAGAAAAAATACTATTTACTGGACAGCTTTCATACTGTAACTGAAGTGTTGCTGCCCACTGCACTGTTCTTACTTAACCATAATGAGATGCCCCAAGCACATGCACTAAGCTCAGAATCTATATAGCTGCCTTTCACGTGGAGTAAGTTGTCTCCGGAGAGCGCCTTGATAAAAATATAGGTCAGGAACCAGATAAAATGTGCATTGTACTTTTCTCTTTTTGAGTCTGCCTGGGTAAGCAGATATTTAAATACATTTTCAAACCTGTTTGCATCTGTTATTTTTAAAATAATTATGTACTTTTTGTCCCTTGTGGCATTCCTTCTTTCTTTGGTATTTACATTATGCCTTTAGAAGCTAAAAGGTTGAGACAGGCACTCACTTCTGCTGAAGTTAGGGCCAAATGAGTGAAGCTATCCCAAGAGAATTCGACTATAAAAACTGTTTTTTAGCTTGTTCTCCAGGCTAGTGATAAGGGTCTGGTAGGGGCTCCTGTCATCATGTGCTATCTTTTTTAATTTGTTACACAGTTCAAGTAAAATAAAAAGGGTTTATACAAACAAGCAATTGAAAAAAGTTCAAAAATACTATAAGGTGAGAACAATAAAGTTAAATAGACTAGGAAAAGGCAAAAATCACCAATCAGGTAAAACAGAACATTCTAAAATATCAAATGATAGAGCTCCCCTAAGGTCTACTTCTACTTCCACGCAGTTTACTATCAAACTGCCATTTCCTATCAACATACAAGATTACAAGCAGCATGTGAATCGAGAAGAGTACAAAAAAAACAAGAACAAAATAACTGCCAAGAATTTAAAACACGTTTTATTACTGAGAAAATCCCAAACTAAATTCCAAAGTAAAATAGAATATGCATACAAATAAGCATGCACATTATAGATAGATAGATAGATAGATAGATAGATAGATAGATAGATAGATAGATAGATAGATAGATAGATAGATAGATAGATAGATAGATAGATAGATAGATAGATAGATAGATAGATAGATAGATAGATAGATAGATAGATACTTTATTAATCCCAAGGGGAAATTCACAAGACTTATGCACACCGGCACTGGCATTTATACAAAAAGTACAAATTCACAAGACAATTATAGACTTCATATAATCTTACGTCCTGCAGTGGGTTGGCAACCTGCCCGGGATTGGTTCCTGCCTTGTGCCCTGTGTTGGCTGGGATTGGCTCCAGCAGACCCCCGTGACCCTGTGTTCGGATTCAGCGGGTTGGAGAATGGATGGATGGATGGATATAATCTTACAAAATGGGTGTTGATTGTTATTAATTTTAGTGCTAGTGCTACTACACAGCACTGAATCTTAGCCTGATCACTTCCTCTGTGGAATTCACATAATATCCCTCCCTGTATCAGCATATGGACCTTTCTTCAAGTACTCTAGCTTTACTACTTCATTCTAAAGAGCTGCTGGTTAGCCTGACTGGCAACTCTAAATTCACAATGTGTGAGGTTGCGAGCACTTTGATGACGAATTGGTTTATGCCTTGTGTCTGATTTTCTCTGACTTGACTTCTATCCCTCCATTAAACTGTTTTGGGTAAAGTGGGTTTGGATAATTGATGGGTCATTGTAAATTCATTACACTCAAACTTTTTTATCCCAGAAACTATTTAGTTTTGGGCAGAATATGAAGAAATATATATGTATTTTGTTTTCTCACGAATCTATTTGCATTCACATCTACAATAAAAAGCACACTTTATTGCATCATTTTAGTTACAATTGGTTCAAATAATACTTTGGTTCCATGTGTGAAACCAATTTTTCTTCAGATGTTTTTTTGAAGAAAATGCTAATTAGCGCAAGGATAGGGAACCTATGTGTTTCTTTGTCAGTTCTCTTTCAACTCTGAGAAATGACTAATAATTGAATAACTAAAACTTGGTTTAAACATCCTTTAGTAAGAACTCTCACAACTAAGTCTTAACCATTACTTAATCACTTGTAAGTGGAACAGATTAAATATTTTGAGAGCATTGTTGCTGCCAGTTTTGTGGCATGTCAAATGATTTTTAAACAAGGAAAGCCATTCACAAACCATGTTAGTGAATGTTCTAAGTAGCACCACACTTCTGTGATGATTTCAACAAAGACAGCAGAGATAGTACCATGGGAATTGCCACCATTCTATTCTGTAAGCTAATCAAAGACTTACATTCATCCCCATACTACTTGATTGTGTGTAATGAGCCATGTGATGTTAATGACATAGCACTGGTTACTCTTCTGTTTCAGTATATGAACTCGAAAGGTTCCCAAGAAGAAGTCGTTGAGCTATTGTTGCTTAATGTCTGTGGTTGACTGTTTGAAAGCCGAAAATATCAATATCAACCTTACCCTTGTTGCGGATGATGCAGCACCAGGTGTTTGTTTCTGACGCTAGGGAACAAGTCTCTAGACCACTGCTTAATATGATTTGTACACAAATATTTCCACCACAGTTTAATGAGGTCATGGTGGTAACCATGGAGATTATAAACAAAGTAATGACAAATGGATTCATCCTCAGATAGTTCTGTGAATTACTCAATGATGTCAACAGTATATATTTTGACCTTCTCATGCACAACAAAGGGCATATGAAGACTTTTCTATGAGGAAAAAAGGCAGTGTTTGTGTAGCATTCAATGACGCCATGTGACTGGAAGAAATTGGTCAAAATAATTTCATACTAAAATAATCTGGACTTTGGTTTACTGGATCTTTATCTCTTGCTGAAGCAATTCAAAGAACAGTCAGCCACTAAGACTGAAACAAAGAAAATGAAACAAACAATTGTAATAATGAAACAATCATTTGCCTCATAATTTCAAAAGTTCAAATGAGCAAAAGTCATATTATCCTTCACGTTGAAATCACTTGAAGCAGACACAATTACCACCAACTTTTATGCTCTCTCAGAAATTTGTCACTTGGACTTTGTAATAGAACTGGTCCACCTGAAGTACAAGGACATATAGTGGAGAATCTTGAACCTTTGGAAAAACAAATGGCTACATTATGACAGAACAGCAAATGGAAACACTTCTAAAAATAGGACCTGTTTGTTTTTCATGTATTTTTTCTGGATAGTTATGGCACCACAAACAAATTAATATTTCATATACTGTACATCTTGGGTTAGCTCATCTCTCTGAACAAGTGTTTGGAAGCATACATTTCATCAACTGCCAACTTGGAAACAGTTGGGTAGCTTAGAATGATAGGTTACAATTCAGCTTGAAAATCAAGGTATCATACAGGACAAATATCAAGAAGTTTTTCAAAGAAATAGAAATAAAGAAATATCAGTGAACAGGTTGGTTGAATTAGGCCTTGTGCTCAGTATTTGCAGTCGGTAGCCTATTTTAAGCCATATATATATATATATATATATGTTTTACTGACAGCAGTTTATTTTTAAATTATAATTAAATCAGGTTTGTGCAGATATAATAATACATATCAGTATAAAATATTTTACCGTTTCTTTTATTTTCTTAAATTTCAGTTGATGCACAAGATTGTGCTCAGGGTAGGCAGATTAGTTATTGAGTATACTAGTGCCTATGTCAGCAAATTTAAGGTGCAAGGATGGGAAGATATTTTAGGTGGACTAACAGTCCAGGGCATAGACCCACACTCAGTGACACTGGGTCAGTTAAGATTTGCCAAATCACCTATCACAGTTATCTTTGGAATGAGTGAGGAAAACCTACACAGATAATAGGAAAATGTCTAAATTTCACACAGGTAGTGAAAAAGAGGCAAAATTAATTTCTCAGGTGTATTCCATCTAGTGGCATTACATTTATGGCTGTAATAGACTCCAGATATTTCTTCCCTAATAATAAAGAGAGGAGCCATCTCATTATTAATGAATTTGGTGTAGAGAAAGAGATCAGAAATAAGAAATGCTGAAAACGTACTCTCTGCCAAAAAGAAAACATTAAGAACAGAACTTGATTATTTGTAAGAAAGTGGCTTGTATCATTTGTGGTCAGAAGTGAAAAACAGAATTTGAGCACAGATTTTGGGGCAAAAGTGATGTCTCAAGCCATATATTTCACATAGTGTTTTGATAATTTGGGCTTTTGAATAGGCAGGGTAAAGTTGTGAAATGTGTTTTTGAAACACACTGAAATATGAGTCTTGGGTAGATCTCTCAGTCATTTTGGGACACATGGATTTGTAGAGTAATTTAAAAAACAGTGTCATAGATACCATGATTATAGCAAGTAAGTCAGTATAGTATTTGCAGGTACCTTAGAAAGGAGTCTAAATTGAAATTCAATGTCATAATGAATTGCAGTTGAATATAAGAAATAAAAGATCAAGGTCTTACAGACAGCTGATTGCATGTATCTCAGGTTACTTGGTCAAAAGGTTGACTTGGGATTTCACCCTTCCATGAGATCACTGTGTAAAATAAAAGGTTAGTCAATATGGACAGCATGTTATAACCAAAAGTTTTCAAATTTAAAAAATGTAAGTTAAAACAGGCCTTACTCTCAATTGTATAACTTTGAAATGTTATTTAATTTAAACAGATCCCCTAAGCACCCTTCGGTAGTCTGACCAATGAGATAGAACTTTAAAAGTCACATAATGAATGCATAGCGATAGATTTTCAAGTTCAGTAAACAAAGGCTATGAAGTCTAGATTATAGTTTAGAACAGGGGTAGGCAACGTCGGTCCTGGAGTGCCACAGTATGTGCAGGTTTTTGTTCCAACCCAGTTCCTTAACGAGAACTCAATTATTGCTGATGAAGCACATATTGCTTAAGTGACATTTTGATGCTTCATTTTAGTGGTCTCGCTTGTTAAGGTTCTCCAACCTTAATTGCTTATTTTAATCTTAAACTGCTGCATTCAGTGTTTTAATTGCTCCTTATTAGCAATAAGATGTAAAAGACAAAGCAGCCAGCAGTTCTCCAGCTAGCTTTTTTCCAATTACATCTGTTTGTGTTCATCATGCACTGTTTGATTTAATAAAACACTTAATAGAAAAATGTGACAGACTGAAAATGATCTGTTTTAGGCTTCAAATCATTTGGATGATATCCTTGGAAAGGAAAAAAATCTACGATATAAAAGCCTTACATTGCACAGACTAACAAGCCATAAAATTAAATAAGGTCTGAGACTGGCAATGATTGGTTTCTAATTAAGCAATTGGGTTGAATGAAAACCTGTAGCCACTGCGGCTCACCAGGACCGACATTGCCTACCCCTGTTTTACATCTTATTGCTAATAAGGAGCAATTAAAACACTGAATGCAGCAGTTTAAGATTGAAATAAGCAATTAAGGTTGGAGAACCTTAACAAGCGAGACCACTAAAATGAAGCATTAAAATGTCACTTAAGCAATATGTGCTTCATCAGCAATAATTGAGTTCTTGTTAAGGAACTGGGTTGGAACAAAAACCTGCACATACTGTGGCACTCCAGGACCGACGTTGCCTACCCCTGGTTTAGAACATCCGCTATTTCACGGTTTGTATTTTTATATCTCCCTTCACTATTCTTGATGCACTACAACTACTCCTTGACTACTCTATTACTAATAAAATACCAAAAGAATCTCTTTGGGTCTTCTTTTGCCTTATCTGCTATATTCCACTGTAACCTAATATCCTTCTTAATGGTGAGCCCTCATGTTCTCATACTCCCTACAATTCACATTGGAGTTATTAGTGTTATATGTCTTATGCAGCTGTCTTTTTTTCCTTTTCAGCCTCTTTTTTAACTTTATGAACCCAATGCGGAGTTTTCATAAATTTCCAACTAATTCTAAAGGCTAAGTTAGAGCTGTGGAGTGTAACAATAGATGAGGCACGAAGTGGCAAGCAGAAGGACAGCAAGGCATTGCTTCAGTTAAGTGTGGTAAGGAAGTGCAATGGGTACTGCTGCTGTCTGCACAGTTCATTTCTCTTTTTACCTGTATAGGTTTTCCTCTCTCATTCCAAAGATGTATGTGACAATTAATGGACAACTGTAAACTGACCCAGTATGACGGAGTGCGGACTGCTAACCAACATAAATGTTGTTCCCCATTTGTACCCCAAATTTACAGACATAGGTACTAGTAGCCCCTAACTTCATAACAAGGTTAAAAAATGGAAAGATGTATGGATTAGTTTAGGAGGCAAGACTATCTCTCTCTCTCTCTCTCTCTCTCTCTCTCTCTCTCTCTATATATATATATATATATATATATATATCTATAATAATAAAAGGCAAAGTCCTCACTGACTGACTGACTCACTCACTCACTGACTGACTCATCACTAATTCTCCAACTTCCCGTGTAGGTGGAAGGCTGAAATTTGGCAGGCTCATTCCTTACAGCTTACTTACAAAAGTTAGGCAGGTTTCATTTCGAAATTCAAAGCGTAATGGTCATAACTGGAACATATTTTTTGTCCATACACTGTAATGGAGGAGGCGGAGTCACGTATCGCGTCATCACGCCTCCTACGTAATCACGTGAACTAAAAACAAGGAAGAGATTTACAGCACGAGTCACACGCGGGAACGAAGGTAAATGACGTTAATTTTTGACTGTCTTTTAATACTGTGTAAGCATACATATTAACACATGTGCAATTAAACGTGTGCATTTACGGGGTGATTTCTCAGGCTTAAAACCTCACATTTTATCAAACGCGGGAACAAAGGTAACTGACGTTGTTCACTGTCTTTTAATACTGTGTAACCATACATATTAACACATGTCCAATTAAACGTGTGCATTTACGCGGTGATTTCTCAGGCTTAAAAGCTCGCCTTTTACTAAAAAGGTAAATGCAAAACTATTTTCAATCAGTTTATTGAAACGCTCCCGTTAAGGATTGCAATAACATATTCGCGAGATAAAACAACGAAGTAGGGGGAAATGGAGGAACAGCCGCAAACAGCGAAGAGCAAAAAATTTATTAAACAATTGAGAACGGAGCGAGTTAAGCATACAAGCATGTTCATAAGGGAAACAAAGCACGGTGTAAAACGTAAGTTTAAATTAAGTTTATAGAAACGCTCCCGCTGCGGATTGCAATAACATATTCGCGAGATAAAAGTTTAATGAGAAGACACGAGGTATAAACGAACCACACGCCGTGGCGCAACGTTAGGGGCAACAGTTTCAACCATTCTATGATCTGCTTCTCGCAACTGAAAGACGGCACATGGCGGATGTTAGCCGACTTGCTGACCGCAACGTTAGGGGCTTCAACTATGGCGCTGACGCCACATCTCAGTGCCAACACTTTGCAGACTGTACTTAAAAGACACGCCCTCCTCACTGGACAGTTAAAACACCAATCAAACTAACGATGACATCAAGTATTACCCAATCAAAACTAGGAAAGGAGGCATCTTCATAAAATGCGTGTGGGATGATTTGCATGAGACGCTGCTTTAAAAAAAAAATGATAAAAAAAATACGGGATAAATCCCGTCCAGTATTGATTCAAAACGGGACGAGCAATTTCATTCTCAAACGCGGCACGATTCCGTATTTTAAAGGACGGGTGGCAACCCTACAGTGCCAGGTAACCACCCATACTATCACATTGTGATTCAGACTAGGAATGCAATGAATGTAATTACCCCGATCTACATACAAGGCGAAAGTCTTGCAACATTCAAAGATGATGGTTTGGGATAAGTACACCATACAACATAAAGAGCTTATGAAGCCTTGAACCGAAAAAAGCAAGATCTCAGAGATCGTAAAAAAAAAAATAGGAGGTAATGTCGTTTTACTCGCTGTACATTTTAGTCAAACATTACCAGTTATTCCACGAGGGAGACCAGCAGATGAACTCAACGCGTGTTTAAAATCCATGCTTCTCCCACGCTCTGTTATATGTCGCGTGTTCTCGGGTAGGTGCACCAAAAAATTTATACATTTAAGCATGTAATGGGCAAACAAAAAATGAGGTATACCCGAAGGCACTGCAGTAGTACTTAATGTAACTTTACTTCTTAAATTTTAATGTTTTACTGTTTAATAATTTATACGCTTCTTATATGTTGTTCAAATTCTTTTATCAAAATACCACTGACAGCGCAATGCACGATAACATGGAGTGAATACACCATACGCATCCGCCCACGGCTGCCCTGCTGTGCGCAGATAGGAGTTGATTCTACAATAAAATAAAATAAACATAAAAAGAGTAAAACAATCATCACCCATAAACCGTGTGTGTGTTTATATATGTGTATATATATGTTGATATGTGGATGTGTATATGTACATATATATATATATATATATATATATATATATATATATATATATATATATATATATATGTAGATATGTATATATATGTGTATATGTATATGTATATATATGTTTATATGTGTGTGTGTGTATTTTATATATATAAAACACAGCAACACTCATAACAATGACAACACAATTACATTGACAATCATGTTACGTTATTTTTAAAATGTTTCCTTTTTTTTTCATAACCTCTTTAACACACTACTTCTCCGCTGCGAAGCGCGGGTATTTTGCTAGTGTGTGTATATATATGAAACGAGACACAAAAATAACTGGACTGGGCTTTCCTGGAAAACCGTCTGGAGGTCGGCCAAACATGAATCATAGAACTATATCCCTTCCTACATGGCCTCTCAAACTGCCGACTGGCTAGGTATGTTCTATGAATAGCCCAGTCAATCGAACCTCAGACGTCAGCGCTAGAGGCGAAGCCCGTAACGTTGCGCCATGGCGTGTGGTTCATTTATTTGACAGCATGTAGATCGGAGTAATTACATTCACGGCAATTGTAGTCTGAATCACAATCTGAACCTCAGATTCCCGAGAGGGAGTGCAATAGAGTGTGTACGCCTGATGAGCCCAGAATTAGGGCGAAACACGTGTCGCGTACCCTTTGCATTATTTGACAGTAAACTATTTCAACCATTCTATGATCTGCTTCTCACAACTGAGGGCACCGTGGCGGATGTTAGCTGACTTGCAGACCAACCACAAGCGTTACCTGGTAGGTAACCACCCATACAATCACATTGCGATTCAGACTACGAATGCCGTGAATGTAATTACCCCAATCTACATGCTGTCAAATAAATGAACCACACGCCGTGGCGCAACGTTAGGGGCTTCGCCTCTAGCGCTGACGTCCGAGGTTCGATTCCCGAGAGGGAATGCAGTACAGTGTGTACGCCTGATGAGCCCAGAATTAGGGCGAAACACATGTCGCGTACTCTTTGCATTATTTGACAGTAAACTATTTCAACCATATGTGTGTATATATATATATATATATATATATATATATATATATATAGTGGCCATTAGAGGGCACTTCAGCCACCCTTTCCAATACAGACAGACTCAGTTGCAAGTTTTACCACAAAGCACACCTTTATTCATGTGGGGAAGCACTTTTTGCTTGCTCCCCAAAACACAGCACAGTAAAAGCAACCAATAACACAATACAACACAGTCCTTCTTTTCTCCTTTCTCTTCCACGTTATGCCTCTACTCCTCCTCTGACAAAATTTCTCCCAAACTCCAACTCCCACGAAGCTTTACAGAAATCCATGGAGGCACAGCAACTCAGGGGAGACTGCCCTCTAGCGGTTCTGGGGGAGGCAGTGTCCTGTGCACATTTGCTACCCAAGTTGTTCAGATATATTGGCCTCCCAGCCAGACAGATGACACAGCCGTCTAAAAGGTAGATGATTTGAATACTATATTCAATGTTTCTCGTCCTTTACATTTAGTTTCAGTAAAGACCACTTAATATGGTGTATTAAATGTGTTCAGAAAAGGCTAATAGATTTGAAATTTTTGCTCATTTTTTAAACAGTCTTATGTGGCGATTTATATACAGGTCAGATCCCGTTATAGCAAATTCCATAGTAACGAAATTTTCAGAATATCAAATACTTTTTGTGGGCCCAGACAAATGTTCACAGAACATCATGTTAAACAAATATCGTTTCAACGAAATGTAAGTTTCAGTATAACAAATGTTATTTAAACCAAGAATGGCCACCAAAAATAATAATGTAATGCGAAAAATGCCACGCCTAAACTTTCACTGAGTCTCGGCATCCCTGCAACAGCTGTCTCTTTCTTGTTAAACTAAAAGAAGTGATAGTCTGTTATGAAATTTTTGGTCTCAGGCAGTCTTAGTCAGGCTTGGAGAGAATGTAGGCATGACATCGTACATATAGTTGAATTCTGAGGTAGTGCTCCACTGAGTTTCTACATGGGTTGTTGTGTCTTGTGCAGATACTATTCTGTTGGAGTTTCATGGCGTTTCTCAAAGTTTTCTTTGAGATGTACAAATAAAGTGAGAAAGGCATCAGTTTACGCTGAAAGAAAAATTAATAATCCTGGAAAAAGTTGAATGAAGAAAAATGACACAGCAAAAGCATTCGCAATCACACCCTCATCTTCATCTAATATCTTGTTTTCACTCTGTATTTTCATACCTGCATTTCTATAAAAAAGTTATATCTAACATCTCATTGTCATTCCTTATTCATACCTGTATTTCTACGAAAAAAGTTACATTGAACGTGTTGTTTTCATTCTGTATTCATACCTGTATTTCTATTAAAACAAACAAACATCTGTTTCGTTTTCATTATGTATTTTCATACCTGAATTTCTATTAACAAAAAAGAAAGTTACATCTAATGTCTCATTTTCAAATATAATTTTTTTTTTGCAGTTTAAGAAGCGCTGTTTTTTATAAAAGTATTGTCAAGCATGGGTCACCAGAGACAGGAAGGTGAGTCCAGGTTTTCAAGGAAAATAAATGTACATTATTACTGTATAGAAAAGGCAGGTACAGTCTCAAGACTTCATTCAAAATAGGAGTTGTAAGGAGCCGCAACACTAGCAAGCTTCCTGCTTTAGCTACCATCTTCAGATTAGAAGACCAGTGACACAGAATCACCACTGTGGCAGAAACAGTTTGGAGAAAAGAGATCAGGAAAGAGAGTGCTTGGAATAGTAGATCAAAGCCCTTTATTGAATGTTCTAAACATTGTGTGACAAACATGTTATGTGGTAAGCCAGCTCCTGCAGAGAACAACCCATTTCTTTTCCCTTGGTTTACTGTTTACCAGATGCCGCAGAGTAGCTACAGAACTGTTCTTGCACTGCTGCCATTAGAGATTACGAATCACCAGTGACCCTGGTCACAATACTTCTGGTCACATATAACTTCTGTTATAATGAAATATTTCTATGGGATTTTCTTTAATTATGATTTTTTGGGCTGCTGAATCAATTACTGCTGTTAGGTTTTTTTGTTCCAGTTTCATTTTGATATAATTAAAATTTATTTGTATCTTTCCCTGTTCTCATTTAATTTGTTATGGATGCCACCATTTTGTCGTATATTGCTACCATGTTGCTAAAAAATGCATCGGAAGTGCATGGTTTACTGTTGCAATGGGATAAAGCAGTGCTCCGCAACCGGTGTGCCACGGCACACTGGTGTGCCTTGAGCCGATACAGGTGTGCCGCGGTCAAATAAGACAATTTTCTAACTAAATAATATTTCAACGGTCCTCCTTAGAAATACAATAACGAGAATACGTGCAATGAAATATTTGCGTAAATAGCCTTTTAAAGGTTTCATAATTTTATGTGTCATTTCTCTGAAATAATAAATCCCATCGCCTGGCGCCTACGACGTACGCCCAACGTAGTTGCCAGACAACTGCGTAGTATGCTTTGATAGGCAGAGCGCTCCGTGCCCTCACCTAGATTCAATTCAAGCCGACGTATTAGTCGTGCTACGTCGCATTCACTCGTCTTGCGACAGTAGTTATCATTCATTACTATTAGTTGTGTTGCTGAATTGTGTATGGTTAACGTTCTTCGTGTGATTCATATTTAGTTTTATACCCCTTTAAATATGGATAAATTTTTACATGGAAAAGATTCGTCTTCATGTACAGATGATGAAGAACCCAGCACAAGTGTAGCAAAAAAACAAAGAAGATTGTGAAAAGGAAGTACAACGAAGACTACATTCGATATGGATTCTCGTGGTGTGGTGATGAAACGGCTCCAAAGCCACAATGCATCATTTGCGGCGATCAGCTATCAAACGAGGCAATGGCACCCAGCAAAGTAAATCGCCATCTAAATTCAAACCATCCCAGTTACGCCAAAAAAGACAAACAATATTTTCAGAGGCGCTTAGAACAAAATCAAAAACAGAAGCAATTTATGAAATCGGCCGTTACGGTTTCTGAAAAGGCCTTAGAAGCTAGCTACCATGTTGCAAAATTAATTGCATGTCAGAAAAGACCACATACTATCGGCGAAACACTTATTAAACCAGCATGCATGGAAATTGTTCGACTTATGCTTGAGCCCAATGAAGTTAAGGAAGTGAATAAAGTTTCGTTGTCTGCCGATACTGTTAAAAGACGTATTCATGACATGTCAAGCGATATTTTAGGAACACTGATTAGAAAACTGATATTGGCTGAAAAATTTGCGCTTCAAATCGACGAATCAACCGATATTAAAAATAAAGCACAACTGATAGCTATTGTACGTTTCGTTGACGAGGACTTTATTAAAGAACATTATTTATTTTGTAAGGAGGTTCCAGAGCGAACTACCGATGAAGAAATTTTCCGAGTAACCGATGATTTCTTCAAAATATATAATATTCAATGGAGCAATTGCATTGCTATTTGCACGGATGGCGCTGCGGCAATGACGGGTAGTAAAAAAGGTTTTGTCTCTTGTGTACAACAAAAAAATCCGATAATACAAATTACACACTGCTGCATACATCGAGAAGCATTGATGGTCAAGAATTTGCCAGAGGAACTTTTGAACACGATGAATGAATGCATTAAAATCATAAACATAATTAAATCGAGAGCCCTAAATTCGCGAATCTTTGGAATACTCTGTGCAGAAATGGGAGCCGAATATGAATGACTTATTGTTTTATACTGAAGTTCGTTGGCTATCCCGAGGCAAAGTTTTGGCTAGATTGTTTGAGCTTCGCTACGAGGTGCGTGAGTTTCTTTTAGATCAAAATATGCCCAAACTATACCAGCGCCTCGATGATGATTACTGGATAGCCAAACTTGCATACATGGCTGATATATTCGAACATCTGAATGAACTTAATAAAAAAATGCAAGGACGGAATGAGAATATATTGACATGCTCCGATAAATTACAGGGGTTCAAAAAAAAAAACTCGAACTTTGGCAGGAAGTGTTGCAAAAAGGATGTTTAGAAATGTACCAAAGGACCAACCATAGTATGACTGAAAACAAGCAATTAATTGTGGATTTGGCCCAACAACATTTAAGTATGCTTCAGCAGAAATTTGATCACTATTTTTATTCTATTAATACGGAACAATACGATTGGATTCGAAATCCTTTTGCAATCAATGCAATAAATTCTACGGAAGCCCTGTCACTGCAAATTCGAGAGGAATTTATAGGATTAAGTAATGACGGGACGTTAAAACTTCATTTCACCGAAGTTCCATTAGATGTTTTCGGGATTTCCGTTAAGAAAGAATATCCTTGCATTTCCGACAAGGCCATCCTAACACTACTTCCATTTTCGACGACATAGTCATGTGAGCAAAGTTTTTCAACTCTTGTGTTAATTAAAAATGATAAGCGGTCATGCTTAAAAGATCTTGACCAAGAACTTCGGGTTGCGCTGTCAAATATTGAGCCGAATATAAAACTTTTGTGTTCGTTGAAACAAGCGCAGGTATCACATTAATCAGTCATTATGTTATAATAATTATTAAGATTGCATAAAAGTAAATATAGTATAGTTTTTATGTATGTATACTTATAATAAATGTATACTTATAATAAAAAATGAAAATATATTGTAAAATTTGTGTATTAAATTAATATCTATATATCAGTGGCGTAGCTGGAGATCATGTTGCCCTAAAGCTGAAAAATAAATTGGAGTTCATGTTGTTGCCCCTAAATAGCTAGCGCTCTTCGCGGACCGCCCCATACCCAAAAAAATACGCCATTGCTACATATTTTGGCTTTTGCTGTGCCGCGGAATTCTAGGAAGAACTTTGGTGTGTCGTAGGTGAGAAAAGGTTGCGGAGCACTGGGATAAAGGTCAGTGTGTGCACTTTTGTATGGATTTGATCATGAAAAAATGCACATGCCAAAAAACAGGGAAATGTGGTGACTAAAAGAAAATCAGATTTATAAAACCTGATGTACACATATTTCTATGCAATTCCCTTTTATAAATCACAGTCACTTGTAAATGTGCATTCATAAACACACCTGGACATTAATCAACTTCATACATATGCAAACATGATGCTGCAGATATTCATTGGCTAGTAGACCAGCCTCCTACTTGACACATTAAGTCCCTGCCACCTGCATTCAAAAGCATGTTGTTGCCCACTGCAACTGAGTGTGAAAAATCAGGCACAGCATTATAGCCCCTCTCCTTTGTGTTCTGGGGGTCCTGGAAAAGTTGAAGGTGCCAGCCTCTGAGTGGGTAGCCACTATCACCCGGCATATGCAATGACATGAATAGTGAAGAACATAGGAAAAATGGAGGGTTCAGCCTGTTACCTTACCAACAAGCCAGCCAGCATGTACAGTACCATCATCTCTACCAAAGCTCATTTGCTTCAAAATAAATGAGTCACGGGTTGACCCAGGCCATGGAGACATAATGTTTGTTTGGCATCACATATGCCTGTGTGTTAATGGAATGTTACAACTTGCAGTTAAGAAAAGCAGCCTCATTCATGTCTGATACCCTTACTGTAATATGAATGCAGTAAATTGATCCAATTACATTAGTTGAACTGGACAGTGGTGCAAATTGCCTTTTTACATTGGCAAGCATGTGTTATGTTTTATGTATGTACACCCACACCATATGAAAACTGGATGTAGCGCCTCTTCCGCCAGCTAATGGCTATCAGCACAGCAAGCATGATGGAGTGGAGCTTGGCAAAGATATTCCTGACCTGTTGGCCAGTTAGTGGAGAAGTAACAACAGATAGTGGATATAAACTGATGAAAAACAAAAAAGTTGTAATACACAACATTGGCCCTCTGAAAAAGAGTCTGTACATCACATTTGAGGTTTAATATGTTTATCAACACCCATTAAAATAATGACTTGGTGATATGAATAATTGTATGCGTGAGTCTTCATTTAGCTGCTCTGGCTGTATCTACCTACATAATCAAGGGTGTCATCATTTCTCAATTTCAATAAAATGTTGCTTATGGATGGGTCATAGTTGCCGTAAGTATATATAAGCTTTTGTGTCAAGTTTTCTTCTATAAATCCTGATGTTTGAGTGGGAAGTTCCAAACGCATATTTCAAGCTTCTTTATGTGTGTATGCAAGCTTCACAAATGAGGCCCCTGGTCATTCAAGATTGCAAATAAATCAGTTAAAGTTTGCAGATACATTTCAATTATTGTTTCTGGCTAAAAGAATTATTTGCTACAAGCGTTTTACAGCAAACAGCATCATTTTCAGATTAAAAACAGATTGATCTGAATTTTTGTCTAACAAACTCAGTTTGGCTTTAGAGAAAAAAAATCTAAGTTCTGCGCCTTACTTAAAATCGCATCTGCTATTATCTTTACCTGAACCTTTAGCAATAAGAAAGTGTCATCTCATAGATCTCAAGTTGCACAGAATTGAGAGAAATCGGCCATAAGTTATACTCAAAAAGAACTCAGAAGCTAGAAAACAAACCTAGTATTAGGGTCTACTTTAAATAATAAAACTACCACTAATGAGGATCAAAACATAGAATGTCCACTGAGTAATAATGCACTGAAATGTTGTGGCATCTTTATAGGTAAAGTTTTTGACTTCAGTGGTGTGACGATTATGGTAACGCAATGCACATTGACAGTGTTGCGAAAGCAAAATGATAATCAAAATTTCTCAAAACAAATTACAAAAACAAATAAACCACAAAAAATGAATCCTTGAATTAAAATATCCTGCCGAACAACAATGAAATGTCAAAAGAAAACAGGCAAGGGCCAAAAACAGAAAGTCAAAATACACTGATAACAAAACCAGACAATAACTAGTTTAAAATACAAAAGACAACACTGAAGTTCGAATTCCAGGAAATGCCACCCAATAATAATCACACACTAAGTTTTGAGGGAGTTTATTTGAAATCTCAGATACCAGAAAGTGAAATTTGCGGACCTGTGTGTCAAGGGTGATGACCTCTGAAACCAGGCCCCAAATCAACAGGTAACCATATCATGGCAAAGAAGTCACAAAATGGTGTCAGGGATGTCACAAAAGTAATTTGACTGGTTTAAATACATTTCTAAACATAACATTAATTTCAAATTTAGAATCTGGGTATTTCAAAACACAGGATACTGAAGGACAAAAATGTGGCATAAAGCTCAGACAAAAATTACATCAAATTCACAATATAACATTAAAACTATGAAATAGACAAAAACACACATACCTGTATAGTGCTTAATACTTTAACAGATAGCATAAATTTGACAAAATTTTTGGAAATTCAACCATTTTATTAATTGAATACAACTTTTGAATTCACAAAGTATTTAAAGATTTTTAGGTTGTACAATACTAATTGGTTATGAAAACATTTCAGCTCTACAATGATTGATTTGCTGTAGAGTCTTCTCTAATAGTAAACATGGCAGTTCATGTAGACCTGTAAAAAATGCCTGAGAGGAAATCTGTCAGCAATCCTTCTGTCAGGTGAGAGGTATTTATCATATAGTTCTGCTTAAGTGTTAAACATGTTGTCTTTTGTTGCTTTTTGAAAACAGAATACAAGGAAAAGCTCAACTAGGAAATGGGAGTAATGGGAAAGTGTTGAGTGCAGCCATAGGTATTTTGAAATGATCCCACTCAGTGGAAAGCAGTAGAGATGAAGGTGAAGATATAAAAGCAAAGGTTTAAGTAATTCAGTGTTACAGAATAAATAATAAGCACGCATAAACCACAAACTGCCATCAGTGCCTCAAGTTTATCCTGTGCTTGACTAAGGTAATTTATTAAATGAATCTTTTGTCAAACACCATTGTGGTCTTAAAAACTGGATCGGACATCTATAATACTAAAGGCAATCACCCTTAAACTGTACTGTTACAAGACTTTGAAATTTAAACTCTTGAGAAATATGAAAATACAGTAGTAATGACATACACCATACTAGTAAAACTATTGAGTAGTAATTATAATATCAAGGAACACGTTTATTTTTATTGTACAGTGGAGGGCTCACAGAAAAAAAATAATACTTTAGCAAATAGCAGAGTGTCTTTGAATTCAGTGTTTGTACTTCTTTCTTGTATAATTCAATAATGTAGGAGAGCTGGAAAGGACTGAGAAAAGCTAGAGTTAATATTGATGCAGAGGATGCAGAATGAAAGCAGTCAAGTAAGTATGAGTAGAGTAGATGCAGAGATCAAAGATGCATTACAGGACAGAGATCCAAGACAGAGACTATAATCCAAGAGAGCATGAACATATATTCACAGTGGCCATTTTTATGATAAGGATCTATCTATACCTGCAGTTCCTACAGATTTTTTGGCCAAACATTCATGCTGTGAACCTGCGGTTACACCTCATTTCAAAGATGCTGTTTTGGTTTGAGATCTGTTGATTCATTCAACAGTCACTTCAATGTTGATGGAACTATCTTAAGTTAATACATGCTTTGTGGCATAGCATATTATCCTCATGATTGTATCCATTAAAGGGTTGCACATGGTCAGCAAAATGCTTAGATACATTGTGGCATTCAAGTGATGCTCAGTTGGTTTCAAGAAACACAGTGCATCAAGAAAACATTTCCCATTCCATCCAACTACCTGCACCAGCCTGTATTTTGCCAGATATGACGATTTAAAGGGGCTCGGATTGAACGAGAGATGCTCTCTAACTGCTTTTTAAGTTCAATCCAAACTCTTTGAATAGCCTGTAAACAAAATGGGAGGGAGCAATTATAACAACTACAACAACATTTATTTATATAGCACATTTTCATACAAATAATGTAGCTCGAAGTGCTTTACATGATGAAGAAAGAGAAAAAAGACAAAATAAATAAGAATTAAAATAAGGGAACACTAATTAACATAGAGTAAAAGTAAGGTCAGATGGCCAGGGAGGACAGAAAAAACAAAAGAAAACTCCAGACGGCTGGAGAAAAAAATTAAAAATATTTGCAGGGGTTCCAAGGCCACGAGACCACCCTGCCCCCTCTAGGCATTCTACCCAACATAAATGACCTCAATCAGTCCTCATTGTATTCAAGGTTCACATGGAAGAACTTGATGATGACGGTCATGTGGACTTCTGGCCTTTAATCCATCAATGTAGGGACATCACGGTGCTTTGATCAAGTGGTGGTGGCACAGATCACCACCACAGAAAACCGAAAAAGAACAGAACAGAAAGTAGGGGTGTTAGTATGAATTTTGGAGCCACCATGAATAATAATGATAATTAATTGAATATACAGAGCATCAGGATTAAACTAAGATGAAGCTATAAGAAAGCCATGTTAAACTAATGGGTTTTCAGCAGTGTTTTAAAGTGCTCCACTGTATTAGCCTGGCGAATTCCTATTGGCAAGCTATTCCAGATTTTAGGTGCATAACAGCAGAAGGTCGCCCCACCACATCTTTTAAGTTTAGCTCTTGGAATTCTAAGCAGACATTCATTTGAAGATCTAAGGTTACGATTTGGATGTTAATAAGATGTTATTAGCTACAGAGTAGATGATGTTTGTCTTTTTCAACGCAGAAATTAGAACAAACAGGTTTCTAAATTTACTGTGGATTGCTATCAAAAATCAGAGGTCCTAATTGTTACTTACTGTACTCAAACCAGAACTGCCAGGAGTTCTTCACAAAGGCACAATAATTCAACTGGAGCCCAAATGCTAAGCCAGAGAATCAAACTGAGACATTGAAAGGTATGAATCATTGCCATAAAATCAGAACCTAAAGGACTACACCAATCCATAATCTCAGAAAATGAAGTAATGGTGCTGCCCTGGACTTTATGTGACCTGAAACACGATGTATCCTGGGAGGCAAACCCTAGCAACTATGCACTACTTCCGAAAAACCCATTAACTACCCACTAAAGTTCTAAAGTAGCAGCAGGACACACACTAATATGATAACAAATTACTTTTTTTTAAAATAAAGATGTAAAATAAAAACACAAACCTGAAAATGAAGCATGTAAGTTTTGCTTTCAAAATATTAAAAACTTTCTCTAAGGCAAAAAAAAAAAAAGAACAATTGCGAATGCAGGAATTTTCCAGTGCTTAACAGCCTGTACTATAATATTCACACAACACAGGATTGATCCTTGGGTTAATGCCAAATTCTAATTATGCTATCTGCATGTTGCAACAGAAATGAAGACTTGTCAAACCAGATGACAGTCTACAGTCATCCAGTTTTAGTGATCATGTGTCCACTGTAGCTTCATTTTCCCATTTTTTATAATGCTGAGCCTGTAATTCATTCTGATTGCATGCTTCAGAAGGCCCACATAACTGGTCAAAATTATGCTAGTTTATGCATTATGACAAAGCTTCTTGCTTACACGGAATGGTTTGCTCATGTAAGGTTTGTGAATTTTGTGTTATAGTTTACATTACTTTTTGTTTATTAAATTAATCATTTTCATTAATAAGAATTGTTTAAATTTTATTAGTCAAGTCAAGATGGGGAGCATGCACTGGTACAATGTGTTGCCACACCCACCACACAATGAAACAACTCAGGATCCCGGTTTGCAACCCCCCGGGCAGACACGCGTTCCAGTCCCACCCTCTATCTGCCACAGCCAGGTGTTATGTGGGCGACCCCTTGGTCTGGTCCAGCCACTCAGGTCCCCAACAATGAGGATCTTACGAGCTGGATCACCCTCAGGGAAACGCCCCACATGGCCGTAGTGCTGTAACTGACGCTCCCTCACAATGCAGGTAATGTGCCTCATTTGGGACTCCATGAGCAACCATTCATTCGACACAAAGTCAAACCAATGGTACCCAAGGATTTTCCGGAGAGACACAGTACCAAAGGAATCCAGTCTCTGTCTTAGGTCACTGGACAGCGTCCATGTCTCGCAACCATATAGCAAGACAGGAAGCACCAGGACTCTAAAGACTTGGACCTTCGTTCTTTTACATAGACACCCCTTTCCAGCGACCTCATGACCCCCCATGCTCTCCCAATTCATCGCCATTTTTTTATTATATGCAGTTGCTACCTGTACATACAAAACAGTGTAGCAAGGCATGAGTATTAACCTACATGGGTCAGTTGCAGTGTATCTGGGAAAGTACCGTACCAGCTGAGCATTAACACCAGACTACATAGTATGGTGCTAAGAGAAGATGCTCCTCAGGTCTAAGTGCCAATGCAGTGAACAGTGCAACAAGATCAACACCAAGGTTAACTAATAGTCTTGTTTTTTGTTTCATCAGTTTTCTTGGATGTTTGTTTACTAGACTGTTAATGGTGGTGCACTGGTAATTAAAATTTCAATCTGCAGCTTCACTTTCCTCTTGATTTAATGGGACAGAGCACAGTGAAAAAGTACACCCTCCTGTAGAATTAATACAAATAATTGCAATCATTAAGCTATATTAAATCGAGAGTTGCTGTCGTTATTGTAAAAGTTATTCATGTCGAGCCTCTGAAAAGGCCATGAAATTTATGTAAAGTATATAGAAAGTAATCACACTAAAAGGTAAATGTTAGTAGAATTGTATGAAGCATAACTGTCTCTGTGCAGCTCACGGGTGGTTGATGATCTACTTTTAGGGTAACCTGGGTGCGCACGCTGGCATATGCAAGAAAAATGTACTGCAGGTGTTGTACCGAATTCCCCCCCCCCCCCCCCCCACCCATGCACATGCATTACCCAAGCAAAGAGGTATTTTATCATTCTTAAGGGAATTATGTAAGTGCTATTAATTAATTCTGTCATACTCTCAGGACAGCCTAAAGCGATCGTAAGATCACATTTACTGTATTCATATTTTGCGTGTTACTGCATTGAGTGTTAGGCAATATTATTTATTTGATCACTAAATGCTGATCAGCCCTGCCAAAATAACCCCCCTACCTTAACTCCAGACAGGAAGGTCAGAGTTAATTCAGATTTTATCTGCTGTCACTGACTGACCTGTAGATTATGCCCTAGAAGTTTTACTGCTATATAAAAGTAGCTGTGTTGCAGATGCCTTCATGAAATTTTTCATATCTCACCCTCTCTCAATAGTGGCAGCATTTTCCTGTTTAAGTGGTACTATATGTGCTCTTTCACACAATACATGTATGTGGTCACTTGTACATTAAATTGCTGCCATTCGATGTAATGAATGAGTGACTGCTGTCTTACATCTCTGAGGGAGAGCACTCCAGATCACTATATTTTTTTATGTGATGTTTCTTAGAGTGTAAATATATGTTTGTGACATGCTGGAGTGTATGGGAGTCTTAATCTGGTGATGCTATAACTCATCTTCTCAATTACATAAATAACACAGAAGAGTTAATACTTGTCATTTATTGTGTATCCTGCATTTCCTATTAACTGAATTAATCTAACAGCCAGCAAAGCATATAAAATACCTAGTCAGAGGATGAACAATATTCGTAAGAAACAGTGCAATAGTGCTAATCCTCAAAGTTGGTCTTTTTACTGTCAATATATATTAAGATCAGACCAGCACAGGACCATCCCCAGCTCGGAATATACTGCAACTGATTCCACATGTTGAGGAATCAAAGACATTTATTATTAACATTATATTTCTGAAGTTACGAAATTAAAATTTCAAGACAGACATGGAATGAAAACTGTGCTTCCAGTCTATGCAAAGTAACAAATCTACCTTGTTCCCATTAACCCCTGCAACCTGCCACACTGTCTCTTAAAAAAATACCCTATTAAAAAGAAACTATTAACTAGACCTGTTCTAAATATATAAATTAATCTTGATCTACAAAATATATTTAACATATCTTCAAATCAACAAAAAAGTAAAATTACCAATCCAAAAATTGGCTCACACACCACTTTTTTGTTTTTTCATGGCTGCTGTTATATTCTCTCAGTTTGCTAATAACATAACGCATAACATATTATGTTATTTCGTTCTGCCTATTTAGGAAGGCTATGCACACATCTGGTCATTCTGCTTTGGACAAAGAAGTAACCTTTTTTCTTTAGAGAACTTTACATTTAAGATTCAGGGAAAGAACAGGAACTGAGTATTTTTTAGTATTGTTTTTGGATAATGCCTTGTGGTTTTTGGCAGTTTTTCCTTCTTTTTTAGTATTCGACCCTTACCTGTTTAATGATTGTTCTTCATTGCCTCCTTTCAAGTCATCCTCATCTCCTGGTTCATTTAATCTGTTGCGTTTTGGTTGTCTTTTTCGTTGGCCATAACCCTTAGAGATACCATATTCCACCCTATTCTCCAGACCAGGCCCCATTTGTTTACCATCTGTTCCCCAATCTAAAGGGATAACTTAATAGATAGATAGATAGATAGATAGATAGATAGATAGATAGATAGATAGATAGATAGATAGATAGATAGATAGATAGATAGATAGATAGATAGATAGATAGATAGATAGATAGATAGATAGATAGATACTTTATTAATCCCGATGGGAAATTCACATTCTTCAGCAGCAGCATACTGATACAATAAATAATATTAAATTAAAGAATGATAATAATACAGGTGAAAAAAACAGACAATAACTATGTATAATGTTAAATATTAACGTTTACCCCCCCCTGGTGGAATTAAAGAGTCGCATAGTTTGGGGGAGGAACGATCTCCTCAATCTGTCTGTGGAGCAGGACAGTGACAGCAGTCTGTCGCTGAAGCTGCTCTTCTGTCTGGAGATGACATTATTTAGTGGATGCAGTGGATTCTCCATAATTGATGAGGCGTCTTTCCTCTTAATGCTGCCTCCCCAGCACACCACTGCGTAGAAGAGGGCGCTCGCCACAACTGTTTGATAGAACATCTGCAGCATCTTATTGCAGATGTTGAAGGAAGCCAGCCTTCTAAGGAAGTATAACCGGCTTTGTCCTTTCTTGCACAGCGCATCAGTATTGGCAGTCCAGTCTAATTTATCATCCAGCTGCACTCCCAGATATTTATAGGTCTGCACCATCTGCACACAGTCACCTTTGATGATCACGGGGTCTATGAGGGGTCTGGGCCTCCTAAAATCCACCACCAGCTCCTTGGTTTTGCTGGTGTTCAGGTGTAGGTGGTTTAATGAGATGTAGCTTGCCAATGATGAAGACATCAAATCAGCTACAGAAGAGTGGTTTCACAAATAAGACAAAATGTTTTATTTGAGAGGCATAAGAAAGCTTTGTGAAAGTTATAACATTTGTATGAGTGTTCCCAGGGATTTTGATCTTATTTGGTTTGGTTGGTGTTTCTCTTAGTAGGTCAACCTCAAAATGTTTGATCATCCTCAGTATAATTTCATCAAGCATATCTAAAAACCACTATATCTGTGCAATTATTACTCATAGGTAGGCGATTCTGCCGGTGGGCTATGTGACTTGGTAGACATGCATTGTGGTTACTTTCACTCTGAGGTGAGTGGAAACAATTTCTGTCTATAAAGACATGTGTTTTTGTTTAATTTAACTTCAGCCACAATTATGAGTTCAATCATTTCATCTAAATCCAGTACCACCAAGTTTTCTAATTTAACTTTTGAAGATGTTTATGTGTGGGACACCTAAGATGTTGTATTAGAATAGCTGAGCGCATCCAAAAGAGAGTGTATTACGCAACTGATTGTGTTTGGTAAATTCCCTTCCTTTCCTTTTTAACAACAACAACAACATGTCTTTTAATAGCATATTTTCATTCACAACATATAGTTCAAAGTACTTAACAAGAAGGAAAAGAGAAACAAACACAAATGCAAAGAATAAATAAAAAAGAGAAGCTTGTCACATATTTCACTTTTAATTACATACAGTTAAATTAGAATGCTGGAGTATCTTGTCATAGGATGCTGATCCTTTTAATGTATTTTTATTTCCTTCAGAAAACTTTAAGAAAATGTTTGCTGTGAAAGATTACAAAAATTGATTAAGTGGAAGTTTACATTTTTAACATAAACTTAAATATACCAAAGAAAATTCAACTGTTTTATCAGGAGCAATGTGATATGTATTTATTCAGAATACGGAAGTGAACTCAATGTTTAACATTCTATCTGAGGGAGAGCGGAAAGAAATACGTACACTTACAGCAAACAAACACTTCACATACAAACTTACCACAAAGTAATACACAGTTTTCTTGCAAACAATTGAAGAGAATTAATTTTTTTTCCACCCAGCCCAATTTTAGTTTTTTAGCACAATGTGACTTCCACATTTCTCCTGAGACGAATAATAGTTACACCATTGTGAAAAGTACTCAAGGGTCTAACGTCTTTCTTGTTTTTCTACTCGATCACAAACATTTTGCCTTTTTTGGCATGCACTAGTTCAGGAGTGGCGAACTCCAGGCCTTGAGTACCACAGTGGCTGCAGGTTTTCATTCTTACCATCTTCTTAATTAGTGAGCAGTTTTTGCTGCAGATTACTTCTTTTAATTAACTTGAGTCAGGCCCCATAGTTGTTTCTTTTTCTTTAATTAGCAGCCAAACAATAATGAGACACAAAACAAGCCACCACATGACCAGCTTCCCTGTGCCCATCACAAAATATCTGAAATTAAAGAGAGGTGATGGTCTTGGTAAGGTTGATCTCTCAGGTCACCAAAACATTTTGACGGTGCTCTTAGAAAGAACAGTAAAACAACAGTTTTCGAAATGTGTGCTGTGGCAAAATGAGAGCAGCAACAAGCCATGGAATTAAACAATGGGTTTAATTAACAGCAAGAACTGGCTTCTCATTAAGAAAGTGATTGGAGTGAAATTGGTTGGAGTTTGAAGCCCCAGTTTAGCTGGTCATCTGTTAGCTCGTTTCACATCTCATTTCTGCTTGGCTGTCATTTAATGAAGAAAGGAATCAATTCAGAGGGCTGAACTCTTCTAACAGGGTTATTAAAGTGATGGGGAAAAAATTAATTAGCAGTGAAAACTGGTCACTGATTAGGAAAAGGGTTAGAATAAAAACCTGTAGCCACTGTAGCACTCCAGGCCTGGAGTTCGCCACCCCTGCACTAGTTTGTTCTACAGTGAACCTTTAGGTGAACAGATTCACCAGGCATGTAATGGTTTGGTGGTATAGTACCATATGCTTCAGTGTCACCATCCATGTCAACGTCTGATGACCAATTCACATTGTCATCACTATTGTTTCATTAAACTGATTGTTCAGTTTCAGTTTGTTCTAAAACTGGCTTCACAGCCATTGTGTTTTGGTTGAAGGCTTCCCACTATTGAATATTGACGAGTTACTTTAGAGTGGGAAAATGAACAGAAATATTCATGATTTTTGAAGCAATAATATTTCATCCACTAGATGGCAGCTGAGTACTGTCCCAAGATTTATTCTGGATTAACACTAAGGCGGCTAATTAAATATCACCCCATTTCTAACTCAGCCTTAACCGGAATTCCAAGCCTGAGTCACGCACAGGGTTACTGATAAGAAGGTTAAGACATATTTCTTCTTATAGTTAGCTTCATTCACAAATTAGATGCCTTCTTTTCATTTGTAAGTGTTGGTTTTTCTGAAGAGCTTAATGTGTGAGTGTACTGTGGCATAATAAATACATTACTCCAGATTACTAAACATTAATCCATAGACCCACATATAAACCTGCATTTTCCTTGTCAAGCCATTACACCAGCAATATGACACAACAAGTAACCTACAATATAGTTGTAACAGATAGAGGGCGCTATCGCTCCCTTGAACCCTTGTTCGAGACGCCAGACACCTGATAAAAGTCCAATATGACTTTATTTTATAATAATAATGTGCACAAAGCATCCTCCTCTCCACAATACTCATACAATAATAATAAACTACAATAATTAACAATCCTCCACACTCCCAGACACTTAGCCACCCTACCACCCAGCTCAGCTCGACGTCTGGGATTTCCCATAGTCCTTTTAAAGTCCTTGACCTGGAAATGTTTCACCCTCTCTGTCCATGTGACTAGGAACACTTCCGGGTCAGAAACAATCCTTTTCTTCACCCCGGAAGCACGTCATTCCTCTTGTTCATGTGACTTTGACATACTTACGGGGCGTAGGGAAAATAATTACTGCTCCTCCTTGCAGCGCCTTCTAGCGGCCCCCATGGTATCCAGCAGGGTTGTAAAGGAAAACTCCAATGTCCATAATTCCCTGCTGGCATTCGGGGTACCTCCATACTGCAAGGAGAGCTCCACCTGGCGGCCTGGGGGTATTGGCCGGGATAAATGGCTGGCCACCTATCACATAATGTATAGATCTAATCAAGGTAGTGTGGCTCCAAGCCAGAGTTTCTGATCACAGCTTGTGTTTGGCTTTTCTGCAAAGTTGAGTAAATAAGTTGATTGCAATTATTAATTATATAAATCGTATGGGTAGATGGATAAATAATGAATTAATCTCAAGGAGAAATTAAACTGTTAAGCACCCAATACAAATATTTATGTAATTTATGTCTGTATATACTATATATACAGTCACGTGTGTCAGTGTACTATGGTATAAACTTTACAAGGACCTATTTAAAGGGGACACAAAAATATTGACATTACATCTCAGCTTACCCATTTGTTTCTACCATTTTTTTCTTTGTCATTAATGTTCATTAATACATAAAAATACATAACAGCTCATAGAACAATCATACTCGTTTTTATCATTATTAATCTACTTAGTCGAGTCTTTTAATCCACAAAATTGCATGACGATCAACTAAAGGTAAAAATGCAACAATACCATTAAATCACTGTTTATTACAAACATAGTACTGTATTATAAATATTTTGGGTAAACTTATTAAATCTCTCTCTTAGTCTGGTAGATATTTTCTTGGGGCTCAAGCATTTCCCAGCCTGACAAACTTGTAGTCAATTTGATTGTGTTTGTGTGTATGGTTGTATCCTGGTATTGAGTGCCAGCTAATCGTAGCTGACTCCTACTTTATTGAAAAAGATGCCAAAATAGACTTTACTGAACTACTGGGAAGATAAACACACACATACAATGAGGCTTTTAATCTTTAATTTTAAACAAAATAGCCTTACATATGTAACACTGTATACATTAAACATTTTTAGACATTTTTTTTTCTCTGTAATGCATACTGTAACACAGAAGTAGGCCACATACTATATCATGCTTTTCATCCTTGTTATAGTTTTTAAACTAAGGGGCCCTAGTGTAAAATTGGTCAGACACTGCCAAATGGAGACTATCATCAGCACTAACCACATAGCAGCATCCCTTGTTGCTCTTTAGACAACTCATAGAACAAAGAAAAGTTTAGACAAAGGCAATAACAAAACCGCACGCATTTATTATCGTGTCTTAATCCGTCAATATACACGGAGTGGAATAAGATATATATGGTAGATATTAAGATTTGGTTTTAAAAAAGGAAGAATCCTTATCTTATCTGTTTACTAAATATATATTTCTTACATCTACTCAAACAAAGCAAAGTGGTCCTTTTTGAAAAATTGAGCTTAAATAACAAACAGGACAATATTCGGGGTGGACTTTGCCAAGTTTCCTCTATCACATGTAATTATTGTGCTTAAAATAGACATAGAGACGTAGATAACAGCATTAGAGCCACTGCAGGACAGTATTTTCTTATTTAATACTGTCAGACCAGTGATAAATTCTTGAATTTGTTGAATAAATTAAATAATGTGATTTTTTAATAGAGCTTTTCAGTGTACTGCAAACCTGAAATAGTTTGAGGCTGCAAGACAAAAATTCTTAAAGTATCTTAATTCTTGAAAGTACTTCAGTTGTTTAGTTCTTAAAGAAGTACAGTTTTAAAGTAAAGCCAAAGAGCCCAGAAGCATAAACAAAACATCTGCTTATTGAAAACTAAACACAAAAAATAACAAATAAAGCAAAAAATCTGACCCCATTTCCATGATCCCTGTCTTCGAGGTGAGGTGACTTGATCGCTTAAACACCAATTTAGTACAAAGCACGATCAATTCACCACTACGTTCTCTGTATTGTACTAGAGATCTTTTTACCTCAAATCTTGAGTCTAAGCTCTAAAGGGACTCTAGCTTGAAATTTTCATAAATTCCCTCCCAGGATTTCCTCTTGCTGATCTGCACCAGGAGTTGGTTTGTAAACTCTTGGGGACACCAAGTCAAAGTTCCCATTGTCAGGCCCAATAACCACTGCACTCCACAGCCTTCCACTCCCTTTCACTAACTTCTGAGCTACCTTACTTTAAAGGATGGTATTTTCTATCTATTGAACTCTGTACCCTCCATCCCCATCGTAAAGTGAGAGAACAGCAATATATACAATAAACACTTCTCTTTAGAACACTAATATATATTATGATTGTGAAGAAATAACAGACTTGAAAAATACCAAACGTATCCATTAAAGAGCCTATAGGATACTGTGCTGCCCCCTGTTGTCCAGGAAATGGTTTGATCACCTGTCAAATGTGTTTGTACTTCCTGATTTGGTACTCCTGCCTACTGTCCTTCCTGGGCATTCAACTCACTTACAGGATCTTCTGCACTGTAGTGGTTCCCTTTTTTACGGTCATGACTAGGTTAATCGCCAGGTTTCATCCCTTTCGCAAAGTCTCACTGGGCCCTATCTTTATCCTATAGCACCTTTCTCTGCTGACAATTGGTTATATTCAAAGCAACCCAAGGCCAGTGGCTTGTCAGCTTCATCATGTGGTTTGACATTTTTTTAAAACCAGAAAACAATTTCATCAAATTATTTCAAATACAGTTTATACAATCTCACATGCATAGTTAACAATAGTTATCAGAGACTTTAGGTGTTCTGGAATTGTAAGTTGAATTGTGATAAACCTTAACCTTTTCTCTGTATTATGTTAAAAAGGTTTTTCCGGTGTGTCTGCATTATTCAGCCTTGACCACACACCTCCACACCACTCGCCCAGTCATTACTCCCTTTGCGCACATCCTTTTTCCGTACTACCCCATGACACTTCAGTGGTAGCTCACCCTTCAACACAGTCAGTTATAATGGCAAGGCAGAAAAGCAAATTACAGTATCTATAAAGGAATGTTAAATTTTACATCACGATAGAAAAAGAGCAACAATAGCTGATAATGAACGTTAAAAAAAAGAAAATGAACAAAAAAGCTACATATAATAAAAGTCAAGAATAAAGAGAATTGTCCATTAAACCAGAGAAAAATATCCTTAACAATATGAGAATAGAAATGCAAAAAAAGCAACTTTTATAGAATGTAAGTTAGAGGATAAAGTAATTCATATTATTGTTTTTGACAAGGTGTTAATGTAATTTAATTTTTTATTTATTTTTTACTATGTATTATTATTCATTGATATTTAAAATACAGTATATAGTTGTAGTGAAACATTCAAGTAACTGATTTTCTATCTATAATAACTAAGGATCAAACAGTCTTCCTCCCACGCCCCGCATATTCTTCTATATACCATCTCTTTAAATATAATCGCTTTCTCTAATGGAGGAGCACTCCGATGTCCTTCAAGCAGCTCAGCGGGGTTGGCGAGCAAAGCAAAGATTAAAATCAAATTAGGAATATGACCAGTAAGAGATGACATTTCCCATGGTTCACATATATGGGAATTAATTTAGAGATACAAAGGTACTGTCTATAAAAGAAGGATCTGAAAGAAAGGTGGCATTCAAGTGCTGCATTCACATTTCTTTTTACTTTATTCAGCTTTCAGTTTCTGTTCAACACTTAATTATTTACATAGTGAAAACTATGTTTTATATGTTTAAGGAGGTGTCATTACAGTTTTTAATAATTGTAATAATAAATATGCATTACATGAAAACTACCTTGTGGATTATATAGACTAGTCAATCAGCAGGGTCTGCCTTTATTTTGTCTTTACTCATATCTACTAAAATCTTCTCCACCATACTGTTTGGTGTATACAGTATCTTATGTGGTTACCCAGTTAATGGAGAACAGAGTTTGTGTCCACCATGTAATTCTCTGCAAGACTCTCTACAGTTGTCTACCTTGGTATCCCCAGTCTCTGGTGTTTCTCTGTATGTCCCTACAAGATTTGTCTGCTTTGGCCTGTCTACTAATTCTTCCTTCTTTCACCGGTTGTGCTACAAGTGAATGATGCTTCAAGTGTCCACAATACCATTTTCTTTCATAATTTCAAAAACTTTTATCATGTTACCTTTTAATCTCTATTTACTTAAACTGAAAAAGGGATCAATATCTATTTCAATGTTTCTTCTTAATTCAAACTTCACAGTCCTGAAATCAGGCTAGATGCCTTTCTTTGGACTTTCTCTAGTGCTGCTATGTTTTCTTGTAATATGATTTCTCTCAATTGACTCCCAGATGCCACATTGAAAAACTCAGATTGTAAGAATTATTGTTTGCTTTTGCAAGTCGCCTTGTATAAAGCAATCTATTTAAAAAGAATGGCAAGAATAATCCCAGATATGCTACAGCATCAACAGTCTGGACAGCTTCCAACTGTTTGGCGACAGCCATATCTAGGAAAGTTTATGAGTTAGTTTACAAAGGAACAGAGCACTGAAACCTTTCCTGCTAACTAATTTACTTAAGGTGTGGGGGTGTATGGAAACAGAAAAAACTGTCCATAATGTATGTGAAGTGCAAGGGCTAGTATAAATGCATCTAAAGGACCTACTGATCCTGAATTTAAATCAGCCATTAATCATTATGCATATAAAAGGCAAATGTAGTTTCTTATGGTCATGATGCAGCCATTTCTTGACCTTTGTAGATAAAGCAGTTTGTCATGTCGATTAGTTTTAGCAAATAAGATTTTTACCTTAATCACGTTTTTGGTTGCTCAAAAATTGTCAAAAAGGGACAAAGAAAGCAGATGTCATCTGCATAACTAATCAGTTTTAAAGAAAACTTCCATTTAGAATTTAAGCAGAGTCACTCCATTACCTTATAAAAATTATTTGTAAATCAGTGTGCCTATTAATTCTCTTAATGTACTTCATTCAAATGCAGCTGACAACATATTCTTATACTCATAAAATGATGATAGAGCTGCAGTACTGTGGTATCGTTAGTGATCTAGGAAATTTATAAAACATTTGTTTACATGAGTTTGAAATGCTGAACAACCTAATATATTCTTTTCAGGTTTTGTTCCACTATAAGATTCAGTATTCTTTTTATTTTGCCAAAATTGCTTACAATGAATTGGGTATTGTTTCAAAATTTAAAAATGCCCTGTTCAAAAGGGAGCCACTGTTAATAGTGAAGTCAAATGTGGTAGATCGTCTTTTTCTTTATAAAAATATGCAATGTCATTTAGCATGAAGTATTTTAGTTAGCACAGAATTATGTTTTCTTACCTTTGAAAGTATTACAATTAAAAAGGAACATGACACATCTTCCTGCCATACAGAAATGTCCGTCAGTTTATCATATATGTTTGTTAATACATGTAACATTTTTAAATATATATTTTTTTATTCTCAGATAGTCATAGTCATGTAATGACTAAAAAGCATTACTGCTTTACTGATCAAGTATGTCCATCCATCCATTGTCCAACCCGCTGAATCCGAACACAGGGTCATGGGGGTCTGCTGGAGCCAATCCCAGCCAACACAGGGCACAAGGCAGGAACCAATCCCGGGCAGGGTGCCAACCCACCGCAGGACACACACAAACACACCCACCAAGCAAGCACACACTAGGGCCAATTTAGAATCGCCAATCCACCTAACCTGCATGTCTTTGGACTGTGGGAGGAAACCGGAGCGCCCGGAGGAAACCCACGCAGACACGGGGAGAACATGCAAACTCCGCGCAGGGAGGAACCGGGAAGCGAACCCAGGTCCCCAGATCTCCCAACTGCGAGGCAGCAGCGCTACCCACTGCGCCACCGTGCCGCCCCTGATCAAGTATAGTTTCAGTAAAAAGCTGAATGAATGAATTATATTATTTTTAAATTATACATGTTGCATTGTTACATGTAATATTCTCACATTAGACTCTTGGGATCACATTTCTGCACTTTTGTTTCTAATTTTAGGACTGTGAGGACCCTATCTTGGCATCATGGCATATAAGGCAGGAGCCAAGCTTAACACATCAACATTTACTGTGGATTCTTAAGTTTTAACAGTTTTACCAACAATTTTCAGATTATTAATTAGTTATATTAAGATTTCTGAATAGAAATAAATTTAAGGCAGACATGAATAAACAAATAAGAATGACAGAAGATAAATCCTAGTGGACTGGTAGTGCAGGGCCGTTCTTAGGACGTTGGGGGCCCTGGGCATAATTAGACTGTGGGGGCCCTAATGTGTGTAGTATTAGCTACAGTTCAGCCAGATTTGACCTGTTTCCACTGGGCACCGCGTGGAGGTATGTAGCTAAGCCCAGCGTGTGCAAAATGTGCAGTGCAGTGGTGCATATTTTTATAAATTTTAGAGCATTTTATTTATTTTTTTGTCACAATTAAAAAGTGTGTTTTTTATACCGTTTTCCATTTTTTTCTACCAAATTAAAACTTGGGCTAAAGAACATTCCAGAATAAAGCTCAAGAAACAAAATCACACTTTAACACTTGCAAAATCTTTAATTAATGCCGAGTAATCAAGCGATTGGACAATGTCTCGCTCAGTGGACATTAATGCTAAAGCATTCAATCGTTCTTGTAACATGGTTGTCCTGAGGTAATTCTTGATTATCTAAAGCTGCGTTCCCCAGCAGCGACAGTAACTGGTATGGTCAAGGCGATACGTAGCGCTATTGCGACCTTTGGAACAGAATCTTGCAAGCTGTTCTGGTATATAAACTGCAATGTTTCAAGAGCAGAAGCATTCATTTCATTGTCTCTTCATTTTCACTTTCAGCAACTGCTGGCTGAACATCATCATCTGGCTGCTCATTTTCTTGTGGAATGTGACGTGAGTGTTGCTCGTTGCTTACTGCTGGTCGGGTTTGAAAGGAATCAGTAGGAGAATGCACCTTTTCAGCGACGACAAATTTCAGCAAAGCTCCTTTTTGTGTCTCAATAAAGGCTACATCGTCTGCCGTTTTCTTCATTTAGCAGCACCGGATGGATAACTATCATTAATATTAATATGGTACGTGCGAAACTGCTAACGTGAATAAGACGCAGTTACGAGCGGAGTACGATAAGGCTAATACCAAGGTGAAAAAGAGAAGAAAGCGTTATACGCGACAGAAAAACACGGGAAGAAGTCCGCGCCCACGCTCACGATGCAACCGTGGTCTGGAACGGAATTAAACTTCATAGTACAGATATGTAGCTTGCATCGATCTTAAAAAATAAAAAAACCCTCGAATGATGGGGCCCCTTTAGTCTTGGGGCCCCGGGCGACTGCCCTGCTCACCCATGCCTATGAAAAGCCCTGGGTAATGTGATATCTGTTCATTTATACACTAATTTTCCCCTTATTTTCACAATATTTTTAACTTATTTTACTGGATATACACTAATTTGAATCACCTAACAGTGCCACAGTGAAAAGATGGCTCTGGGATGCTGTCTTAGGAGTTTCAAGGAAAAACTATATCTGAAACTCACAAACCCAGAAGTTGAAAGTCCAGTTTTTTAAGCCAAAATGTTATGAAGTATTGATCTGTGTCTTGTGACTGCACACATATTGAGAAACATATTACATTACAAAGATAAAAAAGCAAACCATTGTTGTGAAATTTTAAAAACCGGCTGTGCGCCTCACTTTGCCTATTTTGTCTTTCCCTGTGATACCCTTTCAGCCCTGGGGGCATGGATTCATCTTGGAAAGCCATTGCCAAGTGCAGTTATTGACATTGTGAATGTTTATTGAATGTTGAAAGTTATTGTCCAGATGCAAATTGCTGTGTCTATTCTGGAGGTAACTAGACAATAATACTGAGAAACGGAACACTTACAATCAACAACAACAATTTAGTTTTGTATAGCCCAAATTTACACAAGGAGTGTTGTAATGAGCTTTAACAGGCCCTGTTTTATTACAGCCCCCGATTCTTGACTCCCTAAGAAGATGATAAAAAGCTCAAAAAAAAAAAAAGCATGTAGGGAAAAAAATGGAAGACATTTTGGGAAAGGCAATTCAAAGAGAGACCCCTTTCCAGGAAGGTTGGGGGTGCAATGGGTGTCAAAAAACAGTGTAAATACAATACAATACACAGAACAGAACACAAGTAATCCTCTTCGCAGATCTAGATGGCCAGTCTATCATTGACACCTCAGAAATGCAATAAAATAGTACAATAGTAATGGTACAAGTACAAAGCAAAATGCAGGAGTAGATTATATAACATATAAGGATTCAGATTTGTTCAGAATCCTGGAGACCTTGGCCAACAAGCTGCCTCTCTGCTACTGTCCATTCCATAGCTGAATCAGTGCTGGGCTGGCCAATCTGATGAAAGGACCCTTCTACCTGATGATTCCGGTGCTCCTTTATCAGAGATGACTTTTCCATAGACAGGCAAACAACTTGGCAGCATTGCAGTGGCACTAAGTACTACATTTGAATACCGAGAAAAGAAACCGAATAGGTGAGGGTTAGTAACAAATTATAAATATCATATTGTTTATGTTTTAGTGCTAATGGCTAACAACAGAGATGCAGTCTGCATAGTTAATCGACAGCTCTAGTCTGGGTGTGCTAAATTGAAGTAGTGAGTCTTCAGTTGGGATTTAAAAAATGGGATTGAATGGGCAGCTCTTATAGTAGCAGGCAGACCATTTCATTGCTTTGGGGCCTTGTAACTAAAAGCTCAACCTCCCACTGTTATTTTATTAATCTTTGGACTCATAAGCAGACCGGAATCTTGAGATCTTAATGTGTGTTCTGGTTTGTAAGTAATGATAAGATAAGTAAGCTGGGCTTTGGCCATTTAAAGCTTTATATGTTAAAAGGAGGATTTTGAAATCTGCCCTAAACTTAACAGGGAACCAGTGTAAGGATTTAAGAAATGTAATTATGTGTTCATATTTTCTTGTTCATGTAATAATTCTTGCAGCAGCATTTTGGATTAACTGAAAGCTGTATAAAGAACAATTTGAACATTGCAGTAGTCAATCCTACTAGAAATAAATGCATGAATTAATGTCTCAGTATCCCGCATAATTAGAAAATGCCTTACTTTCCCAACATTTTTAAGATGGAAGAATGTCATGTGCACTTTAAATGACATGCTAGCACCAAAGATAATGCCTAGACTGTGGGTTGATTCAGAAAAAACTAATAATGATTACAACTGAGTTACATAATGACAAAACATTGTTGCGATCAACATCAATCCCTCCAATGATTAACATCTCTGTTTTATCTGTGTTTAAAGACAAGTAGTTCTCATCCACCCACTGGTTTAATTCTGTAACACATCTAATTAAGAACAATATCAGAGAAATGTCTTTTGGTCTAAAAGAAAGGTATAACTGGGTGTCATCTGCATACAAATGAAAATTAGCATTCTTTTTTCTAATGATAGATCCCAGTGGAAAATCAATAAAGGTCCCAGTACTGAGCCTTGAGGGACACCATATTTCACTTCTGCGCTTATGTCTAACATCATAATTATAGTGAACTTTCCTTCATCACAGTATATCACAATGTCATTTACACATGTATAAGTGCCACCTCTGTACTATAACAGAAACTATGAACTATAAGTTTCTCAAATTATTTGTGATGCATAAGGTGTGACTAAAGCTGACTGGGTCTTTTTAAGTAACGGTTTGATGACTGATTCTTTCAGGGCACTAATGAGCTATTGATAATGCAAAGCATAGGTGTATCTATTGCATTTTTTACTAGTTTTGTTGGCACTGTATCTAGGGAAGAAGTAGTAAATTTCATTTAGAAATTAAAATTAAGAATCCCTGTTGTGTTACAGGATTGAAATTTCTAAAGAAGGTGAATGCAAGGCAAGACAGGGTTTGTCAAGCTGGTATGTGATTTGCAAAGAAAGAAAGAAAGAAAGAAAGAAAGAAAGAAAGAAAGAAAGAAAGAAAGAAAGAAAGAAAGAAAGAAAGAAAGAAAGAAAGAAAGAAAGAAAGAAAGATCTGCGTTTATTGGTGTATTTGTGTTGTGTACCGGTATTATCCTGTGCTGCTGTGGGGTGTGACAGAAAAGCACTTCCCCACTTGGAAGCCTGTTTTGCTGATGTTAGCCCTCAGTATCTTTATCATCCAGTCCCTATATTCCTGTGCATCGTTTGGGGTGAGATCTAACCTTTCCATATCACCTCAGTCACCCATATTCATGTGCATCAGGTCAATTTAGAGTCCTTAGTCAAACTAAGTTGTATATCTATGGGATGTGAGAACTTGACATGGGCAGTGCCTGGGCCAAAATTTGAAGACTCCTTAATATAACTGAAGACTATTGTGAATACTGAACAGCCATCACAGCCCTAGTCACATCTAAACACAAGTTTAGGATCATCAATTATAATATATATATATATATATAGTGTATTTTTGATATATGGGAACAAGTCCTTACAGACTAGGGAACAACATGAAAACTCCATAAGGACAATCAATGGGTGTAGGATTCATATCCAGGATGCTGGGTCTCTGAGGCAGTAGGCCTAACCATTGCCCTGCTCAGACTAATTCCATATTAAGAAAAAAATAAACTTGAGATTCTTTTATGTTGTCAATTAAATTTTCAAATTGGATGTGGATGCTCTACTTTAATAACACCGATAGCTGAATTATAGTAATAGCTAAGTTAAAATTAGATTGAAAAATAAAATACTTCTACAGTCTTAATCATAGAAAATAACTTCTTTATTCTTTGAAATGACCCTGTTTAAAATATGCTATGCAAAAATATCTTACTGAATCGGTACATTTTGATCAAAATGACTAATGAATGACATTTTCATTTGGAAATATCCATTACTGGGAAGTACTATATTTCAGGTTTACAGCCAACCCTTTTTATTCATCAGGCTTTTTTCTTTTTCTAAAAAAGTATACCTGATAAATTTCATGCGGCTACTTATTCCTGAAAACCCATCTTCATGACTGATTGTTATCTTATTCATATTCAGCAGTCAAAAAGATGAATGAATTTTTGTAACAGAAGAATGATGAATTTCTGTGGACTTTAATAATAATAATAATAAAAAAACACGCATCACAGCGCTATTTACTTTTTCAAACTGTGTTTGACGCTTACATTTATTTTAAGGTAGTCTGATGCATTTGTTCACTGTTTATCTTGGGAAGAAATATGTTTGAAATAATGAACTGATCTCTTTTAATGCATGGCAATTTTTTCTCTTTATATGGTATATATTCTAAAAAATATTGTACAAAAAAGATGTATTTGTTAAATTTTCCCTCTGATGATCTGAATATTTTCCACAAGCTTTTATTTTATATTCAAATTCAATGAATGTTTATTGGTATTTTGATTTTAATAATTAAAAACAAGCAAATCTGGATAAATAGAGTGCATGTAGCTAATATATTTTATGGGGTCTTAGCAATGAATATTATTCTCTGTATTGAACCTAAGCTTTATCCATTTTTGTGTGTTGACAATTTATTGTTTCAGAGAAGGCTTGACAGACACTGGCACCGTTTGCTGTTGCATCTTTTGGATTCTGTAACTGTGAATTTAATCATTTCTTTACATACACTATTTTAATGGGTATGTGAAGATTTAGGCATCCATCTTAGTATCTTAGTGGCTGCAGTGGTTATAAGATTTTTGTTCTATCCACTTTTGGCCTTAGGACAGTCTAGAAAATGAATTTTAAAGGTAGTTATCTAGCAAGTGTTTGTATTCTTGTGAAAATATTATACAGTATAGCATTAATGTTATTAATATCAACAAAACATTCTTGTATTTTCTAAAAACTTATTGAAATTGTATGAGATCCTATAAGAAGCTTGGAAAAGATTATCACAGAACTACTTTAAGAAATTCTACAGTAATATATAAAAGTGAATTTCTTGAGTTTTTATTCTTGGAGTGGCCACACAAAGTACACTCTTGTTTTAAACACAAAAGATATATTTGTTACATTTTATTTTATACATGCTTATTTGTATTTATCATATTATTATATAGTGTTTTCTTGAGAAAATAATTCCCAGATAATTAACTTTAAAAACAATTATAACAGCTTGGGGGAATTCCCCGTATACTGTCAGTGATGGCAGGGTAGTCACAAAGGACTATTACAAAGGTCCAAGTGTGCATAAACATACAGATTGAACAACCGGGATCTTTACAGCAGGACATTTATGTAGAATGGACAGGAAATGCAATACAGTACTGAGGAAGAGGAAATGAGTTGGCAGGAATTGATGTCACCAGTGGAGGACGGAAGTGAAGTCATTGGAATCGGACCGGAAATTACGTCTTCTGGGGGAGGACTTGGAGGTGGAATCATCACGGGAAAGCCGGAAGTGTTTTTGTGTAACCGAATCATGGTGAGTAAGATGTTTATTCTTCTTTCGTTCTGTTGAAAACAGAGAAGAGGCGTTAGTACTCCCCTCCAACCCCCAGTCCATTGTTCTGTCATGCTCTTTTGCGCCCTTTGGCTGCCCCCTAATTGTGCATGTGTGACGATATCTATGTATGTATGTATATATATATATATATATATATATATATATATATATATATATATATATATATATATATATATATCCATCCATCCATTTTCCAACCCGCTGAATCCGAACACAGGGTCACGGGGGTCTGCTGGAGCCAATCCCAGCCAACACAGGGCACAAGGCAGGAACCAATCCCAGGCAGGGTGCCAACCCACCGCAGGACACACACAAACACACCCACACACCAAGCACACACTAGGGCCAATTTAGAATCGCCAGTCCACCTAACCTGCACGTCTTTGGACTGTGGGAGGAAACCGGAGCGCCCGGAGGAAACCCACGCAGACATGGGGAGAACATGCAAACTCCACGCAGGGAGGACCCGGGAATCGAACCCAGGTCCCCAGATCTCCCAACTGCGAGGCAGCAGCGCTACCCACTGCGCCACCATGCCGCCATATATATATATATATATATATATATATATATATATATATATATATATATATATATATATATATATATATATATATATACAGTTAGGTCCATAAATATTCGGACAGAGACAACTTTTTTTCTAATTTTGGTTCTGTACATTGCCACAATGAATTTTAAATGAAACAACTCAGATGCAGTTGAAGTGCAGACTTTCAGCTTTAATTCAGTGGGGTAAACAAAATGGTTGCATAAAAATGTGAGGCAATTAAAGCATTTTTTAACACAATCCCTTCATTTCAGGGGCTCAAAAGTAATTGGACAAATGAAATAACTGGAAATAAAATGTTCATTTCTAATACTTGGTTGACAACCCTTTGCTGGCAATGACAGCCTGAAGTCTTGAACTCATGGACATCACCAGATGCTGGGTTTCCTCCTTTTTAATGCTCTGCCAGGCCTTTACTGCAGCGGCTTTCAGTTGCTGTTTGTTTGTGGGCGTTTCTGTTCAAAGTTTAGTCTTCAACAAGTGAAATGCATGCTCAATTGGGTTAAGATCAGGTGACTGACTTGGCCATTCAAGAATTTTCCACTTCTTTGCTTTAATAAACTCCTGGGTTGCTTTGGCTGTATGTTTTGGGTCATTGTCCATCTGTATCATGAAACACCACCCAATCAATTTGACTGCATTTAGCTGGATTTGAGCAGACAGTATGTCTCTGAATACCTCAGAATTAATTCGGCTGCTTCTGTCCTGTGTCACATCATCAATAAACACTAGTGACCCAGTGCCACTGGCAACCATGCACACCCAAGCCATCACGCTGCCTCCACCGTGTTTTACAGATGATGTGGTATGCTTTGGATAATAAGCTGTTCCATGCCTTCTCCATACTTTTTTCTTGCCTTCATTCTGGTAGAGGTTGATCTTGGTTTCATCTGTCCAAAGAATGTTTTTCCAGAACTGTGCTGGCTTTTTTAGATGTTCTTTAGCAAAGTCCAATCTAGCCTTTCTATTCTTGAGGCTTATGAGTGGCTTGCACCTTGCAGTGCACCCTCTGTATTTACTTTCATGCAGTCTTCTCTTTATGATAGACTTGGATATTGATACGCCTACCCCCTGGAGAGTGTTGTTCACTTGGTTGGCTGTTGTGAAGGGGTTTCTCATCACCATGGAAATGATTCTGCGATCATCCACCACTGTTGTCTTCCGTGGACGTCCAGGTCTTTTTGCGTTGCTGAGTTCGCCAGTGCTTGCTTTCTTTCTCAGAATGTACCACACTGTAGATTTTGCCACTCGTAATATTGTAGCAATTTCTCGGATGGGTTTCTTCTGTTTTCGCAGCTTAAGGATGGCTTCTTTCACCTGCATGGAGAGCTCCTTCTGTTCTGTCTGTTCACAGCAAAATCTTCCACATGCAAGCACCACACCTCAAATCAACTCCAGGCCTTTTATCTGCTTAATTGATAATGACATAACGACGGACTTGCCCACACCTGCCCATGAAATAGCCTTTGAGTCAATTGTCCAATTACTTTTGAGCCCCTGAAATGAAGGGATTGTGTTAAAAAATGCTTTAGTTGCCTCACATTTTTATGCAATCGTTTTGTTCACCCCACGGAATTAAAGCTTAAAGTCTGCACTTCAACTGCAACTGAGTTGTTTCATTTAAAATTCATTGTGGTAATGTACAGAACCAAAATTAGAAAAAAAGTTGTCTATGTCCAAATATTTATGGACCTCTCTGTATATATATATATATATATATATATATATATATATTTATATATATTTATATATATATATATATATATATATATGAAATTGCACCGCAGCCAACCATCAAGATTGCAGCTCGTCCTGGTGGCTCCAATTGTCGTTACAGTCCTGAAAGTTTGCTGTCCTTTTAAAGGCCAAGCATCCCCCAGCCTGCATGTTCATTAAACTGGATAGCTGGTAGATAAACTAAACTCGTAGTAGTTCCATGTTTCCACCTTCTGTATTCTCCTACACTTCCAAGTATTCTTTATATAAGGAGTGCGACACTAATTTTACATTTCTTCTTTTTGTGTGCAGTGGACTGCACAGCCTCCAAGGGTTCAAAGTCTTTGAAACAGTTTTGCTCCCTTTCCCAGAAATGTGTTTCTCTTTAATCTGATCTCAGATAATGCACATTAGAGTGCTTATTTGAAGCTAACTTTTGAAAGTCTCTACCATAATGTGGGACCTTATGGACAGAGAGGGGGCATTTAAGTTATTATTTTAATGAAATTCATTTAAAACGTGGATTTATTCATTTTATACAGGATTCCATTGAAAAATTGTGTTGCATGTTGAGGTAATATATTGTATCTGAGCAAATTTAAGATTAAAATAACAGCATAAATATGTCAATTAATTTTGTTTCTTCAATTATGGTACATTGATAACATTTTTTTAATTTTACTTTTAATTTAAAATTTTTATATTTTACATATTAGCTATGTTAATCACTAATGAAAAATTCTAATTGAATCCATTTCAAATTCAGCTTCATTTACAACTAAATGTAAATTAAAAGTGTTAGGGAATAAAGTCACTACATTTGTTACATTTTGCTTGTCTTCATAGATGTGTATTAAGCTGAAAAAATGAACAGCTATAAATCAGATAAGATCTTACCTTTTCTTTTCTTGAAAAGATCTAACAAAAAATTAGCAATAATGGGTTTATAGCCTCATACTGTCCCTAACCAATACAAGTTAGCCAACTGTACTTTTGGTATAAGGTGTGAAGTAGGTCACACACACCGTTTGATGAGGGTATCAGATAAAGCGTCAACTTTTTAAAAATGAACTCAGCTGTTCCTAAGATACAGTATACATACACACACACACACACGCATACACACACACACACACACACGCACACACACACACACCTACACATTAAACTACATTAGAAGATCACAATATATCTTGAGATAACACTACCATAATTACAATTTTCTTCTTTTCCTTAGTTAATATCATCTTATTTCCCAAGCTTATTTGAACAAAAAAACCTTCTATTTCATAACAAAAGCAATGTTACATTCAGATTAATGTCACTGGTATTTCTCAAGCATACTTTTTTTTATGTCATCGTCTTGTATTTCAGAAGCTACAGAATAAAGCATCTATATAGTTTAAATAAATATCTGAAACCAATTATGAGAGGCATTTACTGATGTACATTATAGTCATGATATATGAATATTAACTGGGATAAACTTGCAAATGGAGGAGCACAAGAGCAGGAGTTTTTAGAAGTAATCAATGACTGTTTTTTAACACAGCATGTTAAAGCACCAACACGGGGTGAAGCCTGTCTGAATTTAGTATTTTGTAATAATCAGGATAGAATTGAGGGGGTAGAGGTGATTGAACCACTAGGGTCAAGTGACCATAATATAATACAGTTCTCAAAGTTTTATAAGAGTGTGGATGCAAAGACTAAAACTGTTAAGTTTAACTTTGGTGGGGCAAATTTTGAGCAGATGCGGCAAAGTCTAAGGAGGATAGACTGGGAAAAGCTTTTAAGTGTGGAGACAGTCGAGGAGCAGTGGAAACGGTTTAAAAATGTTTTACATGTTATACAGGACAGGTACATAACTAAATTTGGAATTAACAGGAAATTAAAAAAAAACTCCACAGTGGGTTAATAAAGAGTTAAAAAAGGAGCTAAAGGATAAAAACAGCTGTGTAAGGCATATAAGACTAATGATTGCAAAGTGCATCGTAGGGCATATGAGAACATGAGGGCAACCATTAAGAATGATATTAGGGAGGCTAAAAGATGGAGAGGAATATAGCAGATAAGGCGAAAGACGACACTGAAAGATTCTTTCAGTATTTTAGTAGTAAAGGAACAGTCAAGGAGGAGGTGAAGTGCATCAGAAATAGTAAAGGGGAATTAAAAGGTCAACAATGAAACAGCAGACTCTCTAAACTTACATTTCTTCTGAGGTCTTCACAAGTGAGCAAGTGGATAACCCCCCAGTGTTAAATTGGACTACTGAGGAGGTACTGAAGGATTTGGAAATTATAGAGGGAGAAATACTGTTCAGATTAAATAGGCTGAATTCAAACAAATCACCAGGACCAGATAATATTTACCCTTAAGTTCTAAAGGAAGCTAGCGAATACATACAGTATATAAACCCTTGACACATATTCTTATCCCGTTATATAAAAAGGGTGACTGGGCAGATCCATGCAACTATAGGCCGGTAAGCTTAACATGCATCACAGGAAAATTAATGGAAGGAATGATTAAGGAAAGGATTGAGCAGCACATGGCAAGTACAGGAGTTTTTCTGAACAGTCAGCATGGGTTCAGAAGAGGGAGGTCATGTTTTACTAACATGCTGGAATTCTATGAGGAAGCAACAAAAGGATACGATCAAAGTGGAGCATATGATATTATTTATCTTGACTTTCAGAAAACATTTGATAAGGTTCCACATGAGAGGTTGGGCATCAAACTAAAAGAAGTTGGAGTTCAGGGTGATGTTTTCAGATGGGTACAGAATTGGCTCAGACTCAGGAAGCAGAGGGTGATGGTGCGAGGAGCATCATCAAAATTGGCTGATGTTAAGAGTGGTGTTCCACAGGGGTCAGTGCTAGTGCCATTGCTGTTTTAAATATAAATGATTTGCATAGGAATACAAGTAACAAGCTGGTTAAGTTTGCAGTTGATACCAAAATAGGTGGATTAGCAGATTTGGAATCCGTTATACATATCATTACAGAAGGACTTGGACAGCATACAGGCTTGGGCAGATTTGTGACAGATGAAATTTAATATCAGTAAATGTAAAGTATTACACATAGGAAGTAAAAATGTTAAGTTTAAATACACAAAGGGAGGTCTGAAAATTGAGAGTACACCTTATGAGAATAATTTAGGAGTCATAGTGGACTCTACGCTATCAACTTCCCAACAGTGTTCAGAAGCCATTAAGAAGGCAAACAGAATGTTAGGTTATATAACACAATGTGTGGAGTACAAGTCCAAGGAGGTTCTGCTCAAGCTTTATAATGCACTGGTGAGGCCTCATCTGGAGTACTGTGTGCAGTTTTGGTCTCCAGGCTGCAAAAAGTTCATAGCAGCACTAGAAAAGGGCTAAAGGGGATGAATTTTAAAGAAAGATTAAATGAACTGAGCCTTCTCAGTTTAAGCAAAAGGAGACTAAGAAGAGACATGATTGAAGTGTTTAAAATTATAAAGGGAATTAGTATAGTGGATTGAGGCTGTCATTTTAAAACAAGTTCATCAAGAACACAGGGACACAGTTGGAAACTTGTTAAGGATAAATTTCTTTACAGAGAACCAAATAGACACTTGGAATAAGCTACCAAGTAGCGTGGTAGACAGTAAGACTTTTGGAACTATCAAAACTAGACTTGATGTTTTTTTTAGAAGAATTAAGTGGATAGGACTGGTGAGCTTTGTTGGGCTGAATGGCCTGTTCATGTCTAGATTGTTCTAATCTTCCAATGTTCTAATGATAGTTAATTTGACATCATCATTGTTGATGAAATACAAGACTCATTTGAACTGAAGTATTTGGATATTTACATTTAATTATGCATGTCACAAAATATAAAACGATTTTAACTGATTGTATAGAAAATCTTCTGTAAAGTTTTACATATATGCATACTGATTTAGAAATGACTATAGTTTTTTTTTTAGTATAAATCAAATGGCCCGACCATCCTAAATGTTTCCAATAAGAAATCAATTCAGTGTCAGTATCTAAAACTAAGCAATCTCAGTATTTACTGTGCTCCAGTACACTGCTTCTGTGTAATGCCATGGGGCATAAGGTTGCAAATAAATGAATGTTAAGAGGTCTGAGCAAGAGGTAACACTAAAGGTATATTTATATTTATTTTGGGTGTAAAGATTTGGGGGCTTCCTTTCTCTTGTCTGGTGTCAGGGTACTGCACACTGCAAAGTAAATGACAGCAAAGACCTTCATAAGTAGAAATTTGGGTGCAGACTGACCAGCGTCAGTGTTACCTGATAGCCATTGCATTTTTAGGTGACACTTACCTTTGACTCCAGAAGTGTAAGTGACTGCCTCTGCTGTGAGCTAACTGAGGCAGGGGTCAAGTGGAAGCACTGAAGCAAATATTCATTGGAATGGTGGTAACGCAAAGGAACAGCACATGAAATGATGATAATTTGAAGGTTGCCCATGTGGGCAAATTACCCCACCAGATGCGTAAGGATGAGAAAAAAATTAGAGGCTATTTATTTTTAAACCCTTCTTTTGATACATATAATAATGAATAATTTAACTCACTCTTGAGTGTACACCTTGAGCGATGAATGTGAGAATGGTGCATGACCTGAAGATGCAGACTTGGTTATTCTTAAGATCGACCAAACTACTCTAGGAAGTACAATCATTATGCATAAGCCCCACAAATTCTAGAATATATGCCAAATAATATTAGTCAGACTCGCCTTGCTCTTTAAGTCTACTTGTGAATAGTTCCATCCCACAAACTACAGTTAACTGAGCAGTTTGTTATCAGGATAAATAAATTGACATTGACATTGACATAATTAATTTTTTTCACCACATCCCAAAGATATGTGTATGTCTGTATGAGTGGGCCCTTTCGATGGATGTGTGTGCAATCCAAGGTTGGTTTTTGTCTTGCACTCATTTGTATAGTGTGGTATGTATAACAAGTAGTGCACTTTATAATAATAATTTACAACGAAACCTGCTTTAGAGTACTCAAAATGTTTGCAAGCATCTTTTCTCACCTCTTACTTTATTATATTATATAGGCACTCAAATACCATTTTGTTCTAAGTGTGAGTAGCATCCAGTGAATTTGAGTTAGAGAACTTCCAGAATAGGTAGGTAACAAATTCTAAATGGGGTATATGTGAAATGCACATTGTAAAGCTACACTGACAAAGCAGTTCCAAATCAAACAATGCAACAATACTCTACTCCAAAGTGCATTATTCTATAACATTTCCTAAGTTAGGTATAAATCAGTGTTCATAGTTAATCGATCCCATCAATGCCCTTACATGTTTATTAAAAAGATATAATTTTGAACTTACTTCCCATGTGGAATAATCTGATCAGTTGTTAATGAGAGAAATCGCAACTAAGAAAACATGCATTTCAAAGTTCAAGATGTTATGTGGTATTTTCACAGCATCTCATTGCCCACCATCTGGCACCAACACTTTTCACATTTTCTCTTCAGGAATTTCAACTCTCACCTTCTTTCAAGACTTTCCTTGCATGTGTCACGCCACTTTGTCTGTTCCCTCTCTTTTTGGTTCATATGTGATTTGTTTGATGCAAAATTTATGCAACTCTTTGAAATGAATAGGCAATGCATCTGTTTGAGGGTGGGAGAAAAAGTGGATAACAGTGCAAACAAAATAGAAACAAAGAAAGACAAAAAAAAATGTACAAAGAGTACTTTTTGTTAAAAACTAGGAAAAGGCATTTATTGTTGAATACTGCTGATTCTTGAGGGTGTCACTATGACTGTGATAGACTGCTAATCTATCTAGGGTTAGCTGTTGTTATGATTTAAGGATTCCATTTAATGTAGATTTCATTTCTGCAAACATTAAATATTTTTCCTTTCATTTTGTCTAAGATATTAATTGCATACTGATTTGTGCAATTAGATTTTTATCACATGTGCTTCTGTTTTGTGTATTAAGACGGTTAAGATAGAGTTATTCCCAGTGTCCACATTTTTGGATTTTATGGATTCTTATTAGTAAGTTAGTAGTCTTTCTGGCTTTGACTCTCCTCTTCCCAATTTTTCTTCTCTTTTCTTCCTTTTGTGGTCGTTTTGTTTCCCTTGTCTTGTCGAATTTCATCATGACAGAACATCTTTCTCTGTCCATCTGATACTACTGAGGTTATAAACCACCCAAAATCCTGTGACAAAAATAGTAGATTTAGAAAATGGAAGGATGGATTGATTGAAGGTCTTTCCTCATGCTAAAATGCTATTTGTAAATGCACTGCTCACAGGAACAACAAGGACCATTATTCAGCTTCCATGTCAAGCTGTTTTTAGCGTTATTAGCAGTTACAATTCATTCTTCCAATGTTTTTTCATAAAAGAAAGCATGAAAAACTTCAATGGTGACATATCTACGACTAGCTCACCTCAAAAATATAAATGTATATTTCAAGTTAGTGTACTGATAATGACACTGGCATTTCTAATAAGCAGTGCTTGTAACTTTTACTTTTTCCAGTTAATGTTCTTAAGCATTTCAAAAGCTTCCCTGATCTGTGTTTATTGACAATGTTTTATGGATGTTTACTGCACTATAAGCTGTTGCCTTAATACAAATATGTTTCAAGTTCCTACTGTTCAGTGTTCAGAAGTTGAATTTCCATGTTTTGTCACATATTGACAGTACAGTAAATAGTGAAAGCTGAACAAGTCCTTTCTGGTAGGGCTAGATGGCATAAAGTGGAGGTTTTGAAAGTGTTGACATAGTGGTGTCTGACACTGGGGAGAATCTTAAGGACGGACGGACGGACGGACGGACGGACAGACAGACAGACAGATAGATACTTTATTAATCCCAAGGGGAAATTCACATACTCCAGCAGCAGCATATTGATAAAAAACAATATTAAATTAAAGAGTGATAAAAATGCAGGTAAAAGAGTGATAAAAATACAGGTATAACAGACAATAACTTTGTATAATGTTAACATTCCCCCCCCCCCCACCCCCGAAGAGTGGAATTGAAGAGTCGTATAGTGTGGGGGAGGAACGATCTCCTCAGTCTGTCAGTGGAGCAGGACAGTGACAGCAGTCTGTCACTGAAGCTGCTCCTCTGTCTGAAGATGATACTGTTTAGTGGATGCAGTGGATTCTCCATGATTGACAGGAACCTGCTCAGCGCCCGTCGCTCTGCCACGGATGTCAAATTGTCCAGCTCCATGCCTACAATACAGCTTGCCTTCCTCACCAGTTTGTCCAGGCGTGAGGCGTCCCTCTTCTTTATGCAGCCTCCCCAGCACACCACCGCATAGAAGAGGGCACTCGCCACAACCGTCTGATAGAACATCTGCAGCATCTTATTGCAGATGTTGAAAGATGCCAGCCTTCTAAGGAAGTATAGTTGGCTCTGTCCTCTCTCGCACAGAGCTTCAGTATTGGCAGTCCAGTCCAATTTATCATCCAGCTGCACTCCCTGGTATTTATAGGTCTGCACCCTCTGCACACAGTCACCTCTGATGATCACGGGGTCCATGAGGGGCCTGGTCCTCCTAAAATCCACAACCAGCTCCTTGGTTTTGCTGGTGTTCAGTTGTAGGTGGTTTGAGTCACACCATTTAACAAAGTCCTTGATTAGGTTCCTATACTCCTCCTCCTGCCCACTCCTGATGCAGCCCACGATAGCAGTGTCGTCAGCGAACTTTTGCACGTGGCAGGACTCCGAGTTGTATTGGAAGTCCGATGTATATAGGCTGAACAGGACTGGAGAAAGTACAGTCCCCTGCGGTGCTCCTGTGTTGCTGACCACAATGTCAGACCTGCAGTTCCTGAGACGCACATACTGAGGTCTGTCTGTAAGATAGTCCAAGATCAATGCCACCAGGTATGAATCTACTCCCATCTCTGTCAGCTTGTCCCTGAGGAGCAGAGGTTGGATGGTGTTGAAGGCACTAAAGAAGTCCAGAAACATAATTCTTACAGCACCACTGCCTCTGTCCAAGTGGGAGAGGGATTGGTGTAGCATATAGATGATGGCATCCTCCACTCCCACCTTCTCCTGGTATGCGAACTGCAGAGGGTCGAGGGCGTGGTGGACCTGTGGCCTCAGGTGGTGAAACAGCAGCCGCTCCATGGTCTTCATCACATGTGACGTCAGAGTGACAGGCCGGAAGTCATTCAGCTCACTAGGACGTGATACCTTTGGGACTGGGGTGATGCAAGATGTTTTCCAAAGCCTCGGGACTCTCCCCTGTTCCAGGCTCAGGTTGAAGATGCACTGTAGAGGACTCCCCAGCTCCAACGCACAGGCCTTCAGCAGTTGCGGTGATACTCCATCTGGACCCACTGTTTTGCTGGCACGAAGTCTCCTCAGCTCTCTGCTTATCTGGGCTGCTGTAATTGTGGATGGGGGGAAACTCTCCTATGCTGGTATCAGCAGAAGAATGGGTGGAGGGTGCAGTACTCCGAGGTGAGAGTGGGTTAGGGTAGTCAAACCTGTTAAAGAAGTTGTTCATCTGCTTTTCTCTCTCCACGTCTCTCTCAATGGTGGCACCCCGCTTCAAGCTGCAGCCAGTGATGATCTTCATCCCATCCCACACTTCCTTCATGCTGTTATTCTGCAACTTCTGCTCCAGCTTTCTCCTGTACTGATCCTTCGTCGCCCTGAGCTACACTCAGAGTTCCTTCTGCACGCGCTTGAGCTCATGCTGATCACTGCCTTTAAAAGCCCTTTTCTTCTGGTTCAAAAGGCCCTTGATGTCACTTGTAATCCATGGCTTGTTGTTAGCATAGCAGCGTACTGTTATTACTGGAACTACAATGTCCATACAGAAGTTGATGTAGTCAGTAATGCAGTCAAAAAACTCCTGAATGTTCTCACTATATGATCCCTGCAGGATATCCCAGTCAGTAGTTCCAAAGCAGTTTCTCAGAGCCTGCTCTGCCTCAGGGGACCACTTCCCGAATGAGCATGTGGTTGTAGGTAGCTCCCTCACTCTTGGTTTGTAGTGAGGCTGAAGCAGAACCAGGTTATGATCTGCTTTCCCAAGCACAGGCAGCGGGGTGGCGCTTTATGCGTCTTTAACGTTTGCATACAGTAGGTCAATAGTCCTATTTCCCCGGGTGTTACAATCCACATACTGGGAGAAAGCAGGTAATGTTTTGTCCAGTGTCACATGATTAAAGTCTCCAGCGATTAGCACGAGCGCCTCAGGGTGCTGAGTTTGTAGTTTAGCAACAGCGGAATGGATGATGTCACCCGCTATCTCCACGTCTGCAATAGGAGGGATGTATACAATAAAAACAATGATGTGTCCAAACTCTCTGGGCAAGTAATAGAGACGCAGACTTACGGCCAACAGTTCGATATCCCTGCAGCAAGTGGAGATTTTGACGTTTACATGTCTAGAGTTGCACCACCTTGTATTCACATAGAGAGCGAGTCCTCCTCGTTTCCGCTTCCCGCAGGTATTGCATATTGTTGCTGTGATGAAAACTTGTCTAAAATAAAATAGTAAAGTGAGACAATTTAGTAAAATGTAGATCCTCCCAGCTAGTAGAGCACAATATGTTTACTACACAAGATTATCACAAGTGAACTGAACCCTTTGTCTAGTGACTGCAGGCAGAGAAAAGCCAGGATGATTAGACTAGCTGATAGAAGACACCTATGTTTGTAAAATCAATGTGGATACAATATTTAACTACTCCATTTAATTTAGAGTATTAATATCCAGACGCAAATAGAGTTTTCCCAAAATATTTTCCTGGCTTTGTGCTATTTTCTTTGCTTAAAGCAAGCCAGGATAATCTTTCAACCAGTGAGAACTGAACTGATAGACATTGGCTTTGGAATTGCTTTCCAGTGTTTCATCAGTCAACAGTCCTGCTGCTTCCAGATAACGTTCCCACTCTGTCTTACATTATATCTTAATTTCATATCTACTCATTTTTATTGGAAGTTGACTGAAAATACTGTAGCAAGCTATTTACTTCACTCTGAAAGGTCTTCAAATGACCATTCTGCAAATAGGGTATCAAAATGCATTTACATGAATCCCCAGTAGTGGTGTATTTCTAAACATTTCATCTGAAAATATTAGATAAACCCGGTATTTTTACACACTTGTACAATCAACAATAAAGAGAAATATAAATTTGTCTATTTTCACTTGCTTATTTTTGTCATTTATTTTTAAAATGTTTTTGAATACTATGGGAGCAGTAAGGCAGAAGTATGTTCTCCGAAGCTAAATGTTTAGCGTGCAAATGTAAAATGTGTAGGCCAAAAACATCAAAAGCAATTGATGTCTGTAAACTATGAATGAGTATGGGAGTGTGCGTGAGTGTGCTTTGCCAGGGATTGCCACCCTATCCATGTGTGATTCTGGATTCATTGTGTCTGAGGCTGCTAGGAAAGGTTGTTTCACTGTAACCTGATATTAGAGTAAGCAGGTTAAGAAAATGGATCGACGTCCAACCTGCATTTTAAAATTGTTTTCTAGGATTGGAAAGTTAATAAAAACATGTGCAAAAATGGCTCAAGATAGTATTGGATTTGTCAGTGATGGAACTTGTGATGGCATAAGTTGTTATGCAGTCTTAAAATGTGATTATTTAAAAGAGATTTCCTAAGGAGTGTGAGAGACTACTATAATTTTTAAATCTTCACAGTTTCTGATTCTTTATCATGTCTATTGTTTGTTATCATTTTGACCTCTCTTCAGTTAGCTTGCCAAACCAACTGATTACAAGAAGATACCATAAATATGTCTATATCTTGTATCTTTTTGATGCATACCATAGTTAATGTACATATAAAAGGGACAGTATATATCAAGGAGACACTCAAAGGAGAAACTGAACACAGTGCCTTAACAAAGTGGTTTCAGGAAAAACCATCTTCCCCTAAAATGATTTTTGTAAAGGGGGCACTCTCAGTGAGGGATATTCTTGGGAATCATTACTTTTGAAATATTGTCTAGTTTTATTGGGTACCTGAAGAATTCTTATTCATAAAGCTTACCTGGGAAATACATATTTCCAAACAAAAACAAACCTGCAATGAGATACTGAGGCAGCTAAAATGAATGGAAGTCTGAAAAGTACAATCCATGTTGGATTTGTACATACAAGTGGTAGGAAACAGTTGTACAATCAAAGGCCATACTCATAAACTTCTTTTTGTAACTGCTGTTGGGGAAACATTATAGGTTACTTAATATTCAATTTCAATAGAAAACAGTTCTACACTTGGTTCCATAAATCTTCCTCCAATGTTTTACTTTAACTATCACTTTACTGACTTAGTAACTTACGAGAAATGCTGTAATATATTTACCCTACTTTTTATATTGTCCTTTGTGGTCTTTCATATAATGTTGAGGTGAGGCTGAGAAAGATACATTGGGCTGTGTTTTTATATTTCCATTGTATTATAGCTGAAATTAGAAGTCATATTCCAATTAATTATTGTAAAAGTGTGCTCTGAACTTTCTTGTCATGATATATTTAGAAACAAGATGGCTTGGGGAGGGACAAAGAACTTTGGATGCCTTAGTGCGTATCTGTCTACCTCCTGAGGAAGGAAACAAAATCAGGTGCCCAAAACACTCATCTTAAGGGTTACCAGTAATCTGGGATGTGTAATAAAACATTTGAAGGGCAAGATGACCCACAAGGTGCCAGAACCTCCCAGATAGTTTAAAATCCGGTAGAGAAAGAAGTTCAAGTTGTCAATAACTCTATTTGAGAAGGAGATACTTGACTGTTGTCAAACAAAGCTATTGTGAACTAAAGACTAATTTTACATTTACCTCAATTTCTAGGAGCCAAAATAAAGACTCCAAGATGGTTCTAATTTGCATATATCCCTGATATCCAGTTTATTTGATTTTCCCATTGCATCTTGTTTTTTTACACTTCACTCGAATCAAATCAGTTTGACTTGGTAAAATGAACAAACCTGTAACATCAAAGAAAATAGTAAATGGTAAAATAATGCTTCTGTCCATCCAGTAATCTATTTTATAACTTGCTTTTTTATTTCAGGGTCATGGGGACTCCAAGCAAGGAACCAAACCTGGACATGGTGGCAATTTGTTGGAAGACACACTCACAAAGTCAGTACCAATTTGTTGGAAGACACACTCACAAAGTCAACCACTCTCACTCCCATCAGACCAATATAGGTTTACCAACATTCTAAAATGCACATATTGAGATATAAAAGGAAAACCATAGTATTGGGAGTTAAAACCCAGACAGACATGGTTATAATATGTAAAATGCTACGTAAAATAATACAGTTTCTGATTCTGCTGAGGAACTGGATAAACCTCTAACGCTAACAGAATTACTAGACGCTATAAAGTCACTACAAAGCAGGAAATCATCAGGCCCTGATGGTTACCCCGTAGAATTTTATAAGAAATTCTCCACTCAGCTAGCTCCCCTCTTATTGGCAACATTTACAGAAGCTAGAGACAACCAAATACTACCTCAAACATTTCGACAAGCATTAATCACCGTCTTTCCTAAACAAAATAAGGACTTGTTACAATGTGCATCATACAGACCAATTTCACTCCTGAATAATGGTGTTAAGATACTCTCAAAAATCCTAGCTAGAAGGATGGAGAAAGTGCTGCCCTCGGTAATATCACAAGATCAAACTGGATTTATTAAAGGCCGACACCTATCTTCAAATCTCCGACGCTTGTTTAATGTTATATATTCACCAGCAAAATCAAACACCCCAGAGATAGTACTATCATTAGATGCAGAAAAAGCATTTGATATGATTGAATGGAATTACCTTTTCACTGCATTGGAGAAATTTGGGTTTGGCCCGAATATTTGTGCTTGGATCAAACTACTGTATACCAATCCAGAAGCTTCAGTTTGTATTAATAACATTTGCTCAGACTACTTTAAACTAGAACGTGGTACCAGACAAGGATGTCCCTTGTCGCCACTGTTGTTTGCAATCGCTATTGAACCACTGGCGGTTCACTGCCAAAATTCTTATCAGATAAAGGGGATTGTCAGAGAAGGACTGGAACAGAAAATTTCTCTATATGCAGATGATATGGTCTTATATATATCAGACCCAGAAAACACTGTCCCCGCTGTTTTAACAGCACTAACAGAATTTCAAAAGATATCTGGTCTTAGAATTAATCTGAATAAAAGTACACTCTTTCCAGTGAATTCACAAGCATATAATATTAGATTAGACACCCTACCTTTTACCATAGCAGATCAGTTTAAATACCTAGGGGTAAATATCACAAGTAAACATAAAGCTCTTTATCAACAAAATTTTGGCGTCTGTATGGAAAAAATTAAGCAAGACTTGCATAGATGGTCAACCCTTCATCTCACTCTAGCCGGAAGAATTAACATTGTTAAGATGAATATCCTTCCTAAACTTCTCTTTTTATTTCAAAACATTCCAATATATATCAATAAATCGTTTTTTAAACAGTTAGATTCAATAATAACCTCATTCATTTGGAACTCAAAACACCCACGTATCCGAAGAGCGACCCTACAAAGACCTCAGGCAGAAGGTGGCATGGCTTTACCTAATTTTCAGTTTTATTACTGGGCAGCAAACATACAAAGCCATAAAAACCTGGACACAAATAAATGAACATACACAGGCTTGGTCTGCAATAGAAGTAAAATCCTGTAGTACTTCTTTATATTCCCTGCTCTGCTCTCCAATAAATGAAAGTTATCGCAAATATACTAATAACCCAATTGTGCTTTACTCACTCAGAATATGGAACCAAATTAGAAAGCATTTTAAGATGGAAAATCTTTTATCAGTGGCACCTCTGCAAGAGAACCACCTCTTTCAACCTTCGCAAGTATACCCAGTTTTTAATACCTGGAAAAGTTTTGGGATTAAAATGCTCAGAGATCTTTATATAGACAACATATTTACATCTTTTGAACAATTACGTTCAAAATTCAACCTCCCAGCTACACATTTCTTTTACTATCTTCAAATTAGAAATTTTGTTAAACAGAAATTGCCCGATTTCCCCCACCTTGCACCCTCCACAATGCTGGAAAAAATACTGCTCAATTTCGAGGAAACAAACACTATTTCCGCAATATATAAAATCTTATTAGAGTCCCTACCTTTCAAAGATCCAAGAAGACATTGGGAAGAAGATCTCTTAATCAATATATCAGAAAAGGAGTGGAAGGTAGCAAAGCAGAGAATTCACTCGAGTTCTATATGCGCAAAGCATAGAATTATTCAACTAAAAATGATATATCGAGCCCATCTGTCTCGCTTAAAACTGTCCAAAATGTTTCCAGGGCAGGATCCAACCTGCGAGCGCTGCAACCAAGCTCCTACCTCACTGGGTCACATGTTTTGGGCCTGAACCTAATTAACATCATTTTGGACAAAAATTTTTAAGTGCCTCTCAGACAGCCTTGGTATCACAATCCCTCCTAACCCATTAACAGCTGTGTTCGGTGTTCTTCCAGATGGACTTGAATTGGAGAAGGACAAGCAAACTGTGATTGCATTCACTACACTTTTGGCACGCAGACTTATTTTGTTAAATTGGAAGAATCCTAATTCTCCTCTTATAAGTCAGTGGGAAACCGATGTTTTATATTATTTGAAATTGGAAAAAATCTAATTTTCAGTTAGAGGATCTGTACAAAATTTTTTCAAAACATGGCAGGATTTAATCAATATTATTTTAGAATAAGAGAAATAACTATTATCGCATTTAACTCCCTTCTCCATCTCTTATTTACATAGATATTCACTTCTCCCTTTCTTTTGTTTAATGTTGCCTTATTAAAAAGCCTAAAGCAATTTTCCTTTAGCTAAGCTCTCCTCCTCAGGGGTGGGGTTTGATTAGTCTTCAAATTTGTTGGGTTATAAATTGATCTGTTTGTATGGAATGATTACAATGAAAATTAATAAAATAAAAATATTAAAAAAAAAAAAAAAATAATACAGTTTCATAATCACAAGAGTAAACTTTACATCAAGAGCCCTGTCAGTCTTTGAACAACAACATTTAATTGTTTATTTTTGTGTACAGCACTGTTCTTAAAGAATACTATCTAATATTTCATTTGAAGGATGTGACTCAGGCTGTTTCACTGATGGTTTATTTCCATCTTGTAAATCAGTGACTATGTATTGTGAGGGACAGCATGCTAGGAGGACCAGCGTCCCAGGCTGAGTTGGTTTGGGGTCTGAACCTGAAAGAGATGCCCATAACATGAAAGGACAGGGGAAAGCAATAATTCCTACTTATTGTCTCCCCTGTATGCTAGATGGCAGCAGCCCTGGATATTGTTTGGACAAATGCAGGAAATCCCAAGAATTGTAATCCAGTAGCACAGCCTTGCTTGGGTCTGTGGGTGCCACTAGGAGGTGCTGCAGGGAGTAACACTCCTTACTATTTGGGACTTCTTTATGGCCTGGAATTACTTCCAACTGGTGAAGCCCTGGCACCAGAAGCAGTCCCGGATCTTCCAGAAATCTCAATTCCTTGGAATCTGTTAACTTGTTACATTAGAGTTTACCTGGACAAGAAGGAGATGACAAGCAGTTGTGCTGAGATAGCTATACAAATATTTGCTCAATATTTGACAGCAAAGGTCTTGTGGGCAGTTCCAGGGATCCTTAGGAAAACCAAGGTGACGACTGGACTATTGAGCCACTGGGGCCTGATTGCAGTTCCAGAAAGCAACAATGGAGGAAAGACTGGTGAGTGTCTCTTTGGCTTCTATTAGGGGCAATTGGATGGAACAGGATGGGTTTTTCGATCCGGATAATGAATTCCTATCACCAACACGGATCAGTCCTGTAGAAGATCATCCAGAGCTATTCACCTGTGAGATACCACTATCCTTGATGGGGCCTCCACTGGAAATCAATGCAGTGTCCGACTCAGGGGTTGTGGTACATGGAATCTATTGAGCTATACAAATGAGTGAACTCTGTATAGTACATCATAAGGGAACGCAGTGTGAAATGATACCTGATAATTGTAACAGGAATTGAGTAACACTTGCTCCAATAACTATGACATGTGTTGAAAAGTTCCCCCTGCCTGAACTGACAGTCCTGAAGGCTACAACTCAAACTGTAGAGGTCAGGCTGGGAAGTAAAACAGGAGCAAAAGATTCTGGATGCAAGTGAAAGAAATTGAGTATATGCTGTTCCTTCTGTTTATAAAAATGTAATGACCCATCTCCTGATGTTTCAGCCTCCCAGAAGAGACACCCATACTCAATGTGAGGAAGCTCAAGGTGGAGAAAAAATTTGGGGAATGTGATACAAAGAACTGGTTTCCCAATACCAATGTCATAACTCCCCCTACAAATCAGAAGGTGGTTAAAAACTAAGAAAAGGGTGTTCAGACAGCACTGGCTACTTCCTTGACTAGTAGGGTAACATGATCTGTCTTTATTCCCCAGATTGAAAAGGAGGATTCAAGAAGAGGTCCAGTTCTCCTGACAGTCCTATTCAAGAGCCCGTGGAATCTCATGCCACATTTGGCCCAATCCTGGTGATTTGAAGGGACAAGTCAGGTACCATGAACTGGGAAGGGGGATTGGAATTTCCCTCCTGTTTTCAAGTGCCAAAGGGGAAGTTGTGGTGCTATGAATATCAATAGCCATGACACGGATGGAGGCACTGCCCTTATACCATTCTGCGAATAGACACTTGTGGAATTGCTGTGCAAAAAGGTATTTTTGTAATAAACCTCCCATTTTATTTGAACCTGTAACTGTGTTGTGCATTTGTGTTTGGGGCTCAGTTGTGCCCCCTAGGCTTCACAGTATGTGAGACTTTTTCCAATCGGACTGGAAGCTGATGTATTACTGAACAGGAGACAAGGCAAGCAAAAGATAAATGTTTGTGGTCCTAAAATTGAAAAAAGGTCAGTAGCTAGTCAAAAAATTGTTTGGGAGATGCTTTAAACTTTCCAACTGACAGATTTCAAGAAAACAGCTGAGGCCTGGAATATTTGGCATGCTGAACAGGAGTATATTCTGAGGAAGCTGAAAAGCAATACAGGACCTTAGAATGTTTAGTATAAAAAGTCTTTTAGCAGCTTAGTGCAGCTTTTGATTCCTAGGGGAATCGACCTAGATCTTGTGCAATAACTTCTCTGTGTTTTAAGAATCTGTAAAAATGTTAGCAGTTTTGCTAGAGGTCAGTAAGAAAGGTGTGTGCGCTTAATTTGGGCCCTGGGAGTGGCTGCCATTTATTAGAACTTTTTCCAAAAACATTTCAATGTTTAGTTTAATTTTAGTTGAATTATTGCGTTATTGCAAAATTGAGTCTTTAATTTACCTGCTGCCTTTCTAACACATTGAGAGGATCCTTGGGAATCTGAATTGAATTTGCTATTTGCTTAGCTGCTGGGCCCTTTCCAAGGATATACAGTATATAATACCTGGGAAATGTCATCTGGGACTGCATGAAACTTTCATGCTTGAAGCTTGTATGTACCCACTCTAGGCTTATAATACATCCATCCATCCATCCATTTTCCAACCTGCTGAATCCGAACACAGGGTCACGGGGGTCTGCTGGAGCTAATCCCAGCTAACACAGGGCACAAGGCAGGAACCAAACCCGGGCAGGGTGCCAACCCACCGCAGGACACACACAAACACACCAAGCACACACTACGGCCAATTTAGAATCGCCAATCCACCTAACCTGCATGTCTTTGGACTGTGGGAGGAAACCAGAGCACCCGGAGGAAACCCACGCAGAACATGCAAACTCCACGCAGGGAGGACCCGGGAAGCGAACCCAGGTCCCCAGATCTCCCAACTGAGAGGCAGCAGCGCTACCCACTGCGCCACCGTGCCGCCCTTTACAATACATTGTATTTCTTATATTTGCTTCTATTGGTTTTTATACAAATAAATAAAACTTTTAAATAAAGGTTTAAACTCAATGTTTTTGTCAGATTATTGATTGCTAGCATTGCTGAGAGGCTATGATTGTTTCTTCCTTGTCTAGCTGCAGTCCCTTAAGGGTGTGAAGAATGCTTTGTTAAGTCCTTTATTGATGTAAACTGGGCTGAAGTAAAGGAGTGTAAATAAAAAATAATCCCTTTCAGTTAGTACTCTGCCATTACAGGTCCCTTGGGTGTAATATGTGGAGTACAATTAGGACAGTGAGACAGGTAAAGGGTTACAGATAACAACTAGGTTTTGAATTTGTTTCTCTTCTCTGTTAAGAAATGAACCTAAAAGTTTAGCTGGTATCTTTCATGTTAAGTGCATGTCACAGGTGATCCGATAACATGATAAAACAAAGGGTTGTAAGTACCCTAACTAATGAAAATAAGGAAATTCTCATATGTACAGTATGTGCCTGGAAGGCTTTTGAATATTAGAAAGGAGAGCCCAGTAGGGGAGTCCTGGGGTCCTGTATTGTTTGTGGAAATTCTGGTAGAGAAGATGCTTTGCAATATGCTGTACATGACAACAAGTAGTCACTCCTGATTTAGCATGAAGGCTCTGTGAGACATTACCTATAGAAGACTGCAAATGAACCCCAGCCCTTGGCACAATCCCGTTCATGGATAAGAACAGATGTGTCCTGCTGCTCTGAATAGACATCTGAGTGTAGAGGCAGAGAACAGCAAGTATAGTGTTGCTGGAAAAGAATACAAGAAGAGTGTGCCAAAAACTAACCTTTGATGATGAAAACAAAGGGAGAGAGACAAATAATGCGTAATGGTTTACATAATAAGAAAAACAATAATACATGTTCCTATGGCAGCATGTGAAAACCAAAAAAACTGGCATAGTATCTGCATTCTGAAGAATGGCATTTATAATGTAAAGACTGAGAGCTATTTTATGGAGATCAAGAAGATGGAATCCAGAACATAAAGATTAATAAAGAATGATATTATTTAGGTGTTGAATGCATGGAAATATTATACTTAAGAGTTTTACCAAGAAAAGATGGTTTTGCAAAGGAAAGGAAATTATACAGTACATTAAAACCTTAATTTTAATGTTAAGGGTTACTTTGGTAAGCCGTAATACAGAGTAATATAAGTTTATGTAACAAGTAATCAATATGATAAGGATTAAAAAAACAGTATTTTACTGTATCATATGCAGTTAAATGTAGACACAAGTCTCAATACTTCAGGAATCTATTATTATTCTTGCAAAATATTTACTTGTGTATTACATACACTATTATTTCGCTTTATAAAAAGGTTTAAGTAACATTATTTGCTTTCTCCACAAGATTTCATGCCTTGGCATAATTGCTCAATCAACTGACCGATCCTGAGGACCCAGGTATAATTACCTTGTTTCATAACCCTTATCTTCCATCGACTTTGCATTTCCCTCTTTGCTCACCGGTTACTAAGTATAATATAGTTGTGGTCCTGTCAAAGTCATATTGACCTTCTTCTGCCAACCACTATTGTACTAATAAGAAAACCAATTAATGACTTATCCGTTTATCTCAATGTCAAGTCTTTTCTGAGGTGTACTATTATGTCTGTTTCTCTGACACACTGTTAATTAACTTACACCCTTTGCCCATTATTTGAATTCAACATTTATTCAAAATGTATAATAGTCTGTGTGACTGGTTCAGCACACTTTCTCAAATGTCACGGTCCTAGTGTAAGGTATGAAAAGCTTTAATGAACATGATTTTATAAAGCAATTTCAAAGGGAAATAGATAAAGCTTTAGGCTATAAATTAAGAAACACCACTGTCTCAGGGCAAAGACAGGCATGACAATACCTCATTTAAAATAGATACCAGACTCCAACTAGAAAATATATGGCAACTTGTCAGATAATGCTAATTTGACATTTTGGAACAGGTGAACACAAAACTAATTTAATAATAGATCCTATTTTGTATATTTATCAGAAATAGGCTTTTGTCCCTTTTCATCAACAAGTGTCTAATCAGTTAAGATTAATCACAACTAGGTTTTGTAATAAACCTTATTGTTCTTATTACAATGAACTCTGTCACTAGAACACTAACTTCTACAAAATGTCAAGGTGGTGTTATATTTACTTTATAAATTATGCTGACATTTTCTAGAAGATTCTTTTTTTTTGCAGTTGTTACAGTGGTTACATCTTTAATAATTAAATCAGATTTGAGGGTAACTAACCTGGTCACAGCAAAGTTGAAAGGACTGAATCAATGAAATGGTTGGCAGCTCAGCAGCTTTGGAACACTGTGTCAATGAACATAGGCCTGACTATGGTGAAGTCATAAAGAGGACATGACTCTTGACATACAAATACAGAATTGCAACTTTATGGTCAACAAAGACAAGACACGCGCTCATGGAAACTGCCCTTTACTGTTCATAAAGGTACAGAAGAGAAAGACACACATACCTCATCTACGTAGGGTTCCTTAGTGTTCAATAGATATCTGAAACTTGAAAATTAGAGGCAGTTACAATGGGCTTTGGCTGGGGTCTTTCCTCTTACCACTGGAGGATATCACATATGAGTATGTTAACAGACAGAATCATAAAAAGAAAAAAAAAGAATATAAATAGAAACAAAATTATCAAAAAAAATGCAACAACAACATTTATTTATTTAGCACATTTTCATACAAACAATGTAGCTAAAAGTGCTTTACATGATGAAGAAAGAGAAAAAAGACAAAGTAAATATGAATTAAAATTAGGGAACACTAATTAACATAGAATAAAAGTAAGGTCCGATGGCCAGGGAGGACAGAAAAAACAAAAAAAAAACTCCGGATGGCTGGAGAAAAAATAAAATCTGCAGGGGTTCTGAGGCCATAAGACCACCCAGCCCCCTCTAGGCATTCTACCTAACATAAATGACCTCAATCAGTCCTCATGGTTTTCAGGGTTCACATGGAAGAACTTGATGATGACAGTTAAGTGGACTTCTGGCCTTTAATCCATCAATGTAAGGACATCAAGGTGCTTTGATTAGGTAGTGGTGGTGCAGATCGGCACCACAGAAAAACGGAAAAAGAACAGAAGAGAAAGTAGGGGTTAGTACCGATTTTGGACCTACCATGAATAATAATGATAATTAATTGAATATACAGAGCATCAGGATTAAACTAAGATGAAGCTATAAGAAAGCCATTGTTAAAGTAATGTGTTTTCAGGAGTGTTTTAAAGTACTCCACTGTATTAGCCTGGCGAATTCCTATTGGCAAGCTATTCCAGACATCACTATGTAAAGAGAGATGTTTTTAATCTGATGTTAAAAGTAGCAGTAGCAGAAACCTGATGGATGTAAAGAAAAGGGAACTATTCTATTCAGCCAGGGTTTCTCCCCTGCCTTTTGTTCAAATTGCATTTTGTGTCTTTTTTGTTCATGTTTGATTTCTTTGTTTATATCAATATTGTTAATACTGTTTCAGAATAAAGGACAAAAAGGCCACAAAAAGGTTTTGGGTAGCCACCCCATATATTATACTTTGGTTGCTAGAAGAAACAAAGAAATCGAATTTCAAAACTGAGTTTAAAGACAGAACTGATGTATGTGGAACAAAATGGCGGTTTTGAAGTCTGGCAGAGGAAATGAGGTCATCGGGGCTGAATCTGGAAGTGAGGTAATCGGGAATAGGCAAAATTCCCCCTAACTGGTCTGCATGAGAAAAGAGAAAGGGTTAGTGCACTCCGCCACTACCTGGTCTCTCATTTGAGCCATTTGACTGCCTCCCATGGGCATGTGTGTGACAACTGTTATTTATGGTTAATTGTATTATTATGTGTTTATTGTATTGTTTAGTGTCTATGTGTCCATGCTTCTTCTACTGTGTTTCTTGTATCTTATGAGTAGTCCCCCATGTAGTATGGCACCTGCCAATATTCATGGAGGGACTTCCCTCAGTTCTCTTTTGATTATTACTGTGTTTTTGCTGATTTTTGACCTCTTTACTCTGTTTTTGACATCTTTTTACTAGGATTTGTCCTTTTAGGACATGTTTGCCATTGGATTGCCTGCTTTGAAGGTAACTCATTCTGCTGCTTTTTGTGCTTCTCTGAACTCTTTTTCTGGAGAGCATTTTGTGAAATAAATATTTTATTTTATAAAGATTCTCCATTTGCCCTTATTGTTACTGAAGCCGAATGCTGGTGGACCCTTCATCATCTGGGGCTTTTTGCAACAGTATATTGAGCAGTTATAAATCTTAAGCTGCCTGTTCCCTAGATACTTTGGAGGCATCCTTTTGTAATTTCGCTTGGAAGAAGTCCTCAGATTACAATGGGAATTCTTGTTCTCCCAGAGACAGGTGTTTAATATGGAACTAACATATCATTAGAAGACTACAGACTATGACATAAAGTGTAATAAAGTACAATTTTGGAAGGATTGGTGATATCAATGCCATGAAAAGAGTTTTGACTATGTTATTTATTTCTTTGTTTGATTCTCCAAAAGGCACAGAATTACAGTTGTCAAGGTGGTGTTTCAGCTGCCTTGCAAGTGAGAGAAAATCTGAGTAATGAAATTTTCTTGATCAGAAAGAAAACAGATCCAGTAACATTATTGATGTGTGTTTCAAATGACAGACTTGGTTCTAAACAGATACCCAAATTCAATTTTTAAAAGAAAGAAGGGTGCAGGTTTTGATATCTACACTGAAAGCGCACACAGACTTGAAAAGTCTTTTAGTATCGGTGAGCCATAATTCTGTCTTGTCTCAATTAAGTTTCAAAATGTTGTGGTGTTGTAAGACCTGTTTGTTCTGCAGATAGGGCTTTTAATTTTATTTCATGTTTCCAGTTTCATATCATAAGATTTAATTGGAAGGCAGATATTTATGACTGAGGAAGAGCTGATAACTCTATACATGTTTCAAAGGGGAAAGATCTTGATGTTATATTACTGAGTACCAGTTTGTCTTTTCCTTGTCTAGCCTGGAGAATCTGGACCTGGACCATAGCCAATGCAGTCACTTCTTTCCTGTCTGTATCTTCACCACTCTTCCATTTGCAAGCACTTGTAAAAAGCACTACAACCAACATGGGCTCAATTCTGAGTTCTTTTACATCAGTGGAACCTTGGTTCACGAATGTCTCTGAACACGTACAAATCAGGTTACGACCAAAAAGTTTGCCAAACTTTTACATCTGTTCACAACCACACACTCGGTATACGAACAAGCCAGTTTCCATTTCGGTTTGTGCGCGCCGATGATTTCCGCACGTGTTCAGTCTCTCCCTGTGCATTCCCTGTGCAGCAAGCGAGAGAGAGAGCGTGAGAGAGTGAGCGAGCAAGAGAGAGACAGCGTGCGAGAGACAGACAGACCTGCGCACGAGAGAGACAGACATGCGCGCAAGAGAGAGACAGACACGTGCGAGAGAGACGCACACACATGCGTGAGAGAGAAACGCGCGAGAGAGAGGGCTGGCCACATAAGGCCAAGAAGGTAGTTAAAGAATGCACTGGGCTTGTTTTTAAAGAGACTGATTCAAGCATTGTTTTAACCTCATTGTATTTAATGAAGACTTTTTTCTATTGGATTTTAACCTCCACTTCACTTCTGTTTACAGCGATCGGTTTGTAGCGTGTGTGGTTGCAATGTTACTTTTCTTGGTTGCTTATTAAATTAGGGATTTTTCAAACATTCATTTTTTTTCCCGGTGCTTAAAAAAAAAGTGTTTTTAGCGAGCAGTTCGTAGCGCTATATCGCAAACTCTTGCAATGTTAGTTTTCTCTGTTGTTCAAGGTTTTCTCAGTGTTATTCAATGTTTTTACATTTAGTTTACTATTACGCTGTGCATTCTATGGTATAATTAACTATATTTATGCTTAAAAATCTTTAAATAAAATATATTTACATACAGTTCGTACGTTCTGGAACGGAATAATTGTATTTACATACAATCCTATGGGGGAAATTACTTCAGCTCTTAGTTTTGGCTCTGAAGAAATTTCTATTGGTCTGGTTGTATGGATTTTGAAATCAAGTGTCTACAGGCCTGGTGTGATGCTCGGGTTGCCTGCAGCTGGCACAGTCATCGTGCACCCGGACCTTAATAGTCATAAAACCTAGATGGACCAGCAAGTTAAGAGTCAGACAAAGTTTAAGGTGCAAAGAGTGCAAAGTGTTTAATAAAACCAAAACAAAAATTAAAGTGTATAGTGCATTAATAAATAAATAATGTCCTTGGAAAAACACTTTAAAAGTTCAATTAAAACATGAGAGCCTCCTAAAACTAGACAGTTACATTGAGAGAGTTCTTTTTAAACCAGTGCATAAAAAACAAATAAAACTAAGGATCTTCCTGTCCCCTTTAAAGCATCTCCTGGATTCTGACCTGGAGCATCACCACAGTTCGACCTCCACCCAAGATTGGGTCAAATTCTCAGGCAACTTACCCTCGGCCACAGTTGCTCCAAGCTCCACACACAGCAGCAACTTCACCCCACTTCACACAAAGTTTTGCCCTTTACTGCAGCTTTCCTGTGGGCACCATTGCCCCAGAATCGCACAAAGCAGCAGCTCCTCTTGGCTTCACACACACTTCTGTCCTTCATTCCCCTCACACAGTTAATGTAATCAAGTTGCAGGGCCTCAGGGCCACACATGACCACAGGACCTCAGTTTTAGGATGGAAGTTAAGGTTAGGGGTTTGTGTGGTTAGCATGTAATATAAATGGTTCAGATTAGGGGTTACCTAAGGTTAGGGGTTAGTGTTGTTATGGTAAGGTGTTTGTGTGGTTAGCATGTACTATAGACATGCAGTGACATCAGTTCTGTCCTGAAATTGCTGGTCTAGAATTGCTTGCATAGACCTTTGATGACATATGCTGCTGTGTCTCTGCAGGTGGATGCAATACAATACAACTTATTTAGGCACAGAGCACTGTGAACAATTCTCAGATAAAATGCAAGTATAGATTATACTAATTACTAAACACAGAATCGGTGCACATATAAATACAGATTTGTTAAAAAGAACAGAGAACAAGGTAGAAAATGAAAGCATAAATGGAAACCAACAATATCTGCCTATTAATTACCTGATGAGCTATGACCAGTTGACAACAGAGGAGAATTAAATAGTAAAAAAGAAACACATTCACAGTCCCAGATATGTTGGGAAACTGGCTGCCTCCCCCTTCTGGGTTTTCTATAGTTGGAGTCCATGTTGGCCATCCAATCTAATGGGAGAATCTTTCTCTCCAATATTCCAATGCTTCTTTATCCGAGATGACTTTTCCATATACAGGAGAGCAACCTGGCAGAACAGCAGTGGCACCAAGTGCCATATCAAGATACTGAGATGAGAAACAGAATAGAAGAGGGTTAGTAATGGTTTAAAAATATTGTGACACATCTCGAACACGGCAACAGCTCCTCTATCACACACAGTTCCACTGTCTTCACTTCCCTCTGGACTGTTCCTTACTATTGCCATCTTTATCCTGTCTTCATTACTCCTTGAAGTTAATCAGCAGATCCAGACCTCTCATCAATGCTGGATCCCTCTCTCTCTCTCTGTTTCTCCCTCTCTTTCACTCCTCTACAAGACCATACAAAGCCTCCTTTGTCCTAGACCTGATTCTGGTTTTGCCTCACTTTCTTTCTCTCTATTTCTATGCCAGTTACCCCCCACCCCCCCTTTACTTAGTACCTCTCCACTTTTTAAATGGCACACCAGTAACCTCAGCTGAAACTGAGTACTCACCTTACCACTAAACAGCAATTACATCATTAAGGTGAGTGCTTGTGCCTCTTGGAACCGATCAACCCACAAGCTAAGTAAAAACTCTAAAACAATAAATAAAATCCACTAAAAGCAACCCATAAGACATACTCCATCACACTTGGCTACTACCTCCTTGACCATTGAGATGACCTCTTTTACATCATTATCTTTGGGACAATCCTTACTTTTTTTATACAGACATCTGAGTGCATTATATTTGTACTGATTAATGGTTCAGGTATATTTGTGTTCTTATACAAGTTCATTGTTTATGCTACTGCCATTTGTCAAGGTTTGAATCAATTTTTCACACCATTCCTTCCTTGATTTAATTTGTTATCATTTGTTTTTCAGCCCACATAGGAACATGTGAGGTTATGGCTCCCTGCTTTTACTTTATGACCTGCACTCAGTTGTTGCAATGAATGTGTATTTCTTACATATATTATCTGATATTGCAGTTTACACATGGTGTTTTACAGTATACTGTATTTGGTTGGTTTTGAATCCATTGACTGTTATTGGTATTAATTCTTGTCACCAGTCTGTGGGAGATATGTCAAGTAAGAAACCTGGGGGAAGTTTAGCTTTTTACAGAAGCTCAAGAAATATTTTAACAAACAAAAACAACCCCCTTCAAATACAAACAGGAATTATATGAAAGAAGACAAAACATCTGACTTGGCTAAATATAAGAGAGCAGTCACAGTGAAGCATTCTGCAGCGTTAGTGCCATTTAGGTATAAATGAGCCCTAGTAGTGTTCCTTGGCACTCTTCTTCTGAATAATTTGTTGACTAAAAGTACTCAAAGATAGTATTTCATAGAATCGATATTCAAGGACTAGATGAGGAAATTATTTAAATTGCACAAGAGGACTGTTTCAATAGCCTTCAAAAGAAAGAGGTTTACATTTTTCAGAACATGGTAAACATCCATTTATTGCACCCACTAAATCCATCTAAAAGACAATTAGGGTGTTGTTATCTATCCCAGTGGCACTGGCTACAAGGCTGAAACCAGCCACAGATGGAGAGCCAATCCATCTCAGGGGTTAAGTATAACTATATCACACAAAAAAAGAAACCTTGAGAAACACCAAGATAGTAAACCCATGATATTAAGGGAAGGAAAATAGATGCTTTTAGTTGGGGTTTAAATTAAAAATGATTACAGTAAATACAGAGATGTTTGCATGGAAAATTCCAGATGTTTTTAGGCCAAAGCACTGAATAGTCAGTTACTTCTGCAGGGTAGTGTTGTCTAAGGGCGTATCTACAGTGACTAAGGGCTTTAGGAAATGTGCAAAACATACTGTGTTTTTTGACATTTCTGTTAAATGTTCTTTAGTTTGGATCAAATGTGAAATGAAACAGCCAGAAGGTAGCAGGAGAGTGTGACCTGATGATTTAGTATCTATGACAATAGTTCAGTTTTTAAAATTTTACACATGGTTTAGAGTTTTGAATGAGGCATTTATATTAAGAGAATTTCAATATTCAAGTCAGGAAATCACAGCATGAAATAAGCTGTTAGATCGGTAAAGAAGAATGATGTTACAGAGATGGAAAATGCATTTTTAATAACTACATTTATGTAGGACCTGAAACTGAATAAAGAATCAGGGGGTGACAAAAAAGAATGCTATGCATGTTTGATCTGAAACATATTCAACTGAATTAAATTGAATGTGTTTGACAATTTTGTTATTTTAAAGAGGTTTCATAGAGTACAAGGTCATATTTTACATCACACCTAATTCCCATCTCCACCAAAACAGTCAAAAACTTAACTTTGCATAAGATGTCCATCAAGGTGGTGTTACCACTGTATAGATATGCAAAAACAGTGAGATTTCACCACTATTATGATTGGATTAATTGTGGTAAGTCACGGCTTAGGCAAATTGGTGATTCTAAAATGGTTTAGTAGAGGTGTGGGAAAACAAGGTTTTTCAATAGCCTTTTCCCTGCCACAGTCAGACTGATGGCAAAACAAAATTATTGAATACGTGTAATAACCTCACACTACCTCACTTCACTTGCCATGTAAATGACGAGTGAAAAATGTGCAATATTTTAACTGTGCAATACCTACAATATATTGTATTTTTTGTTTGTGTAGATATTACCACCTTTCTGTATAGTGCTGGTATAATCTATATTATTTATTATATTGATTTACTGTTTTTAATTTTTTTTTTAATGTTTTACTATGATTCTGCACAAGAATTCCAATGTGCTTTGACTGTTGGTTTTATGCACAAATGGCAAATAAATGAACCTTGAACCTTGATACCGACACACAAGGGGAAACACAATTGCATTAAATGGTGACTGACAATCAACAAAATGGCAGAGAGTGTTGTCGTTTCTCGTGCAGATTTGAATAGGTTTAAATCTGCATAGCAAGTGTTCATAATCAGCTCTCACTGCTTTGTTTAAGAGATAGAAATACAGCATCGTTATTTATTAGACAGACCTCGTACATTTGAAGTCAGCCTCTCTAATGACCATAGAAACTGAACTGACTAATAACTTGTACTTTGATTATACTGTTAATGAATTTGCAAGAAGGAAGGGCAACTGATTTATTAATTATTATTCTTTATTTCTCCCCTACTTTTGTTTTGTAATGAACTTAGATTGGGTGATATCTGTTGACATAAACCAGCTCCTTCTGTTAGGATGAGATATTCTTGATAGCGACAACACATAATTGTCTATAGCTCTATATCAGCATTTGGCTGAATATCACATTGTTGTTCAACATGTTGTTAGGTTCACTATCTGGTGGTAAGGGTTGGGGGATAGGGCCCTTTTTTTCTTTTCAGGCCTAGGGGTCTAAGGACTTGGGATCTGTTCCTGATTCTGGTAAATGTTCTATTATGTTGTATCATAATGGTTGGACATAATAGCTTTAGCTTACATATATTTTCTTAATCCTTGAAAGCATATTAGCAGTGGCCTTTCTTTAGTTAGTTTAAATTGCTATTCCTATTATGATACAAGAAGACCAATATTCTTAGTTACTACTTGGTGCCTGCCAGCAATATTTAGGAAAACGGAGAGACCCTTTATTAAAATAAAAAAACATTCTTAAACCCAATTAATCCAATTCAGGATTGTTGTGGGATGAAGCACTGCAAAGTAACAGTCTACTGGAGAGTCCGCTCATGCACAGGTACATGTTCACTTTAAACCTAAAATCTTTGGGGACAAGGATGGAAAACTGAAGGACCTGGAGAAAACTCACTCAGACACTGGGGGAAAATGCAAACTCCACACAGGTAACAATAGAGTTTAACATTTAAACCTTGGGTTCTGAATCTACGAAGCATGAGCACTAACCAAAACGTTAATAGCAATGCTGAATTATTATTGTTTAATAATATATATTAACTTTAAAATGCAAAATAAAATCTGGATGAAATATTGTTATTTTTGACTTAAAAGAATGATCAAACTCAACCATGTTGATTTAATGTACTACAGCAAAATCAAACGTACATTATGAAGCAGCTCTAAAGTATTATTACAATGTAAGGTAACTTTCACAGTTTTGACAGTAAGTGGTAAGAGTAATTCTAACTAGAGGATACAGCAAATCAGTTTCCCAGTCTGTCAAAACTGATGCTCCCTGAAATTGTGACTGCAATTCTCTTTTAAAGTAATGTGAAATATTTGTAGTGAGGGTTATGGTGTTGCATAAACAAATTGTGCCGTCAATGCTGGAAAAGACTCATAAAGCTCATTACAGATATAAACATAGTGTTTTCCTCTTTTTGGAATGTTATATGTGAATTAAGATATTAGGAGTATTAAATAAAGTACGGTAGTTGGTGGATGACAAACACAGTAAAGGAAAGCTTTGGCTTCTTGGCATCTATAAGAGAAAATCATGCCAGGCTGAAAAACAGAGAAACCTTTTTGCATTTTTACAGTGCTATGAATCCACTTCAGAAGAGCATATGTGAGGCCAAAATGATGGACATATGAATGCTGTGCACATGACTGCAAATTACAAAAAACTGAAGAATTTTATTTGTCTCTGAATGTTGCACTTCACCTGCTTGCTACTGCAGAAAATAAAAATGACATTCAGCAAGTAGTATAGAGACATGCACCTCTTAACATCAGCTACATGTAGACATGCGCTACCTGCATCTTTCCCTCAAAAAAAAAACTGTGCATTAGAAAATTCTTTGTGACACCTGTGGATAACTATTACCACACTGTGGTTTCTATGTTCTATGTATGTGGCACATTTTTTTTATTTGTATTTACTCTTTTATCACAGTAACAGTTAAATTGTGTTTGAGTGGTTCTGTATACAAAAACATTAATTTTAGAAAGTAGACAGAAGGGTGCAGTGATTTTGAAATTTCTTTTTATTTAAAAATTTACATTATGGAGAATGCCCTTCTTTAATATGACTCTTTTTAAAACTTTTTTTATGTACATTGTGAAAAAAAATAGAAAAACAAAACAGAAGCACTAAAAATGAATGAATTCAGTTCCAAAGCCATCATCCATCCATCCATCCATTTTCCAACCTGCTTAATCCGAACACAGGTTCACGGGGGTCTGCTGGAGCCAATCCCAGCCAACATAAAGCCATCATGATTGAAACTAAGTTGCCTAGTAAGCATGAGATTAATAATAGTATTCAGTCCCTCCACTCCAATTCAGTATAATTTATCCTTAAACAACACTCTACACTGTGACAACTTGAACTGATTTACAAATACAAAACATTAACAGGGAGGTAATTTAACTATGTAACATTTACATTGTAAAGTAACCACAAGAAACACTTAGAAAGAGCTGGGGTCCCAGGTGGAAAGCCCCATTTCACACTGATGAATTGCACTAAGACATTGAAGCCATTGCCAAGGATACTGTGTAAAATTATTTGCACGTTAGTTGTAATTATCAAATAGAAGCCTTTTTGAGCCTGAAGGAGACTTTTAAAGGTGAAATACAAGAGGCAGAGTGCAGAGAGAGACATAGAGTTAGCCGAAGAATTATAAAATTATTACTTTTCTAATTTATAAAGGATTAGAAAATTACTCCATAACTGAAGAAATTAAAAATAACCACTGAAATAGCTGACATTATTTTTCTAAAAAAACAACAATTCCATACAATTGAAAGTATCCAAATATATCAAAATGAGTTGTTGGAATTGAAGAATTAGTTATATTGAAATGCTGAAAAAAATGACTAAAATAGTAATATTCAAGAAAACAATAACCTGCCAAAACCTGGTTTAATACTTTCCAACAGCTAGTTCAGAAGCAATATGAATACAGCCTGATCTCAATACCTTGAATTTCAAAAACCCTGGAAATTAAAGCTTGTTACAGTAATCAAATTTTTCATAAGGATACAAAATTGTGTGCCATAATTTCACAAGTGCTTTAAAAGATCAACATGTCTAGTGTCACTCTTCTTGAGCTTAGAAACTCATTTAATGCCTTAATTAATGTTTTTTTCTGTAAAGCAGAATGATTAGCAATTAAATGAGAATACAGTAGATTTCATAGCCCTTCATTTAAAAAAAATCTAGCAAATGAGCACACACAATTCTCCATCGTTTAACAGAAGTGTGTTGCGATTTACAATTGATGAAAATTGAATGAGCATCGAGTGGTGCTAACCAAGAGTAGCATTTTTCTTCTGCAATACTGAACCTTTTATAGCAGTACTGTAGAGGCTTATTATGATTAAGCTTGTTTTACAATGATGACCACAGTCAAATATTTTGGTAAGTATAGTAGCATTAATAATCATTATATAGTAAATTAATCATTATTAGTTTATGCATATTCAAATACATTGCTAACACTTTATAATAACATTCATTAATAAGTGTTTAGCAAACATCCTCCTAAATAAAAGGGTGTCTGTGTGTCTGTATACAGTATCTTATTGTCCGTCAGGTTGCCATATCTGTCATTTCAACAGATAGTGTATCTCAAGCATTTGTAGTAACGTAATGCTTTGCATGTGTCATTCCAACAGATGGTGCATCACAAACACTAAAACTGCTGTTATGAATCCCAATCAAATGGCATATAACAGACTTATGCATTGTACTGTACTTGACATTCCAACAAATGGTACATGAGCATTTTATTACTACAAATATTTGTGATGTGCCATCCGATGGAATGACAAATGCAATGTATTTTATTACTATGTGCATTATAAAATACATTCCAATATATAGTGCACTGTGAACATTTACACTGAGGTCTACATTGATTATTTAGATTTCAGCCCATCTGAGATGGTTGCACAGCTAGTTATACAGTTCTTTATATCTTCACAAATCATGTATTCATAAGTTGTAGATGTTTTTGCAGTACCAAATCTATCCATCCATCCATTTTCCAACCCGCTGAATCCGAACACAGGGTCACGGGGGTCTGCTGGAGCCAATCCCAGCCAACACAGGGCACAAGGCAGGAAACAATCCCGGGCAGGGTACCAACCCACCGCAGGACACGCACAAACACATCCACACACCAAGCACACACTATGGCCAATTTTAGAATCGCCAATCCACCTAACCTGCATGTCTTTGGACTGTGGGAGGAAACCGGAGCGCCCGGAGGAAACCCACACAGATACGGGGAGAACATGCAAACTCCACGCAGGGAGGACCCGGGAAGCGAACCCAGGTCCCCAGGTCTCCCAACTGCGAGGCAGCAGCGCTACCCACTGCGCCACCGTGCCGCCCCGTACCAAATCTAGTTAAACTAATTATCCATTCTAAAGGTTTGCAAATGTTTAGTAATTAAAGCAATGAAAATTATTATAAAATGTTACCAACACAACTATCTGTAGCAAAACTTTAAATTATCACATAATTGTGTTTCATAACTTATTAGTAACACAACATTCCAGATTTAAACAACTTTTCATTGTTACTTTTTTATATAAAGTTTAAAAAAGAGGTCAAGGGTTCACTCTGCTACCTGGTTGTCACACCCACAAGCTGCAGGAGCAGGTTTTGGCTTTGGTTATGAAAGATGTAGAAAAAGCATTGCTAACCACTTCTGTGTGGAAGTCGGGGTTCATTTCAGGTCAGGTCATGATTCTCTTGAGGACAGAGCAACCTAAACAGCAACAGAAAGCCACGATTACTGAAGGAAACATTTTGTTTGGAATTTTTGTCCAGCTATTAAATGGAGTTTTTGCCTTGGCACCCTAATACCCTGGTGCTCTCTCTCTGATATCTTTATTACACCTGTAATATATTTACTATTTACAATGTCAGTACAAAACACATTCATACCCTTTTAAAATTTCTAATGCTTCTGGTTTACAAGTGACTGTTACACAGTTTGTTCTGATCTCTATTTTTTCTATGCTCCAGGAAGACAACATTTGACTAAGTCCAAAACTGAGTATACCACTTCCATAAGTAATTATAAATAACAATGTGACTATTTGCTTGACCTTACTTCTGCCTCAATAACAGATATAGAGTCTTTTCAAATTGTTGCCCACCACTTTGACTCACTGGTTTACAACGATTTTTACCCATTCTTCTTCTTTGAAGATTTGGTCCAGCTCATTCAATTTTCTGGGATAGATCCTATAGGACAGCCATTTTCATACTATGCCACTCATTCTCATTGGAGTCAGAGTTCTGACTTCGACTGAGACATATAGGGACATTCAGTTTTTTTTTTTTACACTTGAATCATTCAACTTGGACTTATTTTCCTTCTAAAATAAGGACTGTGTTAGGATTCATGCCACAAAAACATTTTGATGATTTTGTACGCAAAATATCAACTTTAGTCTTATCTGAGCACTACATTTTTTTCTGTTTACTTTCTGGAAAACTCTAGACAAGCATCACACATAAAAATGATCTTACAGTAAGTAAATGAGGTAGAGATTCTGAAAGGTTTCCAAATGTGTAGCTCAGATATTGAGGCACGATTGAGTGGCACAAGTTTATTCAACATTAAAGATTACATTTGGACAGGTCAGACCTTTTAATCTGGTGTATGGACAAGTAGGTAAAGGACTGCTTAGAAAAGTGAATTAGCAGGATATTTAATGCATGTTTACAAAAGTTAGTAGATACCAGTATTGATGAATATGGCCAAAAACCACAATGTAATTACATGATCTATTTTTAATGTTACTAGTAGGTAATAAGAAAACACTGAATAAGTATTAAACTTAAATGTGTTTGACCTAATGTTAGAAAAAAAAATAAATACATAACTAATTTATCATAATTATTTAGTTGTACAAAAATAAAATATTACAGCTGAGATAAAAACTTACTGAATCCTTGCCATGAGGATGAGTGTAATATAAACAAATACACATATATATATATAGCAGATAGATAGATAGATAGATAGATAGATAGATAGATAGATAGATAGATAGATAGATAGATAGATAGATAGATAGATAGATAGATAGATAGATAGATAGATAGATAGATAGATAGATAGATAGATAGATAGATAGATAGATAGTGTGAAAAGATCAGACTTGACACACTTAAAAAGGTTTGGGGCAGCCACCCGTACATTATCCCTAGCTTGAATGGGTTGATTTTTGAGAGAAGTGTCTTGGTTGGAGTCCAGACATGAAATGCTGAAGGTTTGAAAGATGGTGGTTTTAAAAGATTAAACCGGAAGTGACGTAGGGGAACCAGAAGTGATCTTCTTCTGACGTTAGTCTAGGCGCCAGAACTGCAAATGACGTCATCCTAGGCGCCAGAACCAAAAGTGACATCATCCAGGACGCCGGAAACAGAAGTGACATCTTCAGTGTTGAGTCAGATAGGTTTTCCCGTGGCTGGTCTGTAGAGATAACAGGAGAAGGTTTAGTGCACCACGCCATCCCCTGGCCTGGCGTGGAATTACCTTCGCTTGGTCCATACAACGTCCTCCTACTCACCCGTGTGTGACAATAGATAGATGGATAGCTTGGCATCTCAATCGATCGCTCTTTGGTTAAGTTTGAATGTAAATTGAGAAATATTCACAAATTGCTTTTCTAAAGAACACTTATTAAGAACTTGAACTAAAGTGCTGCAGCTTGGTCATTCTGGCCCCTGAATCATCCACCATCACTTATTGGCTAATAGCTACAGTGTGGTGAGTGTACTAGTGCAAGAATGGCTGTCATTGCAGCATCCAGGTTGATGCAGCATATTGGTAGTTGTTGAAGTGGTTTTCTACTGTCCATATAAAGTACTTTGAATTGGTTAGAAAATAACTATATAAATGTTTTTAATTATTATTATTATTATTGACAACCCTAATGAATGTTTTCAATATTTTAGCTTCTCATTATTAAGAAAATTGTCAGGGAGGAGCCAAACAATGTAAGAATGGTATGCAGAGAAAAAAAACAGAGAATGCAGATGGAATGTTCTTAAATCATCTTTTTCAGAAGTTTTCACATGTGAAAAAGTCAGAAATCTGTCAGTAGCTGCATTAAAAATGAAATGAATGACTCAGAAATTCCATCAAGGGAAATGCTATAAGGATTAAAAGGGCTGAAGTCATTTAAATTACCAGGACTAGCTGAAAGATGTTTATGATTAAACATTGAAATTCAGGGCACCTTTGCATACCACCTTAACTAGGAACAAAAGCCAGTACTTCCTCAAATTAATTTTTATTAATAATTTATATTATTGATGGGAAAGGTTGGATAATCAGTGCGAAAATATAAAGTAGTAAAGAAGTAAAAGTCAGTCAGTCAGTCATTTGATAACAGACAGTGAAAAATAATTGTCATTCCAGAAATACCTTTTGCCATTTTTAGGTCCTGTCCCTAGAAGCTCCCTTTCTCTTTTGTTTCTTCCTTGTCCTTGTCATTGCTGCTCAGTAATGTCCAGCTTGTTTGCATGTTTGGCGAACCCACCAACACATCAAACTTTCTTGTCTTTCCTCTTCTACTAGTTTTCCTCACAATGTAAAATAGTATGTTTGTGTAGTCTGCTGACTTAGCTTGTGGCAGCCATCTCATTTTCATTAAGAACTCGAGTTTTGCATTTGCGTTGTCCCTCTGTTTCCGTAAGATTAAAACTTTTGTAAATTTCTGGTTGTTAACTGTGCTTGCCTATGAAACTCTTCCATGATCCACCCCACATAATGTTTTGTATTAAAAGATCTTTTTGCAAAAGTTTCTGTTTTGTTTACTTGCCACATTTCTATCTAGATTAGTAGCTAGATTAGTTCAATCTAGATTAGTCTCTTGATAAAATAAGAACTTCAGCGCTCTAGTGGACATTTAGTAAACGATTATGTTTTCTTTAAAGTTTCCCTAACGGTTCTCCATTCTGTTTCTATCCAGACAGTACTAACACAAAAACCCACCACGGGCCAGTTAAATGATCTCAGTTCACCTAGCACTCGTTTTGTTTGATATACAGACTGAAACTTGAGTAGTTGCAGAAAATTCAAGTGGTCAACTGGAGAATGAACAACAGTACAAGTGTAATCACTGAGCTGGGAATCCAACCTGAGTTCCTACTGTGTGAAAAAAGTATACTTTTTATAAACTTAAGCCGATTCAATGAAACAGTATTCTAGGAGGAAGCTTCTGGGAATCTTCTGAAAGTTGTATCCTGAACAGTTCAGTGGTTGTTTCAATGGTCAGCTAAAAGATGTTAACAGCACTATCTGTAATTTGATTTGTCTTTCGTTCAGAAAGTTGGCATCTCAATTGATTGAACCTCTTTTCATACTACTAGGCTATAGCAATATTTAGCTAAATAAGGCATACTGAAATTTAATTAAGAAACTTTTCACAGGTGTAAAGTTATTAAAAGCAGAACAAATTGATTTTACATATGCAATACTTTAATTATAAAAATAAAATCTTTGGCACACTGCAATTTTAATTTCAAAGGTGTAACTTTTAAATATTTAATATTTCAATATATATCACAAACATGTTTTACTGTTCAAGGCCAATAAATACTTAAATTATTTATTTTGTCTGTGAAAGGAATGTTAACTTTTAAAATGATTTTCATCAATGTACTTTTATGCAGTTTTATATATTTAATTTTAGGCCATATGGCATTCTATTTAATATAAAACTTAAACAATCTTTCCTCTTTTTTATACCTCAAATTTGCCTTTATTGCTATTTAACTTGTCTTATCTCTGGTGGCACATTTACCTCTACATGTACTTATATTAATCAGCAATGACATATTCCTTACAGAAATTCTAGAGATATTCCTATGTTAAAACTGAAGAATTTCCAATAGATTACTATATGGTGAAATTTCCTTTAGGTAAAATGATACCAAGAAAACAAATTTCTGTCAACTAATAAAAAAAAACTTTCTTCACAGACTGTAACAGTGTTTTTATACTAGTGAAAGGAAATCGCTGTTAACATGTGCAAGTCAAAGTGGGTATTGCTCTTTCAATTATGCTTTCAGAGGCAGATATGGCCTTCTCTATATTAAAAATGACATTAATGAGAAAGATGCGGATTTGGGGCTTGTTTATGCAGAAAACCACCTCTGTCTTCCTTCCCTAAACCGCGCCCCCTTCTCTCTTCTCTTTAGCCTACATTCTAAGTGCACAATAGGCTGAAAACACTCTGAGTAAAGGAACTGAACTAAGTTTCTTCTCCAGCGATTACCATTAGCCCTTTTATTGTACAGCTAGTTTTTCAAATTTAATCTTATAACAGTATTGAGAAATAAGATAAAATACACTTTACCAGTCCTAGAGGCAGCTAGATGGACATATGCTATAAATTTTCTACCTTCACCTACTAGTACTGGGAAATTCAGGTATCTATGAGTAAAACGTGACTGGTATACTCTGTACAATTCAGCCATAATATAAACCATTCCTTAAAACTAGAAGTGCTTCTTTCTACCTCTTTTTTTAATATCAATTGAGGCAGATTAAAACAACTTAAAGAATTAGTAGCTCTACTTATCAGCTCTCTCCAACTTTTTCTCTTTGCTAGTGACACAATCTAAGAGGCAGAAAAGTACTTTGGCAAGGGAATCTTCGCACCTAAACTCTTCTGGAAAACAGCTTTATTTTTTTATTTTTTTTTGTTCTTTATTTCGCCTTATACGATTTCTCGTATTAGGAATTTGTTAGTTTTCGCATACCCCTTGGGGTCAGAGCGCAGGGTCAGCCATTGTACAGTGCCCCTGGAGCAATTACAGGTTAAGGGTCTTGCTCAAGGGCCCAGCAGAGTAGGATCTCTTTTGGCAGTGACAGGGATTCGAACCGGCAACCTTCAGGATACCAGCGCAGATCCTTAGCCTCAGAGCCACCACTCCACCCCTTTATATCATATTATCTGGGTCCTAGAAAGAGTTGGACTTTTTCTTGGTGACACAGCAAGCTGAAGAAGACCACACCATGGATGTTAACCAAAAATACAGTATATAGGAAAGATACATTCATTGCCATTCCACAAAGAATCCCATATCTCTTTGAAGGCTTTGTATTCTTTAAATGCTTTATATTTGCCAAGCATAAATAGCTAGTCAACAATCAGCCAGAGCATTGCTTATGCTAGGCTATGAAAATACCCCAGTTGAGGGAGCATGCTTTTACAGTACGGTAATCCAATATTATTTGCCTGAAAAGCGAATGTTCAAATTACTTTTAGTCAAAAACTTAGCTAAACTGAGAACTTTGCTGAGTATGCAACGCATATGTTATGTGTATTTCAGTGTACAAATATATTTATATATTTTTCCTTCTTGATGTGAAATGCACACACATTTAATGCATGCAAAAATAAATACTCATGGATAAGTCAATTTCTCTGTACTTCTGGTGCAGTCAACTGAAAAATTACTGGTTATTTTCACACCAGGTCTTTTGGGTTAAATATACATTCTAAAGATAAATGTGCTTAAAATCTTTCTCTGCATTAGGAACACTGAGACTTTTACATTAAAGTACCTCAATGATAAATAAATAAATATGGAAATAGGACTGGTTATCAGAATGGTGTAATTTTAAAAACCATACATTTTCTTTATCTAAATTAAATGAAAATACCTATTTTATTTATGGAAAGCACAACCAAATATTTAATAGCTACTTTGATAGTAAACTCAGAATTTACCAACAGTTGAAACTTCCAAGTCTGTCACTTTAATATCAAGGAAAAAGTGATGCATGTAAGGTGACCTGTGCACAAGTCAAGTATGACTCAAAAAGTATAATAAATTAGAGAAATCACATTAATTATATATATATATATACTATGGGGGCAAGCCCCCCTGGCACCTTCAGCACCCAACCCCCAGTTGCGGCCAGAATATTAGTAAAATCTGTAAACAAAAGAACAATAATTTATTTATTGAAAAATTATTATTTATTGGAGTCAAAATCTTGAAATTATATAAATATGTAAAAGAAAAATTAATTATTATTTAACGGAATAAAAATCATGAAATGAGAATAAAATATTTACTCTCTTACCGACTGGTATATTCCCGTTAAACTGAGGTCCACTATGCTCGGTGAGTATATATAAGAGACGAAATAAATTATCCATTCATTTTAACTGACATTCTTATAGATAAAAAAAAACTTTTTTTAAAAAGTGACTTATTTAAATAACAGGAAAAATCATGTGAAAACTAAAGTTGTAAGCAATAGGTCATCGTAATTTGATCTTCAGCTAACTAAATCACCTAAATACAAACATTGGTGTTATTAATAAATAATTTTTTTTTAATAATTTGTTCCTGTGAAAGAAAGTTTACTCGATCAAAAATAAAAAAAGATGACTTTTTTGATATTAAAAACCATGACTTCCTTGACATTTTAGTTTATAATTTAAAAATGGCATAAGTATGTGAAATCTAACAACATCACATTAAAGTTCGATAAATTCTGAAAAGAATGATACAAAACGAACCACACGCTGTGGCGCAACGTAAAGTGGCTTCGCCGCTGATGTCTGAGGTTCAATCCCCGCGAGAAGATGCAGTGGAGTGTGTACGCCTGATGAGCCCAAATAAGGGTGAAACACGTGTCGCGTACTCTTTGTATTATTTGATAGTAAACTATGTAACATTCTATGATCTGCTTCTCGCAAATGAGAGGGCGTGGCAGATGTTTGCCGACTTGTAGACCAACCACATGCATTACCTGGTAGGTACTGTAACCACCTATACAATCAGATCATGATTCAGACTATGAATGCTATGAATATATAGCATTTTATTTTATATATATATATACTGTATAAATAAATGTAATTTTCATTTTAATGGTATCACTCTACAAATAATAACAAAAAAATATGATTTTTGGTTAAATAAACATAGTTTCATGTTTTAAATAGATGAGTTTAGCACTGCTTTCCAACAGTTCCAGATTCCTGGGTTCAAATCCAGGTGCATATATGTTCCTTATGTCTGCCTGGATTTTCCTTCCCGCATGCAAAAGACATGCACTTTAGGCTTCCTGGCAAATCCCAATTCACTGCTTGGGATTGAATGTGGGAAAGTGTGCTTTGAGATGAACTGGGGTCCTGTCCAGGACTGACTCTTATATTTTGCCCATGTATGCCAAAATAGGAACCAACTACTGTAGTCCCACCCCTGAACTGGACAAGCAGGGCAGAAAATTGCTGGAAAATAGGAGAGCATGTTTTTCTGCAATTGAAATATTTAATGGGTGGATAGTAAATTTAATCAGGTGCTCTTCCTGACAGACAGAATTTTCAGTTTTATCTTCTTGTTCTTGCATGAATATTTTACTGCATATATTGTATACATTCTACTATATACACCGAATTTGACATTCAGTGTTTGATGTTGTGATCATTGTGTGTTGTCTGTAATTGTATAGTATTGTCACAAGTCTAAGGGAGACATGCAGTTAAGAATTTGTATTGGACTGTGTACACATATGGGTGAAATAAAACATTTTGAAAAAATTTTTTTCTGTATGCTATTAGTGGAAATGAAATAGTCAGGGTTACCTCAGAGTTTTATTAGCAGAAATAAATGCAAGGAGAACCTAGTTTTATTTATTATTTTATTTAGACACTGCCCAGACAGTGTACATCATTACTCTCATGCACAATAAAGAGACTTGGGTTGTCAGTTAAAAACTCTGGAGAATTCCATCGCCACTGACTCTTAAAGATATTCTGCAGCAGCTGGGAGACCAGACTTATTAATTACAGTGGACTCACCAAGAAAAAGAAATCTAGCATTGAAGACTTTAATCTACAAATGGAACTCTGTGGTATGTGCCACTCTATCACAATGCCCACATATTCCCCAGACCAGTCATATATTCCTAGATGATCCAAGCTCAGATAACCCAAAAAGTACCAGAGAAACTGCTTCAAAGACACCCTTATAGAATCTATACTAATAAAAGGCAAAGCCCTCACTGACTCACTCACTCACTCATTCGCTCACTCACTCACTCACTCACTCACTCATCACTAATTCTCCAACTTCCCGTGTAGGTGGAAGGCTGAAATTTGGCAGGCTCATTCCTTACAGCTTACTTACAAAAGTTATGCAGGTTTCATTTCGAAATTCAAAGCGTAATGGTCATAACTGGAACCTCTTTTTTGTCCATATACTGTAATGGACTGCAGCTCGCTGGCCGTGGGAGGCGGGGTTGCGTATCGCGTCATCACACCTCCCATGTAATCACGTGAACTGACTGTGAACGCAGTACGTAGAAAACAAGGAAGAGCCCCAAAGAGTGCTGAAGAAAACATTCATTACACAATTGAAAAGGCAGTGAAACAATAAGAAGCGAGCGAGTGACGCATACAAGCATATTCATAAGTGCAGCTAAGGCGGAAACAAAGCACGGTGTAAACCATAAGTTTAAATTAAGTTTGGCAAGATTGCTTTTCTCCTGTACAACTATAGGTTGCATTCTCAACAGTAAGCTTGCACGACTTGGTCATATTACAACCGGAGTGCTGAACTGACAACGTGGTATACAAAGAGAACTATAACAATCGTAATAAACGAACAATAAAACAGCGGAGAACCCGTGGATTAAATAAAAAGGCTGCTTCCTTGGCGAAGCAAGGAAAAAGGATGGCCTTATATGGCGTTCGTTTATAAAACAGCGGAGAAGCTGTGTAAAGACTGCTTCACAAAAAAACAGCAGAGCGCCTTATATGAGCAGGCAGTCAGCTAAAGAAGGGAATCAATAAATAACTATAATCGTAATAAACGAACAAAAAATAGCGGAGAATCCGCGGATTACATAAAGGAAATGGGTACCTGAACAGAAAAGTGACTCTCAAATATCTACACAATAACTATAAGAATCGTAATAAACGAACAATAAAATAATACAGAACCGCTAAGCAAGGAGAAAGGACGGCCTTATATGGCGTTCGTTTATAAAACAGCGGACAGGCTGTGTAAAGGCAGCTTCACAAAAAAACAGATCCTTAACAAATTGTTATTGGTATATTTTCCCTCAATTTAAAAAGGTTTTCTTTTCTTCTTAATTAAAACTTAAAAGCAATACTTCACCGCTGCAAAGCCCGGGAATTTGGCTATATGCAGTGAGTGTGTATGCCTGATGAGCCAAGAATTAGGGCAAAACACGTGTCGCGTACTCTTTACATTATTTGACAGTAAACTATTTTCAACCATTCTATGATCTGCTTCTCACAACTGAAGGCACCGTGGCTGATGTTAGCTGACTTGCTGGCCAACCATAAGCGTTACCTGGTAGGTAACCACCCATACAATCAGATTGTGATTCAGACTACGAATACCGTGAATGTAATTACCCCGATCTACATGCTGTCAAATAAACGAACCACACGCCGTGGCGCTATGTTAGGGGTTTGCCTCTAGCGCTGACGTCCGAGGTTTGATTCCCGTAAGGGAGTGCAGTGAGTGTGTACACCTGATGAGCCAAGAATTAGGGCGAAACACGTGTCGCGTACTCTTTGCATTATTTGACAGTAAACTATTTTCAACCATTCTATGATCTGCTTCTCACAACTGAAGGCACCGTGGCTGATGTTAGCTGACTTGCTGGCCAACCATAAGCGTTACCTGGCAGGTAACCACCCATACAATCAGATTGTGATTCAGACTACGAATGCCGTGAATATATATATATATATGTGAATGTATGTATGTACGTATATATGTATGTCTATATTTATATATATATATGTACATATGTATATATATATGTAGATGTGGATGTGTATATGTATGTATATATATGTATATGTAGATATGTGTATATGTAGATATGTATATATATGTATATATGTATATGTATATAGATGTTTACATAACCTCTTTAACACACTACTTCTCCGCTGCGAAGCGCGGGTATTTTGCTAGTGCTATATAAAATGACTGGGTCACACGCACTTGCTGAAGTCTCAGCCACAGAATGACCTCTATGGAACTGCATGATTCATATGGCGACTCTTAATTTTGACTCCAACCACCCTTTTAATGGGATGGACAAAAGATTATGACTGAAGGAGCGGAGTGAATAATCCAAAGTTGTGAATGTTGCTGCAAACGTAACATTGTGTCTCCACTGTCCCAAGGTCCCTTATTTCAGGATCTAATATCCAACCCATTTCAAACTGCATACAGTATATAATCTTGATGGGTGTCATTCGTTTTTCAAGAGAGATTATTACTAATACTGTATTTCTATGACAGCATATTGCATCATGTTGAAGACAATAATTTATTTCCCCCGAAATATTTATATTAATCTCCAATTAAAATATCAGATATATTTACTTTTAAACTAAGGAACTCAGGACTTTGGTTTAAATAATGATAATATCAAGTTTCTCCAGAAGTATCAGAAGAAATTGAAATAAATCAGTCGCTCTAGAATTGTACATTTCATCTCATGCTATAACCTTTCAAGTGGCATAACTGTAGAGAAAAGCCAAGCAAAATGACACCTTTTATTGGCTAACTAAAAAGATTACAATATGTAAGCTTTCGAGGCAACTAACTGAAAATTTATTTTATAATCTTAGCTGAATTATAGTTGAGACATTTCCTTTTGTTTGTTAATGCAGACAAGCTTGAGTAAGCTTGTAATACTAGTAGATTTAAATATTGTTATGCATTAAATAAGACTGTCTGCATTCATTCTTAGCATTTACTTTACTAGTTTATTCCCCACCGGATGCCAATTTATTTTATGGTCAGCTCTATGAAAAGCCTTTTGAGCACTTCCTTGTATATGAAATAATATAAATTTGAAAACTGTTCAAGACCTTTGCTACTGTTACATGCAGAAAGTTTAAGACCTTATAACACTGGTGATTACTTGATATACTCTATAAGAAACCATACAGCACGGACTGTAGCATTTTCCTACCTCGATGGTCTAGAGTTGGATATGTGTAAGATGTATGGACAGCAGCAGTCTTTCTAGAAAGAACATCAATGTTATTTAGTGGTATTTTTTGATTTACACTGGGTGGGTATGGTACATGTGGTTCATTTCACCATACACTCATAATGAAGCTATCAATTGGTTAAATCTGCCATTTTCTCCTTGTATTTTTTAGCCTTCTGCAACTAAAGCAATAATAATATATACTTTTTTTGTCTGGGTATCTATAGAAAAGCTACTTGATTACAGTAAAATAGTGCATTCCTCACTTAGGCAATTTCTTTCCTGCAGCATCAGTGAAGGGAAAATAATTCTCAGATATTTTTACCTAAACACGATGAAACAGCAAGGCATGAAAAATGCTTATAAATATTTGAGATACCTGTTTATTGTATAGTATTTTATGTATTAAGAAAGTATTAATGAAAATAAATAACATTTTAAGTTCCCTTTATTGTAGCATGCATTAAAGTAACAGAAGTAAACTACAATGAGAATTAAAATTGTAACTTAAAAAGAAATGTCTGCATTTTATCTATTCTGTCTTATCAGCTGTCTGGCTGCACTTTGAGGTTATTCTGTACTGCTTAAAAAGAATTATATTGTTTCCTGTATCTACTCTTTCATTTGTATCAAAACCAGGTATACTTCTCTATGATAATCTTTATAAATTGTGTCATTTAAGCTGATGCTATGAACAGAATATTGGCATACATATACTATGTATTCAGTATGATGATATATAAAAGATATTTCGGCTTTGCATTGCATCTGGCATTCTAGGTGCAAATGTTCTGGCATATCTACTTTGGAATACTATTCTGTTTTCATTTGCATATTTCTTTATGTTCTGCAGTGCAGCCAGACAGCTTGAATTAAACACATTTCAGCAGTGCTGTATTTGTACACTATGCAGCCTGCATAACAAAATTAATAAAGCTAGATAACAACCCCCGAATATGTTATGGCTTCATGGGCTTTCTCTAAAGTGAATAAAATGTCAAAGTAAAGTAAAGTAAAGCATAACATTAAAGTATGGTTTAACAACGTGCTTGCCATTATATCGCCAACTAAGCATTGAAATAAAATAACTTATAAGGCTGTCATGAATATATATCTTTATATTAACATCCATTGAAGCATCACAAAGGTCTTATTCAGGCCAGTGTGATTCATGTTCCTCATTTATATCTTTTTTTTAGTTTTAAACCATGCAAGAGTGTAAAATTATGTGGATAATTACGTGTAATTTGTGAAGGTCTAGTGACCTTTCCACTTTCTCCTTCTTTATGCATGTTGGTGCTATACCTTCACACAGTCTTAAAATGGATGACTAATAATGATAGAGAACGAATCTGAAATCTGAAAAAAAGATTTCCAGTGACAGCTTCATTCTGTAGAGCAGTTAGGAATAAATAACTTGTAGGTAGCATTAACATTTGCCTCGCTCTTGAAATTATTGAACATTTTTCACTGTATTGAAATGAATGTCATTCATCTGCTTACAGGGCGTGATGGTTGTTGATAGATTGCTGAGTGAATACATTTATTTTCTTCTTTGTTTCAGACTTCACTTTAGGAACATGCCAGTTGACTACAAATTTCAAAAGTCAAATGACTCTTTAATTCCTGTTAACTTTACTCCTCCCAGTTAATTCTGCACAACATCTTCCTACTCTTTACACACACTTCTCAGTCATTCTCTAGTTCAAGTTTTCCTAATAGAAACTTTCAGAAGTTGGGTAAAGATTAACCACTTCCATGCTCTTGTAGCAAGATCAAACTTAAAGCAGAAAACAACCCTGGATAAAGTACCAGTCCATCTCGGGGCCTACCAACATTCACTCAGGTCCATTTCAGAATCGGCAATTTACCAATAAAAGAATAATATTAATGACAGTTTTAGTGTTAGAAAATTCAAACTATTTCATTGTTTTCTTCTTCCCTTTTAATATTTATTCTTGGGCATAGTCAGTACATTATTTGATTAATATTCTAACAGTGCAGCATGTTTTTAACATTTTTTAAAATTTATTACAAGACATAAAGTATAATATAAAATTTAAGGAAAAAACTGGAAGCACAACTTGCTTTCTACAGGATTGTATGAACTTCGTAAGAGATCTCCTTGAAGTAGAATTATTTTATGTATTAATAATGAAGCCAATGTGATGTGACACAGCATAAATGTTTCTTTCTCACTGTGACTTGCTCATATACACATTTTAAAATGATTTAATCACAGATCAACTAACTTATTAACACTTGTTTTCTGTTTATTATGTTTGCTGAATTTCTCTTGCCCTATTAAACTGTCTCCTTATGCCTGACCTTTTGGCCCCTTCAGTTAATTAAAAAAGTAATATTTTCTCTCTTGCAATTAAGATCTTTTATATCTGCATGTGTTTCTTTTAAAACTAACTTTTTTGTACACCCTGCACTAACCGCAGTGCTGTCCACCAGTTCTTAATGTTACTGACTGATATGAGGGTTTTTGTGGACAATACCCAGTTTTTAAAAAAATACTCTGTTACTTACTTTGTTGCCCTGAAAATTTTTATATTATTATTTTCCGGTTTGCTTTATAAAGTGCCTTATCATGAATGATTGAACAAGATAATCAGAGAAGGTGAACCTGCTGAGCCTGTTGGTAAGCTTCTTGCACAAAGCAGTCACATCCTGTGTGAGACTGGCAGTGGACATGGCTATACAGTTTAATTAGCTCAGAGTTTAAAGCCAGGACTCCAAATACCTTACTAAACCCCTCGGTATCCTAAGCTCAGATATGGTTTGAAAGCCAAGCACAAAGTTATGGCCTATGTGAAGAACAGGCTATTGATTTAACTGCACTTTAAACTAGGGGTGCAAATCTGAAATCTGAAATCAAATTATTTATATACATGATTATATGTTACAAATTACAGCAATGAAATGCTAAATGAATTGAAGTAATCGTTTTTCATTTTATATGTATAACTACTATTACCAATGGTGGTGATTCAGCAAGCTATATTAAACCAAATTATTATAAGATACAAGCTAATGTTGTATCTTGTGTTATAAAGTGGAGTACATAGAGATCAATGTAACTACTGACATAAAGCACCATGCACATTTAACAATGGTGCACCCCAAACCCTGTATAAAACCTAAGATCATTTAAAAATTGTACATTTTTGCAGGCACCTTTTGTATTTTAAAATAATCATATTTAAGTGATGCTAAATTCTTCTGGATATGAGAATGTGCATACGTTTATACCCTGTTACAGACTGGCATGCTGTTCAGGGTTGACTTCAGCCTTGTGCCTTACAATTTCAGGACATACTGTTAATCACAAGTAAGATTCAGAAAAAAGTTGGATTAATTATATTTTGTTCAATTTAAAATTAACATTATGTAAAAAAAATTATTAACAGCTATTTTCACCTAATTTTATATCAATTATTTTTTTCAACAGAAACACTGCTAGTTTGAATAGTACAGCTATTTTATAGCATATCAATACATGTAACCCATTCACGTAATTAAGTCATTTATATCAAAAAGAAAATGGAGTTTCCAGAATGGATCATAATTTTCATAGGGTCTTATTGCTTTCTTTATATATAAAGTGTAGTAAGTCATTTTATTTTTAATTTTGTCTTTCAACTCCCAGTGTCATCTTAGATGTTAGTCCTTAAACCTATACATTTAAACTTGAAATAAATATGAAGGACAGCCAGAGGCTTGGTGAAGTAATGATCTCCCTATTTAGTGTGTGGATGGATGAAAGAAGCATATTACATTGACAGACAATCACCAAACTTACTGCTCTTATGGAGAGCTTCTATTGATATGCAGCAGGTCCAATGAAGTGCCATGGTCCTCTTCTTTACTTTCTATTAATTCTCGTTTTCTCTATTGCTTTCTCTTGTGTGGATCGGTTTAGTAGAGAACCTCCTGCATCAACTAGTTTTGGTTCTGTGGTCAGTTTTGAACATTGTATGTTTGCTATTGCTAGTATTACAAGTATGCATGCTTGCTTATTGTAGAGAGAATAAATAATGTTATAATTTCCAGTTAGTACTTGCTTCTTTCTGTTTCACATTAAAATGTTTTCTCACAACAAAGATGTGATGAACGTCCTTACAACTCACATTATATACAGCATATCATTCACTGGGGTAATGGGAAGGGAAATTGATTGGATATATTCAGAAGGGAAAAATACAAAATAGTATATATCATTTAAAGGAATAAACTATCATTGTTATTTGAAAACTAAATGAAGAAAGTTAAACAGAACCCACAAGCATATTTATTTATCCAAACAAAAACTATGTCACATTAAAACTAGGAAGTCATAAATTATATATCACTGCAGTGGATGCATAATCCTTGCATTATGTACCAAATACTAAAAAAAATTTTACATTGTCCACATATTTTAATGTTATGTAACATGTACTTTTGTCGAAATATGTGAAAAAAGTATCAGTTTTGACATGTACTCATTAAACATCACTAAGTCAGTTATATTTGCACAACAATATTCATTAGAATTAAACTAATGCCAAGATTTAACATAAAAAAGTTTACTATTCCAAGAGTTTGCAAACCAGTATTTTCCATTTTATGTTACCAGGCTGGAAATATTTTTTAATTCCCTTCGAGATTAGATTATTTGAGTTATGATTTATTAAATATTACTCATGCTTTTGGACTACAGCAACGTATTTATGTAAGCCTGACAGTGCTGCTTCAGCTTAGCATGTCAATGTGCAGCTTTGTTTGTGATGTGCTAGTTTAGTAAGCCAATGCATTGAGCTGGTGTCAAAGAGCCAAATGTAGTGTGGAATTCTAGATTAGATCATTGTCATGGATGAGTGTGTACCTTTCCATTTAAATACAAACTTATTTCATAATAACACTATTCACAATGTTTTGCTTATATTTTCCTTATTGAAAAAAATAAGATTTCTACAGGAAAGTGGATACAAAAATATATATTCTTGTAAATAGGTAGAGCAGTGTGCAGATAAAGTGATGTAAATAAAACAAGCTTAAATACAATGTACTTTTGCAGTAGCAAAAACATTTTTAGCATAATTGAGAGATTAAACATTAAAAGAGGCAAATGTTATGAAAATCACAATCAAGGTGCGAAATACAAAGTTCAGGATGGCTTACACCTTAAACAAATTAAAGGCTGTCTTATAAAAAATACAGGAACCTAACAAGCTTCAAGTTGGTGATATACAGTATACAAGTCTGGCATCCTTGTGCAGACATCATTAGGCACATTGCAAAGATGTGAGGAAAGTTTGCTTCTAATGTAAAAAAAATGAATGGATACCCTAATCTAATAATCGATATTGAATGTGTTGTCACTTGTAGGTGTCAGATAGATAGTGTATTTTTGGACAGTTAAACTTACTGATGGAGCAGATGCAATGACAATTTATAATTCCTTACTTTAGAAACTACTTCAAGCAGGAATAGATATGTTTTTGAGGCCTAATCTTATAAACATAGCTACTGATGAGTCATCGTGCTCATAGGAAAATTGAGTGGATTTGTAGCTATACTATTAAATGACATTCCAAATGTGTTGTCTATATACTGTTTAACACATAGGCTAGAGCAAGTGGTAAGCAATGTCTTTATAAAGGTTAAAAAAAACATCTATTGAGTTTACAATACAATTGTTTGGACAAATTTTTACAATTAGATGAGTATGCAGCAACTTCACTAACATAAAAGCTGCATGGAAAGATTTTTCTGCCCTTGCAAACCCCTTTAAAATAGCCATTGAGTATATAAAAATGTAGTAATACTCAGAAGCAAAAATTCAAAGGTCTTCACAAACACATGACCAACAAAGGATTTGTGCAGGATTTTTTTTTTTTTTTTTTCATTTGTGTAGGAACTAAAGGCTGTCTCTCAAGCATCAGCACAGAGACATGTCACTTGTGAATGCAAGATACCATATACAGCAAACAGTTGATGTCTGATGGCTGTGAAAAACATCAGGTAAGATATCATCAAAGAAAGCACATCAGCAAATGTCATCTGGATTCTTCAACGGTGTTGTTCTAATGTGCAGCTGATGGATGATAGACAATTAATACTCATTGAATTAATGAATTGGCAACTGGTAAATCTCAACAAAAACACTTGTCCAAGATGAATTTAGTCAATCAAATGAATCCCCTTGAAAATGCTTTTGGCCAAGTGAACAGGAAAACCTGATTTTATATAGGAAGAAAGAATGGTGACAGATTTGTAAAATTGCTAAATGACCCATGCCGGAAAGGCAGGGAAACTGCAGGGTATACCACAAAGTAGAACAGTAAAAAGACAATATATAACAAGCTGGAGCTGCCTTTCCTGTCTGTGTAGTATGAGAGAGAATTTTCCACTGTTAAGGACACAGCCAGATATAGCCGCAACGGGTTGAGTATTTCTTACCTGTCATGTACGGACGTAAGTGGGCCCCAGTTGAAACATTTTGATCTAGTGGTATACATCAGATTCTGGATTAAAGCAGAATGGGCAGAATGCTGTCCATGTTATTTATGTCAATAGAAGCTATCCAATCAAAAATCTAAATGTTATTTTTAAAAGTAATGTATGAAGACCTAAAGGTATACTTGCAAACTGCTTTCTGAAAAGTATTACATTGCCTGGAAGATTTACAGCTTTCAGTTCAATTTTAGTACTAGGGTGCTGTACCGTGTTAGCCATTATGAATGTAGAGAAAAGCCAAGCAAAATGACACCTTTTATTGGCTAACTAGAAAGATTACAATATGCAAGCTTTCGAGGCAACTCAGGCCCCTTCTTCAGGCAGATTACATCTTGCCTGAAGAAGGGGCCTGAGTTGCCTCGAAAGCTTGCATATTGTAATCTTTCTAGTTCAATTTTAGAAACTCATATTAATGTAATATCCTTTAGGCTTGTCGGGTAACAAACTATTTACTTGTCATATGACAATGCTTGCAAGTAGCGTATTTCCTTGTAACTCCATGAAAGCAAAATAAGCCAAATGTTTTAAATGTTATCAAAGCCTTTTGTACTTGAATTTTAGTAGCCACAATAAAGTGAACTGCCATCATGACCCTTACACAAATAAAGAAACATCTTTTACAAGTTACTTCTGTTCTCACAAGCAAAAGGAACATACTCTCTGAGCAATTTTATATAAATATAAAATACAAAAAAAAATGGTTACCCTTGGTGTATCGATGATATATATTACCACCAAAAATAGCATAGTACCATACCGTACTGATTTCCCCCACATTGAAAGTTAGATGTTTTAGGCAAAAATGTCAAATATTGTGTTTTACTTTTGTAGAAAATAAACAAAAATAAAATTCAATTGAATGTTTTAGTGTAAGCACAAAGATTTATTTGATGCTATCTCCACAACAGATGTTACTACCTTCAGGAGATCTTTCAAGCTATGCCACAAACTGAAAAAAATACAAGATTCATAACCAAGGGAATATTTCTTAAAATGTGAAGGACTTCCCATCTATCAGTGGTCTTATAAATCAAATCTTATAAGTGAAGGACTAGGAGATTTCCAGTAAGCCACGCATCATTTTTTGTATTTATATTTTAGGTCTGAATTGAGAAAGCCTGCACAGAAAGAATAACTAGCCAAAAACACAGATAAGGAGTAGTAAGCCAAAGTTTAAAGTTAACATCAATAAATGTTATGGTTTTTAGGAACATATTTCTTATTTTTAAACTGCTTTCCTATCAGTCTTTTGTGGGATATCACTCTTTAATTTGTCGTTGTCTAGCTGCTGTGTATTAGGCACTTTTGTGACCTCAAATCATGATGTCATATTGAGTAATGACACTAACATTTACATAGTAATCAGTTATGCGGAAATTGTATGCTTGAGCATAAGAATAAGGCTGTATATTTTATGAATAGTTGAAATGTATACATATCAGCCCAGACAATACATTTGTGATTTTCCCGTTTTCTTTAAACTACTGTCTTCTCATTCTTTTCAAAGTGGAGTATTCTTGTAGATTTCTTTTTTGCAATATAGATTTTCCTGTTTAGTTTTGTTGTATTATAGAAATCAGATCTTTTCATACAGACAACTTTATTTTTAAAACAATTATTCTCAGAAAGTCCTAGCATACAATATCCTGCCTGGTAGTTGTGAAAATGTTTCTGTCCAAAACATTCTCTTCTTGCTAAGTTTAGTTAGCCTTCAATTAAAGAAAAACAAGCCCTGTAAAAAGAAATAATCATTCACCATATCAAGACAAACATTTAGAGTTAATTTTTGCACATAGCATTCACAATATTAGTTCTACAGTCAGAAGATTAATATACTGAGGTAGTGTACAATTTAATCTCTTTAACTCTCAACATAAAACAAATAAAAAAGTTGAGTTCTGTAAAGATAGAATGACTGTGCACTGTTTCCACATTCCAGATTGCTTGTTTTGATTCAGCGTTGGCATTATTACATAAATCGACAAAACTAATATGTTCTTGACTGTCTGTGGAGATTCTTCCACCACTAAATCTGTATGTAGAGGCTGACAACTGGTAAATGATCTCCAATTCTTCCTCTTAGAGAGTCTCATTTCAAGGCAATCTGGTTGTGTTATTATATTTTTGGTGCAGTGTCCAATTATTTTTGAGTTGCAATCATCCACAAAATATCTACAAAGTGCAAAGTATTTCCTTGTTAACCTCATATGCATTATTAGCCTGGGTTGCATTCTTCTGAAGTGACAAATGCACCTTTTATATTTTATCCATTTTTAAAAAGTATGTGTGCATTTGATGCATCAAAAATGGAGTTACTACACATACAGAAAACAGCAAAATGTTTAACTAGGGACAAAGAGTGTATGAACGTAACACAAAATAAACTATTTCGAACACAGTCAGGATGAAATTGAAGAACTGTTAACCATACTTGTTAGAAATAGCATTTGATAATAAAAATAAGAAACATTTCTTGACAGGGAATTATACAATTCAGTCTACATAGTAATTCAGTTAGGTAGCAGGATATAGGAGCCAAATAATGAATCTCACTGTTTTTTAATTCCATATTCTTTAATCAGTTTTTGTTGAGGATAAATTCTTGAGACAATTTTCTTCTGGTAGCAGTGTTTTTATATAATTTTTCTTTAATTATTATAGATATCATAATTTCTAATTTTCATATAGAGGTTTTGAATTGCGCAGAGCACAATATGTCCTTAAATCAACAACCTCCTTAAAGCCTTTGATGATGAGCAAATGATTAGATATGTATTGCATAGAGTGATGCAGATGAAACACATGAATAGCGGGCTGTGAAGCCTGATATTTCTGGTATTACAGTTGCAGAAGAAAGCATTTCAGTATTCTAATGGTCTTAGCTTAGTCTACAGCAAGGCCAAAAAGAAGGAAATAATCTGCCATCTTCATCTATTGCTACAATACCAACAGCTACTGATCATGAGACACCACAGGGTACTGTGCAAAAAAAAAAAGAAAAAAAAAAAAAAACAGATAATGCTTATATATTGACATATTTGAGGAAATGAATAATTAAGCTGGATACAAAAGAAATGAACTGATTCATATTCAAATTCATATGAAGGATATGAATGATATGAAGTAGTAAATGATGAATGAACTGAAAGATGTCCAGCTTAATGATGTGAAATATACATAGGTTAGCATCCTGCATTTAAGAGCTGGTGACAGATGGCAACTGAAAGACATGAAAGGATGACTGCCTTACAAAAAAAACGTAAAAGTTTTCAAAATAAATTAACAGATTAATAGGGTTTTTGTAATTCCTGAAGGGGTGAATCCTACTAGAGTCATATGGGAGTTCTTCGGCTAAAATCCTGGGAGATGACAGTAAGGGAGTTATGAATACCAAAAGAGCACATTGTTTATCTGGTATACAATCTGCATTAGTCTTTGTTGATGCTAAATTTGACAGATTTTTCTAAAAACTAAATGTGTTGTATTGTTCAGTTATACTTTTTGAGAATAGTCAGATCTATAGCTTTCTGGACTCTTCTGTTTCAACCACAGGGAAGAAGTCTGCAGATTTTAAAGACTCACTCATTCAACTAGGTTTGAAGCTATAGTTGAAAGTTAAACTCACATATACAATTAATTAAGTACCTCCAGTTCCTCCACATATTTATAAAAATATTTTAAAAACCTGAATAGGGTCTCAACAAGAACTAATCAGGAACTGGAAAAGAAAATATGAATTGAAGTAAACTTTGTACACTTATCTTTTACACTCAGACCTGTCCCTTAAACCAAATCTTATGTCAGCCATTTGGATTTTAGTGCCTGGGGATTAGTTAATATGCTTTTCAATATAAAATTGAAGGTTTAGAAAATTACTTTAGAAAAGAATTGATGCAAAAAGAGTTTATATTAAAGGAGCAGCAGCAATACTGATGCAAAAAACAGTCAAGTAATAGATTGATTAGAAGGTTTATAACAGGAGGATACCACAAGTGAGCTGAAATTCTGTGTTCCTGCAAACTAACAGTAACAGACTAAACCTTTTGTTCAGAAGCCAAAATACAGGTAACCAATGATGAGCATTAAGCCTCAGCCACAAAAATAAAAAGGCAGCCAACTCAATAAACACATTAAAGGATCTGAACACCAGAAAAGATCATGCAGGCACAAGAGAATACTATGTTAATGAAATTCTACAGACTATCATGATGATGAGGATGCTATAGAATATACTACTTACACATGCAACACCACATTTGTATACAGTACAGTATAAGCAAAATAAACACCTTAGACAGGTGTGGAAGAAAAGAAAGATGAAAATAATAACTGGCCCATATAAAGTTATATGAGCATTTGAAGAATTAATTGTTTGGCATTTTCTAAGCCATCAACAGCAGTAAATGGGCTTGATACCTTTGATTTTTTCTGACTCTATTTAGTTCCGTCTTCCCCGCTAATGAAAAATTTAGTGTTCCTTCCACTTGTTAACTGCATTCTGTTGCTGTTATTATGGAGTTCTTCTGCTGCAATTTCAGACCCAACGAAAATCCTGGCTTTACTTTTTTTATTCTCTGGTACTGAGTGTTGTTTGATGTTTGGGGAAAACGATTTAATTGATTAAATTTGATTTAATTTTGATTTTAGCATAACAAAATGTGAAAAATAAGAAGGGGTCTGAAAATGTTTTGAATGTATCTGTATAAAACTAAAGGTTTAATAATTTGCATTTATACACCCATACAAATATATTTACCTAGTGGAAAAAGTCACATGTCACACACTGTGAGACATGATGAGCAAAGCAGGATTATGTAAACATTTAGAGACAAATAACAAGAAAAAATAGAAAGGTACAAGATCTTTTAATTAAGAACCTTTGAAGAATTTTCTAGTTATAGAAAAAAACAGGGACAAAAGGGTCTTACTGAGTAAAAATACACTTTATTACAGTCATTTTTGTAAAGAATATTTTAAAAAATGATAAAAGAGTTGCGGATTCACTGGAAGTTGCTTTCTGCAGTAGTTTAGTATCTTGCTACCAATCAGCACTGTCACCCAGCCTTTGGATAATTTATCTAAACTAAATCATCTGAAGAGCCAAGAGCACAGCAACAGAAAACAAACACACCCATTTTAATATTCTCACTGTTTGACAACACGTCTTCCAGTAAGTTCTGATGATAATGTGCTATTATTCTCTATGGCTGCATGAATGTGCAAAGTTAAACCAGCATTTTTCACTAATGTTCAAGTATTTCTAGTTTCATTGCTTTGGGAGTTTTTTCAGGTTTCATGTATCTCCTGCAGTATACAACCTCTTGTTCACCTTCAAAGAGTTACACAATCCTGGTAGTTGCCGGACCACCTGCCCTTTTGCACTTTGCAAGATCACTACTCCATTTCATTCTAGTCACACCTCTCTTGCTTTTTTTCAGGGTCTTACTTCATCCTAACCTTGTCCCATGCCGTTTTTTCATGTATGACAATCCCTCATTCATTCTGCAATCCATCACAATTCAGGCATGGATATGATCTAATACATAATAAATATCAGCTGTTAAAGTTTAAAATATTATATAACATAGTGCTCTCAGAACTATTATTTCCTTAAACACATGCACTAATACATGGCTGTCAGAGAGGTGAACTTGGGTAAGGAGATGTTTTTTGTCTTTGAAAACATATTAATTTTTGATTTTAGACCTTCTTCTTTCCCTTAACAATTTTCTGTTACTCATTGTGGCTGTATCTCTCTTTGTCACCTCATTCTGTCTCTGACCATCTCCTTATTACACCCAGTCTCCTGCATATCCTTCTCCACTACATCCTGCCATGAGGTTGTTGGCCTCCCTCCCCTTTTAAATGTGTTATACTCTCATTTGTGTAATGTTTCCCACTTGTATGTGTTATCTTCTACTGTATCTCTTTACTGTATTCCTCATAATGTATTTGTTTTCTGCTAAATCAATTTTGTTCACTTCACCTATCCAAGATTTGCATTTTATTGTTCTTAATTTTTCATTCTTCCATTCTACATTCTACTTGTTTCCAAAGTTCTGCATTATATAACATTACTGATCTCACTATGGTTTTCTACTAAAGTGAGCACAACACATTTTGACTCTTGTCAAAGTCAAAAAGTTTCACCTCTACTTCCTCAGATGTCTGTGGGTAACTCATATCTATCTATCTATTGGCATGAACTTTTACAGGTGCACAATGGAGTCCATACTGACTGGGTACATCCTGGTACAACACCTGCTCAACTAAAGATAGTAAAAAACATGCAGACGGTGGTGAAGGTGGCACAAATTACTACCGGCACTGAGCTGATTTCTGTTCAGCACAATTACAACACTCACTCCCTTAGATAGGCAAACAGTACAAATGAAGACCTCAGACCTTATGCGCAATTTCTTTTCTTTCTTCCCTCTTCTATCAACTGGTACAGGACCACTGGCCTTCAGACCTGTAGATTTAAAGATAGTTCCTACCTAAAGGTTTGCTGAACAATCAATCATAAGAATTCATGTACTGAAATATAACAGAACAGCCTGTATAAATACATAATACAGTACTTGCAAATACATACAGTACAAGTATTGTAAATAATGTATATAATTGTGTGCATAGTGCATGCTATGTATCTTTTTGTTTATTTGTATTGTATTTTTGTCAGCTCCTAGGAGACATGTGAGTATAAATTTCACTGTGCTATGTACAGTACACATGACAATCTAGTGTGCACTATGTAAACATGACAATAAACTGACCTGAGTATTCCACTACAAAGTCTCCAAGTGTTCTATCCTGCTCTGGATCTCTAGCCATTGTAACAAGAATGAGTCATAGACATCACAAAGGTTTGGGGCAGCCACCCGTATATTATGCTTGGCTGCAATTGCTCTTTTAAGTACACGATGTGAGTCCAAAACAGAACTGCCTGTAGTGAGGCAAGATGGCAGTTTTATAGATCTGAAAAGGAAATGACGTCAGCATAGCATAGGAACTTGGAGTGGCGTCCTCGTGGTCGGAAGTGACGTCATCCTTGGGGCCGGCAAGAGGCGGGATTTCCCGGGAAAGGTCTGCAAGGGACTGAGAGAGATAGTCAGTACACTCTGCCGCCCCCTGGCTTGGCGTAGAACTACAAGTGATTAGGCCCTTCAGCTGTTCCCCATGCACACGTGTGTGACACCATACATCCATTTGAATTATGGATCATAAACACCAAAAGGACTTTACTTTTTTTAGCTCACTTTTCAAGTTTTACCTTATTTTCTATACACACTTTTAAAATTGGCATGACTAAGATAAAAGTAGATTCAAGTTATTTGTTCTTAGAAAAGTATCTTAAAATTCTAAGCAGAAATCCAAACACAGTGATAGTAAGTATTATAATTTTGAAGGATGAAAAAAACGACCAAATTTGGTTCTAAACTTACTTTCTTGTAGCAAAAGCTGAGAGAACTTGCAACCAGGACATAAAACAATGCCATCTTTACTGCGTCAAACCTATGTGGCTATAACAGAAAAATGCAAAGTATATGGAACACATTGGTAATCCTAAAAGTAGTTTTTTTCAAGTACACCGAACTGAAATATTGGGAACTTCATTTATTAAATATTCTTACACTCAAATTTGGAATGTAACCTTGAATCACTGTTGGGAACTGTATAGAAATATATTAACTCCATATTATGCTAAAAGAAGGTGAGGTCGATTTACCACACAATATTAAAAAAAATCAAAAGAATTCCAGCAAATATTAAAGGAAAGTAAGTTAAATTAGGGGGAACCTTCAGATCAATTTCAACAAAACTGAATGTGCCCCAGGGAAAGATGCGGCAAGTTTAGAAGGTTTAGTGGTGGGAAAGTTAAAAAAAAAAAAAGCTTCCCTGCAAACCATAATGCTTTTTTTTCTTTGAAAGACTATCCCATGAGACAACTCTGTTATCCACCTAGTCAAGTTGATTTTGAGCATAGTTGATTTGTCAGAACAAAAAAAAAACTTACATTAGACAACTGCACCTTTTGAATTGGCAAGAGAAAGATTGTACCAGGGGATTATTATAGAAGATATTAGGAAAAGCGTACCTCATATTAACAATCACATATAATTAAGGAAGCAAAGAGTACTAAGAGCAAAGTTTAATTATAATTATCTTATTAATGATAGGAATTTTCCATTACTCAATTTCTTAAGTATGCTTATTATCTATATGGCTTTTCTAGCAGGAAAAATAATACCATTGACTACACCCTGAAGTCAAGAGCCTTAAGTGTTGTTTCTGACAGCACTCTCTCTTTTCAATCTCACATTAAAACTATGTCCTGTGCCACCTTTTATCACCTTCATATTTTATCAAGACTTCATCCCTGACTGTCCTACTCTGTGGCTGAGACACAATTCATGTATTTGTCACATCAAGGTTAGACTACTGCATTGCTTTATTGGCATATATCTTGAATAAACTTGTAAAGAACCTGCCATTAGTTAAAAATTCTGCTGCACGCTTATTGAGTCAAACTAAGGCTCATAATCACATCATAACTATTCTTTACAAAGTTCAATAGCTTCCAGTTAAGCACCGGATTAACTTTAAGATTCTTGTCCTCACTTACAAAGCACTCCATGATCTGCTCCGATGTATTTAGAAGATCTTCTTAAAGATTATACACCAACACACTCACTGCACTCCTTCTGGCCTTGTTGTTGCCCATTCAGTCTGCCTGTCTTCCTTGGGAGGTCAGGTTTTCAGTTACGCAACTCCTCGGCTCTGGAACTCCCTACATAATTATATGTGGACTCTTGACTCTATTTCTTTATTTAAAAAACACCTTAAAACTCACCCTTCCAAAATTTCCATGTCTGTGCCACAAATTTATTTATTTTTTTTTAATTTAAGTAAAGTTTTATTTTATTTTTTATTTATTAACTTAATTGTACTATTTTCTGGTGTTACCCAATAATGTTACCTTGCGTGTCTAGAATGGCACAATTAAATAGAATATTTTATTATTAACATCATCAGTACTGAATGGTAGCTCTTTAGTATTGGTACATTTTTCTGGTTTCTTTTCCCAAATGTGCAGACTATGTTATTTGGAGACACTATACTGGCTCTCTATGAATGAGTTTTGATGTCTGAGTCAGATTGCTCTCTGACAGTTTGGTGCACCATTCTGTCTTGAACCTCACCCAACCAGGACCATCTCAATCCTGAATTGCTTTAGAAAATGAAAGAATGAATCAAGTTTACTAGGAGCCAAAGTCAGCCTCTGTGTATAAGAAAACCCCTGTGTATGGATCACTGCCCGTACACTCACTATTTGCTGCCACAGTGTCTGTCTTTAAAAGAAAGCGTAGGGACACAGTAAGATAGTAATCTCTTCTGATCTCTTTTTTTTAAGTCAGCACCTATCATTTAACCCTTAATTCTTTTCTATTAGCTTTTTATTACTTGTTGTGTTTTAGCTGTTTATATCTGTTTGTTAGGCCAAAGATAGATTACATATAAATGCACACATTATTTGTTGTCCCACTTGTTATTGTAGGTTTGGTCACTTTAGAGGAACACTTGTTTAACTAAGCCTGAAAGCAAGAGAATGTTTAATTCATATAGCCCTTTTGTATAGAACCAGAGAGTCAAATTTTACAAATTCCAAAATTAAGTTTGTCAGTGTAACCTGTGGAAAAAATTAGAAAAACCAATGATTTGTTTAAAATAGCTTTTTTGATTTTTTTTGATGCATTTGAACAAATCTGTATCCCCATATGTGACAGTTCTATATTTAGTGTGTTATATAATCTGTTCTTCAATTTTGCCTTAAAGTTTGTACCATTGTATTATATTTCTGTGTTGTATTGAATTTCATAAGGGTCTTTTTGGAATTTTTTTTTGTGTTCTAGGGAGTCGAGGATTGCTGTCAAAAACAGGGCCTGTTAAAGTCCTTTGTGGCATTCCTTATATGATAATTTTGGGCTATACAAGAAATAACTTGATGTTATTTGCATTGAATCTTGTCTATATACGGTCAGTATAAGAAGAGGTTCTTTGTTAGTTCGGTATCAGTCAAAGCAAAAGGGTGTTTCTAAATAACCAAGCCTAAGACACTAGACAGTTTGGCTGTCCCAATATCTTATCCAGATTGTTTTACAGGCTGTCAAGGTTTCTTCTTCAAGTACATGTCTTGGTAGTTTGTTCCAGATTCCCTCATCTCTTCACATAAAGAAGTGCTTCCTTGCCTTAGTTCTAACTGCTCTTCCACTTAATTTCCACATAGTTTATACATTTGGGATGTATAAAGTCACTTTGGAAAAACACACATAGGAAGATAAAATTGAAACCTAACAGAAAATAGAAATGTGAACTGATTTGTTATTCTGAGTGTTTTTTTCAAATATGTTTTAACTATGATAGTAGAGAAGGTGTTGATTCAAAAAGAATGCCTTCAATGGAATAAAGACAAACATTTGAGCTGATGAAGTAATTAAGACTTGTATTTAAATGTGTAAGTAGATTGACTGTATATAGATAAGGTCATTTGCTGTTGTTCATGACACAATTGTTGAAATGATAAAGACACTTCAGTTATTCTTTCCTAAAAGTAATTGCTCAAATAAATTTATCAAATAGCTCAAATTTGCAAGCACATAAAGGAAAGTAAGGAAAGTTTACAAAGGTAAGTAAGGTTACAAAGGAATGTCTAATAGTATTCAGTATTACATGGACACACAGATTTTCCAGAATACTAGTCAAGCACTTTAACAGTTGCATTCAGTCATGGTGCTACTGTATGTTTTAACACCATCAAATATTATTTAAGTAGACTTTAAAAATAACATATAGATGGTATTTGTCTTGGTTTAGCACATTACAATAAAGCATTACTAATTGTATGCCGAAGGAAAATGAACGGCCTTTCATGTAATAAACTAGGTCTATAATACTGTCGTTCTAACACGGTATAAAGAAAATGCTCTTCAAACGTTTCTGCTCCTATTGAAATAATTTATCAAAAAAAGAAAAAAGAAATTCTTTATGTGAAAGGGGCTATATAAAATTATAGTCTCGTTTCATGTAGATTACTTTTTTCAATTTCTTCCTCTCAGGCATTTGCTGGCTATGATTAATTCTGAATTCATACAATTCGTCATTCTGATTATTAATGATAGAGCTTTTGATTTATGACTTCTGTCTAGACTGTATTTTTACTTCCCAAGGAAGATGTACAGATCTGAATGAGAGTGTATAAGCCATTATTAATTGACTGTCATGCTTATATTTGTTCTCAGAAGTACATGTTGTCAAATTCTATGTGACTCTCAGTGAGATGAAACTAAATGTCAGTGTTTGTATATGGTCTACACATTTATATATTTAATGACATATACTAAAATGTATATGGAGAATGTAGTAAAAACAGTTATTAAGAAAGGCACTATATAAAATATATTGAAACATTCTGTGCCCTGGCATTCCATCAGCAGTCATAGGGAATTATTATGAAATTCCACTTAACATTTACAGTATTTTTGTTGTATTACACAATCAAACCATACTTAAACCAAGAAGTAATACATATGCAAAAAGAACATTGGAATTCCTAACTGCTTTTTATTCTTGACCTTCAACTCTTCAATACAACTCTCGCACATCTCTTCTCAAAAGTCAAAAGCTAACCTGGTTGGTCCTAAATTACATTGTCAAAAGCCTCATAATGACTCCCTTTTATCATTATGAGAAGACATTTATAAAGAAACATCTAGCTTTCCCTGGTATAAAACTGTATAATACATAAAATGCTTTCAAATGTAATTTTTTAAAGCCCATGTTATAATCTTTGTGAGTGTGTTTTCTCTTTTCAGTTGTATATGGTGAATTATGTATTACTGTATTTACATCTAGCCATTGCTGAATTTTTAATGTTTAGGGATACTCTATGTCTTGATCCTGGGAACAGTATAGTAATAGCATAGCTTTGGCTGTGCACTTAACTATTATTTTGAACTTATTTAGGTAACGTTTTCCTAGAAGATGAGATAAAATCATTTGGTTTGTTTGAACTAAATGCGAGCGTTCCTGCCACTGCCACTCTGTTAGGTAAGTTTTTCTAGCTACTATTTAACTAAATGAACTTGATAAATTGAAAGATTTTTTTCTCATTTGTACATTTATTTAAATTCATAGTAAGATCACCTTGCATTTTAACTGTCAACTTTTCTGTTTGCATGGCACCCATGATATCTGAAAAATAAATCATTCAGACCATTTCTTATTAATCCACTGATGAGATGTTATCAATGTTTATTAAGAAATGGCCAGTTGATACCTAACTGAGACTACTGGAAGATTTAGGATATTTATTATCAGTTATTTAATAATTAATAATGCTCAAATATTGCTCTTATGTTTTAAGAGGACATACGCATTTAGGATAGCACCCGTTAATAATTTTCTTGAAGTGCAGATGTAATGAAATATTACAAATTTATGGAATTACCATAACCTAGCCCTATTTTAATTCTTTTCTGAAAATACAGCATTTTTGAGAAAGACACGTTCCAGGGAAACACGTTGCATTGCATTTGTTTGTTATGTGTAAAATATTTCCAAAATGTATTGTTTTGCACTAGAGCTTTCAATAAATAGTGAATCAGTTTTTGCACATTGTGGTGTTTAAAGTTTGTGAAAGTGTATGAGCATTGTTTATCAGTTTTTAAACCACTTTCTAAACTTTCTAAATCTACAACTTGACTCGGAAGGTACATGCTGGACAAAGTCTATGCCAATGATGAACACTGATTATGTCTAGTGGACTGATAATGAATCAAATGCTAAGTAAATTAATATAAAGTATTTTAAACATTTCACTTTAAATTTAATTACTTTTTCAAATAGAACAAGTCTCTGCCATCTGTAGCATAATTTATTTAGGTGTCTGTGTTCAATACTACACATTACACACTTTTCATAAGCTTACATTAGGACACATTTATTTCTTTTATTATTTTTGCAATGATTACTTCTAGGAGCAGAAAGGAGCCTAATGACAACCAGGAGATGGAAAATTCTAAAAGACGCTGCCAAAAAAGATGACAGGAAACAGGCTGGTGTTCTGATAGATTTAATCACCACTTACTGCACATATTGTGATACTATCTAAAATTGCTTTGGCATACGGACATCACAAGATGCAACTTCTGGCAGTCATGAATTAATAATGAGAAGTCTATATAAACTATACACAACATGGCAGCACCCATAATAAAATTACAAAACCAAAACAGTGTCACAGAAATGTCACTAGAGTAAAGAAGAAATATCACAATGCTAAAAATATGGTGAAATGAAAAATCAACACGGATTTATACATGAATGCTTCAAACCTATAACATTCGAACATTGGGAGGACAGTAAACAAGAAAGCACAAGAATACCAGGTGTTTAAACCAGAAAAACAAGTGACAAAAGTTTAGAGCAACATTCAAAGCTTAGCTTGAGGTTCAGATAGCAAAAATTCTAGAATTAGAATGTTCATGAAACCACACCACCACCTTAAAAATTGGTCACATAATGATGTCACTTGTCACGATAGCTGTGACCATGTCAATGGCAACAGACATTATTGCAACAAAGAAAACGGGAATATCCACGATCATCGCATACAAAATGTGGCCACCATATTCAGAAACATGCACAAAATGTCACTAAAATAACGATGTAATGAGTAAAAAGTTAGAAATACTAAGTAAACACTTTTGCAGAGTCAGGGGACGAGGATTCACCAATCAGTGGAACTGAGGTTGCTAAGATAGTCAAAAAACTCCTCGTTAGCAAAGCTATGGTAAAATGATATTCTTCCTGAATTCTTAAAGGCTTTGAAAGTTGTTTGGCTGTCTTGGCTGACATGCCTCTTCAATACTGTTCCCGACGTGCTTCTGGATTGACAATCTAGGGTGGCTGTAATCCTCATATTTAAGAAAGAATACTGGGGAGTGTGTTCCAGTGTTAGTGGGATCAAACTCCCCAGCCTCCCTGAGAAGGCCTATTCCAAGGTTTTAGAAAGGGGTATCTGGCTGTTGGATGAGCCTTGGCTCCAGGAGGAACAATGTGGATTTCAGCTTTGTCATGGAATTCTGGACAAGGTTTTTACCCTCACAAGGATTCTGGAGAGTTTATAGGAGTATGCTGAAACAGTCTACATGTGTTTTTTGGGCTTGGAAAGGCATATGATATGACCACATTTCTTGGGAATGTCCTGTGGGGGTGCTTCAGGAGTATGGAGTACTGGACGTAGTTTTGTAGCCTATTTAGTTCCTGTAAAACCAGAAGACAAACTTGGTTTGCATTGGTAGAAGACTGTCAGACTCAATCCCTATCTCACCAATTCTGTAAATAGTTTTTATGGGCAGAATTTTTTGTTGCAGCCAAGTAGTGGAGAGTGACCAGTTTGATGAGTTCAGGATCACATCTCTGCTTTTTGTGGATGACGTGGTCTGGATGGCTTCATCAGGCTCTGACCTTGGACATGTACTTGGGCAGTTTGCAGCTGAGTGCTAAGTGGCAGGAATGAGGATCAGCACCTCCAAGATCATGGTTGTCAGTCAGAAAAAGATGGAGTGTCCTCTCTAGGATGGGGATGAGGTGCTGCCTCAAGCACATGAGTTTAAGTATCTTTGCATTTTGTTTACAAGTGAGGGAAGAAGAGAGCAGGAGATCAACAGATGAATCAGAGCAGCATCTGCAGTTAAGCAAACATTGTACCAGTCAGTCATGGTGAAAAGGGAGCTTAGCCAAAAGGCAAAGCTCTCAATTTACGAGCTGCGCATAGTTACTGAAAGAACTAGATTATGGATACAAGTGGCAGAGAAAAGTTTCCTTCACTGGATGTCAGTGCTCAGCCTTAGAGATACGAGGGTGAGGAGTGTAGACAATTGGCAGGAGCTCAAAGTAGAGCCTCTGCTCTTCCATTTCAAAAGGAGCTAGTTGACGTGTTTGGGCATCAGATTAGGATGCCTCCTAGATGCCTCCCTGGGGATGTATTTTGGGCATTTTCAACAGGGAGGAGACCTTAGGCCACACCCAGGACATGCCAGAGAGATTATATCTTTCAGATGGCTTAGGAATGGCTTGGTATTCCCTCAGAGGAGATGAAGGAGGTGACAGGGAAGAGGGATGTCTGGGTATCATTGCTTACACTGCTGCCCCCATGACCCGGATCAGGTTAAGCGACAGAAAAAGGATGGATGGATGGATGGATGGATGGATAAGAAGAATGAAACAGATGAGTGGAATAAAATGGCTACAAGCAAGAAATGCAATGTAGTGTGAATACAGAAATACACACGTGTGCATGGGAGGCAGCTAGAAGGATCAAAAGAAGGCAATTCCATGCCAGGCCAGAGGGTGACAGAGTAACCTTGCAGACCAAACACAGGAAATTCTGCCTGGAAACACTGACGCCACTTCCATCTCCGGGCCTGATGATGGCACTTCCGGTTCCGGGCACAATGACATCACTTCCAGTTCTAGGCCCGATGATGTCACTTCCAGTTCTGGGCACAATGACATCACTTCCCCATGCCTTGCCTTAAAACCCAGCCAACTTCCTTCTGTGGTTCAGTTCTATTGTGGACTCAAACTGTTCAACACTATTCCTTAAATCTCCACTATTTGCAGCCGTTATTCAAGTATACGGGTGGCTGCCCCAAACCTTCTTTGACGTATCAAGGTATATCATTTCACACCACCTACTTTTAACTTATGTAAGGTCCAATGAATATGGGGTGAATTTCCAAAACTTAAAAATCAAGAGAAACCCTTCTCCTTTTGCCAGCTCAAACTCTGGCAGAAGTTTTCCACCTTTAGCAAGTCCTCCCAATTATTCTTTAACTTATTTAAGTGTTCTATTAGAGAAGGTACCACAGAATTAGTTGGTCTGATGTACAAGTGATTGGGTTTAAAACCATAAAAGGACTGAAAAGTAAACATCACTGTTGAAGAAATGATACGAGCATTAATGAAATATTCAGATAAAAGAAAAAGATCACACAAACTGTGAATCGTAAGTATATCTTAAATACTTTTCTACATTTTGATTAACTTTTTTCTGTCTTACTTATTTTGAGGTTGATACCCTGAGGTTAGGTTAAACTGCATTCCCATTTTACAGCAACAATACTTCCAGAATCTTGAATTAAACAAGGTCACAATCAGAAATTTGAGATATCCTTGTTAAATTCTCCTACAAATGCAGTTACTCATTTTTTAATAGTAGAAGGGTTTTTTAAAGGTGGAAAATGTAATTACCTATTATTTTACTTTTAAGCAAAACAGAACATTTTACCCCTTGGGCAATGAGTTTTTAGGTAACAGATCAATTTCAGAATCGTTAAGGGTGATGTGGGAGTAATTGAAGTGATTTTTTTGCTTGATGAATACATTGGTAAATTGTTGGTATAGTTTAAATCCAGCAACAAATATTAACAGTTAATAAAGATTTCACTAAAGAACTGTTCAAACAATTCCTGTGCATTCCAGGTAATGGAATGAAGCTGTTTGAATAACCAGAGTAACCCCATGATCAAATTTGGTTCTGCACTCTCTAAAATTTTCAAAGCACAGTCCTCATACTGAAGACAACAAAATGCCCTAATCTACCACAATAAAAGACAAGGCTGTGTTGAAAATTTTACTCTTTATGCTTGATTTTTAAAATCCTTACGGCAACAACTCCCAACCCCAAGTTTATTCTGGTTAAGAATATTATATTTATTCCTTCTTTTGCCTTTAGGAAAAGCAATGATTTAATTTGATTGTTAAATCTGAATTAGCTGCTGAAGTGGCTTTGCTGCAAACCTATTATCATGTAACTGCTCTATCTTAAAACATTCTTTATTCATCTTGGGGACTTATTCCACTGGTTCTAGTTTTTGTAATGATTATTTCTCGAAGCAGAGAGCTAAAAGAATGACCAGGAGATGGAAAATTCAGAAAAGAGCTAGTAAAAAAACAAAGCCAGAAAACAAGTAGGAGGTCTTAAGGAAAGAAAGAATAAATATATGAGACATCTGAACCAGAAAAATGAGAGACAAAGATTGAGGTCAAAGAACAAACATTGAGGATCAGATACAGGTATAAGATGCGAGTTCAGTGAATTTACTAAGCAGAATTTTTATTTTTTTAATCGCTAAACTGGGACATTGATTAAACCATGCCACCAATACCAATCACCCGATGCTATAAGTTGCAATGCCGTCAAGCACGTGACCAATAATAGCCATTATTGCAAAAAACATTGCTATAGCAATGAAAATCAGGTGCAAAAAAAGGCAGCAAAGTAATAAAAACACACTCAGAATGATGACATCACTAAATTAACAACATTTTGATACAGTCGGATCAACCACATAATGGTGCAAAATGATCAAAATTGAATTAGATAGTAAAGAAACTCAAAATGATGACAATTACAGCCTCATCTGAATTGTGTGTTCTCTCTACACATTATGTTTTCTAAAGTAATCTGATCCATTTGGACACATTTCTTTCCAGGTTAATGTATTGCATGTCAGCATCTTTCCTATGTAGTACTGCTCCACTCTCAGAATATCTTAGTCTTCTTAATTATTATATGATTTGTAATTCAAAGGCACTGACAATAGTTGACAGTGGAGGGCAGTTCCTGGCTGCATGCATCATTTTGAATAAAGTAAGATGGCATTACATTCTGAATGCCATTCTGCAAAACTCTTATTACTAATTGTTTTAAATGTATCATTTAAAATCTCAAAGAGACCATAGATCAATGGATGATAAACAGATACTGTATGTAACTTCCATATTAAGTCTTTAACTTTGAAGTGGGATGGGTGAATTGATATGTCAGTATTTTATGATAGATCCCTGCATACATAAGGATTTTAAATACATACTGTTATCTATGAAGGGATCACTCAGCTAGCTTTAAATGTTTATGCAAGAATCAAGCATATATACCTTATTACACCTCTGCTTATGACAGTTATGAATGTCATTAGAAAATGATAAAGGTTTTGACATGAACTGAAATGTTTGAATGTATTAGTTAAACAGATATTTTAAGTCAGGTTCTGAGTGGTGGGTGTGGCAATGTGCTGTAATCAGCGCATGCTCTCAACTTCCTCCTCCTCCTTCTCTGATTATCTGCAATGTATTCCTTTCAACTTAAATGTTAGATAATGCATGTTGTTGTATAAAGAAATATTTTAAAACATTTCTAAGAAATTCACTTTAAACACTTTTCATCTTCTCCCCATGTTCTTTTTGAAGAAAATATTTTAAAACAGGACCTGCTATCCACCTTATTCCCTTCAAAACTATTCTGTTGGTCTCCTCTAGGTCTCAGTTTGTTTTAGATGAAAAGAATATGTTCATAAAGTTCATAGCTGGATTCTAACCTCTGGTCTTTGTTCAGCACTGCCGGCTTTCAATATGGAGATCCAAACTACAAAACAGCATTTTCTCAGAAGCATATAGTTTAGGCATAAGCTGTATTTACTTGTACTTTACATCAGTGTGCAATATAATCCAACATCCTATTTGCATTTTAAATAGCTTCAGTACAGTGCCGTGCTGTGGTCATTTACTACTTGTGAAATCCACAGTAGTGACCAAGAAGCTTGACACTTTTCCACCTTAAATCTCATAAGCAGTTAACATCTCTCTTGTGTTCAGCCTGAGAAGCATAGTTACATAAAATGAGCTCCACATGTTGTCTGTTGTGCATCTGATTTTCAGTTGTAATCTTTTTGTTTTATATATATTTTATGCATGTATTCAAATTTAAAAACATTACCTTTTCAATTTGGAATGGCTGAATTAGATAGACTTATGATAGCTAGCTAGTAAGTTTTTAAACAAAGCTGAGGATGATTTATTGAGCTATAAATATGTATATCTAATCTGCATGAAATTCAACTATAAATTCATCTCTCACATAGGCACTTTTTATATATTCACCAACACCAACACCCACAAAGACATTATTTTTCTACTTTAGATTATAGGTATAGAGAGCAAAATGTTGCAAATTAATGATTTTTGTAAATTGTTTTAATTATCTGCAATAAGGAAGGGTTTACTTTGTGCAACTGCATCAATCAAATGACATGTAAGAAGTAAAAATGAAAGCATTTTTTTTAAATTAGGCAAGGGTCAGTTCATTGATCTTAATACATTTTTGCCCTCTTTTAGGTAGAATTTTGCCTTTACTATTCCTATAACATTTTAATCAAACAATCTTCCATTAACATCCCCACTATTTAACACATTTCAATGTGAAAATAATTGCTCCATTAGCCTGTTTTAGGATTAAAAAACGCTTCTTTCATGACCTCATATGGTAAAAACGAGGAATAACATCCAATTCTGTAGTAACAGGATCACATACTACAGTAGAATCAGATTCTTTACATTGTGAAATACACACTGACATATTCATCTACTAATACAATAGATATTAAATATGTATAATGCTTTGTTATAAAAAAGATAAAAAGATGTCTTTTTCTATAAAATCAATATACAACATGTAGCTGATAAAGGACAGCAAAAGTATGGAGTTACAGTTGTGTCTTGTATATTAATTTCATATTGCTTATTCTGAAAGTTTGATTATTCTTTTCACAGTATATATAGGAAGTTCAGGTGATCCAGATATGCCAGCTCTACAACATACAGTAGTTTTATATGTAGATATATATGACTAGTATGACTAGCTAGTATTTGTTTTATAATACTGTGTATGCACTAATTTACACATTTAGTGAGCATACTCATTAGAAAAACCTTCTGTGGGTGTTGTAACAGGCATGGTGTACTGGGGGAAGACTTAGAGCAGACTAAGAACATGCTGGGGGGATTATCTTAATAAGGTAAGAAAAAACATGGGAATTCAGCATGAGAACGTTGCTGGAAAAAGGGTGACCTGGTGATTATAGGTTGACATCATGGCACCACTACACTCAATAAAAAAATTAAATAGAAAGTGAATTTTTTACTTTCTCCATTAATCATATACAGTATGAAGTACAGTATTATTTTCATTAAAAAATTTTTTTGGATTTGCACTGGAAAAAACATACTGATAGCCTTTGAATATATTTTGGGCATTTCTGAAACGATGCATGTCGGTGTGTTTGTGGTAAAGATTTGTAAAACACTGTAACTTGACAATGAATGAAACAATTTGGTAACACTTTAGCTTAGGTACTGCAAAAATGCATCTTGCTACTATGTAGCAAGATCTTAACAAACACATCTTTTGGTCTTTATAACACTTATAAAGCATCTCAAAGTGTTTATTCATATCTGCAATGTGACCTATTAACAAAACTTCACTCTGGAGTGGTCTGATGTACCTTAACTGTGACACATTTATCTTGATTTTACTTATTTAAAATAAAGCCTTTGAATCCTTCATATTACCAAGTAATTTCACCACCATGTCAATATGCCACACTGCACAGAGACGAAGAGCCTATCTACTGATGTTTTATAAGTGTTTTGAAGGCCAAAAGAATCCTTTGTTAAGATCTTGTTACACAAGAGTAAATGAGTAATAGATGTATTTTTGTAGTACCTAAATTAAAGTGTTAACCAACAATTTTAATAACATTTTGTGAGCAACTTGCAGTTGTTAGTCAAAAGTTAAGTGTTGGAAGAATTCCAAAGAATAATAATAGATACATTTTATTTATATAGCGCCTTTCCCATGCTTTAACTTTGAGCTTTTAGTGTTCAATGTTTTTAAAGCTGAAACCAACAAGAGCCAACCCACCATTTAAAAGTTCACACAATTTCATATATTGATGTAGGACTTTGAAAGAAGGACTTTTGTATTTTATTGTGATCCAATTTTTTTATTTGACTTCGGCAAGCAAAAGGAACAATCAAAAAGCATACAAAAAGTAACATCAACAGGAAGCAACAACAAACACCTCTGGAGTTTCCACCCAGCACTCCTGTAATGGGGTTTCCTAAAGGATTAAAAGTTGTTGATGTTTATGTAGGCCGATAAGAGAGGCCCAACAGGCAGACTGAGTCAGGAGATTTTCCGGTGAGAGGAGAGATGGTACCCAGATAGAATATCTGCTCGATAAAAGTCAGAATAACAGAAAAGAAGTCCAGGAGTAGAAATAAATGAGGTAAAATGGGAATGCTAACAGAGAGAATAGAGGAAAGACCATTAGAGTAATCAGTCCAGAAACCAGACACTGGAAGACAATCCCAAAACATATCGACAAAAGTTCCAGGGACATTTAAAGGACACAAGTGATAGATGGGATCAGTGTCCAACTTCATAACATAAAGTTCATGAAGGGTGAGGTACAGGTAAATTATAAATTAAAACTTTCATGTAAGGAAGGCCCTTATTTAAAGTTTGGAGATAACAAGCAGGAAACGTTATAAAAGGTGTGGGAAGGAAGTGCAGAGAATATTGGGACCCTCTTTGCTTTAAGGACTGACCTGATTTGAAGATAGAAAAGAAGGAAGAACAAGGAAAAGTCTTTTGTGAATTTTGAGTTTCCTAAGCAGCTTGAGCTTTTAGTGTATAAAGTTCAGAATTTTTAAATGTTGTAGTGATATTGCATCTATTTTGGGCAATTGATGTTGTATACTGTACTTTGTTGTAAATATGGAGAAGACATGTGCTAGCTACATTACCTTTTGTAAATTAACTTAAAATAAAATTATCCTGAAACCATGAATGATAAAGGAGCAGAAGAGGTTTTGAACAAAGGGAGTATTCCTACATATACTGACTCTTTTATTTTTTACCAATCTGTTCTCAGTTTGAAAATAAATAGACTAAGCAACAAATAGAAGTCTAGAAAGAAATTAGAAAGAATCATAGAAATATTGCTACTGTATAGTTAATTAATCAACATGGGTCCTGGAAATATTTTCCATTTAATTTCATCTGGTTAACAAAGTTATTTTGTAGTGCTGCTTGGAGTCATTCTTTTCTGGTGTAGGCAAACTTCCTTTGCTGAATGACTATTACAGCTTTTCATCAAAGGCACAGAAAAAAAGGTTAAGAGTTAGAGATTTGTTATTTAAATTAGTTAAAAGAGCGACAGACGCTCTTGAAGTATTCTTCAATACCAGTGATGCTGTTTTCATGCTGCACATCCTTGCTGGACGGTTGTGAGGTTTAATTGCTACTACCCACTCCATTCTGAATCATACTGATATCAATGCAGAATATTTAACTTCTAGGTGTTTGCGCAAAACAAAAAAGTGCAACCTGGACTGGAATCAGACACAAAGTTATTGTGTAAGTCAAGGTTTGTATTGCAGTACACTTGTCTGCTGTAGAAGAAGTCATGATGAGCAATTTATAATTACTTTTACTGCAATTAAATAGTAAAATATATTCAGTAAACCAAAGTGTTTAGTAGATGTGCATTTAACTCATCTCTTATTGCTGTCAACTGTGAATGCTTTGTTTCCTGCATAGTTCAGCAAGACAGTACATATCCAAGTTTAAGACATTGCATGTGTGATATTTTTCTCTTGGCATCTCATGGTAAACAGTGTGGTCCCTTGGTGTGAAGACTTATAAAGGTGACTGGAAAATATGCTTTGTTACAAAGATCTGTGTGTAACTTTAAACCAAAAAAAAAAAACTCTTACAAAGTGAATGAATAAAGTGCAGTCCCCAGAAAGTTAATGTTGCTCACTCTGTTTTTAGAAACTCCAGTGATGCATTTCTTCTTTCCAAAGTCAGGAAATAGTTTCTTAGTTTTCCTGATAGGTTATTATGATGTTATACTAATAAGGACTAAACCTCGTCCTTGTTGCTCTCACTTGGTTAGCAATCTTCCATTTCGGGGAAAAGGATCCCGTTTTTTTCTTGCTCCTTTCATAGAGTAGCTTCGGTTGCTGGCTCCTCTCTCTTTCTCTTGGGTGGGGGTCGAATTTTGTTTTGTTTTAATTTGTTAAATTTTGACTTGACTGTACGGAATGTTATCTGTTACTAACTAAAAGCAATAAAAAAAATAAAAAAAGCAATCTTGAAAAATTAGGGCCATGTCTAGCAATGCTGCTGTAAACTAAATGTTCAACCAAACAAACATATTGAGGAGTTGAGACTGGACAGCAGCAAAAGTTGACATTTTTCAGTGAGTTCGAGACAGTCACATCAGTACATCTGCATGAAAGAAAAGTGTTATTATAACTATTCAAAAGTTGAAGTTTCCACATATACCACTAGAATTTGCAAAGAAGAAAAATGTACATCCCTCATTATACTGATAGCCAGTGATAAAGTTATTTTGAAAATAAATGTTTAATTGTTATGTTCTTTGATAATCAGCACTATAGAGGTTAAGGCACAACACGTTTTGATCATTCCTCAAAGTGCCCTGCATCTTAAGACTGCACAGTCCTTCATTTAGTTAAAAATCCATCTCACTGGGGAACGCATTTTTTGTTGAGTTAGATCTTACACTTGTTTTTTACTAATTTTTGGGTGGTGAATCTAGAAATGACCCCGGTTTTTTGCTATGACATCCAGTTTTTACGATACAGGGTACCCTCCATTTTGTCAAAAAACATACAAATTTTACATACAATGAAAAAATAATGAAATAATAACTTGAATGTATTGTTTATTTAAATTTCTTTTGTTCATACAAAGGATTTATTGTTACTCTATGACATTTTTTTTACAGTAAAACATTTGAAAATTAATCGGGTAAGTGGTTAAGGTAAAAATTTACGCTTATAGCTTTTTCTGGAGCGTTCAGTGTTAGGACAATACCGCTGGATGCTCCAACAATAGTCAGCCATCACATGTACAGTACATCCCATCTACCCTGATACCGTCCTTCCATGACCTTCAAATCTTGGTGGAATCGTTCACCTTGCTCATCACTGTCTGCACCAAGGTTTTCTGGGAAGTTAAAAAGATGGCTATGCAGAAAATGTACCTTGATGATCATATTGCAACCAAGCATTTTGTAGCTCTCCAAGAGTTTCTGGACAATTTCTGTGTAATTATTTGCTCGTGTGTTTCTAAGAAAGTCCTTGACATTGGCTTTGAATGATAACCAAGCATTCTTTTCGATTTCTGACATTGCCCCGATGAAATGTTCATCTTTGATGAGCTGCCGAATCTGTGGACCATCAAACACATCGGCCTTTATTTTTTCAAATGACAGGCTAGGAAATGCCAAAATGAGGTACTTGAAACAGTCTCCTTCAGTTGGCAAAGCTTTAACGAACTGCTTCATCAGACCCAGTTTCATGTGCAGGTTCGGGAATATAATATTCTTTCTATCAACAGGTGGCTCATATAGAATGTTTGGATCACCTGGTTTTAGAGCAGATCTTGGAGGCTAGTTTCTTTCCACCCAATGCCTCTCACGAGCTCTGCTGTCCCACATGTACAGATAACAGGGATACTTGGTGTATCCGTGTTGCTGACCAAGAACCAAGCATACCATTTTAAGGTCAACACAGATGACCCAATTGTGTTGGTGATATTGCAACAACTCAATGACTCTCTTTATGTCTGCATATTCTTCACAAAGAGAAACTGAATGGCCAGTGGGACTGACCCAAATATATTGCCATTGTGAAGGAGGACATGCTTTAAGCTCCGCTTTGAGCTATCGATGAATATTCGCCATTCAGTTGAGTTATAGATTGGAATTCCCAATTCCTCCATTAAAGCAGGTATTTTATGGCAATACACAAAGCTATTGTCAGTTCTAAAGTACTGCAGAAGTGCAATTTCCCTGGTTTGAAAGTACGATACCTTCGTTCCTTTTTCAAGTAAGTTTTTCTCACGCAGATGCTGGGAGTTCTGAAGCCTTCTTCAATAGTCCCAAATCACGTGCCAAATCACTCAACTCATGCTGACCAAATCCCTTACGAACAGAGTCTTCTTCAATTTCAAACTCTTCATCATTGTTGTCACCTAGTTCATCACCATAATCATGTTCTTCAAGAGTGGGTAGTGTAACGAAAACCGGCACTGGGATTTCATCTGAATGACCCACTGGGCATATAGCCGATGGTAGACTAGGATACTCTATGTTACATTTATTTTTCTTGTTATATCCTGAAGTTTTCACTATACAAAAGTAACAGTCACTGAAATGATCTCCTGGCTCTCGCCAAACCATAGGTGTACCAAATGGCTTTTTATCACGTGTTCCCTTTGTCCACATCCGTAAACCCTCAACACACTGTTTGCAGACCTTATAATGGGCCCAAGACTTATCTTGATCACCAAGTTTAACTTTGAAATATGATGTTCGCCCTTTGACTGGGAATGGTGAAACTGCCACAGATATAACAAAATGAATCAGGGTTGTTTAGGCACTTACGACGAGAAACAGCAGAGCCAGACATGATCTGAAAGAAAGGAAATACGTGTGTAAGTAGAAAAATGGATTTTGCTTATTCACTACGTAGAGCAGCGCACAACCTCTGACCACACTGTCTTGCGTGTAAATGGATAGCCTATACAAATCCACGCTGCAGTAATCGCACTAATTTAAGCGGTAGAGAAAAAAACCTGATGTGATAGAAGAAAACTAACTTCACTTTCAGAATCAGCATACGGATATTAATAAAAATAAGCTTAAAAATTGAAGTCAACAAAAAATTTGTTCAAAATTGATCCCCAGTGACTAAATTAAAAATAATCTTCTTCTTCTTTCAGCTGCTCCCGTTAGGGGTTGCCACAGCGGATCATCTTGTTCCATATCTTACTGTCTTCTACATCTTGCTCTGTTACACCCATCACCTGCATGTCTTCTCCCACCACATCCATAAACCTTCTCTTAGGCCTTCCTCTTTTCCTCTTGCATGGCAGCACTATCTTTAACATCCTTTTCCTAATATACTCAGCATCTCTCCTCTACACATGTCCAAACCAACACAATCTCACCTCTCTGACTTTGTCTCCCAACCGTCCAACCTGAGCTGACCCTCTAATGTACTTATTTCTAATCCTGTCCATTCTCATCACACCCAATGCAAATCTTACCATCTTTAACTCTGCCACCTACAGCTCTGTCTCCTGTATTTTGTTCAGTGGCACCGTCTCCAACCAATATAACAAAGCTGGTCTCACTGTAGATCTTCCCTTTCACTCTTGCTGATAACCGTCTGTCACAAATTACTCCTGACATTCTTCTCCACCTATTCCACCCTGCCTGCACTCTCATTTTCAACCTCTCTTCCACAATCTCCGTTACTCTGTAGTGTTGATCCCAAGTATTTAAACTCATCCACCTCCGCCAGGTCTATTCCCTGCAGCCTTGCCATTCCACTGATCTTTCCCTCATTCACACACATGTATTCTGTCTTGTTCCTACTGACCTTCATTTCTCTCCTATCTAGAGCATATCTCCTCCTCTCCAGGGTCTCCTCAACCTGCTCCCTACTCTCGCTACAGATCACAATGTCATCAGCAAACATCACAGTCCAAGGGAACTCCTGTCTAATCTCATCTGTCAACCTGTCCATCACCATTGCAAATAAGAAACGGCTCAGATCCGATCCCTGATGTAATCCCAACTCCACATTGAATGCATCCGTCATTTAAACCGCAGACCTCACCACTGTCACACTTCCCTCGTACATATCCTGTACAACTCTTACACCACTCTTACATTGCCACTCCCGACTTCCTCAAACAATACCACAACTCCTCTCGAGACACCCTGTCATATGCATTCTCCAGGTCCACAGAGACACAATGAAACTTCTTGTTGGCTTCTCTATACTTCTCCATCAACACCCTCAGAACAAACATTAAATCTGTTGTGCTCTTTCTTGGCATGAAACCATACTGCTGATCACTAATCAATGCCTCCCTTCTTAACCTAGCTTCCACTACTCTTTCCCGTAACTTCATGCTGTGGCTCATCAGTTATATCCCCCTGTAGTTACAGATCTGCATATCCCCCTTATTCTTAAAAATCACTAACAGTACACTTCTTCTCCACTCCTCAGGCATTCTCTCATTTTCCAAGATTCCATTAAACAATCTGGTTAAAAACTCTATTGGCATCTCCCATAAACACCTCCATGCTTCCACAGATATGTCATCTGGTTCAACGGCCTTTCCATTCTTCATTCTCTTTATACTGTAGCTGTCCTTACTTCCTCCTTGCTAATCTGTTGCACTTCCTGATTCACTATCGCCACATCATCCAACCTTCTCTCTCCTTCATTCTCTTCATTCATCAGCCTCTCAAAGTACTCTTTCCATCTTCTCAACACAACTCCTCACTTGTGAGTATGTTTCCATCTTTATCCTTTATCACCCTAAGCTGCTGCACATCTTTCCCAGCTTGGTCCCTCCGTCTAGCCAATTGGTACAGGTCCTTTTCTCCATCCTTAGTGTCCAATGTCTCATACAACTCATCATACGCTTAGGACCAGCATGAAGAAACACACTGGTTTGTGCATCCCCTGTGCACAATAAAAATAAAAAAATAATGTAAAAGGCTTAAAAAAAGGTCTCTTGCAGCTAATAATAGATTTCCAGCATACACACGAAAACCTCTTCTACTGTACGAAATGTTTGAATTTGGAATATGTTAAATACTTTAAGGAAAAGACTAATTATTTTATGTGGTGGAACATAATGACACTAGAGTTCCACAACATTTAAATGGGTAAAGATTGCTACCCTTTCTTTGCCGGTATAACAAGGATAATGAGTAAAAACATAGCTGTAAAAACCTTTGTGCATCACTTTTTTCCCTACATTACACACATTTATTCTATAATAAAAATTGCCTAGACCTTGTTTAGAATTCTTCACAGCCAATGTCATATTGTACTTTAGCTTTAAATTTGTTTTTCGCATGTACCACAGGAAGTTTACAAAATAATGTATTGGCAAGAAGAAGAACGCAGACATATTTTTAGAGCCGCTTCATAACTTAGTTTGCATGTTCTCTCTGTGTCCGTGTTGGATTTCTTATTATATTCCAATTTATCTGTCACGTTTCAGAGATCAATTTAGATACCTCTAAACTGGCTTTAAATGGGTGTGGGTGTGTGCATAAAAGTGCCAAGTAATTTATTATCATCCTATCCAGACTTGGTGCAATGCATATAATCGTGAATGGAGAGTTATTTACTCACAACCCCATAATGGAACAAAGTTCAACAAGTAGACTGAAAAGAATTTGCATGGACAACCATACCTGAAAAGATTTTGTTTTCCTGATATAATATTATTTGGCAGAGCAATGGAGTGAGTTATATTGAGTGTGGGAAAATGATGATCTTTTATGTCTGTGTTAAAAGTAGACACAAATAAATGTGATAAAGTATTTTTACAAATGTTGTAAACAATTCTATACTAATTAAGAAGTAACTTTAGCATGTCATCAAGCAGAGAAGGGTGGCTGCTTAGCCATCAAAATAAGAAGATGAAAACAATACTGAGAAAGTGATCAGCTAAAAGAAAGCTAAATTGTTTAGCACATGGGCTTCAACTCAAGCATTACTAGGAGATGATTCATCTCATACAAAGTAAATTATAATGCATATGGGAATTACTATATGTGTATGTAAATTCAAACTATTAAAATATTTTTTTTTAATAGGATACAACATGATTACCAAAATGTTGTTAGTACAGTACAATAAAAATTATGCTCTAAAACTTGATAATCATCAATAAAATGTAACTTTATTAAGACTGCCAATTCCACTCATTTCTCCTTGATGGTCTGTGGCACACTACACAAGCCCTGCCTAGTAATTGACACCTCAGCTATTTAGATACACAGATACAGCAATGAGGATCGCAGCATTAGTTGAAAATAAATGGCTGATGGAATGAATATAAACATTTTACATTCTTTTAAACATCAAGATAGTCACATGTTCTTTAATATCAGTACACAAGTTCATTCTACTGCATACAAAACATGTTTGTTGAGATAACAAATACATAAATATTCGGTTCCAATGTATATATGCAGTCATAATTTGTCATACTTAAGTTTGATTTTGTGGGAATAAACACACACAGTTTTGTGTTTGCTTTAGTTTTATCTAAGTTCTTAGTACTATATTTCTCTCGGTACAGAATTTGTCAAAGATGCTATCAGTTTACTACAACATTCATTGATAAAATCAGAGGGATGTTATAAACTGTTATCACAGAAAATCATCTGTTCACTTCAAATAATATAACCAAGTATTTTTTTTCTAGCTTTAAATCATAAAATGAAAAAGAAAAATCAATAAGGTGATAAAATACCAACATATGCTGAGGTTACTAACAACAAAACTCCTTTTCAATCAAGATACAATCATGTCAGCATTATTTTATGGTGTGCGACATTAATGGTTGCCTGTTGTCAAAGGGCACCCAATGTGTGGTCATGAAATAGTGTAAAGAACCATAGATAAAGCAGCATTTTATATCATTATGTTTATTGGAATGGGATTGTAGCTACACTGTATATTATTAACAATTATATTACCTTTATGTCCTGTAAAGACTATCTATACCAGTAGGATACCAAGTGTATATTCCTAGGAATGCTCTCATGTATTTCCACAGTATTTGTATTGCTACACTATTTTACATTTCTTACTTTTCTTACTTGTCCTTTTCCGTTATTTCTATCACTAATATCTGTCTTTTATTATACCCTTTCGGGATAATGTATGTCAATTGTTACTATTAACAGAAATAATAAAAAAAAATCTACTGTAAGATACCATATACAATAGCACATGCCCGATATTCTTAAGGCAAGGTGGAAATGGAGGAGGGCAAAAAAGAAACTCTAAAATTATTAAAAATATAAACACCTGGGTAAGTGATGTGTACTCAAACATCATTAATGCATTATACAGTACAGCATGTCCTCAAATTCAGCTGTCACCTTTATCAACACATAATTACATTAAACTTTATCTTCTTCCATTGAATACTGTGAGCGGTTAATTCAATATTCACTTTTTTCTGTTGGGAAGGTGACTAAGGCCTAACCGATCTCTTAAAATAGTGTTGGTTGCATATAAGTGTATTGTTTGCTGCCAAGGTTTGTATGTTTAGTAATGAAATTAAACTCACAAAGACTCTTAGGTAATTAACTCATGGTGCTAAAAGCCAACTGAACCACGTGGAGCTTTATTCTTTCTTACGATGTCAGTCATTGGGTAAAAATATGTACAGTTGTACACATAACATAAAGAACATGTATTCATCCATTGGTTGTATAAACCCTCTGCCCCAAATAGGGTGGTCAGGGACCAGGGATCTAAGCAGAAGTAGGTACAAGTTGGAAACCATCTCTTGAAAAAACTTTATCAAAGCACACAGTTATAGACAATGCATTCTGCAGCAAGCATCAGACATGGAGACGTGGAGATCAGACATGCTAAAAATATCTAGCAGGATCATTAACTCTAACAATCAGTCAAACTGCCAAGGATGGCACAGTTTGAAGAGTTGGTGGGGGTGGATTTTTTTTAAAGAAGGCAGAGCCTGACTTAGGAACATTTGGAAATGTGTTAATCGTCAACTAAATTAAAAAAAATGTTAACTTTAAAATGTTTTCATCTTTAAAATTTTTAGTCAGCTACATTACTATCATGCACCCTTAACTGGACAACCTAAGAAAGATATCAATTGGTTGCAGTTAGTTCAGAATGCAACAGCAAGAATCTTAACCAACCACCAACAGAACATGTTCCTCTCAGGTACAGACCAAGAATATTACAATATGCGCATGTCATTTAATTAAATATGATTTCTGTATTATATACAGAGAAAACATTTTAAAGTCATTTCTATGATGAATGTACCTAGGCATTAGTATGTTCAGTACACTCCATACAGTTTGAAACTGTTTGCCCTCCATGCCTTACCAACTGCAAGGTTGACCATAGACTGAACTAGTTTCTAGTCAGAATGATAAGAAATAGTTACAATATTCCATTTACAATTTAGCTTGTAAGGGTTATAATAGACCCTTCCATTGACTATTCATTAATATATAGGCAAACATTTTAACATAACTAGGAAAATACTTCTATCAATTTAATTAACCTAACTAACTAACTAACAAATGGCACTTACAATGAATAAAGTGGCTTTGTCACTTTACATTAGGAGATTAAAAGCAACTGTGTTAGTCACATGTTTTTTTTTTAAGTTAATGTTGTAACTCAAAGAATATACATTACATTTTGCAGTTACAAGTATATCAGTTATAACTTTTGCCTTCTTTAGGTATATAAGTCTTTGAATTTAAATTACTTATGGCTGTACTCCACGGCCTTTACATGTCTCTAGGTATTGAATAAGGCTATTTAGAAATTCCTTAGAAAACAGAAAGGTGTTTCAGTTTATAAATGCTTACAAGGTGGTCTAAAGCAGTAAGTTTCATGGGTGAAATAGAGGTAAATTAAATGACAAGCACCTATACAGCTATCTATTTGTTTTGCCTTAATAATCTAAATTGGTTCTTAGGATATCCTAATTTTAGATAACTGTTATATGAAACAATACATTTGGGTAATTGTGTAATTTGCAGGGGCCCCACCATTAGACACAGTAACCTATTCATGTCTAGAACATAATTGTTATACAAGATTCATTATGTGAACCCAATCATTTTCAATACTTTTGAACTATAGTGAAAAGTAATTGTTATGAAATGCGTTTACTGAAGGACAAAAGAAATCAACATAGAAGAAAGTTTATATTTATGTGCCTATGTGCTTACTTTTCCTTGTAATCAAAACTGGAAGCATGTAACATGAACTCAGGCTATTTAGAGCATTCTTACATTCAGTCTGGAGGAACACAAGTTAGAATAGAAAGGTTTAATGGCAAAGTCTTTTTTTCTCGATGCAGTGCAGCGTACCATTAATTGAAAGTAATTGTTGGGAAGAGACTTCATTCCAAAAGCTACACAGCTCTCAACTGTTCCAGTCCAGGATGGACGCCCTAAATTAAAGATCACATTTCCCTACTGTCCTACATTGCATTTGTCTAGTTGCACAATTGCACAATTGTGTTCAACTAAATGGTTATTCTATGCTGGTACGACAGCTTCAGTTAGAGGATTCAAATGACATTTCTGGGAGACAAGTGGAAAAGAGACAGGTTTGTGCTGAGCTAGGCCATCTGTGTAGCTTACCTGTGCATTGTTATCACTTTCAGAGATATCTCAAGGGATGAAGTTATGGTACTGTAATTAATAAACTGGATAAGAAAACTACATGTTTAAAATTACCAGTATGAACAGAGCTACTTTTCATATTTGTGAAACCAAGGAGACCAGCTATAAATCATTGTATACAGTTTGAACAAAGATATAAGGGAAAGAAATACTATTCATTGTCAACATTTGCAGTCAGTTCTTTGACTTTACCACTTCATTAATCTGAAAGCATTTTGTTAGACAAGAATTGTAAAAGGTCAAATATCATCCAAGCCATTATTAGTTTTTTTTTTTTTTACAAAGTAACCGTTTTAGGACAACAAAAATATTAGAGTCAAATGTTTGATACATGAGCGGCCTTGTAGTTTTCGCGTAGAATACTACTTGAATCTCGTTTTTTTTTTCAATTATATGTCCCAAATAGTGCACAGTTATTTGACTTTTAATTTATAGAGAATTTTAGTTCTACTTCTGAATTTGTCAGAAAAACTCATAATGGGGCAAAAATGAAACAAGTTAATGTATATACCCAGCAAGCATCTAAAGTTAACTATTTAATAATATACAGCATAATATTGTTTGTTTTTACTATACCAATTTCATTGTTGCCTTTACAACGGATGGCATGTTAGATGTCATACCATAAATTTAAATTGCCAAATATTGAGTGACAAGCACAAGAACAGGGATAGAATGATCAAGGAGAATAAAATAAGAAACATATTCTTCAGTTTAGGGAATATGCGTTGAGAGGGTAAAGGAGTTAGAGTTACATTTTATACTAGGAAAAGCAAATGTGAGACATGGAAGTGAAATAACACAAGCTTGCCACACTGCAGGGAGTGTAAAAGGTGCAGGTTTACTTGAATCTGGAAGTGATCTTGGCACTTGTCACCAGACGTGTAATTTTAGAATTCTTCTTGTCTTATTTCTGAATGCGTTCCTGTATAATGATTACATAAATGGTGGCTCTTCAGGTAGACCTTCCCAAGTGAATTAATATATGTTTGATTCCATGATTGTGTTACTGTATGTGTTTGTATTTATTCTACCTTTCCAATAGTCTGGGTAGAAAACCTAAAGTATACAAGGATGTGCCATGAACAGTATAGGCAAGCTGCAATTGCTACATAATCTTTAGAAAAAGTATAGTTTATTTTTGTAACCATAATAATTAAAAGCGGAGCTATAAATAGTTACATTTTTTGGCTAGTACTCAGTAACAGGACCTTCACAAGGGACCAAACATCTATCCATCCCTGCTTCCAGTTTACATGTAGTACAAAGTACCTACTCTAAAATGTAGGTCTGAAAAAACTACAGCCAATATTTATCACAATACAGGACATTTTTCAAGAGGCATTTGAATGAGACACAGTTTGGAGCAGCTGAACATGTTCCAAATTTTAAAGACCTAGAAGATAGAAGTGAATACAAAGGCTTTAAAAGTGTTAACCAGTGCATATAATGGCTTCATATTACTCTTCAAATAAAAAAAGTATAAATTAATATAAGATAATACTAAAATGAAAGCTAAAATTTGTTGAAAATTACTGTCCAAATTATAGCTTTGCTGACTGAACCATTTTGGCTATATAGCTTATAGAGTTGTTTAGCAGAAGTGCAAAGTAAACTTAACTTCAGTTCATTTTGCAACATACCACAAAAAGATATTTAGCCTTCATTTCAGCTCTTTTTCTGGAACATTTTGTATGAAGTAAAGGCTTTATTGCTTAAATTTGAAAAGAAAAGTTTCCCCATTTTTTTAAACATACTCTAGAAAATTGCTCTCATTCCTTAAAAATGCTGAATCCCTTTAAATAATACCTGAGATAAATTCTACAATGGGCAAAACCAAGATGTTTTTGCACTATAAATTCTTTACTGCAGACTTTATTGAAATATATAATATTTCTTTTACTTTTATAATGTAAGTACAAAATCATATGGTATCACATTGTGCTCAAAACTGAATTAGGTCACAGTGTAATTCTGAATAGTAATAAAGTAAATTATATTGTAACTTTCAGAATATTTTTAATGAATATGTTCAATAGTAACTTATAATCCATTTCATTTAATTGTAAAATTTGATTGCTTATTAACTTGCTTATTAAGTTGAATTTACTACAGTGTATAACTGCATTTGTCAAAGTTTCTCAATTGCTTATAAACAGTTAAAAATGTAACTGGCTGGAGAAATGATCATTTAGGTTTGCAAAAGCAGAATGTTGCTTCCTGTTTTGTGACACTCTGAATAAAATTAAAGTGAAGTAACATTATTCGTAATAAAAAACAACTGTTGCAATTGCAGAATTCACTTGCACACAAGAAAATTATAGCTTTTAGTAACTGTCTAAAAAAGAGTGCTGTTGCAATTTTATTTTTCTTAACAGTCCAAATGTATATGCTGAGCGTTTGCATTTATATCACGTTCATATTCATGTGTGGTTCAAAACCAGACAATTTTTTTAAATAAAATATATCTTTCAAGTACAAAGAACAATTTTTACTGATGAACTAATTCAGTGACTTTATTAAGATAGAAAGTAGCTACACCCAGCAAATGTTAAAGCTTAACATTTAAGTAATCCATAATTTTATGGCTTATAAATGTTTCAGTATTTTACAGCAAATAAATCAACAAAAGTACAGAAACAATTGTTACTCACATTTAATAAGAACAATCTGTTACATTACAAAAATGTAGATTTAAATTAAAGAAAAAGATATTATTTAAATGTATGTAAATGATGAATATTACTGATTCTAATAAACTAACAAAAACAATTAACTGAAGCCATGAACACATTTTTAAAATCAATTATATATATAAACACATAAGTTAATAAATAAATGAATGCCCCATTTTATTTTTAAATAGCATAAGAATACACTGAACATTGTTATGAAACGCTATTTGACAATGGGCTTTACCACAAAAAAGTTTTTGTGTTTTATCTACTTTGCATTTCATAATAACGCATTGTATTTCTGAATAACCCTTTCCCAAAAAAGCATTTTGATTTCACAATGACGTTTTTATGAAGAACATTTTCTGAATAGCATTTTCAAAAGCTTTAGTTTTCATTTACAAATGACCCATTTTATAGTGACAAATCCTAATGTCAATCAATGGGAAGGACTTTGTCACTTCAAATAAGCCAGCGGATATGTAATGTTAGAGGACAAACAGCAGAGCAGCCTGGAGCAGGAACTTGGAAGCATCACATTATTTGACTTTGTTAAAAATATCAAAGTGTTACATTTTTATCTATTTGCTAATGTTTTTTGTTGCTCTTGCACTCTTTTATACCATTTTGTTTCTTGCTTTTTATTGTTTATTTATATCTTAAATTTGTATTTACATAGTAATATTACCTTATGTATGATCAGGAATCAGGATCAGGAAAACCTACTTCATCACAGGGTGAACACTGGACACACTGGAAGCCATTATAATAATAATAATACATTTTATTTATATAGCACCTTTCTCACGCTCAAGGTGCTTCACAAAGTCTCATAAAGAAACAGCAGGTATATGTAACATTGGAAACAAATGTTTCATGAATAGAATATTAAAACAAATAGATACAGGATATGCAAAGGCATTAAATAGAATAGACAATAAGCCAGAGTAAAATACTAAATACATTACTAAAAGAAAGCCTAGAAAATAACATAATTTGTGATATAACACACACATCTGGACACAGAAAGGAAGACCGAAAGAAGAGGCGGAATGTCAGGTTAAGTTAAAAGCCTTCCTGAACAGATGAGTTTTAAGTTGTCTTTTAAAAGATTGAATGAAGTCAGCTGATCTAATTAATTTCGGGAGGTCATTCCAAAGTCTGGGCACTATATAGTTGAAGGCCCTATCACCCATAGAGTGAAGGTTAGGACCTTAGTGGGTGAGCAGGAACATAGTTGTGGAGAAGGTCACTGATTCAGTCCTGTGCAAGGCCATTTAAAGCTGTGTAGGTTATTAATAGAATTTTATCTTCAAATCTGTAAGACACAGGAAGCCACTGGAAGCGTTGAAGCATTGGTGTTATGTGTTTGCTGTTGCTGGTTCGTATTAGGATTCTTGCAGCAGTTTTGTATCAACCTGAGCTGTGATATAAGATTACAAGTGCCACCTGCCAGTAGGGAGTTACCATAATCGATGCGGGATGTGATAAAAGCATGGACAAGTTTCTCAGTATTAGACAAAGAGAGGAATGATCAAACACTTGGATATGTTATGGAGGTGAAAGTAGGAAAGTTTCTTAATGTGGTTTATGTGTGCGAAATTGGAAAGGGAGGAATCAAAAATGACACAAAGATTCCTTGTATTAGAAGAAGGTCTGATGTGATCACCGTCTATTTTCTTAAGGTATGCTTTAGTGCCAATTCGCAGGAGTTCAGTTTTGTTGCAGTTTAATTTTAAAGAGTTCTTCTCCATCCAGGTTTTAATTTCACTGAGGCAAGTTGTGAGCTGAGAAAGCCCTGATGAAGTTTCACTTTTAACAATGAAATAGAGTTGAGTATCATCTGCATAAAAGTGATAACCCAGTCCATAGCTACAAATGATACGACCAAGGGGAAGCATATAGATACAGAAGAGCAAAGGGCCGAGGACAGATCCCTGAGGATCAGTGTGACTGGTGCTGAGCTGGACCTGCTGTTGCCAAGACTAACAAACTCTTGCCAATGAGTCAGATAGGACTTAAACCACTGGAGGGCAGTGCTAGAGATACCCAGCATGTTCTTCATTCTGGACAGTAGAATGTCATGTCTGACAATGTCAAATTCTGCACTAAGATCTAACAAAATTAATATGCTGGTTTGTTCAGAGTCTGTTGCTCTTTTTCGTTTTGGAAAAGAGGATGGTGGCAAAATTGGATGCCATCATGAACAAACACCTCTCCATCCTCTCCAAAAGGTGCTCTCTTGGAGCACATTTACCCACAGGCTTTTTCCACGATGGTATGATAAGAAGCAACTCTGGGGGCTTTTCTGCCCACTGCTATCAGGCATTTGAATGCTTCCACCCAATGTACTTGTTAAGTTTATTTTTATTTATTTAATGATTGATTGATTGATTGTGTCACACACATGCGTATGGGAGGCAGCCAAAGGGCCTTGAATGAGAGTGGTGAAGAGTACTGATCCTTTCTTTCCACTGCAGATCACTTATGGGAAATTCCACCTGGCCCTGATAACACCACTTCTGATGATGGCACTTGCGGTTCCGGCCCCAACGACATCATTTCCGGTTCCAGGGCCCGACAACATCACTTCCGGATCTGGCCCCACTGTTGTCACTTCCTCTGCTTTCCCATAAAACTGCCATCTTTACCTCAGCAATTCAGTTCTGTTCTGGACTCAAACTGATATGCTACTTTCAACAATTTTGCAGCCAGGAAAAAATATATGGGTGGCTGCCCCAAACCTATTTGTGGCTCCTTGTCTATTCATTTATGACAATTGATTGATTGTGAGACTCTCTATCCCTGTTTCTTTATGTTTCTGAATTGTCCCATGGGATTAATAAAGCTTATCTAATCTAATAATAAATTAGTATACGTTACGTATGTTCCTTGATTGTGAGAAAACATCTAAATACCTGAACTTTTTTGGCCATAAAAAAACTTCTTTACAGGAAATAAATGATGGTTAATTTTTTTTATTAATTGCTTGCCAATCATGTTAATATAGTTTTCAAGGAATGTGGTTTACATTTTTTTCTATCACACTAATATATTAACATAAGAACATTTGAAACACGTAAGATGACCAGCAGTAAATTGCTGCCAAACTGACACTGGCCTTTTGTTCGAAATCCCCCTGTTTCAGTTTCAGTTGGTACATGGAAACTATTTTTCTATAACCTAATTTTTCTTGAGTTTTCTACATTGACAATTAATAGAGCGTTTGGCTCCAAAATCAGGGAATGGTTTTCAGTCACCATGCTAGTGATGATAGGAACTTATTCACGTTCTCCCTTAGAAATAATGTTTCTTTAAAGGCATTTTATGATGCGTCACTGGGTTGTGTGTTCCTCATGGCTCCAAGGCTTGACAAAGCTCCATTTCAATCTAGGAAGGTTCTTTGCATATGAAGTAGATTCTTAGTGCTTTGAAAAACTTCATAATATGTAGAGAAACAGAAATGTTTAATGTTTGGTAGGACACTAGCAGATAAGAAAACCTGGATTTAGCCAGTATTATTGTTTTCAGTGTGAGTCCTTTTAAATTTTTAAGCCATTGATATTTCACAATTCTGTTACCATCTATTTGTGGTAATTTACTGTATGGAGCCTGTAATGGATCTAAATAAATACATTATTTTTATAATTATTATTATTTCTGGGACCTTTATGTGAATTAGTCTTTTGGGAACCAAAAATGGTTCACCAATGGCATCGCTCTGAAGAGCCATTCTGGCACCTTTATTTTTGAGAGTGTTGTTGCCTTTCTTTTTTAGACTGGCTGTGGACTGCTGTCTGTTTTGATGAGCCATGCAGACTCCGTTCAGTCACTTTCTCCATTTATGTGGTATTATTGTTCCTCACAGAGTTGGGTTTTGGGGAGGGGTTGTGTTATCTTGTAATTTCACACATCCTGTTTCTTTTTGCAATCCTTTAATTCTTTTCAAATAAATATTTGTTCTTAAAAAAAAAAAAAAACTTAAAATAGGTTGATTAAATTTGCCCATAAGAGCTGCCATGTCTTCATATTTTCATTTGAAATTGATTCTGTGGCACATTCATGTCTATAACTGATCTTCTTGCCTAATCAGCAACATTTTCTGCTTTTTCTGCATTCACAGTACCTGGAAGTTAAAAAACACAGTAATTAATTATGCAGCTTTTTTTGTATTCTGTGGCTGTTTTCAGTTGCTTACATGTTAGATTTGACTTATTCCTGTTTCAATAATTACGAAAGGAAGTAGTCACATAACTTAAAATTATACTGTACAGAACTGTAAAACAAAAAATAGTCAAAATGTGACTAAAAGTAATTAAATTAAGAATGCAATACCAGGGATTAATTTACTGCTTGAATTAAAAATTTCTGAGCAATACATCCTAGAACTATTTTGCTCATCCTTGACTTAACAGAATAATACTTCAGCTTGTATAAAAATCTATACTCAAACAATAATGTGCTCTTAAAAACATTTTCATTCTTTTACAGGCAAAATATAGTCTTTTTGTCATTATTTAAATTAGTAAAAACCACACTGCTAAAAATGAAGAGTGTAGTGCATCCAAACACTATAATAATCTTTGGTTCCAAATGTGTTTTCAATAAAGAACAACATATCCAAAATTTTTAGAATGTGAGCAATTGAAAGAGGCCACAACTTAACAGTATAGGTCAACAGACTACCATTACATACTATACGCAAAAGAGCTGATTGTGCCATAAGACAGTGGACATGTTTGCTATGGTTCCAGTGGGCACAATGTATAACTGAACGACTTTCTTTCAGTAGTATTTTACTCAACAGAGGTGGCATAAAATAATTAGAAGATTTATAAAAATACCTGCATATTCAGTCAACCAAATGTAACAAAAACAAAGAAGTGGCAATAACAAAATTGCACTTAGTCTAGCAGCTCTTGAACTGATTTCGAAATGCCCTACATTTCAGTTATTATGTCCATCTGCTGACAGTGATTTTTTTCTTTTTTTGTGATCAAATCTTTATTGATAAAATGAAAAGGAATACAGCAAAAGAAAACCAATAATAATAACTGATTGTTGGGCTATATAAGAACAAACACAATACACTCCCCAGCAGCAACACTAACCTCAACACAACTGAGACACCTAATTAACCAGAAACACAACAAGAGAGGGATAAAAGAAGTAGTTGAAGGGTAAACTGGCACACACCACATAGGAGCACAAAGTGAAGCAAGCAAAAAAAAAAACAAACAAAAAAAGAAAGGTTGACAAAACCCAACTAGCTCTTTACTAACTGACAGCATGAAGAACGTTGTGGATAGTGGAGTCAGAAGAGTTGTTGATTCGGGATGCAGAACGTTTAAGAAGGATATGATTGTAAAATGAAGACTTCCAGACTGCAGGAGAGACAAAGGCAGGAGATTTCCAGCAAGAGGCTAAAAGCAATTTCGCTGCAATGGTTGCAGTCATCAAAAGCCTCCGCTGGGAGACAGAAAGGGAAAGGAAAGAGAAGAAAGGTCTAGGAGGAGAAGAACTTGAGGGACAAAGGACTGGGGAAAGAAAGAATGTTAGAGGAGGATTCAGCCACATAGTGCCAGAGTGCTGCAGCTGGAGGACATTCCCACAACATATGGAGAAAGGTGCCAGGGCCTTTAAGTGGACAAAGATGACATAGGTGATCTAATTCTAGTCCCATTAGATAATGCATGCATGGAGTTGAGTACATTTTATGAACAAATTTAAATTGTGTCTGCTTGTAATTAGGATTTTTAGAGCAATTTTTGATATTTAGAAAAACAGCTTGCCAGCACAATGCAGAGGAAGGATCATTGATGGTAGAGTTTTGAGGGAAGCTTTGCAGAGGAGGGAATAGAGACCAGATAATGATTTGGACTTATGAGAAAGGGATGATGCAAATGAGTACATGACATTGGCAGTGATTTATACCTATGCTTATTTTGCATTGTCAATATAATTGGACAAAAATTGGCAAGAGACAAATAAAATTTATGAATCTGTAACAGTTAAAAATTAACTGAAGTATAATGCCCTTTTAGAATATAAATATATGGAAAGGATACTAACACTTGAAAAGACTATAACATGCCTATGTAGGCAAACCCTTTATTTACCAACTAAGCAATGTCCACCAGTTCAGTTTAGTGCGGTGTTCAATGAACAAAAGTTCAGTTGTTTCAATAGCAATGTTATTCAATTTTAAAACCAGAACTCTTGATCCTTGGAAGATAAGACACAGTAAGTGCTTGACTGTTATATTTAGAAGTGGTAATATTTATTACTCCATAACAGCATGTTTGTTGTTGTTTGATATCAGATTTACTTGGAGGACCTGTAAGTGTGACAGATGTGCCACAATTTTAATCTTGTTTCTAGCCATATGTGACTCAGTTTGTGGTAGAAAAAAATATGAAGGTGAAAAGATGATCAAGAAGGAAAAATACAATCTCAGTATTTATTTTTTTTATATTTCTTGGTAGTTTTGTGTGAATTTGGTTTGATATCTTTGAATAATAACATTTTGTATTCAATACTTACATTGCAGATGACTGTTAAATCTTCCTTGAAAACCCACATAAAGTTTACCAAAGTAAAAAAAAGTTAATTTGGCTGCTATTACCAGACTCTTTGTTTGCTCTTTGATATGCTTTACAAAGCTTTTGCTGGAGCCAGCCTCAGCATCTATTTGTTTGGGGTGGTTTGTGAATTCATTCTCCTTTTCAGCAAGTGAAAGTCTTGCTTGTTTCAATTTAAAATCAGTTGACTGAAATGTGCCATCTTAGACTTTACTTTTATACCATTGGGGAAGCTCTTAGTTACATTGGTAATTGTCCTGCTGCATGCTGAAAAATTGGTTACAGATTCTGAGCATATTTTTGTGTACATAGACACACAAGAAATGTCTGTATATTTCTGCTAAAATCATTAGTCATGCACTTGTCAGTTTCAAAGGCAACCATGCACACCCTGTCTATGACATGAACTCCATTATGAGGTGCTTTGCTTTGGATCATTTGTAGTTTGTTCCTTTCTCTGCTTTTTCTGCTTGGCATTACTTCAACAGAGGTTTATCATCTGCACATAACACTTCATTCCACAACTCTACTATCTCATCTCTGCATTTTTAGCAAATTGTAATCAGGCCTTTCTGCATTTATTAAAGTGTTTTGTAGTTTAATCTTCTGCACTCCCATGCTTCAACAGTTGTTTATATTAAACTGTGTTCTATGCAGTTTCTTCATTATTTCAGCAGTTTTTTTTTTCTTATCACAACACAGATATTTTTCTGCTATTAACTGTTGTTGTTTTCCTCAATAACACTTAGGCGAGACTCCCAGAAGTATCATAGCATCTGTCCACATTTTTCTGTAGCTCAAAGATCAATCCAAAACTCACAAGTGTTTCCCAGAACCGATTATAACTAAAGTAACACAATAAAGCCTTTATAATCAATGTACACCATAACCCTCTCAATAATCCCAAGTGCTTCTTCAACTGCTTAAACTGTTCCAACTCTAGTGAAAGACACAGGTCACCAGACAAAGGACATTAAATTCATGTCTAGATAATTCTCTATAATCTAAAAACAATTATGCTTGACTATCTGATATCATTTTCATGAAGAATGAAAATTTAGCATTAATGGATTTGCAGGATTATAGTTTATAGGTAAGTTGTTAACTTAATTTAAATAATTGCTACTCTTATTAGTTACAAATGTATAAATTGGTAATATCTTCATATTCTTTATTCTTTAAAAGTTTTGAAGAATCTGAATCTGTAAATCTGCAGCCAGCTTTACCTTGACAGAGACGTTTTCCATATTGTAGTTGGTTATGGACAGAAGAGAGAAAATTGGTGAAAGATAGTATGTTTGCAATATGGTATGTCTGCAACAAAGAAAACTGACATAGAAAAATATCCACTGAATTCTATGTCTCTGATCATCAACTCATGAATCCAGCACTTAAACATTACTATATTTAAATTAAATAGTTTGGGTTCCAGCTGACACTCATTAATACTGCAGGCTTCTTGGAGACTGCTTTCACTTGCTATAAAGGCTTCCTTCATTGAACATATACGTAATTTGCAATCACCAAGGAATTTGTTTTATGAATTTTGTGGCCAACTGTCTTGGGACTATCCATGTTTGCATCATCTTGGCCAATTCAGCAGTTTGTCTGAAAGCAAGAAATGGAAAGTTGGTTGGAAGATGGCTACTGCTATGGCACATGAGGAGAACCATCCTCCTTGCTCCCACACTAACCAGTTTCTACAGAGGCAACATAGAGAGTGTATTGACCACCTGCATCTCCATCTTGTTTTGGGACTGTACTGTGTGATAAGCCAGCCCCCGTACACAGACAGACACGACACCAGATGTCCAGAACACAAACTTTTATTTTCATTCTTCTGCACACAGCACCTCACAATCTCCTTCCAGCCAAACTCAGTCCCTTCTTTCCTTCACTCTCCCAGTACTTCTGCTGCCTCTACTCCACTCCTCACAAGCTGTCTTCTTCCTCCCGACTCCTCTAATGGAGTGAGGCGGCCCCTTTTATACTGTCCCGGATGTGCTCCAGGTGCTTCCTTATGATATTCTGATGGCACTTCCTGGTGTGGCAGAAGTGCCGCATGAGCACCCGGAAGCACTCTGGGTCTGCCTGGAATCTCTTCTGGCAGCGTTTTCAGTGGTGGCGGAAGTGCTGCAGTCCAGGGCTTCATATTCCTCCGGGCGCCCCCTGGAAGTGGCCACAGGCCCCAACAGGGATGAGCTTCTAAGCTCTGATCCCGTGGCCCCCATGCAGACCAGGGCAGCTACCCTCTCATAGCCCAGTTGAGGTATTGTCCCTCTCCTGGTCCTTCCAGATATCCCAGCTGGGCAGGATCCCCAGCCATCCACCACAACTGCCACAGACCGGATTTCCCTGCAGAGAGTAGTGAGAGCAGCAAAGAATTTCACTGGGACATCTCCCCCTCCTGTTACAAAATCAAATGTTACAAAAGAGGGCCACCAAAATCATCACAATGGACCGTATACCCTTCTGCAGTCTGGCAAGTGATGCCAAAGTTTTTTAGTACTTGCCAGATTTCATCAAACCTTTGTCCCTCAAGATATTAGACTCTTAAATAATGATAGGTCTGTTAATACATTGCTAATTTTTTAATATAGTGCAACATATAATTTATCTGTGCAAAATTAACTTTGCTATTGTCTGTTAATGTACATTTCTGTTTTGGTTTGTATTGTATTAGAAGTTGTTTGTATGTAAGTATGAATTTATGTTGGTAATTCTATATTGTTTACTCTTGTCTTTTCACATTGTTATTTTTTTTTATTGCCTATTCTTGCACAAAATTGAGCTGGGTGCCACAATTTTATTTTGCTGTGCACTGCTGTGTATGATTTCAAATGACAAACAAAGTGAACCTTGAACCATGATCTGTTGAAATCTGCAGCTTAACTGACAGACTGTAGCTATAGAACAATACAAAACAGCACATCAGAAAACCCACAGCATTGTAGAATATGATAAAAGTAAATGGAAAATGTGCTTTTAATGTCTTCATAATTCATCGGGTGACATCAAATTTTCATCTTCTGTGCTATGAGAGTCATGTGTGCAATGCAAAGAAGGTATACACCAATCCATTGAAGAATGAGGGGATGACTGGGTTTCATGTTTGGAAATATCAAAATTCCTGATCATAACAGGCTGTGTTGAGGCTAGGCAGGCCATCATTTGTACTTTTTTACATCATTATTTTTTGTGGTCATCAGTTTTTAATTGAAGGTCTTTCATCATTGTAATCAAACAATTCCTTATACATTTGAGTAATAAACACACTGTTCACTGTTTCAAAGAGTGTGATAACTTTAAATGGAGCATTGAATTTATGTAATTATTTTCATTTAGGGATTGTGGATAAGCAACAGATTAAAGAATTTGTAGATTGCCTGTGGGCTGTCCAGGTATTATCTGTTTCTCTGAAAGACATCAGGCTATGTTTTGCTTCTCTTCATTGTTAGAAAGGCTGCCACAAGTCTTAACAAACAATACTCTGTGGTCATCTAGAATAAGAAGGACGTCTTCTTTAGGAAATTGTAGTTTTCTTTTACACTTTGTGCTCATTTGCACTTGTTTTAGAAACATTAGATGCCCGATTTTGTGCTTATTTATAAGCTGTGTCTTAATTGCTCATTAAACTATGACGTTGTTATTTTCATTTTACTTGTCACAACTTTATTTCATTTCATTGCAGGACCAAAAATGGCAGCATACAGTATAATGAAAGCTTTGTTAATCGTTCTTTTTCAATTGACTTATGATATTTTTTTGCTAAGTGACTTCAGGGGTGGAGTTAACAAAGAAGTACTTTATTCTTGCTCATATTGTCAGATTAAGAGGAATTTTGGGAATTCTCTAAGATTCATCACTTTCAGGAACCTGGTTCACTGCTGACTGGCAAATGGGAAAGTATATCAGTGGTTTGACTCATCCATCCATTTTCCAACCCACTGACTCCGAACACAGGGTCACGGGGGTCTGCTGGAGCCAATCCCAGCCAACACAGGGCACAAGGCAGGAAGCAATCCCAGGCAGGGTGCCAACCCATCACAGGACACACACAAACACACCAAGCACACACTATGTTGGAGATATTTTAAGTTGTTATTTTTTTTATGCCTAGTTTGAAAGAGAACAAAAAAGGCAAAATCCAAAACTATGCTTTCACAGCATACACAATCACATGGTGCCCCGGTGATTCATTTTGTTAACACAGAGTTTTGGAAGAGTTCTGTTTTCACATCTCTTATATGTACTGTATTTCTCAACTGGTTCGTCCTGCTTCCACTTCAAAACTGGTCCCACCCACACGCAGCCGACACAGCATTTCTCGATTCCTATTCGTCCTCTTCCAAACCCTTCCCCACGCTGCCTGCGGCTCTTCTTCAAAACCGGTCCCGCCAACATGGCATTTCTCAATTCCTATTCGTCCTCTTCCACGTCATTCACTATACTGGCCTGCTGAGCGTAATACATCCAACAAATACTCGAGGTGCTGCCACGACAGTAAAGTAGCCTTACCACCTTTGCGGGAGCCACCTGTGTCTTTACAACAGCTTCTTACACAGCAAACATCAGAAGCTAAAAATTATCGTGAGCACATTTGAGAATACAACTCTTCTCTAGTGTTTGCTTCCATGGGTGCTCAGATAACTCAAACTCCTGGCCACGGACCATACTGTTTTAAAATACACGGGCAAATTTATCACCAAATCTCTCCACTATACGCTAACACTTCTACCTCTCCAGGATATGGACAGTTGTATGTCTTTGACACAGCGCAAGCTACTAAAGTACGCTTACAAAATAAAGCAAACTCTGCATGCAGCGAAAATGTACTTCTCCAGCTAGATTCCATGCTCAGAACCATCAACCCCTTCGCTAAATCATACAAACACATGCATGAAATCGCTCAGTCCAATCCAACAGCATCTGTACGAATGGTTTTCAAGGAAAACCCTGGGCAGGATTTACAACGATACAATGCCCCGACATGTCACACCGATATTGCAGCGATTTTTGTCGGAGAAGATGGCGAAACGCCTGCCGAAAGGGACATTTGCATCTATCCCATAGGCAACTCCTGTAAACAGATTTCCACACTCAATATGAATTGCGATCCTATGGCTTACCCACTTTTATTCCCTTACGGAGACATTGGGTGGCACAAAGATTTACAACATGCTCCCGATAAAAGAACTGCCAAGTGAATAAGGCTTACTCAATGCCAATTTTACATGTACAGATTAGCAATGAGGAATATGTTTAGTATTTTGCACTCCAGCGGCAAACTATTCCAACAGTATGTCGTAGATGCGTACGTTAAAACAGAGGGCACGCATCTCAAATATATTTAGTCTTTTTCCATGTCTACTGTAGTGTTTTTAACTTATATTGAACTACCTCTCTCATCTCTTTCACAACATTGTAATATGTACCAATATGAGAGGTAAAAGCTTGCTTGTTGAATACAACTAATGACAGTAACTGTAAAATTAATGTCTGGATTATGTGTACAATTATTACTACTAGTTAAATAATGATTCATATAGTTTGCAATGAGGCATCAGGTACTGAGAAAAGAGACTGGGTATAGGATGCTGGCAAAATGTAGCCAAATAGCTGCTAGTACATTTCATGATATGGAAGAATAATACGCTTATTTTTTTCATTAGATTTCGTGACCTTTGCTAAGTGGTTACCCAACAATGACATTTGTAGCAGGCTGAAGCAGAAAATGGTTAAAAAAAGCCAGAGGTAAAATATACATGGCTTCTGTTTGACTATAAATCCACCTTTTTGTCTACCACAAAGAAAAAAAAAACAACTTTGAATGGGACACAAGTTGATAACATAGAACATTCATACATACAGAACTATTTTGAAGTCTTGAACTAACAAACCACATCTTTACAACATGGTAGGGAAGGAGAACGCATATGAGAACATGGAAAAAGTGCTGGATTCTACATAGATATTGTCCAAATAAGAACAGATTCGATAAGAAAAGTTGATAATGCAGAATTTCAAGATGTGACAGTTTAATTGTTAACAACCACACATATCATAATCATAATTTTAGCATATAAAATGTACATCTTTTTCACTTTTACTATTCATATTACTTTGTGATCTGTAATTTGACAGGCATTGACAGGTTTTTATTTTTATGACACCTTTTAAAATGTTTAATATATTAGAACCCTAGGCCATTATGATAATGTTAGTGGTTTTGCCCCAATGTGTAATTAAATCTGTGTTTCCTTCAGAACTCTAAAATAAATACACTGTGTGATGACAGATAACTATATTTTTCTTATTATTATGATCATTTGCAACTGTTTTTCTATTGTCATAGTGATGTCTAACTTTGTTTATGCCTCAGTTTGCTTCAGGCGTAGCAATGCTGATACTGCTATAGATTCTGGTTGACCTGGTATGGAGGTTCTTGGTTTAATTTGAAGAGAACAATTTGTCTGCTGATTTTTGATCCAAACAGTTCTTATGTAAGAACTATATTTCTATTAATAGACTTAATGTGTCAATTTTAAGCTTATAATTTAATTTAATTTAGTAAGCTTATAATTAATTTAGTAATTTTGAGAAAAGTTTTGTGCTGTATTTGTGCAGTTTTCTCACTGTGGTACCCCTACATCTTTTTCAACTTTTGTAACTTATGTACCGGTATTTATTTCTCACTTTCTTAACGTTTCCATTTGTTTTGTGTAATTGCAAACTTAAAATCAGAAACAGTCTTATGAAATACAGTACAGCGAGAAATAATACATTACGAAAATGTTTTTCCTACTATTCAAAGTATTATATTGGTCTTTCATGGCATAAATGTGGTAGCACAACCAGTAGGCATTTAAAAAAAATAAACAGAAATTTATATGAAACATCTTGCTCACAGTAGCCTGAAAACTGAACTTTAAAACACCAGTCCAATTCTGAATTCGCAAAAACTTGCTTCACTCCTTGAGTCTGCACATTTTCTCTATGTTAAGTAGTCCCTAAAGCAAATAAACAACACAGAGCAGATGAAGGAAAAAGTAATAAACAGAAGCATAAAATTAAAGCATGGTATAAAAACAAACAACAAAAATTTTTTTTAAATTAAATATATTTGCAAAATGAGCAAGTATAGGTGACACAGATGAAAAAAAGTCTGTGTTACTCAAACAGTGCTATAGCTATGTAAACATTTTTTGTTCTTATTATATATCACATTGTTTACTTACCCATTCTGTTGCATGAGTTAAACAAGAAGAACACTGTACTAATTTCTAATTATACCATAGCCGAGCAAGTAAGTACTGAGTAAATACACTGAAATAAGACACATTTTATTTGAAGTTTTGCCAAAGTTTCTCTTTGTATTTGTTTTTATTACTATGATTGACAACAGGTAGCTCCATAAGCTTTATGACCACAGGCTCGGAAGGTCTTTGCCCTGGGTTGTAACTCAAAACACAGTTCTCAACAAAACGTTGCCAGATGTCCGAAATCACAGCAAATCTGTCGTTTTGCCCATGTTCTGCACAGGTGTCTTTGTTGTCAAAGCGCAAGTACCGCATGGTAGTCTGACAGCGGTCACAGAACACTGTATCTTTGATTGCCAGTAAAACAAATAGTTCTGAGCAGGTGTCAGCCACAGCACCAACTGTGGTCATTGCTGCTCTTGTGAAAAGAATGGAGATAAACGGCTTCAACTCAAAGAAGGAGAGGCAAGTTTGCTGTATCATGTGAACGTCACTGACAGAATAAAACTGAATAATAAAAAAACAAGTGCTAACATTTACAAGTAGCCATAATTTACAACGGGTGTTACAGACTCAAATCAAATGTATGTTTTTATTATATTACTAGACATTAAGCCCATTACAATAATGGGCGCTAAAACAGTAGTGCATTCTCTTTGAGAATTTTCTTTACGCTCATTTTCCTGTTCCTCTATAGATCTATTTGCTCTTCTGAGTCTTTCTCTTTTAGCATTTTTCTGATGCTCATTATCTTTTTCTTCTTTTTTGGGTGGCATGTTGTTAGTAGATAGTCACAGTAATATAGGCTTGTATGTCTGTAATATTTTCTGTTACAGTAATACTGGCTTGTATGTGGCTGTAATATGCGTCACTGTATTGTGTGCCTTTAATTTTCTCTTGCAGTAATACTGGTTTGCATTTCCGTAAAATGCCTGTAATTTTCTCTGACAGTAATACTGGCTTTGATGTCCATAATATGCATTTAATTTTCTGTCACAACAGTGGGCAATCAGCAGATTCTCCCCAGCAACTGATGTAATGTGTGGCGTGTAGTTGATAATCGTGCTTGTGACATCCCCAGCAAGTATTTTAATCTGTGCTGGCGTGCAGCTGATTATTGTATGTGTGGCGTCTCCCCAGAAATAGATTTATGTGCATGAAAATAAACATGAAAATAAATGAAAATAAAGTAAATGAAAATAAACTTTTTGTTTATTGATGTTGTCCTGTTTGCTTCATCAGGCTGTGATCTTCAGCTCTCTGTGGATCGGTTCGCAGCCGAGTGTGAAGCGGCTGGGATGGGAATCAGCACCTCCAAATCCGAGACCATGGTCCTCAGCCGGAAAAGGGTGGAGTGCCCTCTCAGGGTTGGTAGCGAGATCCTGCCCCAAGTGGAGGAGTTCAAGTATCTCGGGGTCTTGTTCACGAGTGAGGGAAGAATGGAGCGTGAGATTTGCAGGCGGATCGGTGCGGCATCCGCAGTAATGCGGGCTCTGCATCGGTCTGTCGTGGTGAAAAAGGAGTTGAGCCGCAAGGCGAAGCTCTCAATTTACCAGTCGATCTATGTTCCTACCCTCACCTATGGTCATGAGCTACGGGTAGTGACCGAAAGAACGAGATCGCGAATACAAGCGGCTGAAATGAGTTTCCTCCGCAGGGTGTCTGGGCTCTCCCTTAAAGATAGGGTGAGAAGCTCAGTCATCCGGGAGGGGCTCAGAGTAGAGCCGCTGCTCCTCTGCATCGAGAGGAGTCAGATGAGGTGGCTCGGGCATCTGATCAGGATGCCTCCTGGAAGACTCCCTGGTGAGGTGTTCCGGGCACGTCTAACCGGGAGGAGGCCCCGGGGAAAACCCAGGACACGCTGGAGGGACTATGTCTCTCGACTGGCCTGGGAACGCCTTGGGATTCTCCCGGAAGAGCTAGAAGAAGTGGCCGGGGAGAGGGAAGTCTGGGCATCTCTGCTCAAGCTGCTGCCCCCGCGACCCGACCTCGGATAAGCAGAAGAGGATGAAAATAAATCTACTTTTAAAAGTCATCCTATTGTAATATCATGAAAATTCATATACAGGTACTCGTCGACATACGACCTATGCAAGTTACGACTGTTCGACTTTACGACGCGTTTGACTGTTTCCCCTGCCAGCTGTTGGCAGCGCCAGTTTCCCGCACTCTCAAGTCTCGCTACGCAGCAGTAAAAATATACGCAGCAGTGTTGCCCCACGTGTGTTTGTGTCTTGTTGTT